>NW_026521871.1:46682500-47282500 GCF_021234435.1 Artibeus jamaicensis
GCAGATGACATCTAGTCCAATCTCCCCTCATCAAGCACAAGGTCATAGCTCCTTTTTCTAATTCACCAATCCACTGTCCACTCACCCAAGTCACACACCAACATAGCTGTTATCCCCAAAGGACAGGGCATTATTTCAAGTTCTCTCCAAGGTGCCTTGCGGGCTAGTAGTGACCTCAGCCAGCCTGGATGCCCACCTGTGGACCCCGACTCAACAGCACCTGAATGAAGTATAGTCAGTACTACAGTTTCCCTGAGATTTTTTTTCCAAAGCTAACATTCTAAGTGTAGATAAACAATACACATTCAAGTTCTGAGAATTTGAGGATATGATTAGAATTATGAGTTATTTCTAAACAATTTGCCTTTTGGCCATTTATAAGGGTCTCAAGGTACAGCTAAAAGGATAAGATTGAACAAATATTAACAAGGCAGAGAAGAGCCCGTTCCTGTGGATGCCACCATACTCCTGATTAACGACAATAGTGATGTTATATCTGGTCTCCGTATATCTACACTATCTTTGCTACTCTTTTCAAACTATAAATGAACCATGGGTTGGAACTTCACAGTGGGGGGATTTTTGAGGGCTTTGTCTCATGTCCTGAGTGGAAAATGCTTTCATCTCATTGTAAAAAAGAAAAAAAAACCCTGTCTGAATTCATGTTCTCATGGCAACACATTCTGAGATGAAAAGATTGTACCAAACTAGTGCAGAACATCTGGAGGTGCCCTTCTGAAGGGGTCAGTGTTTGACTGCGAGCCAATGGAAGGACAAAATTATATATATATACAATTTTTACTTATCTATATATCAAACAAATTCTTTGCATCCAATGGCATGTTTTTGCTCCTTTGCTCCCTTTACTCATGTTTCTCTGCTGGAGTTACATATTCCTGAATTTCTCGCTGCTGTTCTTCATGCCCATAAAGCCTCTACTCACCCACCCGGTCAGCATGCTTCCCACTTCTCTCAAGCGCCTCTCTGAAGCTCATCAAAGCCACCTCTCTCTCCGTCTTTTTAATTTTCCTCTTAAACCTCCAAAGCTGAGGGTTCCTGACCCTGCTCTTCCTGGTGACTCTAAAGTGATGCCCAGGGATGATGGATATCCCAAAGACTATTTCTAGCTTAGTGATGCTCTAATTATTCACATGGCCCATCCGTCTCATCAATTCCCTAGGGACTCATCCTGAAGATGATTAAAACCCCAAGGAGGTGGTGAAACTCACAGTTTGGATGTTTCAGAAGGCTATGACCCAAATACTGTCATCCTGACACGTCACAAATGTGTGGTTCATGGAGGAGTGTCACTTGGATCAGGTGCTCCAAAAACCATCACTGGGGGCACTCGTGACTCTCGCTTCTGGTAATGAAGGCGAAGCGGGCCGACCCCCTGGCTGGGGTTGACAGACCCACCAGAAAGAAAGCTTGCTAAAAGGCATGGGATTGATAACAAAACTACAAAGAATTATCAGGGAAAAAAGAGCTAGAAAAAATGAAAATTCAGAGAGGTAAGGCTGCCATTTGAGGTTGCTTTCCACCAAAGTGCTTTTGCTGACCTGAGAGGAAAGAGAGAGACTGACAAGCTAAGAAGTACATCCGCCAGCCTCATGGGTTAAGGAGGATAAAAGCTGGATTCCTAGCCCTGGCTGGTGTACCTCAGTGGATTGAGTGCAGGCAGGCCTGCAAACCAAACTACCACGGTTCAATTCCCAGTCAGGGCACATGCCTGGGTTGCAAGCCAGTTCCCAGCAGGGGACGCTTGAGAGGCAACCATACACTGATATTTCTCTCCCTCTCTCGTACCCTTCCCCTCTAAAGATAAATAAATAAAATTTAAAAAATATATATTTTAGTGTGATACTTTTTTTTGTTGACTTTCACTGTGCTATTTGCACCTCATTTCTTAATGACTGCTCTAGGAACTACAATATACCTTATAATTCATTAAAATTGACTTCAGAATATTAAATCCAAGTAAACATGGAAATTTTGTTTCTTCTTTTCTTTCCTACACTTTGTTCTTTATTTTCATGTGTTAGAACTCTGTTATTTACACCAATACAATGTTATAATTATTGCTTCATACCATCTATGTCTTCCTTCTGAAAAATATAAAAAATATTTTTATACAGGCTTTTATAATCATTCATATACATTCAACCCAGTTTTCAGGCTTTTTTCATTATTACCTGTGAATACAAATACCCATCTGATGTAACTTTCTTTCAGCCAAAGAACTTTTTCTACTGTTTTATTTTTTAGGGCAAGTCTTTTAGCAACAATTATTTCCATCTTCGTTTATCAGGGAGTCTTTATTTTGTCACTATTGAAGTGTATTCCTTTCTTTCAGAACTTTGAATATGTTATTATAATAGTCTTTGAACTCCATTGTTTCTAAGGTAAACCAGCCATTAATCATCTGTTTTTCTGTCTCATGAGTCATTTTTCTCTTGCTGCCTTCAAAATGATCTTATTTTTGCCTTTCCAGCAGCTTGACTATGATCTGCTTAGCTGTAGAAATTTTTTAGTTCAAGTTTCTTGGGATTTACTGAGCATCTTTGTACTATCGATTAATGTTTTTCATAAATTTGGGGAACTTTCAGTTATTTAAAAAAATATTTCTTTCTATCCCCCTTTTTCTAGTTTCTCTTTCTGGGTCTCCCATTCCACATATATTGGCATGTTTGATTTTTGTCCCTCTGGTCTTTGAGGCTCTGCCTGGTGTGTTGAAGATTCTCTGTGCTGAATGAGTTCATCATTTCAAAATGTTGAGTTGTTTCTGCTTGACCGATATATTGATAATTACCATTCCTAACAATTGTGCAAGACCATGCCAACAATTTCAGTGGGAAAAAAAGTGTGAACTTAGGGTGTCAACAGTGTGCTGTAAATTGGTTCTGTTTAGTCATGTCAACTCATACATCCTAAATCAGTGTGACTTTTCCCCCAGGTGTAATTTTGAGAAGTATTTTCTAAACCCTTGTTTTGGCTTTTTACCCGTGACTTAGCCTTTCTTGTCTTTGTTGTTTCATTTTCCAGTTAATTCATAAAGTGAGCTGTCATGGACAGTTGGACCCCTGCAAGGCAAACCCAGTAAGCAGTCTAATATCACAGCCATACAATTTATGACCGGGCCAATTATATTTGTTATCTGCACACAAAAGCAACTTCATGCCAGTTTTAGTCTCTATGGGGACTTCAAGTGATCAAAGCTTTCTTCCTTGGACAAGGATGCTTTAATTTAAATAAAATCAACAGGAAGGTGATAGCAAAGAGACTCATAATCTCCAGTTGGCACATAATCTTCATACTCCTCATGAGGAGCCTACTGGCTCTAGGATCACAGAATCTGAAACAGAGAGACCCAAGGGATGACAAACATGAATGAGAGCTGACAGTTCACACACACTCGAAGACAGCTACAAAAGGTTCTTTGACACTAAAAGCAGTTGAAAAGTCAGTCTCTCCATCAAAGACAGAATGTTCCAGTATATTTGTGTGAATCAAGTGCTGTTTGAAGTATTTATCTGCAGAGAAAAATATATTTCTTATAAAAATGCTTATTCCAGACAATCACTCTTCATAATTCAGTAGAATCTTGTACACTCCCTCAGAAAACTTGGATCTGGCCTCAACAGCTTACCCTCCCCCTCTCCTTTTCTCCCATGAAGTATTCACATGGAAAATCTTGCCTTTACAGAACTCACTACATGCTTTCATTCTCTCCATTCAAATTATCCCTCCTCTGTGAAATCTTACTTGGCTCATCCTAATCTGTTAAGAGTCTTCCTTAATCATGTATTTTACAATAATCTCTTTAGATATTTGTCTGACCCAGTAGACTCTGGTACCATGACTAAATCTCCATTTGTCTTTGCTAGCTGGATTTATTTACTCAAGAATATTTAAAATAATTTTAGGTGCCTGTGAGTTTAGAATCTCATAAGTTGGCCATTGTTTTATAATGCCAAGAGACATTTTGCCTCAACTCTGAATATTTAAGGACCAGAAGTTGAATGTTTCTTCATCTATTAGAAGGCATTCTCTTAAGAGCAGAAAATTATGTTTGAATTTTCTCTCTAATTCTAGCACTTACTGCAGGGGTTGATGAAGATGAGGCACTAATTAAATACAGATTGAAAATATGACTAGAAAAATAACTTTAAAACGGGGACCATTAGTATAAAATTGAGTCAGTACCTTTGCCTTCTGAGAATGATGGTCTGAGTTCATACTGTTTATGGAAAAGAAAGAGGAAAAGATAGACTTACTTCTGATTTAGATATTCCTCTGGCAAAAAAAAATGTGCTATGTTGATGTTACAAATAGAAGAGGGAAAAAACAGTGTTCTAAGATGAACTGAAGCTACTTAAATTAGTTTAAAAATTTGAAAGTAAAGTTAAGCTTTCTTGGGAATGTTTCCTTTAATTCCCTAAGAGACTGAATATTTGCTGAATATCTTCATACTACTTTTTTCCCACTTTAAGTTCCTGCAGCAGAAACCATTAGATTGGTTTTAGGTGTTTAACTTGTTGTTCCTATTAGCCCCCTAATATTTAACTTAGCATCAGGGAAACCAAACTGGAAATAATAAGTTGAGGTTTATTTCTGAGTAAGATTCAGTCTTGAAGAAGTAGTTAAGTATCCTGAGGTTTCCTTTCATTTAAGCAAATCATTCATAATTGCATTTCCACTCCTACTTTAAAGTTATGTTTAAGCATTTTCTCATAAGGATCTACGATATCAAATGAATTTAGAAGTTTCAGCCATAACGCTCAGTAATTTAAGATCAGATGTGGCTACTGCAGGAAGGAGGGAGGAGACAGACTCACTGGCTGAGAGCATCTAGATAGTAGGAACTGAGCCAGGAGAACTGTGCTCGCAGGTGCCTCGGTCCATGAGAGGATCAAGGATTAAAGACAAGAAAGAGAAACACGATAGAAGAGCAGAGAAAAATAATGTGGAGGTCTCGCCTGGCGCTTTAATTTTACTTTGCATTTTAAAATCAGAATCAAGAAAGGAGCCAAAAACACAGAGAGGTTTTCATCTTCCCCTTTAAATTTTTCAATGTAGAACTTTGGAAGCTGCTAGAGGCAGCAGCACAGTATCATTCTGGTTTAGTGCCCTGGTTTCCAAAAGCACCACCTCCACACCCCTGGAAATGAAGCAGACAACACTACAGTATGGATGCCTGTCACCAGGCTTCACCTTACATTTCGTTTTACTGCATGTGTAACCTAAACGTGGTATGGTGGAATCACCTGCCTAAGACAGAGTGATGGTTAGCCCTCTGAGTATTTATTTGCCTTTGTTTGGGGGTTGGAAATTTTTTCAGTTAAAACTCTCGAACTCGTATTCTTCTATTTTTTCATAGTGACTGCCATAGAATGGCTGACATTGACACATCACTGAAGGAGTGACTTTAAGGCCAGTTGTGCTATAGGAACCCACTGCCCTACTGTTCAAACAACTGTCTTTTTATTTCTTGGTGATCTCTCTAAGTTATTGTTCTGGTCTGCCTGATTGCTGAAATATTTTGTAGAAAAATGCCTGACTCTTTGGGGAAAAAATATATCAAGTCATGAGAGATTAAAATGCCACAGATCCCCCTGACTGGTGTGGTTTGGTGGGGTGGGTGTCATCCTGTGAACGGAAAGGTTACAGGTTCATTTTCAGTCACGGCACATGTCTGAGTTGTGAATTTGGTCCCCAGTTGGAGGTGTGCAAAAGGCAACCAATCGATATTTCTCTCATATATCAATATGTCTCTCACTGTCTTCTTCCCTTCCCCTCTCTAAAAATAAATAAAGTATCTTTAAAGGACATGGATCTTCTACCAGATATAAAGAAACCAGCACTACCAGCAACTTGACTAGTGAGAGTGAGAGTCCAAGGAATGTGGTTATATTTTAATTATTAGGAACAAAGGATGTTTCAAAGAAGATTAGACAACATGCAGGGTGGAGCAAAACTAAGTTTACAGTTGTTTGTATGGAAAATAATACTACAACTAATACTTAATCAGAGAATAAGCTCTGTGTTTTGTTTATTCACAACTGTAAGCCTCTTCTGGCTCACCCCATAAACATATCTACAGATAAAGCTAACACAAGATGCATAGTGTTCTATGAGATAAAATCATATAATGTTTTTGAAAAACAATGAAGCAGACCTAAGTAAAAGGAGAAACATGCTATGCTCATAAATGTGAAGAGTCAAGTGGAGATATCAGCTTTCCCAACATCAACCCAAGATTTCATCTAATTCCAATACAAAAGCCAATAGGTGACTAACAGAGCTTGACAATTTGAGGCTAAAACTAACATGAAAGCCAAAGTCAAAAATATATATATATAAGCAAAGTACAGAAGGAAAATAACAAAATGGGAAATAAGTCAAAGATTTATTGACAATATAGAAAGACTAATTTTAAAGGCTAATGATTAAAACAGTGTGAATTTGACTTAGTTATAAATAACAGGACCAATGGAACAAAGGAAAAGTCAAGGAATAGACTGATGGCAATGCAACAGATAACCAATCAGTGTTTCTCTCTCACATTGATGCTTCTCTATCTGTTTGTCATTCTCTGTCTCTCTCTCAAAGCCATGAAAAAAAATGTCCTTGGTGAGGATACAGAAAAGAAATAATAAAAGACATATTGACTGAATGCAGGAGATAGGTAGGAAAAACCTGTAAAATGCTGACACTTTTGCAAAACATAATAGTGGTATGAACACATTAGGGGTTCTGGCAAAAACAGTGTAGAACACAATTATCAATCAAAGGAAATTGTACAGGTGGTTCTCCTGATTGCTCTTCAAGTCAATGTTTTCATAATGATAAGAACACCTGTGAACAAAATCAAGGCATTGAGGGGAAACATCCATTAACTGAGAAGATGTTGGAGCAGAGCTGGGAAGAGAATCTATTTCTATTAATAAAGGGTGATACACAGGCACAGGTGTGGGTTAGTAATGAAAAGGAAGTTACTTAGACTTCAAGTTCAAAACTGGGGTCATGCCTCTGACAATGTTGTAGATGGCATAAATAACCAAAATATTTTTTAAATCTTCTTTGGTTTAGGGTTGTAACCTGGGGCCAGTGCTGCCCAGAAGCAACCTCTGAGGAACCCCTGAGTTAAGTTGGGACCAAATATAGCCACTTCCTCTTCCCTGCCAGCACAGAGGACTAAAGCTACCCAAAGGAATGAGAATGGCTAGGAGGAAGGATAATAAGGCTTTCTTCACTCTTCAACTTGTATTTCCTTCATTTTTTTCCCTTTAGCTTCCTTTAGTATCCAGTATCAGTTGGAAGAGTGTGATGCTCAGAATCAAGGACTCTGGAACTACATTTCTCAAGTTCAAATATTGCTGAACACTTCCTATCCCTGCCGATGACTCAGTGCGTTATTTTATTTTTTATTTAATTATTGTTCCAGTACAGTTTTCTGTCTCAGTGCATTATTTTCAGCATGTGTGAAGTGTCTGTATCTCTGCTACCCACCTTCTTCTACCACTATTGTGAGAATTAAATGGCTAATATGGACGCTATTTTTATAGTAACTGGCCTATAGTCAGCGCTCAATAAATGTTAGCTGTTGACCTAAATTTCAAATGTGTGCATTTTATGTACATGTAGGCTATTTTTTTTTAAAGTCACTCATATAAAACTTGTAACTCAGTTTGTTAGTAGACAAGTAAGAAAATGCTGGTAAATAGCAATGCAGGTAATTTTTTATGAATAGTAGAAAATTTAATTGAGTTTATGCTTTTTTCAATATTATGAAGATAGCTTTAAGCTGGATATTCAAGTAAGAAATGATCAAATTATCAAATTACAGTTGTGGATTTCCAAGTAACACATATTCTTTCTTTGTTTTTGTTGTCATTTGCCTAAAGTGTCTGGGTTTAGTTTGCTTTGCTTTCAGCACCAGTTTCTATAAAATATCTAAACTTTCTAATGCACATCAGATGATTTTCAGAATTATTGAGGGAAAAATCACCTTCACATGGATAAAACCTTCACTGGCTTCATCTGAATTTACCATTGTCATTCTTTCCCCCAAATAATCAAACTCAGCCATCTCTAGTGCTTTTGCCCCTTGGTTTATGAGGTTGTGTGTAAAGATCTTGAAAAAGAGACATATTACGTTCCTCCACAAACACATTTTTATGAAGCCAAAAGGAAAACAGAAACAAAAGTACCTGTATTTGGAGGTTCCAGCTCAATATGAGGACATAGGATGCTCCTGAACTCACCTCCTCTCATGGACACACAAAATCTACCGTTACATATGCAACCATCCTCTCTGGGAAGAAGAAAACATCCAGAAGCTTTGTAGGTACCAGATATAACGGGATTATCCTGGCCCAGAAGATAACACAACCTGGTGCAATTCCTGGTTTCCCAGATCACAGATAAAGGGATACAGTGATATATATGTGTGTGTATTTCAAAAAGCAATGGGTCTGGTAATAGTTTTCTGTGCCTCAGATTTTAACTAAGGTTGTCTGTACAAATTGGCACAGCTGCTTTGTGGGTCTCAGCTGAGGTGAAGGAAGCAGCTTTCTGTGTGAGCTCATGAGTTGTGTTGTTTTGAGGGACATCCCCACAGGCCCAGCCTGGAGGCTGCTCCCCCTGGCTCTTCTAACAATTTTGAAAGCCTTTAATTCCAAGAATTACATTCCACGCCTATCCGAGGTGTGACTTTTATCTACAGACTCGGTTCTCACTAATCTAGTGTTTGCCACCAGAAGCGGTGCAGATAAGAATGCCATCCTTTAAGTGCTTTTGGGTGCATTGGTGTTGTGGACTGGTTAACAATAGGGCCTCGGAGAGTAAAAGTAGGTGGAAAGTTAATCGTGAGTTGATTGCAATGACTGCTGCTGTTCCAGCAATGTGTCTTTCCTTAGGCAAATCAGCATGGTCCTGGTACCTGGTGTGTAACTACTGATCAGGAAATGGCTTTCTTCTCTCTACTGATAAACAGAAAATAGCAGAAGCGACAGGCCAGCTTTATGGTCTTGCTTCGGGGATACAGAAACGCCCAGATTCTCATAATTTTTGCTAAGTGAGACAAGCCAGACATAAAAGGACAGATTTTGTATGACTCCAACTTATACAGGGCCCAGCAGAAGCAAGGCCTGCTCGAGTGTGGTAGGTAGGGTAATAAAATGGGTGTACTAATTTGCAGGTTGCATTCGAACATTTCACCTAAAATGTCACGTGGTGTGCTTGAGTGTGATATTGTTCTGTTACAGAATGGCATGCTTATGATTTTGTAATAAAAGATTTTATAATAAGATAGGAGCGTTTTTTGTGCCAGACCCTGTACAAAATATCCAGAATAAGAACATTCACAGAGACTGAGAGTGGATTAGAGATTTTCAGGGGCAGAAAGCAGGGCAAATGGAGTTATTGCTTAATGGGACACAGAGCTGCTGTCAGGGGTGAGAGGACAGTTTTGGACATAAATCATCATGGTGGCTGCACACCATTGCGACCGAAATTAATGTCATTGAATTGTACACCTCAAAATGGTTAAAATGGCAAACTCATATATATATTTTAGCACAGTAAAAAAAATTAAAAAGACATTGGAGTCCTCCTTAGTATCTTATTCTAACCACGTTTAGCCAGAGGGTCTTGCTTCCTAGGCAGTTCCATCTGGAGTCACAAGTGGACGCTCTGCAGTAGGTGAGGGCAAGGTCCTCTCACTGGATTGGGTGGGTGTCCGTGGGTACCATGGATGCTCCATGGGTTCTACAGTTATTTTAACAATCTCCCATTGGAAGAATTCAAAGAGATCCCACAACACAAAGCTGACCACCATGCCAGGCTCCACATTCCAAATTCAGAAAGCAAGGTCATTTTCAGCTTATCAAGTAATTATCATCATATGTAAACTTTTGTGTTCAAAGTTTAGGACTAGAGCTTGTTGAAAGTCACGGCAAATAACGAGTGATGTGCAAGACCATAGACAGAAGAAGCCTTTTGGTTTTGGTCTTATCCACCTGCCTATTAACACACCATATTTTCTGAATCTATTATAGTAAGTCCTCACTTAATGCTGTGGATAGGCTCACTGATTTTTAGTGAAACAACATATCATGAAATCAATTTTATCGTAGGCTAATTGATATAAACAAGAGTTAAGTTCCTATGGAATCTTGGCAATGTTATTAACAGATGGTGGTGAATGATACAATGGTGTTTGAGAATCTGCTGTACTTGTGTGTCTAAGCTTTATTGAAAGAAATAGTCCCTATACTTATTAATAAGCACTCATTTTTGCCAGTAATATTCCATCTGCTATTTCCCACAAGAGGTTAATTCTTCTCCCTCTACGGAATAAAGACACCTGAGGGAGGGGAAACCCACCTATTTACTTTCTTGAAAAGAATCATTTGCGACATTACTGTCTTCCTGCAATGTCAGGAAATAAGAACAATCACCTCTGGCAACCAGCTTCCCTTGAAATTCTGTTCTTTTTCATGCACGTTATGGAATCGTCTCAATTCCCTTTACCTCACATGGAGCAGCTTTGAGGGCAGGTGTGCCAATCTGTATGGGTGTGTCTTAAAGAAGCAGAAGCCTCACCCAAGGACCTCACAGACCATAGTAACAGAAACTTTTCACTTCCTAGGAATCCTGGCACCTGCTGGCCCCTGGTGCAGCCTGCCTCTATGCACTGTCAGCCTTCCAAGTGTGAGTGGGAGATGTTCACTTACTGTGCACACAGCTCGTGAGGGCCTGGGGAGGGCGTGCCTCTCTCCGCAGACAGAGGTCATGCTGGTAATTCTCAGCTTTTCAGTTCCTCAGACACACCGCCTTTTACTGCATGGCAGCTTATTGTAAGAATCAGAGTGAAAGTTACATCGGAATCCAAGAGGTTTGTCTTGGCTCAGTTTCCAATTAAATGCTGTATTTCCCTTTTACATCCTAGAAATGTGATTGATTGTTTGGTTTCAAGAAACAAGGTAAATTAAACCCAGTAGACTCTCTGACATGCTTGTAGCTCTAAGACAGCTGAGGAACAGGTGGTCTAAAACACACAGCCCTTTCAATTAATTTAGTGGACTCACTTGAATTTAATTCTAACTAAACCCATTTAACAGCCATCAAGCTGTCAATCAGAGACCCTTGAGTCACGAGATGGATGGAGCAATAGGATCAAAGTAAAGCAATTATATTTGCCAAGAAGATGACTTTATTTCTTCGAAAGGAAGAGCAACACCAACGGTTGTTAAATTACATCAGCTGAAGTTTGTATTTGTGTGTGAAAATGCTTCCTTCTCCACAGAGTTTTCTGGGAAAATTCACAGAGATGCTCTTTTTTACTTTTATGACCAAATAAAGCCCTATATAATCGCTATCTTCTACCTAGTGTCCATACTACCTTGATTATGATGGGGTGGAAAAGTTTTTTTCTTTAAAAACCAGGCCCCTAGCTTTTTACTGGTACTTGCTGTTTTGAGAACACAAATGTCTCCCATTTTTCATCTATTGCAGCCCTAATACAAATTAAAAACCCTCTAAGACCCAAGGCAAGCCAGCAGAACACATTTGTAACATGTAAGACAAGTGACTGACTTCTGGAAAGTAAAAGAAACCCTTGCACAGCAAAATGACAGGGGAAAAAAAGCAATTAAATAGAACAGTAGGAAAAGATATGAAATGAAAATCCAAATGGCTACTGAGTACAAAGCTAACATTAGCAACCATCAGAGACTCAATGGAAAGTAAAACAGTAGTGAATTCTGGGTTGGTGACACGGGCGTGTCTTGTTTCTAAAAATTTGGCTTTACATGTATGTATTTGTGTGTATGTTTCTTGTCTTCCAATGAGAATTCAAAAGGAATTGAAGAGGAAAAGTGGTAGCATAATATTTAACAAGAGAGACAAGCTTATCCCCCCACAGACTGACAGACATGATATCAAATGCCCTCAGGGCTGGGGGGGCACACGACACATGTCACCGCCTAGTGGGCCTCTGAACTGGCGCCACAGTTCTGGGGGGAGAGCCCCTGGCCCTGGTTAGAGGAACTGGGGATTCTCAAAGGCTAGGACACAACTCCACTCCTGCACATATACCACGAAACGCTCATTTAGGTCCACAAAGGCACATGTACTAGTCAGTCAGCATGAATAACAGGTCTCTGAATCTGATAGGACAATTACATGAGATGTTTCACATCAAGTGCTTGATATTAGAGCCTTTCGCCTACTGTGAACCACGCACCTATTAGCTAATTGGGAAAAGAACAGAAGGCAAAGGGACACACCCAGTTGGATGCAAGACTATATTTGGAAACAGACTACTGAAGTATATATGGCTCCACTAAATCCATTTTTAGGTGTAAATAAAAGATTTTTCCCTTGAGTTCTAGGCTTGTGAAGGAAAATGGGAGGAGGAGGAGGGGGGATAAAACAAAAATAAATTACTGACAGAAGAATAAGTGCCTGAGAAGAGTGAATGAAGCCTGGAGCCACAAGAAGTCATTGTGGGGAAAATGGAGTCAGTCAGGCTCCCTGGCCCAGATGCCCAGGCACCTAAGATAAGCAGTATTGAGAAGATAACCACGACCTCGAGAACCTGCCCGCGTGTGCAGAATCACGCTTTGTTACATAATATCTTGGTGCCCTGCTGGCTTTGTGTGCACTTAGTGCCTAAGGGAGCCAGGACCTCCCCACAACCCCACCCGCAATGCGACACCCGGCTTGCGGTGGGCGCGGATCACCCCACCCCAAAATAAAGGCCTGTCAGACATCCCCACGGCTCTGCAAATTTTCCCCCATTTGCCTGATCCCATGTGAACCTGTCTGGCCTTGAATGGTTGCAACACAGTCATTCTGGGTGACACAGATGATGATGATGGCCTGAAAAGCCACCAGGGCAGACAAGGACTCATGAAGGGACGGGGCAAGCAAAGAAAGTCTATTCGGCTGACAGGAAGAAATAAGACCCTGAACTGACTGCAAGTTAATGATGTTCAAGCTTCAGAGTTCCCCCCTTGCATGGGCCCAGCCAAGGGTCTGCACCTCACCTTACATTCTTCTTTATAAAGATAACCTCCCCGAATTCTATAAGCCTATGGAGAAGCCCAAAGTGCCCCATTTCTGGCCTCTACTCTAAAGATAAGCCTTGCTGTTGTTTTTTCCCGCTGTGGTTGAGAGTATAGACATTGGAGATGCTATCTGCCCAGTGGTGTCATGCCCAGACCTTTGCTGGAGAGATACAGTGGCCCAGGGATCAGCTAACACTCCCATAGTTTCATTTCCCCCTCCTTATCAGAACAAAATAAATGCTGGCAGGGCTTACCAGAGAGCGAATTCAGAGCAGCAGCAGCCTAGACGGCCCAGGAGAAGTAAGTGTCTTCCTCCTCAGCCCTGCACGGGGTAAGGGAGGCAATCAGGGGTGCTACAGTCTCTCTGACACGTGTAGCTTATTGAATTAATTACACAGTTCAGCTTTCACCTGTATGCCTGGAAATAGCATCTAAAAGGAGGAGAAAGCCTTTGAAGAGGACCCCAATAGGTCACTGACCAGATTCACGTTTAGTCTCGTAAGGATGAATTGCTTTTCTACCTCGGGTTGCATAAGGAGACCTGTAAAGCCTATTGCTACATTTGGGCTGAGATTTTCAGCATCCTGCAGACCTAGTGACCTGTTTGGCCCCTGCAAGTTCTTATTATTGCACTCAGTTAGCTAAATAAACGTGTAATCTGTAACTGCTGACATAAATTACCTATTTCACAGCCTGCTCCAGAGCATGAAAGAAAGCATGGAGAGACAAAGAGATTCCTTCTTGTAATTCCATCCACTGCGGGCAAATTGATGAAACAGCTTATGCAGCTCATTAATTGAGCTGACCCCTGAAGGGTAATGCACAGCATCTCCAAGGGTCCAGCCAATCAAAGCAAGCAGATGCAGATGCAACCTGCTGGACTGCAGCTTGATTTAACAGAATTTATTGCTGTTTAGAGTCTTGCTTCGTTGTCAAAACTCGGGTCTGTATCAGCCTCGTCAGCATTATCAGGGAGGTTAAGATGCAGATGTCTAGGCCCCACCCCAGACTCACTGGACAGAAACTGCAATTAACGATCCCCACATGGTTCATCGGCACCATAAAGTCTGGGAAGCACTGGTTTACAAGACGATTACAAGCACTGGTTTATTGAGATGATCAGAAACTCCCCGCAGGCCGTCTGAAATCTACACTCACCATTGGTATTTGCAAACTCATGCAGTGCATTCATTTATACAGGATCTGCAATCAGACCAAAGCATATAAAATGCTTGTTCAACCTTTACTGACTGTATACCCTTAGGTTATCAACATCTGTGGCTTCAGTTTCCCTAACTATAAAGTGAGAGGATAATATTACTTTCTTCATAGAATTGTGGTATGCCTGCCAAGCTCAGAGAACGCAGCCTGCACCAAGCCCTCAACATAAGTTTGCTTTGAATATTAACCATGATATGAGGACAGAGATG
The DNA here is from genome assembly GCF_021234435.1 of Artibeus jamaicensis. Lineage (NCBI taxonomy): Eukaryota > Metazoa > Chordata > Mammalia > Chiroptera > Phyllostomidae > Artibeus > Artibeus jamaicensis. Next base: position 46,697,004 of record NW_026521871.1, read on the forward strand.
CTAACAGCATGATTTGGGAATGGATAACTGAATCCAGTGACCTCCACTGACAGCCGTGGTCATATGACTGCTGACCTTCTACCTACCTCCTCCTGGCTCAGTTCTCTGCAGGAAACACAAACTCCCTCAGTAGCATTGTTTGAATCCTAAACATTCACTCCCCTTGCCTTTTAAAGCAACTGTGGGATTAGCTCTTTTTTCTAGCAAGCTTTTTTTTTTTCTCTCTTTTTGAGGAGTTGCAGCTTTCACAGGTAGGCCAAAGTGGAAAATGTGCTGGTCTTTGGACAAATTATTTGCAATTCAGCAACACACAGATTCTTGACTGGACCCTCTCCGTTTTTAAGCATCTCAAAGGAGCTGATGCAGAGGGGAAAATCCTAAAACATGTGTTTTTTTTCTTTAATTATTCTAGTAGAAATCTGCTTAACCCAAAAGCCACAGTTTCTCAAGTAGTACATAAAAAGTTACATCTGGAACCAGGAGGGTGTGGGCAACTTCCTGACACACTCCACCCCAACGATGTTCATAAAGGGCTACCCCTTGTTCCCCCAACTGTTTGATCCCACTTTCTCATCTGGTTCCTTCATATCCTTTCCCTTCCAGAAAATAAACAAGCATTATTTAAAATGTTTTAATAATGGAGGCCCCAAATGAGGGAGGTGGGAACATTAAAATAAGGACTGGGTATGGGTAGAAAGATTTCCAGTTTACACAACAGCGATAGGAATAAAGTTTACGACTCCAGTGATAGAAAATTTCACAAAGACTCCAGGTTCAAGAAGAAAGCCAGAGCATACATATTCCCCCCATTCTTCCTAAGGACCCAAGGGGTGGGGGTGGGGAATACAGAAGCAAAATAAAGAATAAACAATATGAGCTCAGGAAGAGGAGGATGCTGGAGAGGCCACCAATGTGTAAGCAATTGCGATAAAAGTTTCAAAGCCTAAAAACAGTCGGAGTGTTGACACAGGGAACAGGCAGGGTAACCGCAGCCTGCAGTGTGTCGGGAGGGATGTATCTGCTGGAGGGTTCTAGAGGCAGGGACATACACCGGCACTCTCGCAGAGTGCCCTGCATCTGTGGGCAACACCACTGGCCCTACCGCAGCTCCGGCAGAGAGAGGGCTCCTTGGCATTTTGTGGAAAACAAACCGACAAAAGACAGGTCTTCTGGGGAAAACTGAGTTAAATGACAGCAAAAAGCTAGGGATGTTAATTCCTCAAAAAACAAAACAAAACAAAACACTTCTCGTTTTGACATTTAGGGCATTTGCACCATGATAGCCAGCTCCATGTCCGCTCGCTCTTCCTCTGCAGCTGCTCCATCCCGCACCCAGTCAGACCACTCATGCAGGAGGCCTGGCTCAGCGTCTCAGAGCAACACCCGGGTCCCCAGGTGTTAATGTATCAGATGAACAGACAATAGGTGAAGAGAACAAGAGACAAAATTTTAAGAGAAGAGAAACAAGGGGGAAAAGAGCAAAATGAAATAAAATAATAAAAATAAGCAAGAATCCAAAACAGAAAAGTGTGTGTTTGAGGAGTGTTTTGGGTGACACTCTGAAGAGGTGTAAAGTAGTGGGCTGAGTACTACACTCGGAATTGCACTTGGCCTCCTGCCTGGAGCAAACTTAAATGCAAAAGGCCTTATTAGAAAGATTAAACAGCATATTTCATTAAAAAGAATTTCAATTCACTGGAAACATGCAGTAAGTCTTAATTTGTGAAGTCTCAAGTTACAGGAAGAAAACATATAAAATTTACGGGAGAAACCGACATAGCTACAATCAGAGTGGAAGATCTCAAAACATTTCTAGATTCTACCGAACTTCAAAGAGATCACTTTTTACACATTGTGAGGCCTTAAGCTAGTAAAGATAAAATCAGGATAAAGAAGTAAAGTGCCTAAGACTCAGAAATAAAGAAATAAAATGAACTGTATTCACATGTACTATGATTGTGTACCAGAAAATCTAATTGATTAGAATTGTACAATAAACTAAGTTAAAACACAGTAGTTTTTTTTCTACAAAGCTTCAATAAAGAATTTTAAAATGTAACATTTAAAAATGCTATTTAAAGTAGAAAAATATATCAAATGCCTAGGAATAACTCTAACAAAAATGTTCTCAAGACAAATACATAAAACAATAAAGGTATTAAAAAATAAAAAGAACTAGAAAAAATGCACAAAATATTACTGAGCTATTGAAGAAAACCAAAATAATTAAGGGAACATGCCACATCCATTGCTAATATAACTCAATATTAGAGAGCTATGAATTTGATATATATTTTCAATTACATCCTGAGTCAAAATCTCAGGCAGTATTTTGGTGGAAATGGACAAAGTGGTCCTAAGTTTTAGATGGAATCACAAATGTCCAAGAAGCCCAAGGTTCAGATTGGGAAGTAACATATAAAACTGTCTTTGCAGATGACACGCTATATAGGAAGTCCTAAAGAACTGACAAAGAATGACGTCTATATAGAAAGTCCAAAGAATTGACACACACACAAAAAAACCACAAATCTCTCTGGGAACCAATAAACCAGTATAGTGAGGTTGCAAAATATAAAGTTAATATGTAAAAGTTAACTGATTTTCTTTATACCAACAATTAAAAGTGAACCTTGAAAGTAAAAACACAGTATCATTTACATTAACACCCTAACAATTTAAATATGTAAATGTAAATCTTACAAAATATGTACTGTACAGTATCTACTTGAGGAAAACTAAAAAGCTATTATAAATAAAATAGAAAGGAACTCAGCAAATGGAGGTATATGGCATGTTCATGGATAGGAAGATTCAATATGGCCAAGATTCAACAGGCCACAGGTACAAGGGGACTGTTCCATTGTGGGGAACCATGCAGGGAATAATCAGAAGATGCTGAATGGGGACACATCAAATCAGGGTGATGATCTGAGAAAATTAAACTGTTCGTGACATATAAAATTAATCAGAGACAATGCAAAAGCTTCCTAAAACTGTACTGGAAACAAAAGTCAGCAGAGACAAATACGAGAAGATGGTTTTTGAGATGATTGAGCGCGGCTGGTGAGAAGGAAGCACAGGACTCTAAGATTTACATTTAGTGGGGTAGCTTGGGTATCTCTGCTCCCAAGTCCCTAGATCAGATTTCAGGAAGCAGAAGGAATAGTTCTGGTAATTGGGCATTGATTTTCATATCTATCTCAGCTGGTCAGATAAGAAGGACCAAGTCACAATAATTTCTAGAATTAAAAACTTGCCACCACACCATGCTTGTAATAGATGCATAACAGAAACTTGATATAACCATGTGTCACTAATTTTTTAAAAATATTTATTCATTTATCTTTAGAGGGGAAGGAGAGAGGGAGAGAAACATCAATGTATGGTTACCTCTAGTGTGTCCCCTGCTGGGAACTGGCCTGCAGGGAACTTGCTTACAACCCAGGCATGTACCCTGACTGGGAATTGAACCGCAATCCTCTGGTTCGCAGACCTGCGCTCAATCCACTGAGCTACACCAGCCAGAAATTTTCTATGGCTATATGAACAACCTAAAAATAAATTCCTAGGGATGCTCCGCGCTGGTCTCTGTCTAGCTCAGTATGGCTTTTTCTGAGTTCAATTCACCTTTCTTTGGACTTGCCCCTGGGCGAAGCCAGCTTCCAGTTTTTTATTTCAAGTCTAAGTATTTGTCTTCTGTGTCTGTTTCATTTGTTTGATTGTTAAATCACCCATTCATTCTTTATTCAGACCCAATAGAATTGCAAATGGTGCTAATGGAATTGAAAGATGGAACGGACCTAGTCCTTTCCCAGCAAAGGTCTACTCTTTAGTACGTTACATCCCACCAGACAAATACCACGGAAGATAATAAAATAAGTCTCCCCTCATCACACTTTCAAAGTGTTCTTCCTGACGTTCCTACGGGATACTTCTTGCATTCCTTTCTCACATCTTTCCTTACTTTTCATTCATTGTTTCTCTGTTCACTAGTACTGTCACTGATGGTGAATGTCACATTAGAGTCGGTATCATGAGCTGATGAGAAGGCATTTCCTCCGCTGCTTTAAGTAGCAACTTTTCCAGCTGAATTATCTCTTTTGGTCTGTGCAAACATTCTGAGAGGTAATTCCCTAATTTCAGTTAAAGGAAAATGCCAAATGCAGTCTGTTCTCATGATATTTGTGTAGCAGCAGCTTTTCAGAGAACATGTACACTTGGCAGTTTTCATCTCGGAAGATAAAAACTAAATAGATACAGTATTGCATTAGACAAAAATATTGAGAATACCTGGCAGTGAACAGACACATGATCATGTAGATACACTTTGAAGGTAGGGTTGCAAAATTCAGCAGCCACCAGCGGGACATAGAGCACAGAGAATCGGAAGTTACGAGAGGAAGGCGTAGGCTGTTGAGCTTTTACCTGCCTGTGATCCCAAGGGCGCATGATGTCAGCAGCTGCCCACAACTAGCGCTGCTCTCCTTGACCACCATCTATGTTGCAATTTCCATGCTCAGTTGTGCACAACACAGGCCAAGTCAGTTATCCACAGCATGAGCAGCCTGGCTTCACCCAGTTCCAGAACACTTCTCCGGCATTCTGGTCCCAAAATGTGCACACCTGAATGCTGATACATGTCAGAACGAATGAGAACCAACTGGCTCTAACTCTCCAAATTGGCCCTGTAGGAGGGCAGAGAGGCTCACTGTTCAGAAAGCCTTATTTTTTAGAGTCAGCATTTCCCAGGAAACAGAATAGTACAAAACAAAGCTAAAACAACTGCATCCTTCCTTTGCATACAAGTGGGGTCAGAGTTTTGGCAATTGATACATTACAATTGCTCTCAACTCTCTTTCTGCCCATTCATCCCACCTCCAGAGATCCAGTACAGGCCCTCATCATTTACACTCTGGACTCTGACTACTCCCACTGCTAACTCTTCTTCCCACCTCCAGCCCAAACCAACAGAGCAGCCTCTAATACACATCTGATCCCCTGTGGCTCCCCATTGCCCTGGGGGTAGCATTCAAATTCCTCTGTGTGGAATACAAAGCCTGCCACCATCTGATTCCAAGCAATGGTTCCTCCTTCTGGCTCTAAACTTTCTCCAGCCTGCTGTGGTTTTTCCTCTGTCCCCCATAGGCTAACTTCTGGAGACCCCTACTCCTCTGCCTTTACTCAAGCAGTTTCCCTGCCAGGAACCCCTTGTACTTTCTTTACCAGACATCTGTGTCCTATATTATCCACAGTTTTAAATTGCTTTCGAGAGTTGCCCTCTTTCAACAAGTTTTTGCCTATTTTTAATCTACTTTCCTTAAGTTCCCATGACATGACCCTGTCCACTTCTTCCCTCTCCTCCTGCCTCCTCTCCTCCTCTTACAAGATCACTGCTCTGTGGTCCTTCCTTTACCCCTAGTGCAGGTCTTTGCCCATCGCTTAGGCCTCAGCCTGCCAACCATTATTGCAGGTGAGTCCCAGGCAAGTTGAGACCCCCTGTCTTACCGCATGTTAATTCTTCTTTCACACACATGTCACACCCAAAGTGAACAAGCAGCGGTATGGTTTCAGTCTGCCCACTAGACTTAAAGCTCTGCCAGGGTCCGGGACAGTGAATGGTCTTCACTTCATGTGGAAATGGCCTGGACTTGTGTGGCGCTTGGTAGCTGTTGACTAGTTATTGGAAGGCAACAAACTGCCTAACCATAATGATGTAAATGAATATTTATACCATTGAAATAAATACAATGTTTAGAAATATTATTTTTATAATAAAACTGTATTATAACATAATGACAAACTGCCAAGCTGACATCATTTTCTGTACAAAATGTCTTACTTGAAAGGACGCATCTTCATGAAGAATCACGAGTTGGGGAAAATTTAAAATCACGGGAGAAAAGGCATGTTTTGATTTTTTAAATCTCTGAATTATCCACTCTTAGGAGTTCTATTTATTTTAAATTTATAGAATTTGACATGCTACTGTCCTTTGTGACTGCTGCTTAATGGATATAATAAGAATAATTTTCTTATTCATGTGTAAATTTTTGCTAAAGTATTTACAACATTGCTATCCATGTAATTATATTAAACATGTTTTGCTAATATATGATTCGTATTTTCATTTGACTTATCCAGTAGTTATAAATGACACCCAAAAATACATTTACTCAAATACACTTACTCAAAGTTCACCATTTCAACACAAACGATATCAGTAGAGGCATCTGATTACATTTAAGCTTCTGACACAGTACCAGCTACATTTTAGTCAATTAGTATAATCCTAGTGTTGACTGAACAAGTTCCATGTGCTCTACATAGTTTCTTATGAGAAAATATTTGCTTCATCTCCTATTTCAGAATGGAGTCTCTTTGAAGATAGGGAGGTGTTAGATATTGTTGTCACAGCTATCGTTTTTTGAGTACATCACTCAGGGCAAACACCAGTGAAGGTCACAGAGTCCTGTCTGGACTTCAGGCAAAAGGCTAACAAGTGTCATTGTTCGCACTCTCTCGGCATCTTGTGGAGAGACGTCATCAGGCTGGGTGGTAGCTGGGTGCCATGTGGGACTGTGCTCCAGTCCAGGGTCCTAGACTCTTCTTTTTTCATGCAACAAGCGTACGAGCAATACTGCATGGGTGCCATGCACTCCCAGTGGAGTTGAACTGAGATATTAAGAGGTCTGAGAAGAGACACAGATGGTTTAGGGCAGTCCCAAGGAATGCCAGGCTCCCTGCACAGCACATGGAAAACTTGGGGGCCAGGGGTCTGCAGGAAATGGCCCTGGGCACAGACCTTCCTTCTAGAAGGAGCCCAGCCCACTAAATGTCGGCAGCCAGTGGGGCTGGGGGAGCCCTGAGGCAACTCATCAGACATCCTGGCTGCCGTCACCATGCACATCCTCTCTGTTCACAACCCCTCCCTTGTTTTTTCATGATGACCACAGTGAGCTGAGGCTCAAAATATTTTTTCTTTTTTTAATGAACTGAATGAATGGTGACGTAGCAACCTGACTTATTACCCAATTAGGAAAAATTGCCCTTTGAGTAATAATTAGATAAGAATAGGAATTTTTTAAACACCTGCTCTTTTTGGGTGAGTGTCAGCTCAGACCTGTCAAATCACCAATTCTTACACCACTCCTAAGAGGTGGGTATTATTGGCCCCCTCTAAAAACAGGAAAAGGAGAACCAGGTTAAATAAGTGATCCAAGGTCTCAATGCAGAAAAAAGGCAGTTTTGTCTGAATCCAAGCTCTATTTGCAGGACTGATTTTTCTGTGGTTCCCTTCAGAGTTATCAAAAAATAATTGTTTTTATGAGAACTATGCAAAGTGTTTGGATCAATTATTTAGAGTTACCTGCAGGCCCAAGACAATGGGTCAGTTGCTTTATGCCTCCTTACCCTCATCTGATTCATCACCAGTGCATTATCTGCTCAACTTCTAACTAAACCACAAACCAGAGGTCAAATGTTTTTAATTAGTAGAATCTACTTCTAAACTAAAGAATAAATCTGCAGCCCTATCATCCCTACTCCATACACAAGATGCCCTGGAACATATTGTGGAATACTGGTGCTTCGTAGAACATGGGATTTGAAAGCCACTGCTTTAGCCAGGAAATTGCCTATGGAAACAAATGAGCATGCCCAGCTGGGAGTTTTGTAGTTTTCCCAGGAACTCAGTCTCGGACAGAAGGCCATGCCATCTAGGAGAAGTGATGGCAACTCACAATCCCTTGGGCTGTGCAGCAGCAAAAGAAAGACATTTGCTCCAAAAGTTTCAACTCACAAAATGGGAGGCTCACCTCATTACCCCGGATGCCTGTTACTGCAACTCAATTGTAGGGTGTACAAATGTTGATGTCATAAAAATTATGCTCTCTATATATCATGTTGAAATTGAACTAACTTCACCCTGACAACACACTGTTCCGAAATCAGATGGATTTGCAGCTTGGCTCCATTTGTCTTTCTGACCCATTACGGGTGCATTTATCATCAAATGAACTTAGAACAAACGACCGGCTGCTGTTGGCCCCAGCGGTGGATGTGATGAGGTGCGGACATGAGTTGGTGAGTCTCGCCATGGGGCAGAGACTCTACAGACACAGAGGAGGCCAGAAAGGGTCTCTGCACGAGGAAACTAAGGGACTTAGCAGAAGCCAGATATCCAAACAGAAAATGAAATTACTGAATAAATGTAACCTTTTTATAGTGTTTTTGCTGATCTAGGGTGGCAAACACAGCTCCTTTGGGGGGTTTATCTGTTTTTTACTTTTGGTAAACAACAAGGACCAGCCTACAGGTATTATCCTGTATCAATGGATTTTACTCACTGAATTTGTCCAAACCAAAAAAAAAAAAATCAAATAAACATCATGACTGTCTTTATTATTGGGAGGTTAGAAAAAACAAGAATTTTGTGATACCAACGTTGCCTTAGTCCTGACTTAATATATGAAATGCAGCAAAGCTATCCACCCCCTTCAACTTGGCAGGTTAACCAGACAGTCTTTTGAGAGACTGTAAGGTCAGACATTATCTCTCTAAGGGCCCTTCAGACATCACACCCATCCAGTCCCTTTCCCATTTGAAACAAATCACAAATGCATCGACTCTCCTATTCCTAAGAATCATCTGGCTTCTTCTTTCATAGCCAAACAAAAAGCCAACTCTTCATTCCTTCTTCAGAACCTTATCCTGGATTCTAAACCTTGGCTTCTCTTTTAACCCTCATCTAAATCTCCCCTTTCAAACAAGAGCAGGGTACACTCTCAGGAACTCCATGGATGCCCTGAGGTTCCAAACTGTTTAGGGTGGGCAGGCACTTGCCCAGAGTTCACGATGTTATGTCAGAAGCATCGATGCAAGATAGAGGAGACTGCATCTAGGCAGACTGCCTGCATCTCAGATTCCAAGGTGGAAGCTAAGTAAGTAGTACAAGCGAACTCTGGCAATAAAACACGAGGAAGGCAACCCTACGTGGGATATCTCCACCCCTTTTTAAAATGAAATGTTTTTATGTTTTCTCATGTCTCTTCTTACCGAACACTAATCTCATCAGGGAGACTCCAATCTCATGACCTCATATCCTAATTCCCTCACAATGGAGGGTTAGGGCCTTAACATAAGAATTTACGGGGGGGGGGGGGGAGGTATATCCATAGTCTATAACAGTCTGTAACCTTGTACTGGCTACGTAATAATGCTGAGACTATAGAAAGAGAAATAATAATGCCTTCCTCAAAGACCCATCTTAAAGGGTTGATGTGATGCTTGAATGAAATCCTGCAGAAACCGTGGGCCTCATACACAGCAAGAGCTGGAAAAATACATTGCTCCCTCTCGTTCTCTCTGGAAAATGTATAGCTACTTCTTTCTGGGGTGGTAGTCAAAGAAAGGGGTGAGTAAAACCTGTAATGCCCAGGGAAGCATATACATAGTCTCATTTCTGGACACTTGTGGCTTCAACTCTCGGTCCTTCTCCTGGAGTGGCCTCTTATAAAGGGATCCGTGCCCAGAGGATGCCACCATGATGTCACGGCATCTGGATACAAGGACACCTGTCTTTACTTGTAACCATATTTTAAGAAGCTTATAGACAGATGTGGGAACTTCTAGCAGGGTGTCCAACTTTCTGGCGTCTCTGGGCCACACTGGAAGAAGAAGAGTTGTCCTGGGCCACACACTAAATAGATACATTGTGACACATAATCACAAAACATCTCATAATGTTTTAAATAAATTTATGATTTTGTGCAGGGCCACATTCGTAGCCATCCTGGGCTGTAGGCCGTGGGTTGGACACCCCTGTGAGCAATACGAGCAGGTTAGGAAAAGTCTAGAAGCCATAGGAATGGGTGAACATACTACAGGCAAGGTTGCTATACTTAACAAATAAAAATATGAGAATTGCAGTAAAATCAGAATCTCAGATAAAAAATAAATAATATTTCAGTAGAAGTATGTCTGAGATTCAAATCCAGCTAGTATCCCTGTATTTAATCTGGCGATTCTCTTGTTGCAGACAGGGCGTACCCATGAGACAGCAATGGAACATCATAGTTGGGAATCCATACCTGCATTTATACTTGAACAATAGGAATTGCTGGGTATAAAAATTTTGGAGCGCGCAACAGGAAAGTTAAAGATTAGGTGCAGTATCTGGGGAGAATTCCTCTGCTTTCTGTAGAGAAATCTATCCACACTAATGTAAACAAGGAATAAGTATTATCACAGAACTTCCTAATATCTGCAGCCTTTAGCCCGTGGTAATCTTGGGATTTAACCTTAGCATCCAGTCTTCCCAAACCCACAGTGCCCACTGCAGTCTGTTCTCATTTCTCACCATGGCCGATCCAAGTCAGGGGCACTATTGTGATCCTTCTTGGACTCTTCTTATTTACTTTCTAATGGAGTGAATCTGACATTATTCCTTTTTTCTTCATAAATAAATGATGAAGTCCTTCATTAGAAATTCCTTTCAGTCTGTGGGAAGACAGCAACCTTCTCAAATTTCCAATTTGCCACACAGCTTTCCATGAATATATTACAGGTCATTACAATATAAATTTCCGAACATGATCATGTAAAGAAACGACCTTTATTTTGCAAATTCTATTTGGGATACTGCCCACACGGCTCAGCTTTTCTCTGTCCCTGAGGAGGAGAAAAGTAAACTGGGAGGAGACATGCTATTCAAAGAAACTAAGTGAGGTACGTACCTAAGCTACCCTTTGGCTGCCCCAGTAAGTGCTCACACTAACTGAAATTGCAAAATTAAACTCTGGTAAATGAAACGTTTCCCTCCTCCACTTACCTGAATCCATAATATCCAGAGGGATCCACACAGACCAGCTACTGACTGGGCAAGACAGGTAAACAGGGTGAAAAAAGTCACACAACTCCGCCATAAAGAAGTGGGGAGGGCCACACATTTTCTCCTTCAAAAGCAACAACAGAGTTGGGCAACGCGATCAAAAGCAACCATTGCAGTGCTCAGGAAATTGGTCCAAGAGGCGAAGCAAACGAGATGCATCCATTCCCGAAACATTTGAATTACTTCCTGTAAGAACAGAGCATCCTTGTCCCATACTCCCCCCCCTCCCACTCCCCACTTCCTGGGGTCCTTCAACCAGGACGGGACAAGTGGTGACCACCAGCAGCTCTCCTTCCACTGCTGACAGGGGCTCCCTTAAGTTAAACAGAAGCCTCAGGGTTAAGGAATCAAAACCAGAGGCTCCCCTACCGTACAGTCAGTCCTGTTTGAGACCGGGAAAGGGTTCGTGGACTAGCCAGTTACAGAGCGCTCTGGAAGATGAGCCGGCAGGAGAGGTTCTGCTTCCCTTAGCAGGTTAAGCAGAGCCCGTGCTCATGCAGGACAGGGCCAGCATGACAAAGGGGGCCGATGGCCAAAGGCTCCGGGAGGTTTTCTGAGGTCAAGGGTATAGCTGTCTGAGATTGGCCGATGTGACGGCGACACAACTCGATAAACTTTCTGAAAATAATTGAATTGAACATTCGCAGTGGGTAAATTTTATGGTGTACAATTCAATTTAAATAGAGCTGTGAAGAATTCACATGACACTTAAAAACACGTAACAATTCAAAAGCAAAGTCCCAGTCTAATTATCTGAATAACAAGTGAATCCAAAGAAAAGATATTAACAAGATAGGCGCCATTTAAAAGATTTAAACTAATAGATACATTAATTTTAAAGTACAATAAAAGCATTAATTCTAAATATTGTTGTATTAGAGAAATTCAGGGATAGCTCTGTCCAATGTAACTTTTTGCAATGATGGAAATACATAGGTGTTCAGCCCAATATGCTGGTTCCTGTTCACAATATGTTTGTCTTTGCCTACTTGAAATGCAGCTAAAGTGATTGAGAAGCTAAGTCTCTAATTCTCATTTATTATAATTAACTTAAATTTAAGTAGCCATTTTTTTTACCAGTGGCTTCTTATGGAAAAGCACAAGTCTAGAAAAAGCCCACGTTTATTTATTTATTTATTTATTTATTTATTTATTTATTTATTTATTTAATAATAATAATAAAGCCCATTATTTATGTTTAATTCTTATATACAGGGTAAGGCAAAGTAGGTTTACAGTTGTTCATATGGAAAAATACAGTAATTAATATATAAAATATAAGAATAAACTTTGTATTTCATGTATCCATAACCATAAACCTACTTTTGCCCCCTACCCCGTACGTAATTTGGTTTAGTGAAAACGGTCTTTTCAAAAACACGGGAAAATAATAGATAATTATTTCTATCTGTAGAGTACCTTTTTAAGGCTTGCAACTCAAGAAATGCAAATTACGGTAATGTGATACTATTTTTACTCACTAAAATAGGCAAAGAAAAAAATAAAATAAGCAAAAGCGAAAGCATTACTCATTATTAAACAGATCATTTGCTAATAGATGAAGGAACTCATAAATTTGATTTTTAACACATCCCTGATTGATTTATTAAGGATTCTGGTTTATTGGGGTAAATTGCTGCGCATATCAAATAATGTAACATTATGCTGATAGTTAACTCAGAAATTCCACTTGTAGAAAATAGACTGAGAAAATAATTTAAAATGAGTTTAAATATGCTCACTCCTCTGTTTACAATAACAAAACACTGGTAGAAAGTCAAATATTGAAAAATAGAAGACAAGTAAAATAAATCACATCATTGTATTGGTAGAATTATAGCATATTTTAATATTTACTGAAGTTAAAATATGTTTATTGTTTGTTAGTAACTGCAAAATGCAGCTTGCACATTAGAAAATCTGATTTTATTGTTGACATCTCTATGCCTATGTTTATCTGCCTCTATATCTAGAAGCAAATAAATCAGTAGAGCAGCAGGGCTCATCTTTTGCTGATGAAATTAAGGGCATAGCAATTAGGAATCTCTGTTGGCAAGCACACGAACCAATTCTAGTTACATTATGCAAACACTGTTTATTTAAGAAGGATGAAAAAAACAGATTAACTCATTGAGTCTAACTGAGGGAAGGCAGAAAGGGGCAGGGAGGAAAAACAGGAGGGAGGGAGAGACAGAGAGGGAGAGAATAGAAAAAATCTATATTTAAAGTGGCATGAAAGAGTAGGAGACTTATATGATATACACAGTTCTGTGAATGCTCTTTAGTTGCTGGACTGTGACGTGACCCCAGCCCAGGGAATCTGTGGGGAAAAGCCCGGGCAGCAAGAGTCAAGGACGGAGGGTAAGGCTCCAGGGTCAGATCAGTAGCTATGGGCCAAGAAATACAGAAGGGTTTCAATATTTTAACAACCATTACAGCTGCACTTGTGCAAACAAACTATCAGCCCAGTCTGCATCCACAACTATATATCCTTTCTGTATGAGGTCTCTGGTCACTTTGGTAGAAACATGTTTCAAATACTTTTCTTAGGAGGGAATAGAATATGTGGATCATTCTAGGAATTCTTAAAATTTCTCAATAGATACATAAACATAAGTAGAGATATGTTCTTCAAATAATATCTTTCCTGAATTTAGTACATCCTGGCTACAATCATTTTTTTAAAATGAAATGTAGATATGTTTCCTCTGATTACTAAATGCTAATTTTGCAATGTAGGGAACTGACAGCCATCAAATTCTGTGTTTCATTTTTAGGCACCTGTTCTTTTTTTTAAGATTTAAAAAAAATAGTTTATTTACTTATTTATTTAGAGAGAGGGGAAGGGAAGGAGAAAGAGTGGGAGAGAAACATCAATGTGTGGTTGCCTCTCACGTGTCCCCTACTGGGGACCTGGCCTGCAACCCAGGCATGTGCCCTGACTGGAAATTGAACCTGTGACCCTTTGCTTCACAGGCCCATGCTCAATCCACTGAGCTACACCAGCCAGGGCTAGGCACCTGTTCTTTTGACCTGTAAGTTTATATACTATATTTATCCCAAGAGCATATGGACTTTACCATGTATGCCTAGGAGACTGTTCCTGTTCTGATTAATGTAGCCTAGAACTCTAAACATGTTTAGTCTGCAGACTCAGAATTTTCCTCTTCAGAGTTAACTTGCCTCTGTTCTCTGTTTAATCATTGCCTCTATTCTCTTTGTCTCTCTTCGGTAACACATAGATTAATATGTTGAAACTCTAGGTCCCCTGGGGCTCTTATCTTTCTCCTTATTATTTTCGGCTCCTTTTTAATTTACTCAGTGTTTTGAGTGGTTTCTGGCACATAATCACTCAGACAACTAATTGAGGTCTCAGTGATGACCAGCCTGTTCTTCAATCAATCTATCAGGTGTTTAATTTGTGATACCATATTTCACAGTGCAAGAAAGCCTCTTTGCTGCTGTACTTGAATTCCCATACACTCACTTATTTATTGTGTTTAAGTCTGTTTCTGTGTTCTAGCAATCCCATTTCATTCGTTCTGATTTTTTGGGGGGGTCTTTTCTCTTCGACCTATGCATTCCCAACCCCCCTCTACTGTATCAATAGACGCATAGTGATGTTTCTTACCCCACCAGTCTACGTGATGATCGCTGGAACAACTTGAATGGTGATGGAAAATCAGAAGCGCTGTGGGGAGGCACGACAGTTGCCTGATAATAATGATCCTCTTTTCATGTGCTTATTTTCCATCAGTTTTTTTCCTCTCCTGGGAGTGTCTCTTCCTTTTATCCATTTTCACATTGTATTGTTTGGGTTTTTTTAACTGATGAGTTTTGAGAGTCCTTTATACTCTAGACACCAGTACTTTGCTGGGTATGTGGTTTGTAAACAGTTTCCCCCACCCTCCCAATAGTGTCTTTCACTGAGCAAAGTATTTACTTCTAAAGAAAGTCCAGTTTACTAATAGTATGTTTTTACTTTAATGAATCATGACTAACAATTTTGTCCAAATTCTAGATGCTGAAGACTTTCTCCCATATTTTCTTTTAAAACCACTTTGACTGAATTTTGATATATAATGGGAGGCTTAGGTAAGTATTAGCTTTTTAAAATTGATCTTATTTCTTCACAGCAATTTAAAATTCACAGCACTTATAACTCTCACTTGATGATCTTGATTCTCAATTCACTGAAAAATTAAAGGAATCAGAAATGTAAGCAATCAGATCATTTCCCATGACTCACAATTCACCTATATATCTGACAATATCTATACCATGTTCTGCCTTCACACGTTACAACAGATTACCTACCTGCCTTCCTTTCTAAAAGCATTCCCCACCCTGCCTGATTTACACAAGGATGGCATTAAAGCAATAGTTCCCTCTCTCAATTATTACCAGCTTTCTCCACCAAATGGATTATTCATAGTAGTATATGAACATGCTGCCATTTCTGCTGCATTAAAAATCTATCATAAACACACTTTCCTCTTAAGCTACTCCCTATTTATTTGCTTCCCATCTCATCAAAAGTACTTTGAAGTGTTGAGTTTAGACCCAGTCTCCATTTCATCTCTTTCTGTTTTGTCTTACATGCATAAAAAATCAGAGATTTCCCTATTATTCCACTGAAATATTTTTACCAATAGCCTTTGTGTTAGTAAGCCCAGTCAGTGTTCAAATCTGAGTCTCTGTCTCAGTAGACCAATGGTTTACACAGTTGATCCCTCCCCCTTCCTAGGCACAAAATCACAACCTGGCCTCCAGTCCAGGTGTTCTGCCAGTTGATTCTTCTTGGGCCACTTTGTTATTTCCCCCTGCAATATACTGTCCCAAAGAGTTTCAAAGCTAAATCCAGTCACCGACATGTATCATCCTTTAATAACCAGCTTGTGGCCTCTTTCTCAGTTCCATCTTCATTTCTCTTGTACCTTCCACCAGGAACAAATCCACTTTCATCCAAAGACTTTGCTGTGTCCTATCAGAGATGCTTGGTGTCCACTTGGATGCAGATCGTGGCACAGACGATGCACAGTACCCTTCGGCCACATCAAAGAAAAGTTTCCCCTGGAAGCAGTAAGGGCCTGGGGTGGGGTGGGTGAAAAGGTAACCCACAAGACAACGCTAAAGCATTTGTGATGGATGGACTGGAGAGTAGTGAAATTCCTTGAGGTACTTATACAACTTTGAGAGTTTGTGTGTGTGTGTGTGTGATCTTGAAAGCACAATTGGTAGCCAAAGTGTAGGGTGGAGTGACCAAGACGAACAGCTAGAATCGGAGTTTGCTTTCAAGTGTCCTGTAGGTAGGGCACCCACCTCCCTTACTCACGAGAGAACACACCGATGTTAAGTCATACTTCTCAGAAGTGGGCATGACTCTTGCTCACCCTCAGCAGTTTCCTGGCCAGGATTCCTAGGAAAAATGTGTTATTTTTTCCATCTTTCATTTTTGCCTTCATTAGTTTCCTGTAGTGCCTCTTTCTGCGCCTCTCGTCACTTTAGCAAAGCTCCTCTGTGGAAATTATCTTATGCCAAAAAATGTAAATAAACTTTTATTTAGCAAGCAGTGGAAATTTGGGATGTACATCAAAGACGACTGAGCCCATTAAGCACCAAGGCCACCACCAGTGCTCTCCCATCACACACTCATTCCACCGATCGCTTTGACAGGCTGAGAGGCACCCCTCTGCCCTGAATCATCACATTTTTCTCCCTGGGTGTCACAGAAGACAGTGGACGGGACCAGGCAGGACTGTGAGCCTTGCAGACACAATGTGCGTGACAGTGTTAGTCACAGACAGGCCCAGGTTGTGTATTCATTCTCTCACCTTCTCTTTCTTCCTCCCTCTCTGAAGGGAGAAGAAGGAGATGAGAAGAGGCATCTAAGTTTAAAAGCTCTTCTCAGGTGAGAGTTTTATTTTTTGTTTTGTTTTTTTTTTAAGATTTTATTTATTGATTTTTAGAGAGAGGGGTGGAGAGGGAGAAAGACAGAGAGAGAAACATCAGTGTGTGGTTGACTCTCAAGCGGCCCCCAGTGGAGACCTGGCCTGCAACCAAGGCCTATGCCCTGACTGGGAATTGAACCAGTGACCCTTTGGTTCGCAGCCCACACTCAATCCACTGAGCTACTCGCCAGCCAGGGCATCAGGTGAGAGTTTTATACTCAGTATTTGGTGGGAACCAATTCAGGGGACGCAGAAAGCAGTTTTTACCATTTCTTTTGTGAAGTAGTTTATTTCCACTATAAACTTGTCTTTACAAAGTCAGTTCAACACGGATTCTTCCACTGGAATTGCTAGAAGCATCCTTTACTCCAGATAATAGAAAGAACTTGTGGCACATTTCATCACAAGTTCTGTTCACAACAGGAAATGTGTAGAAACTGGTTTTCAGAATCTGAGTCAGGTAAGAGAATCTGCAAGCCTCTTCTATGAACACATGGGCACAGATTGCAAGAAATTATTATTTGTATCCACAGAAATGAATGGGAAACTTGCAGTTACAGCACCATGTGAAAAGGGCTGGAGGAATTTATGACTTACTTTAAGGGGACATTTGAAGTGGATCTACTTAAGATATAGACCATGTGGCATACATGGAATTCACCTGGGTGGACCTTGCCATATGGGCAGGGGGAGGTACCTCACAGGGTTGGACCATCATCCTCTAGAGCAGCTGGTTTGCAGTGGAGGGTCTTTCCCACTCAGCAATGCAACAGGTGCTCCAAGGTGGGGAGCTCCGAGTAGTTATCTTTTCATGTTACAACAGTTAATATGCCCCTGGTAATGACCCTGGTGAAGATGTCTAGCAATAGCCTAATTATCCCTGTTCTTTCAGCTCTTTCTCTGGGTCTGGCACAATCTCAAGACTTGACTTGTGCTATGTCATCAAATCTTCAAAATAATTCCAAATGTTAGGCATTATTGCTTCTCACCCAACCCACTCATTTTCCAGATGATAGAAAAAGAAAAGATTAATCAAAGGGTCACACAACTAGTAGGTAGCAGTGCCAGGAGGAAAAACAAGGCTGCTTAACTTGAAAGCAGTTGAACTTGCCAACTGTCCTCTAAGAGTTCAAAGTAGGAAGTGCAATCTTTACCAATATATCCCAGGTCAGAAAAGTAAGCTTAAGGTTGCCAATGGCAGAAGCCCAGCAGTTCATCACTGAAGTTAGAGGGTTGGGTACTGGAGAGGTGACCGGAAACCCATCATGGCACGGTCGGAGTTAGCAAAGGGTATCCTTAAGGACCAGGGATATCATGTCGTTTCCTGTGGTTTGCACACAAAATGCAATGGAAAGGCAGCTTGAATCAGAGATAGAAACCCAGCACCTCCTTGTTCCAGCCCTTTCTCCCTCCATATGGTAAGGGTGGTAACAGGGAAGAAGAGAATGGCTTGAATTTTATTTATTTTTCAATGCAGTGTGGTAGCTGACCCTCCTTAGCAGTGACTTCATGGAAACATCAGAAGAAAAATCTAAGCTGGGTGGCCACACGCCGGGTAAAACTCTGGAATTCTACTACTAAAGAAAGCTAAGTAGCCAGGGCCCATGGTTCACCAAGGTCCCCCTGCTCAGATTCCGCCCAAACGAAGAACCACTTTAATCAGTGGATCTGGGAGGCACAGGGCTAGGTTCTCAGACCCCTGATTAGAAAAAAGCAAAGGTGGGATTTATTTTACTCCCTGAGTAGAAAACATGCACACACATTTATCCTGGAAATTTGCAGACTCACATAACTGTATAAAGAAGTACAAATCACCCATATTGCCACCCTGTAGAGACAGTCATTGCTAAGTGACACGACCTTTTTCTCTACCTTCCACCGACTGCTAACTGCACACCCCTGATGACCCTCTAAAGACAGAGGTGTCCTTGAGGAGACCATTTACAATTCAGCGGGCTGTCCAGCTTGTGCTGGAAGTGTAGGGGAAGGTAATCCTCTTTTCTCATCTCCCCCGGCTCTGCACAGCCATTGCTTCCCCTGTGATAGACAGTTTGATTAAGGAAGACTGTCTACAGTCTGAGTAAACTTGACATGTTAGTGGGACAAAGGATTTCTCTGTAGCCATTGAAGATAAGATTGGCGGGTGATACAGGAACACGCGCTGTTCCAGGGTAGCCAGCGCGAGATCTTCGGATAGCGGCGCTTTTTGTTAGTTTCATGCCAAACTCAACGAAGTACCTAAGGGAAGGAAATTAGTTGGCGGACCACTTGCTTATCAAACTTTTTCCCATTTCGGGGCTGTCACCCTTCGAGCAAAGATAGCGTGTGAAAAGGTGAAAAGCCGCCTATCTTCCCATCACAGAAGATTTTAAGGCACAGAAGGTTCTTTCGAAAGATGTTATTACTTGGTGTTAGTGAAGAGCCCTTCTCTGAGCTCTCTCAAAAATTGGAACTAGAATGATGAGATTGGGGACAACTTTCAGCAACTTTCGCCCTCCGTTATGTGGAGTGCCTGCATGTCTGGAGGGTGTTATGACAACTGCGTGTGTGTACACATGCACACAGATCATGACTCTTCAGTGTGTCCATCTCTCGGCAGGTATCCGTGGACCATCGCCGAGGGGCCAGGGGCTCCTTCACCAACTGCTGCTAAGGCAATGAAAACACAATCGCTGCCCTGATAGGGCTTGCGTTTTAGGCAGGGATACAGACAATAAACAAATACATAATATCTAATATAATTCAGAGAATCACTTACATGGAATAGTCAGGCTAAACTCTCACTAAGGAGATGCCATCGAGCAGAGATTCAAATGAGGGAGCAAGGCTATGGGTGACTGGGAAAAACAACTGTGACAGAGGAAAGAGCGAGCGCGAGAGCCTTGGGAAGGGGGGTGAGTCTGTGTGGCCTCTGAGAAAGAGCACAAGGGAGGCCTTTGTGGCTCCATTGAGGGAGGGAAAAGGGATACGAAAGGCAAGACCTTAGAGATCAAATAAACAGAGCCTTAAATACCACAGAAAGATATTGCAGTGCTACAATCACCTCTGGTTTCTGCCCCTTCTGCTGCTGAAGCCTGAACTTTATCACAGGGTACCCCCCCTCCCCAGTGATCTGCACACCATACACTCGTCAGCCCCAACCCCTGGCTCCTAGATGCCTTCTTCCCGCCAGTTGTGCGGAGCTGTCTCAAGCACCCAACTTGCCGGGTTTTTTCTTGTTTTCCTGCTTTTGCATAACCACTACCTCAGGCTCCAATGTATTTATCCATATCGACCTGGTGAATATGACCCTTCTGAGGAAAAAAAAAAAACACCCGTTATGTGAGGCTTTTCCAGGTTCACAGGGGAAACCACACGCATCCTTAGGTCACTTGTATTCCCAGCATATCTTATAGCTGCTGGTGGTCACTGTTTGTCTGTTTTACTGCTTCCCACAGAAGATGCACTTTGTGGAGTCACAAAGGAGGTCTTTATCTTTTGACTCCTGATGCTTAGCACAAGGCCACAGGAAAAGTAATCATCGTCATCATCACCATCAACATCACAAATAAATGAATGAACTTGTGAGTACCTCAATGAATGAAAGTTGTATGGATGAGTTTTGGGTTTGTTTTAACTTATGGTCAATGAAACAAAAACTCATCTCAAAATGGACTTTTCTTTTGTTTTTCAATCAGCCAAGAGGACAATTTTCTTTTTCTGAACTTCTAAAAGGAAACTGCAAGTGAATGTCAAGAATGTTCTATGCATGGAAAATGTAATAACTACATAATACACCTGTCAAAATGGTGTTTAAAATAAAATGCTAACAGACCCATATAAATGAAGAGGTTTTGTGGGAGTTGCTATTATTAAGCAGTTTTTGATGCTCTGCACAGTAAATTGCCACCTACATGAAACTTTTAGAGCACCTGTGATTTAGAGTTGGAAACTCTACTTGACATTTACCAGTAAGCCACTTCAAACATTTTGGATATCTCACAGTTGGTTTGCAAATCCGCAGAATGGGCCAACTTATGTGCTCAGAGCTGAATGGGATAACAATGAATGACGTTCTGGAGTAAAGTTTTTTTTCTTTAAATATTGTCCTTTAACACAGAGTTTAAAATATAAAATTAATATGTGCCTAAGTATTACATAGAAATAATAAATGACCTTCAATATGATTCTATGATTGAATCAAAGTAAAATGCTCTCAGCAAAGTCAAGGTATTAAAGAATCAAAGGCAGGCTGAGAAGATGACATGAAGTTGTTTTCCTGCCCTAGTTACTCATGTCCAACTTTTTTCCCCCTCATTTTTCTTCTCTGGTCACAACTACTCTAAGAGCTGTTGCCCCTCACTCCCCGGCCTGGGAAGGGGCAGGGTAGTTGCAGTTTCTGAGGTCCCAGCAGCAGGGCCCAAGCAAGGGAATGCATCAAGTCCACCAGTGTTGAGCACTGAAACTGTGACTATGGGCAGAGCAGATCCAAATGTAGAAGTCAAATTGGGCAATCGTGAGATGAAATTAATTCACAAAATGGAGGGAGGGGCCAAAGAGGGGTTGACACCTGAGATCCATCCAGGGAAAGTGGGGGGAAGCAGGAAAAGTGGAGAAGAGAGGAAGGGAGAGGAATCACAGCACATGTGTATTCAGTGCTTACCACGTTGCCAGGCACTGTGTTATGAAGTACCAGAAGCAGAGAGCACACAGTTAACCAACAGTATCATGGCGCTTACCTGGAGTAGGCTTGAGTAGCTGCTGAATTGTCTACCTGGCCCAGGTGGTTTGGTTCCGAGCAGAACCTATGGCTGGTCACATGGACAGTCATTATTTTCTTTGACTTTATACCCTCTTGATTCTCTTCTTACCACTGCCCTCTCTCCATATCTGGGTTTTCGGTCTGTCAGTTTAATTACATATCTCTAAACAACATTCATTAACCCTCTGATTGTCTCCAAACACAGAGGGTGAGGCACAAGTAGGTTTAGAGTGGAGAGTATGCAAAACATAGAGTTTAGTCTTATATTGTTATTTATCAATTATTGTACTATTTCCCATAGGCAATGAGTGAAGAGGCTCTCGTTTCTCAGACAGGCTGCCTGCCGACAGTGGGCATCTCTCTAGCCATTCTTTCTACACAACTGCACACAGTGATCGCCTTTGGGACATTGCCAGCACTCAGCTTGGCATAGCCTCCTGCTTGACTTTGAAGGAACTTCGAAGACATTGACAGGATTGTTACTTCTATAGAGATGCGTATGTTCTCTGTATTTATTAATGTGTTCACTCTCCTTAGATTCCAGGGTAGTTGATTCTAGGGTTTGTGTCATTTTCTGTGTGATGTTACTGAGAGCATATAGCAAGCACAGTGACCGGCAGAGGGAGGGGCCCATCACACGCTCAGTTCATGGAAGTGAATTCAATGGTCGAGTAAATATGAGGAAACTGAATAGATAAGAAAACATAATTCAGTTAAAATATTTTTGGACTGTTCAAAAACCATCTTTAGCAACATATTTAACCCTGGAGTCTATTATGTTCATGAGTTGCTTCCAAAATATCAAAGAACATAAAACATACCATATGTTTTGTTGAGAAAAATACATACCCATACAAATATCAAGAGACAATGATTTAAATTGTGGTACCCTTTGTAGCATCAAGTGTAAACCACAAAAATATTCACTAATGGGGGCTACTAAAAGACATTGTGGTACATCATCAAAATGGCATATCACATTAAATGCTGTGTGTGTGCACTATTATCATTCTGCTTGGGCTCACTGAAAGAATACACACTGCACAAGAAAAACAGGAGAAGACTAGGATTACTTCTAGGGTTAGGGTTAGGATTTGGACCGAGAGCTTGACAGCCAAACATACAAGAAACATTAAATTTTCATGGCATACTCTCTCCAAAATTTGAATTTTTATTAGATGCTTATATTAACCTAAAAGAAAAAAACTCCAGCTGAGTTCAACAAAACCAAAACTATTAAAAATACAGAGAGATCTGATGCAATAAAGCTTCATATTCAAATAAAACCAGAGTCAGTTTTAGAATATGTCTTCTTTGGGGGGTATAACATGACATTCTGGCTCAAGAGATCACGGTCAATTTTGAATAGCTAGAACTTTTTATAATGGCTCTCCTGGTTTGTTTGTTTGTTTGTAAAATCAAATACTAACTATAATCATTTGATTTTATATTAACATTTTTCTTTTTACTGAAAATCATGTTTTCTGAAGAACATTAAAATTTACACTTCTCATCTGTGATTGTCATTTCCTAAAGAGTCATATTAATTTTCTGTGAACTGTTTACTCATGCATTTTGTTCATTTTTCTTTTAGTCTTTCTCTTCTTCATTTTAGGAGCTCTTTATATATTAGACATTTTCAACCTTTTTTTTCTGTTTTAGGTTTTTCCAATATTTAAATTTTGGAGGGTTTTATCAATGCCTTTACTTGTAAACACTTTGTAATATAATTAAAATCACCAATACTTTCTTTTATTGCTTTTGAATTCTGAATCATAGATAATTTACCATCACTTCATTTTATAACAAAATCCATCCATTCTTTTCTAGTACCTTCATAGACTTTTTAAAAACATTTAGATTTCTTAACTATTTGTATATGTTTTGTGTAGAGTGTGTTGTCCAAAACTTTTACCTGTTTATAAATAGCTGTCCAATTTTCAAATGCCATTTATAAGAAGTCAATTCATTTCCTGTTACTTTGAAATGCCATCTTTCTCACATGCTAAGACTCCACATGCCCTTGTCTACAATTCAGAGCTTCACCTTTTGTTCAGTGAGTCTGTATGTCCACTCCTGAGTCAATACTACACTGATTTAATTATAGAGGCATGATATGATTTGGTAGGGCTATTTCCCAAATTGCTCTTCTCTTTCAGGATTTTCTGTTTATCCTTGTCTTCAAGAATAACATTGTCTTCAAATTGTCTAGAAATAAAAGCAAGTATGTATTTTACTGTGATCTCATCAAATGTATAAATCTACTTGGGAGGAACTGACATCTCTCCAATATTCCCTATGAATATCTACATTGCTATTTGTTCAAGTCAAATGTTTACAATGGATAATCAGTTTAAAGTTTATCTCGAATCTAAACCTATACTCAGAGGCTTTAAGTATATGTCTAGGTTTGTGTGTAGCTATGGTTTTGATTGGGAGACAATCAGAGATAACTCTGGCCTCATTAAATTAGTGTACAATGGTAATTCTCCCACTGCCCCCTCACCAATGAAGCCTCCCTACTTTCAAGGTTCTCCAAATAACCTACTATTACTCTAAGATCACCATTTCACCCTCTGTAATTCTGAAATCTTATTCACACACACACACACACATGACAACCTGGACTGAGGATTGTCAGTCAGTTTGAATATACAGAAACCATCCTTGAGCATGCGTGTTAGGAGCTGGCGCTGAGCTGGTATGACATGGAGGGAGAAGAAGATTGACATGTACACTGAGTGAGGTGAGTTCAAGAAGTTGTGACTTGGCTTCTAAAGTTCTGAGATTGTCAGCAGCTCCACTCCTCACTCAACTTCCTGCGCGTCTCTCCCACCTTGCAGACTGCACTTCTTCCGTGCCTGCGCATCACCAGAGCATCCTGACTGACGTCTGCCTGCACTGAGGTTCTCAGGCGGTGCTCAGGAAAACTGCCAGGGGGAATCGTAACAATGGAGGTTGACGCCAGTGGGGTGCAGAGGGGTGGGGGCGACAATTATGAGCTGAAGTGCAGGCATTGTTCTGAGGCTGTGAAATGCTTTTAAGTAGAGTAGTGATCTTTCTTTGAAAGCTACCTTATCAATTCATTCAAAACAAAACAGCCATTATGTAGAAATTGTGACGCAGAAGGAAAGAACATAAAGATCCTTTTGTTACAAACATCTGGGCAAGGAAGTCAAGATGTAATCTCAGTTCCCTAAAAGAAATGTGAAGTATTTAGAATTAGTGGGTCTTCTGAAAATATTTCTGAATATTACAAAACTATTACAATGATCTGAAAATACCTATTCATTCTTTTTACATACTCCCTCCATTCCTTACACTAATGAACTCCCCTAGAAATTAGCCTTAATAGTTGACATTGACAATTATTAAATAGTAGGGCAGAAATAAATGCCATCCAAAGTAATCATACATATGATTATTTTCTATTCTCTGCTCTGGGTAGTAACTAGAGAAGCTCTCTGCAAACATTTTGCATCAACTCTCATACAGGCAGAGAATAATATCCAAAGATTTTCAGGCTTTTGAATATTGATCATGTCTTAGCTAGTATAATTATGTGCTGGTAAGAGTTAAAATAACGTTGATTTGGACCAAGACTTGGGTTTGAATTCCAGGCTAATCTATTCTGGTTGTGAGAGTTTATTAGCCTTTCATGGTAATTGGGATAATAACACCCATCTTAAATAGTGTAGAGAATATTAAAGAAATAATATATATCCCAAATGAATACCTTTAGGCCCAGTAAACAATAGGTTTACAGATGAGCGATTGTTTATGAACTGCATCATCCTCATCCTCAATTCCACTCCATCACTTAGAGAAGTATTGGTCATTGTATGAAATCCATAAATATTAACACTTGAGCAAATAGAGAGATACTGGTGGGGTCTCTGGCAGTATCTACCAGATACTACCCCCAAATCTGAAAACCACTGCTACCTTCCACAGTAACAAAAACTTAGGTCATGTCTTAAGTTCAGGTCTTACCAGAATGGAATATAGCCTACAACCTCCAGGTTGGGTGGATGTTGACGGAACACACACTGAAAGTAGAATGAGTTCATTGTGGTGTTCTCTTTCCAAGGTCCCACAGAAACTGCCTGGATTGCCCGTTGCTCACGTCATCACCCAATCTCAAGCTCCTGAACGTAGCTCACTTTCTCTGTTATTCCTTTGGTGGGAGAGGACTGATGACTGAAATCATACTCATTGCAAGTATTATATAAAGCTCCACGCCTGCCATTTTCTTCTGATTTCATAAACTAACTCCCTGACGCTGACATTATTAGTATTCCTCACATTTTAGGCGAGAAAACTGGGACAACCGAGACTACTTTTTAAAATCACATGAAAGGCAAACAGCACACCCAAGCACTTCCTAATTCCAATGCATGAAGTCATTCCACTCCTCCTTGTCCTGCAAATCTAGGGGCTCACCCAGAAGCCCTTGGCAATGACCCAAGACAGACAGCCTCAACATACAAAACAGGCAGGAAGGCATGAGGCCTCCTTCTTAATGGTCCTTAGAATCTCCGAGGATGAGCGCTATACTGGCTCCTTCGTTCTGTCCTCTGATGCCTACTACTGAAAGGACGCTACACCTCAGAATCCTGGGTCCAGTTGTACTTACAACTTTTATAACCAGTGAAAGCCATTTTACTTCCTCCAATCCCGGTTTCCTCAACTGAAATGAGGGTGGACAGGATGAAAACCCAGATGCTTTTCAGTTCTAAACAGATTTTGATTCTTTAATGCCAAATAAACGTCATTTCTACCTTTCCCCTAAGCCTCATTTTGAGCCCTTTTGTTCATATTTAAGACTCATTCAAATCTTCAAAAACTTTATATATGCTTATATATATGTATGTACCTATGTGAAGTTTCACATGTGCTCAGGAGTAAATGCCAGTGTCCGGCCTGTTATATACACACGCAAGAAAAATGCAGTCAGTGTTTCACAGACCCAGTGAGGCCCCGCCTCCCGGAGGCACAGACAAATGTGCTATGAGAGCGAAAGTCTGAAAAAGGATGGTGAAAACAGTGTAGATATTACTGAAGGGACAGGGAAGGAGGAAATGTGTACATACAAAAGGCACTCGAAATTCTATTTAATTTCTATTTTCATAATCAAGGCTTTTTGGGCTACTGTATAAATCCTTCTGGCCCCAGTAATTCCTATTATTTTTTTAGAAAAATTTTGGTGGAAAGGGATTTAATACCAGGATATAGCCAAATGTTGTAAGTATGCTAACATTCATTGAAGAATTACCACATTCTTGTCTCTGTAACGCCCACCAGCAAACAGTTTGATTTGACACTCATGGAACAGTGCATAAAGGCAATCATTATGTATCCCCAACACAGGAATGTGACCACCAAGACTCGGAAAGTTAAAGACTTAGCTATTAATGTCTTATCTAGTAAGTCACATAGTGAGAATTTGAAACTGATTCTGCCTGGATCCAGGGACCAAGGTCTCTCTTTAGTAAAACAGTGACTATGATTTTGAAATTCGGGAGAACGAGGTTATCAGAGGTTTCTTTCTTACAGTAGCGTTGTATGCCCCACCCCGACTAACACTTCCTGGTTCTTCATCTGCAGGACCATATCTAAATATTTGATAACTAAAAGAGGAAATAGAAAAAAAACACTTTAAATGTAGCTGATGCAATTTACCAAAGGAGAATTTAACGTGGAAAATATTAAAGAGCTAAACATTGATGACAGTTGGTGGTCCTCTTGAATAGTATGAGAAGGTCTTACTGGGTATCTGGCCCAATCAACCTGATGCCCTAGGGGCTTGCAAAGGCAAGCACTTGTTTGTTAGTTTGTTTTAGCCCTAAGGCATCTGGGTCTTCCCTTCCAGAGCCCCTGGACTAGGCTTCTGAGCAAAGACAAAGGAATGATGACCAAGCTTTGGAAGCTACAGGAATACAGCACACCCAACGAGGAAGGAATGCAGACAGGAACTTCCTAACGAGGCTCATGTGCTTCAGTGACTCCTTTCAGACAAAAGGGATAAATGCTAATTATATGGAATTTGAGGCCATGGAAATTGGTTCTAGTGAGGAGAGAGAAAATAAATTTGATAAACATTTATTGCTTTCTTCTTGTAGTCCAGACATTGTGCGGACATATCTTTATGTAATCAGAACACCCACTCTTCCAAGTGTCCTCATTTTATAAGTGAGGAAAACTATAAAGATGAATGGTGCATTCACTTTCTCAAGGTCAAGTACAAATGTTAATTTTGTCTTGTCTGACTCAATGATACTTTAGATTTTTGAAGATTAACTTTACAATGATCCCTCGTTTTTGTTTTTGTTTTGTTTTCTCTTATTCTTACCTCTCTTCCTCCTCCCTACCACTGGAAAATCCCTGGCTAACTTATCATCAGCATTTTAAAATTTTCATAATTTTGATTAGGAAAATAGCATATAATTTTAATGAGACTCGTTTGGTTTTCACACTAGTAAATCCCCACCTATGCCCCTACCCAGGGCTTCTCCCAACTTTGCCTCATTTCCTCTGACTTTCTATCTCATAACAGAGCTTCTTAGAGTGAAGAATTCTGCCTATACACGAACATAAGCCACATTGTCAAGGTGCTCAGTTTCCTTCCCTATCATTATTACAGGTGATTGCTGGAGGGTAATTAACAAGATAGGTGCCATACAATTTTCATAACCATCTCCCAGTCCTGATCACTTCCTTAGAGCAACATTCTCTGACAGGTATATCCATCTTTCAAGTTTAAACATTGCAACATCGAGTGACTTAAAAGGACCATATCCAGGAATGACTTCTGAAAGAGGGAGCACAAAAATTTAAATAATGATGGTTATTATCTGACCTCTAAAACAATACATGCCCCATGGTTTCATCAGTGAAACTTGTGTGGGGATTAGAAACATTTCCCTGACAAAGTGACAGGCTTTCTTCCCGGTTACAGAGAGAAGGGCTGGGGACTGGTGGCATGGCTGCTACTCTACCCAAGGTCGACACTCTCAGGTGTAGCAAACATTCCCGAATCTGTCATTGTTTTAAAATACTAACCAGAAGGCATGACCATTTTCTTATAGCTATGAATAATTCATTGACTATTTCAGGTAGTGAAGTCACTAAAAACAGCAGGAAAGCTGAATGCCCCGACCTTAAAGCACAATCCATACTACTGCTGAATACTGTTATTTTTAAAACATGACACCAGGCAAACTAATTTCCTAAAGACTTTGCTTGTTTTATTCTTACTCATTTCACAGCAAAATTCCAAGTGCCTTTTGAAAGCCTGAACAAAGGCTGAAGTCTTTCTTACAGTATTGCTCCAGTTCCTAAAATTGGATTACAGATGGAATCTTGCTTCCCTTTCACACTCGTACCCTGATGCCTCAGCATGACTGACACTCCCAAATATTGAACCAGAGTATGAGAGGCTGAGAAATAGGTTGGAATACCTGGGGAAGAAAGTGCAATCTTGCGCAACAGCCTTTTAAAAATTAATTTTTAATTTTTTAAAAATTGGACTGAGATATTGATGTATAACATTATGTCATTTTAAGGTAGACAAAGCATTGATTTGATATTTGCATATTGCAATATGATGGCCTCAGAGCAGTCACTAACACCTCTATCACATCACATATTATTTCATTTTTGTGGTGAAAACAATTAAGATCTAGTCTCCCTGCAACTTTGAAGTTTATAATACAATATGGTTGACCATAATCACTGTGCTGTGTTTTAGATCTCCAGAACTTGCTTGTCTTCTAGTGTCTAGTAACCACCATTCAACTCTCTGTTTTCACGAGTTCAGCACTTTTTTTTTTCATTCTGAGGTGGTTACTCTGTCCTGTTATCGAGGAAACTCCTGAACTGATCACGATAGACTAGTTTATAGCTTGCTAACTATATGTCCTTGGGAAAATCAATGTCTCTCTCTGCTACTCTGTCTTCTTACCACATAAAGTAAGGATATTAACACCTGCCTATCAGAGTGTTGTATAGATCAGCTGAGGAAAGATAAATGAAGAACTTTCTAAACCATAAATCAGTGCAGCAATGTTAAGTAAGACTGCCACTGAATGGAATGAAGAAAGGAAGTGAAATCACAAAGGAAATTCAAACAATAAGCCCCACCCCTCCTATTTCAAGTGAAAGATATGTTTTCATGTTATATTTTCTTCACACAATGCATGAGTGACTTATGGTAAAAGACCCTGAGCATATGGAGAAAAAGGAGAACGTTTTCTCTAATAAATCTGTTCAGGATTTGTCCCCTCCGTGGAACCACTGGTAATAGTTGGGAATATTTTTTCCTCCTTCCACTTTAACTGCGCACTTAAACCGCCCTTGTTGTATAGTTTCACCTCTGTGTGACCCATGTTCGTCATTTTTCCTGCCTGAAATGTGTCCTTCTTTCAGATGTGGAGAAATGAAATCTCCTTCTGGGTGGAGATGATGACGAACAGTGAATCATTAGCGTCACCCTCCCCCGCTCCTCTACCTCAAGCTTGTTGTTTGAACTATTAGGCTTTTTGTCTTCAGTGAAAAGTGAATTATTCCATTATCTGTGATTCATCAACTTTTTTGGCTCTTATTAATATAAGTTTGAGAATCAATCTGACAAGAAAATAGTGCTAAATAATTGATGTGTGGCTTGAAAATGCTGCATAATTTGATTGTTCTGCTGTTTTCAGTAGAATACAAAGCCAAAAATGATCACTTCGAATAGGTTGAATATCCACATTTTTTTGGCCAAATTTTTGAAATACTTCTGAATTTTACATTTCTGATATTGCCTTAACCTACAGATACCATGGCTGAAAATAGCCACTAACTTATTTGGCTAAAAAAATTTGTGTTGGCTCTTAATTAAAATATTTTAATTATAGATGATAATTCATACTATTAATAAAGATAATATAATATCTTAACATACTTCACATAATCACAATGATGGCTATACACCAAAACTTACTTTCATTTTCCAACTGTGTTAGTGAGGAATTAGCATCTGTGATCTTCAAAATTTCTGCTTTCTTACCCTTAAAAATAGTTCCATATTTAGGGTTAACATGTAGAAATTTGTATTATAAATTTAAATAGTTGTAAAATTTTTAATTTCCATAAATACTGATATTTTTAATAAAACTGTTTATCTACTAGAATCTAAACAGTTGAGCGATTTGATACCCACATTTATTTATTTAAACAAATATCCAGCCCTGGCTGGTGTAGCTCAGTGATTGAGTGCTGCGCTGGCCTATGAACCAAAGGGTCGCCAGTTCAATTCCCAGTCAGGGCACATGCCTGGGTTGCAGGCCAGGTCCCTAGTAGGGTCCATGTAAGAGGCAACCAAACACTGAGATTTCTCTCCCCCTCTTTCTCTCTCTCTTCCCCTCTCTCTAAAAATGAATAAAGTCTTTTAAAAAACACAAACATCCAAACTTTCATTTATCAGATATTTAACATAATTCTTAATCTGTTGAATTTATATTTATATTCCATGTAATTGGAAAGATGAGGTTTCAGAATAAGTGCCTTCCACTGAGAGTCTGAAGGCTCCAGCTGTGCTGTGTTCAGTACAGTCGTGCATACAGGGTGGGCAAAAGCAGGTTTACAGTTGTGAGTACCCAAAACACACGGTTTATTCTTGTGTTACTATTTGTTAACTACTGTATTATTTTCCATATGAACTACTTCCCCCCACTCCATACATTGAACACAAACTGTTTCTGGGACTTAAAATGAATCTTCATTTAATTGAAAGATATATTTTTTAATTTGCCATGATACCATGCTAAACTGCAACAGGTTACGATTAAGGACATACCCACCCATAAGTGAAATGTCATAGAAATGACAAATGTTTAGAGTTGGCAGTTTTCTCTCAGCTGCTTTGAAAAGGTAAAACAATGTCTTTTTCTCCCACATAAAATCGTATGTCTTTCACCATGGTATCAGAGCTGTTAAATTCAAATTGTACTTTTGTTTATTCATTCCATCCTGGATACAAATACCTAGAGATGGAGTATAAGAAAATGTTTAAATGATTGATACTGCATCTGCTATCCAAAGCACAAATCAAATTATCTCCAACAGTACTCAAATCTCTTTTCCATCACAGACGCAGATAACAAATTAAAATGTCGGAAATACTCTTTGACTTCCACATTTGTTTTGAAGATTAAAGATATGACCTGGCTCTACTATTAGTGAAAGTTATGTGAATTCTGTTCTCTTGGAACTGTAGCAATATGGGCCCACAGGAAGAGCGGGGGAAGCATGTAAGGCTTACCTTGGGATCCTCATCTTGAGCATGTAATTTTTTAGGATGTTTGCATTAGTGTCTTGAATGCAGCAGGATCATTCTTCTGTAATATGGGAAGCAGGATCTGGTACTGTGTGAAAACAGAGGATCTGGACTCAGAATCTATCTCTGCTACTTGCTATGTGGATTTAGGGGAATTCATAACCTCAGTTTCCTCGCCTATACAATGGGAATGATCAGTGTGCTTGTAATATAGCTGTTGCAAGCATTAAATGTGATTATGCACGTAAATATTCTTATCATTATACTTGATATATAGTATAATAAGGACTCAAAAAACTGGTTTGTGTTACAGTTATTACCTACAAGAAGGCTGGCTAGAGTGAGAAAGATTTGGAAATGTTTTCCAGAGAGGTTATAGCCAAATATGTTTGCAAAACACACATGAGCATTTACCATGCTCTGGAAAGGACTGCGCTACAGGATGCTCTCAAACTTGATCTAGCCCAGCACTTTCCAAGGCTGTTTACCAAGGACAGCACCTCTCACACAACACCCTAAAATTTTGATGTGAATATTCCACAGAGATTAGAAGAGTGAAACATACCCCAATTCTATGCCCTTTCTTGGTGATGATTTATATTTGAGAAATGTGTTGGTTTTGTTGACGATATTCCATTCTAAAATAAGATAATATATGGTTTTATTATAATAAAGGAATCCATGGTTATTAGTGATTTTAGAAAATTGAAAATGTAAGATAACAATTAATTGTAGTGAGATTTGTCTTCCTCTAAAAAGGAGTCTTAACACAAAATGGGTTACTTTCAATTTTTCTACCACTTAACTTTTTATTACCATGTTTTACTTACACCCATTCTGCGTATAAAATTTTGTATATACCTTTCTCACACAATATTTTAACAAGTTATTATAAACATTTTTTTGGTTATTGTTTGTAAACTATTATACAGGGTGATACCAAAGTAGTTTATAATTGTGAGTATGTGAGTTTATTCTTGTATTATTATTTATTAATTATCACATTATTTTCCATATGAACAACTGTAAACCTACTTTTTGTACTACCCTGTATTGTTTTCAACTGAGATACACACAAAATAAACAAAAATGGATTAAAGACATCAACACCAGACCTAAAATCGTAGAACTCCAGGAAGAAAACATAGGGGTAAGTTCTTTGATAATGGTCTTGGCAATGATTTTTTTGGATTTGACAACAGAAGTAAAGGCAACAAAAGCAAAAAGAAACAAAATGGAAAGGCAACCTAGTGAATAAAAAAATGTAAAGCATGTATCTGTCCAAAAGGTTAATATATATAATATATTTTTTTAAAATCTAAACAACTCAATAGCAAAGAATCCAATTAAAAATGGTAAGAGGAAGAGAATAGACATTTTTCCAAAGAAGACACATAGATGAGCAACAGGAATGTGGAAAGGGGCGCAGTATGGCCAAGATCAGAAAAATGTAAGTGAAAACAAACCACCAGGAGGCGCTAGCACTTTGCAGCTGTTGGAATGGGTGTTACCAAAGAGAGGAGCAATCACAAGTGTTGGCAGGAATGTGTGGAAAAGGGAACTCTCGTGCACTGTTGGTGGGAATGTAAATGGGTGCAGCCGCTATGGAAAACAGTGTGGAGGTTCCTCAGAAAGTTAAAAATAGAACAATCACACAGTCCAGCAATTCCATTTAGTATTTATCTGCAGGAAATGAAGTCGCTGTCTTGAAATAATACAAGCACCCCTGTGTTATTGACAGTGGCATTATTTACAATAGCCAAGACCTGGAAGCAACCTAGATGTCCATGAGCAGATGAATGGATAAATAAAATGTGAAACACACACACAATACAGAATACTGTTCAACTACAAAAAAGGTAATCTTGTCATCTGCAACGATAGGAATGAAATTTGAGGTTGTTACACTAAGTGAGAGAAGCCAGACAGAGAAAGACAAATACTGTATGAACTCAACTACATGTTGAATTAAAAAAAAAAAACAACAAATAAGCAAATCAAAAAACAAACAAAGAAAAAAATAACCCAAACCCTGAACTCACAGATACAGAGAAGAGATTGCTGACTGCCAGAGGCAGGGATTGCAGGGAATGAAACAAGTCAGTGAAGTCAAAAGAGACACACTTCCAGTCGTACGATAAACTAGTCCTGGGATGTTACATTCAGCATAGTGTCCACAGTCAGTAATACTCTGTTGCATATTTGAATGTTGATGACATCTTAAACTTCTTGTCACAAGAAAAAAATTGTAACCACGTATGGTGAAGGATGTTAACTTATTTTGGTAATGATTTCGCTATATATACATACATCAAATCAGTATGTTGTACATCAAAAACTAACACAAGTATATCTTAATTAGACAACTGAGGCTTTCAAGTCCGAAGGTGGTAGGTTAGAAACCCAGTTTCATTACTTACTATTGCTCCCTGTTTGTAAGAAAAGGGATAACAATGGTGCCTGTGTCATAAAATTGTGAATATTAAATATGAGTTCATACTCTCATATTTTGTGAGATACATACCAGAATTTGTGGCAAGTGATAAGTACTAAATACTGTGGGAACATATACATATAACACTAAAAAATCCCACAAACAGTAAGAATGTATTATAGTTTAAAGACTTAGTGTAATTTGCCAGTAAAATAGTAACATCCTAATCCTCTTGAATCCTTAATTCTTTGAAACCCTTTCCTTCTCTCTTGCAAGTTTGTCTTTTAAGGCTCTCAGCCTCTCCTGTCTTTTTTGTATTTAATTCCTATCAGCCCAATACCAAAGATTTCAGTGGGGTTTTTAAAATATATTAATGAATGATACCTAGCTTTTAAAATATAATTAGTTACTTAACCCCCTCTGAATCCATGGCTATGCCTCATTTCACTCTTCCATTGCTTTTCTCTTCACATGCTCAGAGGTTTGTCTGCATATTAGTGTTTTCTAAAACTAGCTCTTGACTAAAACAGCCAGTTTTTCTTCTTTTGCTTTCCTAATTTGTTGACTCTATATTTATTTTCTTTCTCTTCTTTTGATTTTTATTGTAGGGAAGGCACACTCTGCTGGCTGAGGATGCGTGGTGCTGGGGGAGGAGGCAGGAGAGGATCGTGGGTGCTCACCTGCCACAGGTGTTTGCAGGAGCCGGTCTCTGCTCCCATCCCCAGTGGGGCCTCCAGGCCACTGGGTCAAGGATCACAGTGGGGAGGGGGTCTGATGGCGAGCACAGGGCATCCTCTTGCCTATCACACATGGTCTCTTCTAACACATCTAGCGTTTTATTGTGAGGTTTGAAATCAGACACCTAGATTTAACTCCAGGCTCTGCCGATTAATATCTATGTGATAAATTCCTTAACTATTCTAACCCTCCTAATAATAGCATTTTTCCCATAAGGTTTTTATAAGGATTAAATGAGATAATGTAGGGGCTGTGTTTTATCTCACTGGAATATCCTATGAATAGAAACTGATGCATGTGTGTTTGTGCATGTGTGTATGTTTGCATGAACAAAATATTTCTCAAATTAATAATTCAATAATATTTCTTGAGTGAGTCTTGGGAATTCTCTCCCAGCCTTAAAACTCTACATGTTACTGCGACCCAATCTTGTGAAGAGATTGAGGAGCTCACTGAACCTCTGCAGCTATTGCGTGATAAAAATGATTGAAGCCACTTGCCAACATAAAAGTGCCTTGTGCACAGTTATTAATAACACTGAACAGTGCCCATTATAGAAAACCTGCAGCTTTTATGCTTCCATAATTTTAGGCATGCTATCATCCTCTCAAGAAAGAAGAATCAGCCCCAACACAAATCTTACCAGCTCTCTACTTTCCAATAAAGAGAACCTTGCACATGACAAAAACAATGGCAGGTACTTCTCACGAGCCCCACCCGGAGGTGGGCAAGGGATGTGGATGAAGAACGTTTACCTTGCCCCACACAAATCACCATCTGCTTCGCGTCCAAGCTGATGGCAAGATCTTCCATTAACAGAGATGGGAAGGGAAGTTCTCCCTGGTTGACAAAGAGCCACTTCTGAAAAGGCTCTCCGTTATGGTAAAAAGAGCACGAAAAAAATATTTAGAGAACAGTAACCAAAATG
This sequence comes from Artibeus jamaicensis, assembly GCF_021234435.1. NCBI lineage: Eukaryota > Metazoa > Chordata > Mammalia > Chiroptera > Phyllostomidae > Artibeus > Artibeus jamaicensis. The sequence continues at coordinate 46,733,005 of NW_026521871.1, forward strand.
GACTCCCCAAAGCAAACTGCACATTCAGGTCCGCGGCTTGTGCCGCCGTAACTCGTTTTGGAGAGGGTACCTGGAGGAAGTCTTTGACATTCCAGCAGCCTCTTCCTCTCCTTTGACAAGACTTTTTATAATTATGTCACTTCCTATTCAGGGGTCAAAAAATTACTGTTTATTATTCTGGATTGCTGTGTGTAAAGAATTTAAACTAGAATGTAATTGGTGGAGCTCACAGCACATATACAACATTTAAATCACATAGAAAAGACAAATCAGCCACTATAAATGGCCTTCAATGATGATAGAAAAATTACTGAGATAAATATTTAATCGTAACCAGGGAACTGAAAGAATACCCTGAGAGAAAATTACATATAATATTAAAGTAAAAACACTTGAATACAAGGATTCATGCAGTAGAATAAAACATGTAGAGAGGGACAGGTCAAGAGTTGCTGCCGGCCACTGCTTTGGTGTCGGCCACGGGCCCGAGGGCTCCACGTGGACAGGTCAGGCTCTGAGGCAGCCGCTGCAGAGAGAAGAGCTTCCTGGACCACCTCCCCTGCGGTGTCCAGCAGGTGAGTGTTCGTCGGCACTCACCCTCCACCTGCGAGCGCCAGAAAGCTGCCCAGAGTCGTCACGCCCTCTCTGGGTTCTCTTTCCCTCCAGCTAAACACTAGGGGAAAAAAAGACTGGAGTTTGATTCTGAAGATGGCGGTGGGGAAGGACAAACAACTGCATTTCAAGAAGAGTAGCTTCTACTTTCTCTGAGTGACTGAGTGGTATTGGGGCAAAACTCTCTCCGACAAAATGTCAGTTGAGTTTTTCGGAAACGGAACACAGCAAAGCAATGTTTCCTCCCTTCGGAAGGCATCAGGGCTTGATCCCACAGAGCTCAATTTTTCATTCTTTCAAACGCATCAGTCATTTACAAGATAGTGAGAAAAGAGGTGGGAAACTATGTGTTTTCCTGTGATGTGCCTTTTCTCACAGCAACATTCCACTTGAATAAGTGATGCCTAACACCCATCGAACTTTCTTCAAGACCAACCTCTCTGCCTTCTTGCATATTTCCTGAGGGTTTTTCTGAATTCGGTATTCAAGGAGCAGTCAAAACAGTCTCCAGGACTTAACAGTGTAACTATGTTCCTTCTGGTCTACTTTTCTTATCCAGTGATAACATGTTTCTTTTTCTCTTGCCCAGCATAGGTGGGAGATTATTATAAGTATATGATGCTATAAACGTTGTGCCTGGAAGATAAAGGGCAGGAAATCCCTCTGGACCAATACCTCGGAAAGAAAAGGCCACAGTGAAAAGCTGGGTTAGGTCAATATCCGGGGGAAATTCCCTCCTCCCATTCTCATGCAGAATAGGAGAGATTCTCTCAGTTCCAGACAGAAATGAAATCGGGAAGGAATTGTGAAATGCTTCAAAGGAACGGAAAGGCATTTCCTCTCCCGGTTATAGCTTCTTCCAGGATCTTTATTAGAAGATAAATTGGGAACCTGCGTGTTTTTGCTCTCCCGGTGCTGGGGAACTGCAATATCCATGAAATCTCTTCTGATTTTTTTCAGCCAGAGTTGCCTTTATTTAACTTACTCAAGGACTGTAAAAGGTACTGGTAATAGCACCCACGTGCAAATTTCGCTTATAGACCTGCCAGATGAAACCAGGAAAGGGATCCGGGATTTAGCAGTCAAAATAAAAACCACAGACAACATAGAGATCTCACGCCCCCTATTGTTAAAAGCGTATAAATCAGGAAATATATTCGACTAGACACCTCATCAGGTACTTCTCCTCTTGCTTCTGACTGGGGCAGTTGCTTATGCAGAAATCTTCTCGTTGTTATTTTTAGCAACATACCAGGTGGCCCCGGTTAATCACGTCCCTCCAGTATATTGCAGCAAGTGGATACTGTCCTGTCAGGCATGAGGAGCCGACTGCCGAGGAGGGCCCAGCATCCACCAAGCTGCTGCAGAGAGCCCTGCTAATTGCCCTGTGGTCCAGACTCAGCATCAGTGGGATTTCCTGACGGCAGTCCAGATGGCTCCAGCCGCTGCTGCAGGCTTGCCAGCCTGCAAAGAGGGCACTGCCACCTGCTTGAGGAAGAGGGCTGAGCCCATTAATTCTGATTTACAAAGATGACACTCATTCACGACGCTGGCCGCGAGGGACGCCCCACAGACTGTTTCTCTAGAAACAGACCCAGTAAGGCCTCCTTGTTCATTCAGTGCCCCGTCCTCTGGCCTTGCTCATAACAAAAAGTTAGTTGCGGCCTTTAAACTCTGTTCGTTCTCTAGTTTTATTGCTGGCAGAAAACTGTGCGGTTTATCAACATTATCTCTTATTGGCAGATTCCAGACAGTAAAATGGTAGTTGTCGGGGCCATCAGGAGATGCTTCCACCCTCTGCCTGATGCAGAATTTATAGAGCCTCACTGTGTGAGGTCATGGAAGGCACAGATTGTCTCATTATGTGAAATGACAACCTAGCACCTCAGCAATAGGTCAGTTCCAAGTACTCACAGCCTCGGATACGACTGGGTTTCCAAGGCTCCTTAAACCCAGATAATGATGATGTTGATAAACTTTCAAGCTTTTTACAGGATGAATCTTTTTGTTTGCTTCTAAACTTCGAAGGAAAAAAGAGGCTTTCTTTGTCCCAGAAAGCTCCTGCAAGTCCTCTTGTGAGGAAATCTCTGTTCCTACCTAGGTGAAGACGATAACTTTGCTCCTTGTATTTGCTGTATTTCTACACTGTACTCATACATGTGTGTCTTTCGCTGGGGTCTTCAGCAGCAGAGGCTGATACGGGGATTCTACACACATGGCTTATTGCAGGAGGGCTCTCGGGAAAGGTGAGGTGGGAGAGCATGGGTGAAGAAAGTTGCAGAACAAGGCATTGGCCTCAGCCCTACCCCCAAGGGCTCTTAGTTGAACCACAGAGGTGGTCTTACCTTTCACCCATCTACTGGTCAGTCCTGGTCCTCCATGTGGAGGATGGATGGTCAGGGTTTGCTGTAATCCTCAGCCAGGATGGCTGGCTTGATCTCAGAGTGCGGTCTTCACAGGGTGACCCATGGATCAGATGGATGCAGGGAACAGCCCCCTCAGAGGAGCCCTGGGAATGTGTTAGAACTGCCTTACTCAGCGGTCTTCCCAGACCTACTGAGTCAAAAACTCAGAAAATTGGGTCCAGCAACCCAAGGGTCGACAACCCTCCAGGTGATCTGCCGCACAGCAGTGTTTGAGAACCAGTAGTCTCGGTTAACTCTCTGGAGGGGGGGATGAGTGTCGGCAGGCATCACTCACAGCAGATGCCAACTGGGTGCTCCAGCCTGCTAAGGGGGAGCAATGGTTTCCACTGGGTCTCAGGGGAGCTTTGTGCAAAGAAAGAGAAATGGAAGCTCACGTCTGAGGAGATGTTGGTTGGGTTAAGAAGGTGGATTTCTTCTTTCAAGGATTTCAGGGCAAGAATCACATGTGAAGTTTTAAAAATTAAAGAAGGTTAATGTTTATTGGACAAAGTGACAGAAGAGTAGTATGACCAGCAGTGACAGCAACATGAGAGCAAGGTGAGGGTCGAGGGGTAGGCTAGGTCAGAGGGCATGTATAATGTCTAAAAATGACCACAGTTGGTACTTCCAGAGCATTTGCTATGTGCCAGACACTTTGCTAAGGATTTCTCACACATTATCTTACTTAGTCCTTATAAAATCCCAAGGTGTGGAAAGACTAGATTAGGAAATCGCGCCTTAGGAACTAGCTCCAAGAGCACAGTGGTGAATAACGGGGTGGGGGGGTGCGTTTTGACCGAAGGCTTTGCCTGGTTGGAGGGGTATTGTGCAGCTCACCATGGCTACAGGGAGACTCACTCAGACCACCGGGGGGTCACTGTTTCCCAAAAAACGTGCACAGAAAGCCAGGCCTCCTGTTCCCAGGCCTCTGCAAGTGATTGGAGCCTGGTTCCCCATCGCAGCTGCTGAGGGTCTTCTTGCTCTCAGGTGTCTCCGGAAGCAGTCATTAAGTCCTGGTTACAAGGAGCAGAAGAGGAAGGAAAATATTTTATTTATTTAATTATCCAGATTATTCATGAGCATGAGCTATTTTTGCTGTAAGGACTCATTGTTTTAAAGAATTGCAAAGAGTAAGAGATTCTGAACAAAGACACTCTTTCACTGAGAAGGTGGTGGGTCTCAGTGACATATCCCACAGAAAAGAAGCGCTTTAACCCAGAAAACTTAGACAAGCAATGGGAGACATCGGTCTTCCAAATAAAATTAGGTCCACATAGCTTGGGTCAGAATAGGTATATGCTTTGTGTGCTTGTATATTACAGAAATGGTCATGTTTGCTTTTACGACAATACTGAACACACAGACCCTGAGTCCTGAGTCCATCTTCATTACCAGTACAAAGGCCTGGTTGAAAGGGGCTCTATACAAACTATCCTGACAAAAAGCAGCATCCCTTAAAAAGCCCTCTGATCCTTACATCACTTTTCTAACGTGGGTAGAGGAGAAGCTCAGTTCATCCCATCACTGGACCCAGAAAGATTCGGGGACAGGGTGTTGCAATCTGAGATTCTGGGAAGAAAGGCCTTCCATAGGGTAGCTACCTTGCATAAGGTCAAGGTCTTTACCACCCACTAACAAGGCCAACTGTGCACCTACTCTGTGCATTGAGGTGCTGCATCAGGAGCTGTGAGAAATGAAAGATTGTGAGCTTGTTCATAAAAAGCTCAAGGCCTTTTTGGAGCCATGACATATTTGCTTTAAAAAAAAATAGCCCAACACTGACAACAGAGAGAAGCAGGATTCATGCCCAGCACTTCAGAGACAGACGAGGACTCTCAGAAGTGGCTGGTTTTGGAACCTGGATGGGATAGTAGGAATCCAATTGGGCTTTTAAAGAAAGGGGTAGCTTCCATTAAGTTGTAGTAGAAAGAGTATTCCATTGTGTAGAACTGCTTAATTTGTTTCCTAATCAGATTCACAATAAAAATGCCTCAACATTCGTAAGTTAAGAAGAAAAAGAACAATAAGATCGAAAAGGTGCAGTGAATGAGGCCATTCATGAAATGCAGTTTAAGGTAGGTAAGACAGTCTTTTTTGAAGCTCATGGGCAATAAGCCCTAGGAACCACAAAACCAGTTACATTTTTATCCTATTCTACTTCCGGTAATATATACAGAAATGATGCGACATCTGAAAATCTGTACTTTGTTTATCATAGTGTTGTTTACATTAGTGCTAAATTAGAGATCGCCCAACAATTGAGAGCATTTAAGTAAATTTTGGTATAAACACTTCAGGGACCAAAATGCTATTTTTATAATACAACTTACAAATAAATGTTAAAAATAAATATGGAAAAAATGCTTATGTTGTAACTCACAACACCAGTATACATATTTATATATAACTGTACAACTATACACATATACATACTAGTATACACATGTGTGTATATACATGCATATATGTATATGTATGTATACACATATATTCCAGCTTTATTGTGATATAATTGACATATAACCTTGTGTAAGTTTAAGGTGTACAACATGATGATTTGGTACATTAATACATTTATATATTTATTATCACATCTACCAAAGAACATAAATATGAACACTAAAATAACATTTATAGGGGAAAATAGATACCTCAAAATATCAACAAACAAACCAAAAACAAGGGAAGGAGTTAGCCCCATTACATCCATAAAGTTACAAAATGGAGACCCAATCTGGGTCCCAAACAGGATGCAGAATTTGGGCTGGGATGGAGGAAAAGACAGTGAGATTGCATGTTATCCGTGAATAGACTGTCACAATGTGAGCTTTTCTCAGAAAGCTAGACCATGGATATTCTGGTCCAAAATTTTAGCATAAGGCACTTTTCTCCATTGAATTCACAATCAACAGGAAAGGTTTCCATTTAGTATAATGAACAGTACCAAGCAAGATTTTTTTTTGCCTCTGACTGTTTGGCTAACTTTTCTCCAATGAGCCATTTGATTTCAAAGCATTTACAGCTTTCCCAGCTGGAACTCAGGTCGTCTAGAGATGAGTCCTACCTTTTGAACTTCGTCTGTGCTGCCTCTTCTCTCATCCCCATACAGCCAGTGTTTTGCTTGGTTTTGTTTGAATGGCTGTCTGCTCCAGTTCCTGGGCTACACACAAAAGTTGAAAGAGTTTGTCGGAGCTTCAGCGCGTCCACCTGTTGAGATCCGGGTGTTAGATTTCACTGCTGGTGTGGCCCAGTGTCTGATTTTTCCAGGATTGAGATCCCACAGCTTTCAAACACCATCACTATTTTCCCTGCCACTGTGTTCAACCATAGCACATGGAGGGACCTCCTGCCTTAATCTCACTTTTATCCTTCAAAACACAGCTTCTTTCAAAGCCTTTTCATTCTATTTTCCAAATATATATATTAGCGAGAATGAATTTGTAGCACTTTAATTACTATTTAAAGAAATAGATTTTTTAACAGTTTTTCTTTTCTTCACATACTTTTATTTATTTTATTTTAGAGAAAGAGGAATGGAGAAAAAGAGGGAGAGAAACATCAATGTGTGAGAAATACATCAATTGGTTGCCTCCTGCACACCCCCAACTGGGAACCCGGCCTGCAACCCAGGCACGTGACCTGACTGGGAATTGAACCCACCACCTTCCAGTTCACAGGCCCGTGCTCAATCCACAGAACCACACCAGCTAGGGTAAGATGTTAATAAATATTTTAAATTGTGCATGCAAGGGTAGTTGTTTTTATTTTATCCTGAGAAAGATTTTTTTCCCCTGATTGCAAATCACTCATGTTCTGGTTTTCCTGTGTAGTCCAGGGTTGATGATCCAACCTCGCTCCTCCAGAAATCTTACCAGTTGCCTTTCCTTTTGGGTGGGAACCTCCATTCTATCCACACACGTATCCACACACATAGGTGGCATATGAATGAACAGCAGCCAACACAGCCATAGAGATAACAATAGATCTGCTGGGGGAAAAAAAAACCTATGAAAATAACTATCATTATTTTTCCTGTACTATCACTGCCAGTAATTTCTTGTGTTAAAAAAAGACAATTGTCCACATGAAGAGATGCTCAATATCATTAGCTATCAGAGAGATGCAAATTAAAACCACAATGAGATACCACTTTACACCAGTCAGGATGGCTATCATAAACAAAGCAACCAACAACAAATGTTGGAGAGGTTGTGGGGAAAAGGGGTCCTTAGTTCACTGTTGGTGGGATTGCAGACTGGTACAACCATTATGGAAAACAGTATGGAATTTTCTCAGAAAAATAAAAATCGACCTGCCTTTTGACCCAGCAATTCCACTGCTAGGATTATATCCCAAGAATCCTAAAACATCAATATCAAAGAACCTATGCACCACAATGTTCATAGCAGCACAATTTACAATAGCCAAGAGTTGGAAGCAACCTAGGTGCCCGTCATTAAATGAATGGATCAAAAATTGTACATATACACAATGGAATTCTATGCAGCAGAGAGAAAGAAGGAGCTACTACCCTTTGCAACAACATGGATGGAACTGGAAAGCATTATGCTGAGTGAAATAGGCCAGGCATTGAAAGACAAATACCATATGATCTCACCTTTAACAGGAAGCTAAACAACAAAACAAACAAGCAAACAGAATAAAAACAAAGACACTGAAATAGAGAACAAGTGGGCAGCGACCAGAGGGGAGAGGGAAGGGAATTTAAGGGGAAAAATGGGGAGGGATTTTGAGGAACAAGTATGAAAGACACAGGGATGAGGACTGGGGGGGGGGGAATGGGAGGGAGGTGGGGAGACAGGGCGGGGGGGGCTGGGATGGGAGAAATAGACAAAAAACTGCACTTGAAAAATAACTAAATAAAATTAAAAAGAAAAAGACAATGGTCATTCATTTTCATTTAAATGTAAGGGTTTTTTAATCGTTTCCAGACTCTTGAGAAACTTCTTTATTATAGCAAATTGGGAAGAGGCACGAGGCAAGAATTTATGAGTACAAGGCTCAGCCTCTGGAAGGTGAATATGTACCTTGAATACTGCACGAGACCATGGAAGCTACCTGGAGAAAGGAAAATCAGGAGGTGGGGAAGTGGGCCATCCCTCAATACCAACACCTGCCTTATTTATGGTGGGCTTTCAGGTAAAGTACATCACTTACAACTCCCTTAGTACTACGGGTGAGGTAGCACTGCTACCTCAGAGAAAAAAATCAAGGATCAGAGACACATGAGCGACTTTTCAAGGTCGTATCTCCAGTGAGTAGCTGAGTTAGAACATATTTTTGACTTACAAATCTGCTTTTTTGCAATGCCCCACATTTAAGCCCTTCAGACATGGTCCAGGGCCAGCCCCGGCGCACCTGCTCCCTGTGCGTCTCCCGTGCCCCTGAGGCTACCTGTACTGTCAGTGGTGGGACAACCTCAGTCACAGTATTAACAGGATGCCCTTAGTGAGCTGTCCAGATTTCCAGAAAATGTTAAGAGAAAGCTGGGTATGCAATTTTACTGGTGAATAATGCAAATTATTTTCAAGTTAAACAAAACTGGATACATTAATGATGCATGTAAGGCAATTAAATGTCCACGCTTTTAAAAGACAAAACAAACTCAAGGACACGTTGGGGTTTTAGAAGCTCGTGTCAGGCTAGGTGCCGAGAGCTTCCCTGAGAGCCCTTCCCCACCATCAGGGTTATTAAAGTTAAAAATTTTAAGAAATTGATGATTGCTTTAAAAGTCTTTTCTGTTATTGCAGAACAGATTCAATTTCTTTTTGCCAATCATTCTATCATTTCCTTGCAAGCAGAGACTGAGGGAGAGGTAAGGACCTAAGTGTTCCCTGTGTACAGAAGCATCCAAATAAAAAGATGCTCTTACATATTCTCTGCTTCACATCACTGCCCCCTCCCATTATTCTATAATATGCTCGCATGCCAATGTTTAGCATAGAAGTGAGCACCACTGCCTTCTAAAATCATTGGTTTGCTGTTAGTCACAAAGCAGGAACACAGTCTAACAGCAGGCCCCTGGCAGACTGTCCCTGGAATGGGAGACTATTTAAAGAGTATGTCATGTGTAAGAGCAACAGATCTTTGGGATGGCAAGGGGATAGAGAAAGGGTGGCCTAGAGTTTAGAGCTTAGCAAAAACAAAAGAGATGGAACTTTGATTTTATTACACTTCTGAAATTCAGCATGGCTCTCTAAGAGGTCTGGAGTACCTTCAAAAGAGGCAGAGAGGGTTTGAAATTGACATGCAACGTTCGAAGCGGATGTCGATTGGTTGTTGATCAAAGTCAGCTCCTCAGTCTGGCATGTAAGACCCTTCGCCTCGTTTTCTCCGTGGTATATTATCAGTGGTAATTCTCGTTACTCTTGGTAATTTTCATGCTGCTGCCTGCTCTCTCAGGACATTAATATTTATGGGCTGTCAGTGACCAGACCATTGCCACTGGCATGAATTAGCAACTTAAGCTCATCAAAAATAGATCCTTTCTTCCTGTGGTGAGTATTATTGCCTTTGTGCTTCAAATTATAAATGGCAACTTTAGTATAAGCGCTAAAATATTTCAGATACCGATTTCTGACAAAATCCTCATGCAACAGGGAAATCAGTCTCTCAAGTGACTACGGGGAGAAAGAAATCCGAACCTCTGGAGTAGCAGGAGCACGTGTTCTATCCTGTCCATTTGTTTTATTACTTACCTTCTACTTTATTTTAGAAAATCATGGACTTAAAAAATGAAATTGCTCTAAATGGCTGAAAGTAAAAAAGATAGCCTGTCTAATCAGTCTCGTTTTTTTATACCTGAGTCCCACTGGCCAGAAGCAAAAATGTTCAATTCTGTTGGCTGTTTTCTATTTACATTGATATTTCTAAAACTCTATTTACATCGCTATTTGTGGAATTAGCCATTCAAATATTATTTATTGGCTCGTTACTATGGCCCATTAGAATTTAGCCTGAAAACATTTCCCTCCCCACCATCTCTGCTCCATGGCAAATACAGTTATTTCATGCACTCTGGTTAAATCGATACTCAGTGTTTAGGGCCACAACTGACCTCACTGGAATATATTCTCAAACAGTCAGCTCAAATTAGTAAAAGACATTTATGTTTGGGTTATTATAAGCAATTTTGTTTTCTTTTCTGTGTATTTGTTACAAATTTTTCCAGAATGCTTCCGTTTCCTTACTGATCAAACCTGTCAGACGATGCAACAGTGCACTTTATTTCTCCTGGAGAATTCCCTTTCGAATCCCACTCTGCTCCTTCTCTAACCGAGACCTGTCATCCTTTAAGCTTCCAAGCACATCCTGTCCCAGAACTGGCCCGCACTGTCCTGCGGTGTCAGTCCTGTTCCCTGCATCCATTCTTATTCTTGGTTTTATTTCTACACAGTAGCAAAGTATCCCTCCGAAAGTCCTCTAGGAAGGAAAGTAATCACAGGGTAAACTGACTCTTTATGTCTATTTATTTTAGCCTGAAATTGGAATAGTTTATCTGGGTATGGATTTCTAGGATGGAAATTATTTTTCTTCAGAATTTTGGATGCACTGTCTTTTAGTTTTCCATAGTACTGCTGAGAAGTCTGAAAACTTTTTATTGCTGATCTTTTGTAATTTCCCTCTTGTTTTGTTTTGTTTGTTTGTTTTATCAATGAAGGCTTTACATGTTTGGACTTAGCTCATTCTGTTTTGAAATGTCATATTAACATGCCTTGGGGCAAAGGTTCCTTTTCTGTTCAATGTAGTAGGTGGGTCATAGGTCTTTTCAATCATGAAATATGTAGTTATTCCTTTAATTTATGCTCTGTCTTTACGCTGTTGTGTCTTTCTAATACTTGTACTATACTTTTTTCATCATCTGGATTGTTTTTATCAGTTTTGTTTCTAGCTTTCATCTTTGACTCCTTGCTTATGCTTCTAGAATTGCCCCAGTTTTATTTCAACAATTTCTATTATTTTTAAAGTTCAAAGTTCAATAAGCCAATAGCTCATTTTTTCTCTGCTGCTCCTATAAAGATTACATATTTTTTGTTTCATGGATGCAATATACTCTCTTATTCCTTTGAGTGTACTAGAGACAGTTTTTCTTGTCATCATCATCTTTACTGTCTTCTGCTCTCTTCATGGTTTATGTTTCTTCTGAGTTCTCTTTGATTTTTTTTATTTATTTGTTTAGCCTCTGTTTATCAAGTCAGAAGCTCTCTAATATGTCATGTGACTAATTTGCTCTTGGAGGTTCTCTTGTATTTTAAAAGTGAGATACTAAAAAGGTGAATTTAAAACTCCGCATGCCTAGAATAAATTTATCTACTGATGCAATTCATTGTAAAGCAATTGGGCTTTAAAAGAAGATATTGGTTTCTGTTGGTCTTTTTTGTGCTGGGCTGCTCACCTCTACCAGAGAAACTTCCAATACACTGCCTGAAGTGTGCACTTCATAGATAAGAGTCTATGAAAAAAGAAGGGAAGATCGGGCTTTTACTCCATGCCATTTCAGCCTTGTGCCTCACCACCTTCTCCTCTGCCCCTAGTGTTCTTCAATCAGCAGATTCTCTTCATTTACCACCTTATTTTCCTGCTTTGAATGGGAGGTGAGAAGGTAACAGTGAGTTGGCCATGTAGAGTGGCAGAGGACACTTGGAGATATAAGAACTCCATGTGTAAACTTCGATGCCATCTCCCTCTTTCACTCCATGCACCACTTCCAACTTCTATAGCACCAGCTGCCTCTAAATTCTGAAAATGTAGAAGGCTTCTCAGGTCAAATTCTCACCAGAAAGACCTTTCTCTGCAGACACTTGGTTTTTCTAATTAGCTTTCTCACATAGCGGGTCTCAGTTCTTCCACCTGCATTCCATCTCCCCAGACGTTCCCCAGGTGTTGAAATCTCTAATGTACTCCTACTGCCTTGCCTGTTACCTCTGCACTCATTATTTATGTGTTTTATTCTGTTCTGCATTATATTATTTCAGTAAATAGTTTATTTTAGTTTTAGCTTTATTATTCTATTTTATGTTTAAATCAACTCTGAAATCCACCAACAAATTCAAATACTGAGCAAAATTTTAAATAAGAAAACTGCCATAACCTACTCCCAAAGCGCTGAACCACATCCCCCAATTTCTGTGAAATGAAGGTGCCAACACATGTAACTCAAAGCTACACAATCTTCAGCTCATTCTGGCAGCGAAACCCAGGTCCGGCCTCGCCGACCCCAGCCCGACAAATGGAGCAGAAGTGCGGCACCACAATAACCGTGTGAAACGTGTACCCCCTGCTTAGCAGCTCCGAGTGGGAAGAAAATCGATGTAAGAGGCAGGAAAAGGTGGAATCCCATGTTATAGTGGAAAGCATTTCATAAACAGTAACCTGCAGTAACTCACTATGTCGGCCATATGGGTATTGAACTAAAAGCAATCGGGTGAATTAAGGAAGGAATGAAAAGAAAGCTATGAACTAGTTAAAATAATTGGCTAGTTTGACCATGGAAAGGAGATAAATTGATTTCAGAAATTTGGGAGAATGCAGAGTTAGAACAGCTGACTGCATTTAGACTCGAAATGCAAAAGACAAAATCGAACAGGGCTTTAGACCCTTTAAAAAATGAATCTGTTGGCATAGATCAAATTAAGGGTATGGCCTATACTTCTGATATTAAAATATCTAAGTAAATAAAGATGCCTCAAGACAAAAATAAGAGGAATAATATAACTTTTCCAGAATAGCCCACCAATCTCAAGCTAATCTAGTTTAAATCTAGAGAGATATGACGATTAAGAAAAAGCAAAGAGACACAAGTTACACGAAAATTGTGTTCTCAAAAAGATCTCCGGTGTGTGAAACTTGCTGGAATAAAATAGATAAGAAATTGATTGCAGTTTTGAGGGAATTGTATTGTCAAATAAATCAGGAGGCAGTCTATGAAGCTCCTGTGACTCCGTCTAGGGAACCTACTCACAATAAGCAGAATGTGAGCGGAGAAACCTGTAGGAAGAAAACTGTGAAACCTGTAACAGGGGTGTGTTCCCGAATGCCCACTCCAGAGATGGCCAAGGAGGGGAGAGGGAAAGGACCAGCCCTGCAAACTGGAGTGGAACCAGGGACCACAAAGAACAGTGGACAAAGAAGCCCTTCCCAAGAAAAACAGGGCCAAAGTAAAGGAACATTCCACACTCAGGGTTAAAGTAATTAATATCCAAAATATGTGACAAACTCATACAACTCAATAGCAAAGGAAAAAAACAAATAACTTTTTAAAAATGTTAAAAAGAGCTAAATAGACATTTATACACATGGCCAACGGTAGATGAAAAGCTCAGTATCATTGATCATTAAGGAAATGCAGATCAAAACCTCAGTGAGATATGGCTTCATACCCTGTTAGGATGTCCTTTATTTAAAAATCATAATAAAAGCCAGAGATATGAACATTGGCGAGTCTGTGGAGAAAACGGAAACTTTGTTCATTGTTAATAGGAATGCATATTGGTATAGGCCTCATGGGAAACAATACAGGAAGTTTCCTGAAACAAGAAACATAGAGCTCCCTTGTGATGCAACAAAGAATATACACATCCAAAAATAGAGGTATTCAAAGGAAACGAAATCAGGATCTTGAAGGGAAGTTTGCATTCCCCTTTTCATTTCAGCATTATTCATAGCAGGCAAGCTATGAAAATGACCTAAATGTCCATTTACAGATGAAGAGATAAAGGAAATAGTATATATGTACATAATTATTCAGCTTTAGAAAGAAAGATATCCTGCAAATTTTTATACCATGAATGATCCTGGAGCACATTATGCTAAGAGAAATAAGCCAGACATGGAAAGACAAATACAGCATAATCTCATTTATATGTGGAGCCTTAAAAATAGACAAAAGGCTGGACTCAAAGCAATGAAGTAAAATGGTAGCAGGGGCTGAAGGGTGGGGGGAGGGGAAATGTTGGTCAAAGGGCATGAACTTTCAGTTTTAAGATGAATAAGCCCTAGTGACCTAGTGTACAGAACAGTGATGACAGTTCCTAATAATGTACTGCATACTTACTGAGAAGGTAGACCTCAAAGGCTCTTACCATGGGGCACACACATGTGCTCACAAAAATGGTGGCTGTAGTAGGTGATGATTATGTTAACTGGCTTGATTGATAATCATTTCACAGTGTATATCAAAACTTCACATAGATATATATCAATACATATAATTTTTATTTGTCAGTCATATCTCAGTAAAGCCAGGGAAAGGAGAAGGTCATGATCCAGGAATTTTTGCCATGGAGTAAAGCAAAATGGAAGATTAGAAATTACTTTCCAAAGTTTTCTAGTCAGGGTTTGCTCTGGGCGTGCCTGGAGCCAGTTTGGGGAGAAAGAATATAAGTAGGCAGGTGGAGGAATTGGAATGAGCTTGAGCAAGAAGAAATTGTTTTCTTGAATATGAAATGTAGTATTGAATAAAAGAAGCCCAGTGGTAGGTGAGAAATTATATCCACAGCCAGGACAGGGCTGTAAATGGTTAGGTAAGAGGCAGAAGGTGTAACCGAGACACTAACACGTCCACGTGCAACATGTGGCTTGCACAACACTGAGAGCAGTAGGGCGAGAGCACATTACCTGTCTAGACACACTAACCTCAAACTCCTGACTCACCTGTAGGCACAAAATAGCCTCAAGAAAGGAGAGGGTAAGTTATTTGGGAGGTATCAGAATTTCCCTTAACTTTATGTCAAACATTTGAAATATTTACATTTAAAAATGTTTTTCCTCAAAACACACTGCAAGAATCAAAAATAGCAGAGAGAGTGCTACTCACTCCGCGCCTTGCCCTGTAGAGAGATTTTTGGGATGCTAACACTGAACATGAACTCTGACCGGTTACACGGCTGAACAACTTGCTCCCCATATGAATACAAACCCATCTTTGTGATGGATGAGGATGCTTTTTGAAAGTAAGTCATTTGACTCAGGATATTCCTGTTAGCATGCAATGAACACTTTTATCTATTTAGTACTTCACACTAGTAGCCCTCTGGCTAGTAAACATTTACTTATACTAATCATTTTAGTATACAGTATCTGCAGTGTATTAGTTACGTAAAATTAGTAAATAACACAGACTACCAGGTACAATTTTAGGCAGTTACGTCATGGAGGGGTGATGCTCACGCGGCAGGTTTCGAGCTGCTTCCGTCATCCAGGAACTACGACGACCAAGTCACATCGGCAGTGCCGTCGCTGGCTGGGGTGGCTTTGTGCCATCTGACGTGGGGGAGCCATGAGCTAGGCGGGGCCTCTCTTCCCCAGTGAGACCAATGAGAATGACAAAAGACCACAAACTTCCACTGTAAAAAAGTTTCCTGCGTGGACATGATTTAACTGTATTAATTCGACATACGAACATGCAAAGTGGCACTCTTGTAGCACAACAGGAAGTGCGTTTCTCAGATGTGCCACACCGGGGATGACAATGACACTGTCATTTCAAAATTTCTAGTTTTGAGGAAAGAGGTTCCTTTAAGGCGGCCCATGCTTCCACAGGGAATCAACCTAAGTGGGGGAGGGGGCGGTGACCAGCCCAGGGCCACAATGTCACAGAAATAGAATTTGACTCTTTTGTTTGCAGTCCAATGCATTTTACTCCCAATTACATAGCCTCCTCCTGCAATTGTAGAGAAAATTCACTTAATTCCATCGATTCATTGTCTTTCCAGAAAATGGGGAAAAGCAAGCAAGCTCAACTGCTACTGAGCTGTTGCCAAACACTTTCTTACTAAGAAAAAAAAAGGAAAATTTGATTTTGTCTAGCAGCATCCACTCTCCTGAGCCTGTATATTGTATTTATTGAAATCTTAGCGCTCGTCTTATAATAATAAACACATTCCCCTTCATCTTTCTCTCCTTTAAGTTACTCCTGGTAATAAAAGGCAGAGCACTGAAAGTGGCTAAATTTAAAACCAACGTAGAAAGAATTTTTGCAGGCAAGCGGGTTCAGTTTATGGAGCCAGAAAAGATATTTCTTTTCCAATTTGAACCAGATCTGTCCTGAGACGATTCGAACTCATTTCTGTTACAGAGCTTAGAAAAAAACAGGTTTCCTTGTCGCTTTTCCTGAGGTTCAAAATTGAATTCTCTAAGTGAAAGGGTAAAAAAAATATGTATTTCAACAAAGCCTCTAAAATTGCTGGCAACCTGTTTTGCTTTCCTGCAGGTGAAGCCTGGAAAACTCTTCTCCCTTCCATGTCTCCTGCCCTCTTGTCTCAGGACCCACCACAAAGCAAACGGCCTTCATTTTCAGGTGCAGTAAGTGGACGGAAGATTCCGCATTGCAAAGGGTCATAGACTGCTTTCCTTCTTGCTGCACTTGCCGTCCAGGTGGTTTTGAGAAATACCCACACAGAACAGGAGGTGGAGCTCTTCACTCACAGGAACGCCCGGTGCCTTGGTTTTACTTGTTCCTCTCCAGTCTCGGTCCTACAAAATTCAGAGATCCCCAGCCCTCAGGGCTGCCCCAACTTCCCCGGGGTTATCAGCTATTTATGATGGGAAGTATCCAGTTTGGGGACTCAAAGCCCTTCCAGACTCAGGCTCTGTTACTCAAGACAATGAGAACCTGAAGAGGCTGAGTCCCAGGGACTGTGAGATTCTAGGAAGGACAGGGACTACTCCTCCCAAAAGAAGCACATCCCAAACGACTGCAGGCTGCAGGCAAAGTCTGCCTGGAGATTATGGAGTGTGTGTGCATGCGTGTGTGTGTGCGTGCGTGCGTGCACGCGCATGCGTGTACCTTGCAAAGGAAGGTCCTGACCCTCCTTTCCTGTGCACGATGAGAGTTAACAATTTCATGGAAAGTGCAGTGAGTGAAGCTTAAGACCCTTTACCCTGTCAGACGGCTCCACCAAACCACTTCTACGTATAAATAACGATACTGTCCCCCGCGTCTTCTGCTCTAATTTACTGACTCTTGGGGTGACCACATACGCTCTCTTCCCCACACTTAGCTCTTCTAAATATGGTCTTTTCTCACCAGTACTCCTATGTCTCCTTGCTTTGTCCGAGGTAGATCCTCTTCCACCCCTTTCCCTTTCGATCATTTTCAAATTGTAAGAAACAGTTACTTTTGGAAATGAAAACCCATCCTAATCACGGGAAGAAAGCCAAAGAGCAGAATTTAGACACTACTCCCCCTGACTAGATACTAGAAACACAAACTGCCTTTCCACTGCTGAATGAGCTCGCTCACCGGACTTTCGTTCCTGTCCTCAGCCCATCAGGAATTGCTAAAACCAACCACCCACCAGTGGGAGGATTATTCTCTTTAGGAACCACATCCACGTCATCTTAACTGAAGCCCTTACGGTTCAAGGATCTCTGAGAGGTCCCCAGGGGACACAGCACTCTGGTTGCAGAGAGCCCTGGAAATGGCATTTATTAGCCCAGCCTCTACGTTTTACCCCTAGTGTGCTCACTCACTGATGAAGGGGCCTCCACAGCGCACTGGCGAGGTTATAAATGGCAGGGGGAGGGATACAGCTCAGACCCTGTGCCTGACTTCTTGCCTCAGTTTTCTCAAATGCTAGTGAACTCCAGGTAGAGAGATTAACCGTGTTTCTGGCCCTACAACCTTCAAGGAAAAGCGCCCGCCCGCCACTAAGGTTGTGAGACCATGAAGCTGCCCTCTTTTCGCAGCCTCTGGGGGGCAGCGGGCTTTTTCCTTTTCTTCTGGGTTAAAGGGGCTCCCACAGGAGAGTTTTCTCTGCATCCTGCTAAAACAATGAAACTAGGGGAAATGGCTCAATAGTTTATCTATTTCGAATCACCAAAATTAAGGGGTCAGGGGAGCCATTACTTCTAATCAAGACGAATTCCATGGAACACACTGCACCAGGTGCATGGCATATATTGTCATGAAAGTACTTGGGAGACAGATTATACAATCAAAATAGGGCTAAAGGCTTACAGTGAAGCTGAGGCTACAGATACATGGGCACGACACATGTATGGACAGGACACATGTGTGAACACAGGGCAGCATGGCAAGGACGGAGTGCCAATGGTCCCTGTCCACAGAGGCCAGAGGGGACGTCCAAAGATGGGAGTTAAACTTGACTTTTGAAGGATGGAGAGAAGACCCTCAGACCGACAAGAGAGAAAGGAGAAACTGTACACAGACAAGAGTAGAGGGCATGTTGCAGACCAAGGAGGCAGCAGAAAGGAAGCACGGAGCTTTGGAAGGAGCTCCAAACAGCAGGAGAACTTGGTGTTGGTGGGGTGTGAAATACTTCTGCTGGTGGGGACATCGAGGAGGAGGGTTTTGGAGTGGGCCTGCTTCTGCTACCTGGCGTTCACCTCAATTCTGTAACTGACAGTGCCCTCATGAATGAGAGGCCTACTCCCCAGATGTGCATAATATAGCGTCTGCCTATGAATGGGTTCATCAGTAACGATCCACAGGTGATACTCTAGGCCTGTGGCTAAGCAAGCCCCTGATGGAGAGTTGGCCAGTTCGATTCAGGTTGACGGCATTCACTGGTTGATGGCATTCACCGGTTCCGTCAGAAAACAGCGATAACAACAAGGATAAGATTATATCTTGGTTTCAGCTCGTTTAATTTATGTGGGAAAAAGAAGAAAACAACAATAAGTTGTAAACTTAAAAAGAAGCTTCAAAAGACCTTCAACGGAGTACATTTTAACATTACTCCCTCAAATTCCATTATAATACAAGGTATTTCCTGTTCAATCCTGGCAAAAACAATGCTTACATTGTGTGACTCATTTAGAACTTAGAAGAAAAAAAATGAGGTATCTTTTCTGAAAGCATGTGTGTTCCTTTTTATATAAAGAAATCTATAGCTACTTCTTTTTTTGCATCAGCTGCAAAAAAAACCCCACTTATTATTAATCATGTCTAAATTAGCTCAGTGTTCCATATACTTATGTTCTATTATTGTACCTTTAGTAACTCTATTTAAATTTTAACAATATGACTATGAAAGTATTTCTGTTAAATCTGAATTTAAGATACTATCTTCTACTTTCTCTTCTTCTTAAAGGCAGTGATATTTTTTATTGCTTCTAGTGCCAGTATGGTCTGAAAGTTACTAGGAAAGTGACAGTCATTTGCACACGAGGAAGCACCACAGTGGTTTCCCTTCGTCATACATGTGCAGGGCCACTGGGCACCTGTTGCTGGGAGTTGGTCTGTAAAAGACAGAGGGACGCCATGGAGCCTTTTGAGTTTCTGCCACGGCTGCTCTGACAGCCAGATCTGCTCAGGAACAAGAAAGTAGATTAGTTTGAAGCACTTTCTAAAAGGAAAAATACCAACGATATATGCAATGAGAATAATAGCCCTTTGAAAGGAGTCTGGGGAGCCCAGAGATTTATCAAGTCCAAGAATTTCATCTGATGTATGAGAAAGTTGAAGTACCAAGGGGTTCAATGCCATTCCCGGTATCATTCAGAGAGCCCACAGCCGAGCCAGAACGAGACTGCAGTAGGACATGGGTGTTTCGGTTTGTTTCTTTGCTTGTTTTGGTTTTTGTTTTCAGATATCACCAACTACTGACCAAGCATTTGGGAATTCCGAAATAACAAAAATTTAAGGATCAGTACAGTGTTGGTTAGCTTTACTCAACATCATACCCTGATTTATTCACATTGAGACTAATCAGCACCAGAATGAGAATAAAAGTGGAGGTACATTTCTTCAATCCCGAAAATATGCTGTTCTGTAAGTGCAGAATATTCAGTCCTATCTCTCTCCTCATCTCACCAGGCCTGGCTAAGAAAGGCAGCACCTACCAACCCGAGTCCAGTCTATCCCACTGTGTGCTCCAAAGTCAAAATAGAACGTAGATGAGTCAGTGACTTATACTGGCATTTGGTTCCTTAGAGGATAGGTATCATAGTCCTCAGTAAAAAAAAATTTTATAAAAATATTTGATCACTTAAACAAAGAGCCTTGATATATCCATATATGCCAACATTATAACCTCCCATCTTTTCTAAGATACATTTAAAATTTTCAGAAGAAAATAACTTTACTCAAAGTTCTCCATGTTATTATTCATGATATTGAAAAATCAACAAGAATGAAAAGCAAACTAAGTGAAGTATTTCTAAGGTATGGCAATTAGAGTATTAGGCAAAACAATAAAACTTACATAACACAAGGAAAATGAAATGTTCTTTGCTAAAAATCAGAGAACAAAATAAGACAAATTAGACTTCTGGCCAAGACAGAGGCATAGGTGGAAACACTATGCCTCCTCTCACAACAAAGTTTAAAGACAACAAAGTTTTAGTAACAAAAACGCAACCAAAACACAGAAAACTGAACTATACGGAAGTCCGACAATAACAAACTGTTCAGCCAGACCAGTAAGAGGGGTGGAGCCAGTGACTGGCGGAGCAGGGTTGTGCAGGAAAACTCAACCAGGCTGACCCAAGTGTGCAGGCAGCCGTGGGTGGATCCCAGGTGTGGGTTGGCAATGGGCAGACCCAGTGAGGGCACAAGGTGCAGGCCGACCGAGGTTACACATTCGGGTGCAGATAAACTAGGCAAAGGAGCAAGCAGTGAGATGGACCATGCAGGCCTCAGCAGCGGGAAGCATCAGAGGGGACCGCTATTGCCCCTCTTTGACCCCACCCCCACATACAGCGTCAAAACCCAGCAACTGAGTTGTCCAACTCTGGTGAACACCTAGGGCTCTGCCCCTCGTACATAACAGACATGAACAGACCAAAACATTATGGCTCAAGGAGAACTCAAAGCCCCAGAGCCAATAACTCTAAGTGACCAAGAAATAGCCAACCTATCAGATGCACAGTTCAAAACACTGGTGATGAGGATGCTCACAGACTGGTTGATTTTAGTCACAAATTAGAAAAACATATGAAGGCTAAACTAATTGAAATGAAGGGAAATGCACAGGAAACCAATAGTGATGAAAAGGAAACTGGGACTCAAATCAAGGGAGTGGACCAGAAGGAAGAAAAAAATGACCAAATAGAAAAGGATTAAGAAACAAGAATTCAAAAAAATGAAGAGAGGCTTAGGAACCTCCAGGACATCTTTAAACGCTCCAACATCCGAATTATAGGGGTACCAGAAGGGGAAGAGGAACAGCCACAAGTGGAACATTTATTTGAACAAATAATAAAGGAGAACTTCCCCAATCTGGCAAAGGAAATAGACTTCCAGGAAATCCAGGAAGCTCAGAGAGTCCCAAAGAAGTTGGACCCAAGAAGGAACACACCAAGGTACATTATCATTACATTAGCCAAGATTAAAATGAAGGAGAGAATCCTAGAAGCAGCAAGAGATAAGGGGACTGTCACCTACAAAGGAGTTCCCATCAGACTGTCAGCCAATTTCTCAGAAGAGACTTTACAGGCAAGAAGGGGCTGGAAAGAAGTATTCCAAATCATGAAATCCAAAGACCTACATCCAAGATTGCTTTATCCAGCAAAGCTTTCATTTAGAATGGAAAGGCAGATAAAGTGCTTCTCAGATAAGATCAAATTCAAGGAATTCATCATCACCAAGCCTTTATTATATGAGATGTTAAAGGGACTTATCTAAGAAAAAGAAGATCAAAAATATGAACAGTGAGAGGTTTAACAACCTAAACCTTTAGGTTGTTACAGTTATTAACAACCACACCTAAAACAAAAGCAAACTAAGAAGACAGCTAGATCAGGAGCGGAACCATAGAAATGGAGATCACATGGAGGGTTAGCAACAGGGGAGTGGGAGGAGGATAAGGGGGAAGAAGGTATAGAGAATAAATAGCATAGATGGTAGGTAAAAAATAGATAGGGGAGGGCAAGAATAGTATGGGAAATATAGAATCTAAAGAACTTGAGACACATGGTCATAAACTAAAGGGGGGAGGGGAGGGGTGTACAGGGTGGAGGGGAATGAAGGGGGGAATGGGACAACTGTAATGGCATAATCAATAAAATATATATTTTTAAAATAAGACGAATTAGTACATGTTGCTTCCCTGAGTAGCAGAGATTATAAAATTAAATTTTCTTCCAATTATTCTTGTATGTTCCAATTTTTCTACAGAGAATAACTTTATTTTATAATCAAGAATTTGCTTACTGAAGAAGCAGATGAAAGGAAATGATAGAGGCTTTTAAAGGGGACAGTGCAGGGTGGTGTGAGAAGGAAAAAACATGTGCAGTTGTAAAAACGCTGTGCTTTTAATTTTACAGAGCTGGAGGGCCTAGCTCGAAGCCGCTTAAGCTCTCAGTATTACTGCTACTTGTGGGTTCTGCTCTCATTTTTAATTCATGGGGAAAATTGCATTTTTATGACTCACTGTCAACTTCTCATTTTCTTTCTTCCACTTCGCCCCTTCCATCGTCTTCCCGTGTTCCTCCGACTACATTTCTCTTAGGATTTGGAAACAAATTCTAACTGAAGTTTGGTTATAAACTCAAGACATTTGGACATTCCATTTGGAAAAGATTAAATATGGCTCTGGGAAGCCATTTATTCTGATCAAAATGATAAAAATGCAATAAAGCCTTCCTCTCATTTGTTTTGAATTACATGATAGATCTGTTGGTTCTTATTTACGTCTAATAAAAGAGAAACCCCAGGAAACCAATTTCCTTTACCAAGATTATGTTTAGGTAATTAATGGTATTAGATTATTAATGTGTCAGAGGGTAAATCTTAAATACTGGCTTCTTTGTGTATAAAGTTTCATTTCTCATAGCTTTTGGTGACTTTTTTCCCCTTTTGCTTTGTATGGAGGACAAACCCCACCTCCAAACACTGTTATAAATCAGGTGTTGGCAAACTTTCTTTGTCAAGAATCAGAGTAAATATTTCAGGCTTTATGGGCCACATACATTCCTTTGTAACTACTCAGATCTGCTAACTGCTGCCCAAACCAATCATTGATGACATGAAAATGTGCAGGCCTAGCTGTTTTCTAATGTAACTTTATTAATGAACACTGAAATTGGAAATTCATAGAATTCTTTTGATATTGTTTGAACCATTTGGAAGTGTAAAAACCACCCCTAGCTTGCAGACTGCAAAGGGCCCAGATGCAGGCGAGAACAAGCGAGCAAGCTGTGTTCTCCCCACCCCTGCCAAAAACCACGCAGGAACAACATGGTGGGCAAAGCTCGGGATCCTGCTGAGTAAAAACCTTGTCCTGGTCCCCAGTCTGGGGTTCCTCAGACCTCCCATTGAATTGCTACCCCGACAGATTACACTAAACACCCATCCTCCGTGCGATAAATTAAAAAATGCCCACAACTCTTCACGACCCCATGTATTGGGAGATGAGCAAGGGAGAGAATGAGCACTTACCCAGGTCGGCTGGCCCTGTGACTGACTTCTGCCAACAGCATGTAGCAAAGCAACGCGGTTCACTTCTGCCCTGACTAAAGGAGGAGGCCATTATGGGGACTTCATTGCATAGTTTTGGCTGACAGACCTAGGCAGGCCTAGAAGGGATGGGAAATCACCAGGCTAGAAAATGGCACCGTGGGAAGCTGCCTGTAGACCCTACTCAGGAAAGACAGCTGAAGACTAGGGTCTGGGGTCGGCCTATCCATCATAATGGGGTGCAGCTTTAACTTGAGCCTGCACCCCACAACCAGCTCTAGCCAATCAAACTCTGATACCCTTCACAGGTTTTTGCATTTAAAAGCCCTGACCAAGAACAACCGAGCGAGTCTCAACCTCCCCAGGTTGGCTCCACTTTCCATCTTATTCCCTGCTAATAAACCCTGTTATCCTTTGCTCGCTGCATCCATCCAGTTCCTTGGGCGACTCTGACCTACCATTGGCGTTGACATTTTATCAAGTTAAATTTTGCTCTGTTCTAAATGAATTCTATTTACTTGTCTGTATGCTCACAGATCTTTGGATGTGGAAAACTGTGACATCTGGAAAAATAACAGTGTAAGTTTTATCTTTCCATCCTCATGTATTTTGTTCCTTTACTTCTTCTCTATGTATTAAGTAGTCCATGTGCTTACCTCCGTGAAGTTCCTTTGACTATACTTATTGCTTATTTTGCTGTAGTCCTAGCACCAATCCATTAGAAGTGGTTAATGATGTTGAATATTCTTATCTTGATCAGCTTTTGATGCATGTGCACTTACAGTTTCCCTTTATTCTATTTATTCTATTCCCCTTTATTCTATTTATTATTTACTACTGTGCAGGACCTCCCTGACCAAGTCAGTTCACAGTGGTTAATTATATTAGATATTCTTGGTCTGCTCATATTTAGACACAGATGTAACGATAGAAAGATAAGTATTTCCTAGCTCTGTGACCACAGACAACCAGATCCTAGTTTCTTAATATCATTTTGGACTAAAGGGACTAGGGCTCTTTGGAGAAATGGCCAATTCTGGAGCTGGGGCAAAAAAAAAAAAAAAAAGATATATTCTGAAATATTTCCTTAGTCCAGTTGATCAATTCAGTTTATCTGAGAATTAGCAGCTGCTATTATTGAGCACTTTGTCTTTGCCAGAAACTACAGTAAGCTCTTTGCATGTGCTAACTCATTATTCTGTACCACATTACTACGACAATACATAACTTTAATCCCAATTCATTGGATGTAAAACTGAAACTCTCAGAAATAAAATAACTTTCCAAGACCCCACAGCTAATAAACTGAGGAACCCAGGATTCAAACACAGCCCCATGCTTTCAGTCAACAGACTGTTCAGAATCTACTGTTTTCTCTTGGATGTAGCTTCCACGCATAATACCTCTGTGGAACTCTTTCATTCTCCCTCACATATTTCTTTGAAAACTAGTCTTTTCTCTTTTTCTGTCCAGATAAGACAACTACTCTACGTGTTCTGACTAAAAGTGATAAGATGATAATGAACTGCAAACAGTCTCTGCTTCCTCCACAGGACAAGCCTTCCCTCAGTCACACATCAGCAAGTCTCCGGTCAAAACTGAGCTCAAATCGCCTCTTCACCATCAAACCTCCCTTCACTGGTGTGAGCAAAAATCCTCTCTGCACTACTGAAGTGCAGGAAGAATCTGTTTACACTCCCGTGGAACTTGGTTTCCACTCCCACTCTAACAGGGCTTCATAAGGAACTATCCCACGTTCCCCCCTCAACTGTGAGGTATTTCACGGGAAGGCTTTGTCATCTTGGTGTCCCGTGCAGAGCAGAGTATGGGACCCCTTTAAGTAATGGACCCCAGGGACAGGTCTGCTTTCCTGGGGAGCAAACATCACATCCCAAGTGTTTCTAGACACGTTTCTTGTTTGTTCCCTGCTCGCTTACGCTTCCCCACATTGTCTTTTGTCTCACGTTCTGAATGTCTTTTTGTTGTCGTTGTATCCCTCGGTCTGTCTGGGATATCCAATTACAACATCACTAAACACTCCCACTTGCCTTCCCAGAATAGCTTGGATAACTGCGACCGGTCCAGCCATTTGAATCTCCTCCTCAGCTCCGAGTTCTTCAAGCTGATCCAGGAATTGCTGCATCTCTGTTCTTTCACTTAATAGAGACATGTCTCCCAATATCCAAAAGTTACAATCCAACTCTTACAGATGATGTGTGATGGTCTTTATTTTCCATATTCCAAAGACTGTTCCTACGTCCTCCTAGCAGTAAAAATTCCACAGGATCT
The DNA here is from genome assembly GCF_021234435.1 of Artibeus jamaicensis. Taxonomy (NCBI): domain Eukaryota; kingdom Metazoa; phylum Chordata; class Mammalia; order Chiroptera; family Phyllostomidae; genus Artibeus; species Artibeus jamaicensis. Next base: position 46,758,694 of record NW_026521871.1, read on the forward strand.
GTTTCTTCCCTCTGCAAAATAAATTTCCCTCTCATTTGCTAAATTAAAAGCACAGAGAATTTGGTTAAGCCTGTCCTCTCTCTGCCAGAATTCCAGACTTCATTTCATGCTTACATTCACTCATTCTAACTGAGTCAGATAGTCATTTTCACTGGGATTGTTTATATGTCTCCATTTTTTTTCAGGTTATTAACTTTTCTTAATATTGACAACCTAACTCTGCAAAGGAATGAATAGAGGTGTGAGTTTCATGCAGCTTCTTGAGTCCACAGTGGAATTCCTAAATGCTTTTTTTCCTCTCTTAGCATTTTTTAAAAGTCATACAAATTACCCAGTGAACCAAAGTTGCCCGGCATTGGACATGACAATGGTAGCTACCTCCTAGCATCCAGGAAATAGCTGCTTGTTTTAGTTCTACTGTTTTCCTTTCAAATGGCTCATTTTTCCTGTCTCAATGATGAGTGACATTACAAGACTAAATCTCTCCTTGCCCCTTTGTTCAATTTATCTTGCAAACATGGGTCACCCGACTCAGGCTGTTTTCCTAGAAGGAAGGGAAGGGAAGTTAAGGGGAAAAAGGGGGAGGGATAGAAAATAGGAAGGACACAAGGGGGAATGGAGGGATGGGGAGCAAGGAGGAAAAAAACAATAACTAAAATTAAAAAAAAAAGAAGTCAAAAAAAAAAAAAAAAGAATTCTAATGCAGGGATGTGGTTCCTCTCTGAACCTCACACGTGACTGCTTCCCTTTCCTTCATCACTTTTCAACTCCTCTCTACAGCTGATAGTATCCTGTTTGCCACAACCAGGGCATAAATGGCCATGATTTACCTTTCTAACCTTTGAACCTTTGCCCTTTCTTTTTCTCTCCCAGATTAATCACTCTCCCACTCCCTCCAATTTTCCTCTTGTCCTGGGAATTGTGAGTTACTGCCTTGTGCACAGATGTCATCTTGATTCTTCTTCATTCTTTTGCACTTAATTTTTCACTTTCCAAGTGGGCCCAGTATATTGGATTTTTACAACAGCCCCAGGAAGTACGGAGTAGAAGAAATTGATCCTATTTCTCCGTTGCATTAACTGAGATTCCAGGGTGGAACCCAGGTTTCTGAATCAGATACTATGGCCCTTCAAATGCTTGAGCAAGGCCAGACACTAGGAAAATGGCAAAAATGCCAGAGTCAAGGAACTGATTGTTTTCTATTCCTGCTCAGCATTAAAGTATAGACCTACATTCATACTACAACACATTATCTCTCTGTGCCTTAGTTTTCTCACCTGCACAATGGGGCTAATGCAAACACCTACACCACGTAGGAAGAACTGTATGAGTTCATCATACATGTAAAACATTTAGAACTGGGACTGGCACACTTATGTTATCTACTATTATTATTATATCCAAGTAAAAATAAAACCATATCTTCCTTCTCAACATATATTCATCAACTGGTATGTTTTATGTGTTTAGCTATGCTGTTGCTTACATCTCATAAATACTAAAGTTAATCACCCCTAACTTACTCATTTACATTTATCTACCAATAAGATTTGTTGTCTTTTCTTTAAAACAACTTAACATCCATCTCCTTCTCTGGACCCCAACTGCCACTGTGTCAAATTAATAAACATACATCACTATTGCTTTCAGAAATATGCAACCTTATGGGAGAAGGCTTACGATTCAATGGATATTAAACGGCAGTTTCATCTGTAGACACACCACATACACAACCCACATTCAGAATGGTGCTCCCTTGAGCAGTGGGAGAGAGCTGGACTGTGCTTGGAATGATCCATGATGTTCATTCTCATGAAATCTACATTCACACCAGTCCAGGAACCGTGATGCGGCCCATCCATCTGTTCCATTATGCCGTACTCCATCGATGTCAGAAGAAATGGTGCATCGATCAGGAATGGCTCAATTATGCACTGGTAACAAAAACTCCAAATCTTGGAGCTCTCTAAAATGAGGTTTTATTTCTTATTTCTTCTAGAACTTCACTATGGCTTGGTCACAGGTTTAACTCCAGACTATTAATTTTTCTTAATCCTCACCTGGGGATATGTTTTTATTGATTTTAGATCAAAAGGAAGGGAGAAAGAGACAGAGAAAAAGAGGATAGGAAAGAGAGAGAAACATCGATTAGTTGACTCCCCTACATGCTTCCAGACTATTCTTAGTTAGGTACCGGAACTAAAAGAGATTCCGCCATCGAGAAAGTTGTGATCACTGTGGCAGCAGGAGAGAAAATCACCGGAACATCTTTCGCTGACAATTGAATAATCCAGCCCACAAGTAGCACTGTTCCATGTCTGACTGTAACCCATCGGCCAGAACTTTCACAAGATCCCAAGAAATGCAAAGAGGGTAGAGATGCCCTACCTCCCACGTCATCAAAAGCACAACGGAGCAGAGCCTCGTGCACATTAGACATCCCCAGCACACTATTTAAGTGGGAAAATCTTGGCCCTGGAATGAAACATATTTCATCAGTCCGTGTCCCAAAATGGGGTTTATGGATAAACCCTTCGGATGAATGATGTGCAAATAGATCAGGATGCAATACAGTCTCATAAAACTCACTAAGGAATCAGGTGAAAATCTCTAAATTCAGATCAGTTTTATTCTCAGGAGGTGTTCTTTATCAGTCCACAGCGTTCTCAAGCGACACGTCCAGGCAGCCGCATGCGCGTGAGAACCCACCAGCGCATCGCTGTCTCGGCTGTCCCTTCCACTGTCTGTGACCTAGAAATCCACACTGCTGACCTGGTGGTATGACACCGCTTCTATGTCAGGCTGAAACGGTGACAGGTCTGACTTTTTCTACCACTTGTACTTACATGTGATTATAAACAACTACTATCACAAAAAACCCTGTTGTATCTTTATCGACCGTTCCTCGCTCTTCCTTCAGTCTGGGCAACAAACCCCTAACCATCTTCTTCCTGCTGGTCTCTCTCCTCCAGGCTGCCCTCAGTATTGCCTCTGGTGTTATCCTTCTAAAACACAGCTGTAGTCTTATAACCTCCATGCTAAATAACTTCCCATAATTCCCTATAATCGTGAGGAAATCTCAATACATTGTCCAGTCTTATCTCTCTCCACCTTCATAGTTCTGCCACTCCTATGTAAATTCTACAGGTGTAGGAGACCTTTTATTCAATTTATTCTTTCTCTGGTATGTGATCCTGCTATGTCCTTTTGGTGGACAATAGTATAAGGTTATCATTGTTTTAAGTTTCTAAGTTTGGGGTAGTTTCATGAGCTGCAGTAGTAACTGGAGAATAAAGCATAGAGTCAACTTAATCTCATTGCTAGATCCCCTTACTTATATATTGGGAATATTAGCAATGTCTATTTCATAAGACTTTGTAAAATTTAAATGCCATATACAGAGTAGGCAAAAGTAGGTTTACAGTTGTGAGAACATGAAACACAGTTTATTCTTGTATTATGACTTATTCATTACCATGTGATTTTACGAACAACTGTAAACCTACTTTTACCCCACTCTGAATATGAGACAAGCTGGCTAAGGCCTGGCACATAAAAGGTGCCTCGCCCATGTTAGATACCTTTTCCTCTTCTGCATTTTCTATTGCCTCTGATTAGTATTTATCATACCCTATCACCATTTTCTAAATTAAGAAGAGCTTTTATACAGAGTACATATTTGAGAACAGAGGTTCTATGAAAATATTGGCAGAAACTTAAAGACTCCTTCCTTTAGTTTATCTATTTACAAAGGTTTTGACATGATCAATAGTATGTCATTAACTTTAAAAAGCTACAGATAAAAAGCAAAACATCATAGAGCTCACCAATGGCAAGTGCTAAGGGAAGATAAATTTGCTTAACTCAAGATATGACCTTTGTTTACCTATGATATTTTTACCATAATCAGTAATGAGTTTTTGTTGTGATAAAGTATATTTTCAAACAGTTCACATAAGAATGCAATGTAGTGAAAAAGTGCTCGTATTTAATAATTCTAAATAATGCTAACAGAAAGCATGCGTTATGGAGGACTTTACAAGATAATGTATGAATATGCTTCTATAAGCCTTTCTTTCTAGTGTACTTTGATTTTTATATAACCATTCTACTTGAGCACTTAGAGAATGTCTTTGTTCTAACTAATCTATTCCATTATTATGCTTTCTCAATTGTACATGTCTTTTTTGTTCTTTATATAATGTATAATTATGAAGACTGAAATTCTTAATTTGTTTTTCCACAGCATGATTTGTTGATGGGTAAAAATACAGAAATAAACCAAGTGCCATGGGTAAATTCAAGAGAATTTGATGATTGAATGTGGAGAGAGGTTTTGGAATGGAAGAAGATGTTGTTTCCCAGGTTACCTAATTGGCCAAATAATTCAATGTATTTGTTTTCTTTAATATATTTTTTAAGATTTTACTTACTTATTTTTAGAGATATGGGAAGAGAGAAAGAGAGGCAGAGAAACATCACTGTGTGGTTGCCTCTCATATGCCCCAAACTAGAGACCTGACCTACAACCCAGGCATGTGCCCTGACTGGGTATTGAACCAGTGACGCCTTGGTTCACAGGCTGGCATTCAATCCACAGAGCCCCACCAGCCAGGGCCAATAACTTTGATCTCTGATAACAAGAGCCAATGAGCAGCCTCGTTAAGGAAGGACTTTATCATCAGCCTTGTGTGAGTCTGTGATAACAAGTGCCAGTGTTTCAGAGGTGGGTTATGTTATAAAGACCTTGCTTTGCATACAGAATTAAGGGGAAATTTAGGAAGAAGATAATAAAAGAGTAATTTGAAACCCAAAATGTTTATTTTTAATTAACAAAGTTGATAATATTGAAATTTCAATAGCAGAAAGTCCAAGAGAGATGGAGTCACCAATGTTGAAAAGAAACTGTCATAACTTTAGGGGTGCTCACATGAAGTCCTGTGGTCCAACACCATGACGGCTCCATTTCACATTCCATGATGATTTCTGTGACATGTCATCTTGGCTAGGCTACCGTGCCCAGTTATTCGATTAAACCCTCACCCAGCTGTGGCTGTGAACAATCATGCAGATATATAAAGTTCCTAATCAGTTAACCTAATAAGTAAGGTATACAGATGCTCCTTGATTTACCATGGACCTACGTCCTGAGGAACCCATCATAACTTGAAAACACGAATGTGTTCACAATATCCAAACAACGCTGGCAACCCAGTGCACTGCAGAGTATCAATATCAGTTCTTTACTTCATGTGTGTGTGCCCCTGGCTGGGAGCTGTGGCTGGTTGCCAGGATCCAACATCACGAGAGAGTATCACACATAATATCATCGCTAGCCCAGGAAAAGATCAACATTCAAAGTTTCTATTGAATGCATATCACTTTCATACCATCAAAAGTTGAAAATCTGTAAGTCAAACTACTATAAACCAAGGAGTATCTGTACTGTCCTGGATAATACGAGGGGGCCTGAGAGAATCAGTTGGAAGGCCTTAAAATGAGTGAGGCTGGTACTTCTCCACAGTGCAGAAGGAATTCTACCTGCAGACAACAGCTTTGGACTGTGCAGTTCTGCCCTACTTGAAATCCTATTTTCTTGACCGTGTCTAGGGACAACAGCTTTGCTATGGGCCATGGGGACTCGCTTGGTCAGATCTCACAATCACATAAACCAATTCCTTGTCTTAAATATGTAAGTGCATACTATGTATTATATGATGTAATGCATGTGATTTGCATACGTATGACACACATATATGATGCATATCATACCAGTTCTGCTTCTCTGCTTGACCCTGACTAACTGACACATATCCCCTCGAGTTCCTCGGTCCCCTTTATTTCCATCCTACTCCCATGGTAAAGCCAAAACTCTATTGAATCTGACACGCAGTAAATTTTATGACTTCATAAATTTAGAGCCTGAAAGGCATCTGATGAGAAAGCTACATAGTAGGTGAGAGGTAACAAACAGTAAGACAATACAGCTATTGAACACCTACGTACACTCAATCACTAAGGTTCTTTTTATGTTGGAGAACTTAAAGTTACCTAAAACCAGGTTTATGGAATATTATTATGGGTGATTGATTGTAAGGCTTAAAAATACTTAGAAAAAAACAAAATTAAGATATTTAGAATTCCCTAAATTATCTTTCAGACAAGTTACTAGATCTCCCTGGGTAGTGGCGCCTCTACTTGGTTTATTCTCTCCATAATCACAGAAATCTAGCTACTGGACTCCAAGAAACAGCTTCTCTAACAGCCTTCCACCAGCATTGTTTAGAAGGCGCAGTGAAATAAAATAATGTATACAAAGGAGCTGCATTTCTCTTTAATGAGAGAAAAGTTTCATCAGCCTTAATCAAGATGCTAAAATCATTCATGTTAATGTATGAATAACAGATAATGGGATCTGCATAAATCCAAATAAACGAATCTCTAAAGAGAGAATTTCAGAAATCAGCAACAAAGTCAACTTGTGAATGGATGAATAATGTGTGAAAAAAAAAACTGCAGGTAGCAGAACACCTCCACACCCAGAAAATAGTTACTAAGTCCGGTGAAAGTGAAGGCAGATGTAAAATGATGTGAGATATATATATTCAAAGCCCCAGGCACCTGCTCTGTTGACAACCCTACTTTCTCTTTTTCTCCCCTGATTTATGATGGATGGCCCTTCTTTAGTGGAACCAGGCCATGCTGACAGTGTTATACAACTCTCCTGGGACCCTGAAGCAAGGGCATTTGAATGCCCCTACTACCTTGCTCCTCATTCCTCGCCCTCAGTTTCTGAAACCGAGTCAGTCTTTAATCACGGTGCTTCAGCCTTGGCCCTGGCTTGTGTCCTGGCTTCAAATAACCTAGAAACCCAGGAACTCTAAAAGAACATCCTGAATTACTTGCCAAGACAAAGCACTTAAAGGAAAATCTAGCTTTATCTAAATGATGCACGGGATTAGCCTGTTATGAATTAATCCTCTATGGCTTAAACTTTATAAAATTTGAGCCAACCAGCAAGCCTTTATGTAGCTCAACTAGGAGGCAGCAAAAATGTGGCTGAAGTAACTTTCTTCATTCAACTACTCTGTTCATTTAACTACTCATGTGCTCTGCTTAAGCCAGATTTTGCTTAATCTGTTTAATTCTCCCCTCATGGTTGAACTAAGAATATGTCAGACCAGGCCCAGTAATTAGTATTCATTATTTTAAAGGTATTAAAATGAACAAATCCTGAATAGAATATTTACATATACTTCATAAATTTATGTTCAAAGAGATTTTATTCTGATAGTTGGGGAGCGTTCTTGGCTGTTTCAACTCTTAAAAACACACTCAAAAATATTAAAGTTTTTCATGAAATTTACAAAAACGTGGAGACATGTCGCCACTTCCGGTTGGTTTTGTCCGTTTCACAGGCAAATTCAGTGAGTGCAGCCCCCTGGTAGGAAGAAGAGGTTCTTCACTGGAGAGTCCTCGGAGCGCTGTGCCCGGAGTCGCTGTACTATCCGGCTGGGAGAGGGCAGCCCGGGTCCGATCTTTACTCTGTTTGAGGGGGAGGGAAATCAGGTGGCTTACCTTGCTTCCAGTTTTCTCTTCTCTAAGAGGAGGAGGTTTGACAAATGAAGCTATGGGATTCTTTCCAGGTCTAACATTCCATGACATATGACTGAAATTCACTAAAATAGAAAGAAAAAAAAAAGCCACGCTGCAAAAACAGTGACTTGCCCAGCATTCTCCAGGCTCATAAATTATGGGCAGGGAACATTCTGAACATTGAGATGGATGTACTTCTCACTGCATTTCGGGCTCCTAATCCTTCACAGGGAAAATGACTGTTCCATCAGACATTATGTACTCAAAGAGGGAGCAAATGAAGCCTCTAAAATTGTCTCTGTCACACATAAAATATAAATAACTAATTCACTAGATGATGAAATCTCTTCTCTAGTTATTAAAACACTGCTCGATGCTATTTTTTGATCTTTCAAAGTAATTGATGCTTTTAATGTTCTTTCTTTAAAATAAAATTATAATACGACCATGTTTTAAAATAGATCAAATTGCATTGAAGAAAAAAGACAAAAGTTCAATTTTTTAAAAAGTGTACAAATTATTGAAACGATTACACAAAAACAGTGTGACTTGAATGAACTCAACGAGGAAGCCAAGAATAAATATATTCTTTTAGTTCATCTCAAGTAAAAAAAAAAATACTTCAAAGGTAAAAGATAGCTTCAGGTATCAGCTCCAACAGGTAAAGAGCTTGGAAATCATTACTCTTGTCCTTCAAACAAGAAAAAAAACTGAGCAAACTGAAAATAATTGACTCTCCTCAGACCCATCAGAGAAGTGAAGTCACAGAACAAAGCACGACTATGAAATCTAGAAAGACAAAAACAGAGAAGCTCAGCTGAAACAGAGAAATCATGGCCAAGTTTCAGCTTATGTGCCTCAACATAGCCTGAGCCATAAACTGCTAGGAAAGTTTAAATCTGATTTTCACACATTGCTGGAGATTGAATGCAGATGGATTAAGAGCGAACACTCCAGGGAACCTAGTCTTCATGGAGACCCCACACTTTCATACATGTGCTCCTGGGAGTACTGCCCAGTCCTCATTACAAAGAGTTGAGAAAAATCTCCTGGGGTTTCTGGCAAAAGTAAAAGTACTGTTGCAAGTGGGCATAGGTAGCCAGGTTCTTAGTGATTGTGAACAATGAACTGAACCGAATGCATACGGTTTAGAGAAGAGAGAGAGCAGATTCGTTAAGTGATAGCACACTCCACAGAACACGGAAGCAGGCCAGCTCTGAGTAGTGATTGACCCTCAGGGACTGGAGGGATTCATTCTTACAGGGCGGATATTTCTTGGCAAATTTTGGCGGGCTTTTATTGTGCATGTACAAGTTGTTGAATTACTTTTAAGCTACTGCATGTGCAGTCTCCCATGACTTTGATTGGCCACCAGGTGAAGGGGATGCCTCAATGCTAATTTACTATAATGCTCTTATAATGAAGCAGGGGTCTTGTAGCATCTTTGGCGCAGGTGCAGTCATGAGTCACCATGATTCGGCATTTTTCCAGAAAGCTGGGACGACCGGTCTTCGAACGGGGTCTCTGTCCTGCATGGATGTCCTTTGTCTTAGCCAGAGGGTAACTGCACTTTTTCTCATTCCTGAGGAACCAGTCTCAGAACAGAGTTTCTGTTCTGTATCCATGTCCTTTGTCTCAGTCTTGGGGCGCCTCCAGAGTTTTCCTCCCTCTGAACTACTTCCTGCCTCATTTCCACTTTGAAATTTTCAGAGAGCATTTTCTGTAACAGTGGTCTACTCTCCAAGAGAAAAAGCCTTCACCAGATCCTTATCTGAAATGGGGGGGGGGGAGCAATTATCCAGCTCCAGTGGCCAAGTCCTTTCGTCTCATTGAGGGTATTAAAGAAAGCTGAAACCCATCGGTGAAACTCCCAGTCCAAGGAGACCGATCTACTAAAAGATTGAGATTTGACCATAAGATTATAGAATAAATTCCACCGTTTTTTTGTTACAAACACATCAACAGGATTGAACAGATAAAAGTGGATCACAGCTGAAAGAGCTGCAACACAGATTTTAGGTAAGGAGCCATTAGGGAAACCCAAAACAACAGGGGAGACAGAAATAAGGACACTAGAGGAACCTGAAGCTTCCGGAGGCAACAGTTACAGCAAACATTAAACACGGCAGCACAAGTAGCCTATTACACTTTTTGACCTCATTTGCCATCATTACCCGATACATTAATACTTCTAACTCCGAATGTGTTCGTGTTTCCCCACACTAACCAATTCTCTGACACCAGCCAGGTTTCAGTTCTGACACTATATACCTGGAGTCTGCATCTGATTCCCCAGGTTAAAGGCTCAGTTTCACAAGACCACCCCCACTTCAGATGCCAATCACAAGTTGAGGTTGTCACCTGTACTTCTGACCAACCAGATAATAAATTGGAGTCCCCTCAATCCCTTCCTTGGGTTTGAAAACTTCTAGAATGGCTCAAAGAACTCAGGGAGATGCACTTACTGACTTATTGTACAAGAATACAACTCAGGAACACCCAGGTGGAGGAGATTCATGGGGCGAGGTGTGGAGGGAGGGGCAAAGAGCTTCCATGCTCTCTTCAGGTAGGCCACTTTCCAGTCCCTTGGAGTCACCATCCCAGAAGCTATTCAAACCCCGCAGTTTTATGGAGGCTTCATCATCTTGACATGATCTTCTGCCCCCTTTCTGCCCTTGAAGATGAAGACTGAGACTGAAAGTTCAAAGCATCTGATCCTAGCATGGTCTCTCTGGTACCTAGACTCCACCCACAAACCATCCAAAGCTCACCAAATGGTTTCCTCATTAGAACAAAAGACACTCCTATCACTCAGGAAGTCCCGAAGGACATAGGAGCTCTGAGTCAGGAGCTGGGGTCAAAGGCAAATATTAGGGGGGAAAAATCAATACCCTTAGTGCTCTTGTTGCTTAGGAAGTTACAAAGGTTTTAGGAGGTCTGGTCAGGAGCCAAGATGAGGACCAATTATGTGTTTATTATAAGTCACGATATCAAAATCAAGTTGAACTTTTGACAAAAAAAATGTTAAAAGGCAAAAAAAGTCTGAAGAAATAAAGCAAGCTTTAGAACGACATTACACAGATTTTGGAATTATATATGGATATATAATCACTATGATTAATATATTAAGAACTTTAATGGAAAAGTATACAATATGCAAGAATAGATGGGTAATGTACTAGAGAGATGAAAACACAATAAAAGAATAACAAAGAAATGCTAGCAATAAAAAACACTGTGACAAATTAAGAAGGCCCTTGATGGGTTCATCTACAAACTAGACAGAATCAAAGCAGGAATCAAAGATCTTGAAGATATGTCGATAGAAAACTCTCCCACTAAGATGTAAAGAGAAATGAGTATTTAGATCAGCAACCAAACAAGCACAGGGAATGTAGGACGGCCCTGGCTGCGTGTCTCAGTTATGTACAGAGTTGCCCCACCCAGCACAAGGGCTGCAAGTTTGATTCCCGGTCAGGGCACATACTTAGGTTGTGGGTTTGATACCTGGTTGGGAGGAAACAGATTGGTGTTTCTCCCTCAAATCAGTGCTTCTCTCTCTCTCTCTCTCTCTCTCTCTCTCTCGCTGTAAGATCAGTGAACATATCCTCAGGTGAGGATTAAAAAATTATTTTAAATGGCGGGGCAATATCAAAAGGTGTAACATATGCCTAATTGGAGTATCAGAAGAAGAAGAAAAAGAAGCAAAAAGGATACATTTGAAATAATCATGCTAATAGCCAACATATTCCAAAATGAATGACAGACATGGAAATACAGATCCAGGAGGCCCAGAAACACCTAGCAGAAAATACACACACAAAATTCTACTTATAGGCATATTATATTAAAATGGCAAGAAAAAGAAAAGTCTTAGAGTGCGGAGCAGTTCTCAGAAAAGTTTGGTAACTATGATGGTGACCTTGAGGCAAAGTCACCTGCCACAGGAGTCCCATGTCTTCCAGGAACAGGTTGCCTTTGTATCCCTGTCATGCTCAGTCTCTGGCTGAGAGCAGACCATGAACTAAGTGGCTTCCACGTGACACGTGATGAACTCCTGGACAAAGGAGCTGACGTGATGGGTCAGTTACGTTCCCTGAAGCTAGAAACCTGCGAGGCCTGTCTCCTTGGCTGCCATACTCTGTCACAATTAAAGTGTTAAATTGACTAAGAACATACAACAATCCCCAAAATTGGGATAAACAGTCCCTCCCAACACATAAAGGAAAAAGATCACTGAACTAGAGAAAGCTACCTGCATTATACAGATTTCACCGTACTTCTCCCTACAGGCGAACACACTCACACAGCACGTAATGGACATGTAACACTCAACATTAGACTATGGAGTCTTCTCAAACATGCATGTCATATTTACAAAAGTTGGCCATATGTTAGTCCGTAAGTTAATCAATGGTACATTTTAAAGAATGTATTACACAGATCACATTCCCTGGTGCCAAAACAATTCAATTGGTAGTTTATAACTACGGGATAAAATTTAAGAATAACATATTTAAAACGTAAAGGTGCCTAAAGAACTCATGGGACAAAGAAGAAATTACAAAGGAAACATGCTAAGGTGTGAAGAAAACCAGAAAGTCTGTCACCAGACAGTAGACAGGCTCTCCTTGAGCTCAGATAACTGAGATTCCCTACCTCCTGCTTTTGTTTTGCAGGTCCCAGCCCCCGGTTCTGCAGGGTCCTTGTGTACAGGCGGAGCCGGTGTGTAAGAGTGGGAACAGGTGCGCCTTCCCTGAGCAGATCATACAGGACCTTCATGTGGCAGGCAAATCACTCACCCTAGGAGTCAAACCCCTGCAACACCTGGGGTCAAATCCTAGCACCATGTCCCAAATTTGGTGAATGAGGACAAATGATCAGGATGCACCGGGTCTCGAGTTCCTCATTTGTAAATGGATTAATAACAGCTGTATCGCTGCAACGCTGTTAGGCCAAAAGTGGGGCCTTTCTGTGATAAGCAATATCAAGAAAATAATACTTGATTTATTTCATGTATGATTTTCTTTTCCCGTATTTGAACTCTCACTATTTCCTATCAGGTTAGGTCCTTACTGATGTGTTCAGTTCAACCTTGTACTGCAAGCTCATCTCAAGTTTAAAAAAGCTCTTAAGATTAGCTTAGTGACCCAGCCAACATTCGTGCCTTATTTTCTCCTAATTTTCACTGAGCTGAGTGAGAAAGGGCTCAGCTTCATTATCTCTACCGTCAAAAGACGTGGTCATACATGTGATAGAAATCGGAAACGTAAACACTGAACAGATGGATGAACAAACGCTTTCTAAAAGTGTATTTGTAAGTGGGAACTGTTAGTGGGTGTTATTAAGACTTGCCTCTCCACCTGACTGGAATTCAATTCTGAAGGTTCCTACTCTTTGATCAAAACCTCTTAAGTTCTTTCATACTTGGATAGCATAGCAAATAGAATATATTGAGTAGTTTTCAAAGAGGAAATTTATTTTTTATGAACAGGTTGCTTGGTATCAGTTCTCAAAAGTGACTGAAGTTAGTGAAAATGCAGAGTGAGCCCCGTTCTCTCAGCAACACATTATACAAATGCCTTTTTATTTGATTCTATTATTAGATTCCAGTCTGCACTTGGCTTTTAAGTACATTGGTTTACATCAGAGTTTCTCGACCATGACGCTGTTGACATCTGGGCCAGGTAATTCTTTGTCGTGGGGAGGTGTCCTATGCGACGTGGTAGGATGTTTAGCAGCATCCCTGGCCCCCACCCTAGATGTCAGTAGCAACCCTCCCCGTGACACCCCTGTGACAGCCAAAAATGTTTCCAGACATCGCCAAATATCCCATGGAGGTCAAAACTGACTCAGCTAAGAAACACTCACTTAGATTGATTCTTATCACAACAGACAACCTTTCTCAAAAGTTGAAGAGAAGCGAATGACGTACCATTAGCTCTGAAATCTGCCTACTGTTGAAATTTATGAGTGTTTAAGTTATTACCTAAGCCAGGTCAGAAAACTCCCAGTCTAAATTGGCAAGCCCACCCTCTTCTGCTCAATTATCACAATGAGAATACTTAGTCTTCAACAAAGAGGCACTGACTACAGATTATACCGGCTTCTGCACACTGTGCATGTGTGTGCACGTGTGTGACTGTGTGACATAGACAAAGGTATGCATAGTGTAATTTATATTCTCGAGCTTTATATTACTAAGTTTTATTATGTCGTCTGTCAAAAATGCTCTAAAATTTTCCTCTGATTATGTTCCTAAAATAATTTTATGCCACATTGTTCAACACATCAATAATCCAGAAAGTTACAATGTTATCCAATGTCTTGGGTCCCACATAATCCGAAAATAGTATTATGATATAATGGTATTTTTACATTTTGTTAACATACCTCTCCTTATACTTTCAATTTTTACCTTACTATTACACTCTATTTTAGGTCTATTTCTAATGCTCAAGATATAATTCAATTTTCTGACCCACCGGGAGTCTGTCATTTCATAAGAAAGGCTTACTTATTTACATGTGTTAGAACAGATACATTTTACTTTATTTTTTGGCATCTTATTCCTCTCAAGGACTTTCTGAATTCTCACTGTTTTAGTGGGGAATTCATGTACTTTGCTCTTATTATCTGTTTCAGAAGTTATAGTTGCTGTTTTTAATTCTACTAACAGTCATTCAAATTTTTCAATCAGTTTTTATCATTTTTTCCAATTTAATGATCAGTTAATGAATTCTATTACATTTTGCATTGCATATTTAGATTTTATAAGGTTAGGCACATATGGGTTCAAAATTATAATGTATTTATGGTGGGGTTTTTTCTTTTATGAATAAATGTCTCTCTCCTGCTTAAAAATTCTTTCTACCTTAAAGACTTTTTGCCTCTATAGCTTTTAAATAAAATTTAACTTCTCATCCTTTCCAATTGCTTTTCAATCCTTTTTCTTTAATTTTATGTGTATTAAGAAGTCGACTGTTTTAAAATTTACAATCTGCAAATCTTTAACCTTGTGATGGGAGAATTTCATCCAGTTATATTTACTGCACGTAGTTATCCCTCCAAAAAGCTCCCCTCCCTTTGTCCAAGCCCTTTGCATTGTGAAAGTGTCCCTTTTCCCATAAAGAGGGAGAGAGAATCTATTTCCCTACCCCTTCCACCTTGGTTGGCTTTGTGACTCTCTGTGACCAACAGAATGCAGCAGGAGTGTTGGTGGGCAAGTTCAAAGCCTAAGTGGGCTCCAATAGGCCCAGCATGTTTCACTCAGTCTCCTGGAAATCTGACTCAGCCACATGGCCAGAAAAAGTCACCTGCCAGGCCTCGGCTAACTGCAGACGCGTGAAGGTGCTGGACCGAAACCAGAGGAGGAAGTACTGTCAGCTGAGCCCAACCTACACTGCCCACCTGCAGAATCAGGAGCACAATAATTGGTGTATTTTTTAAAGATTTTATTTATTTTTAAAGAGAGGGAAAGGGAAGGAGAAAGAGAGGGAGAGGAACATCAATGTGTGGTTGCCTCTTGAGCAACCCCAACTGGGGATCTGGCCTGAAGTCCTGGCATATGCCCCAACTGGGAATTGAGCTGGCAACTCTTTGGTTCTTGGGCTGGCCCTCAATCCACTAATAATTGGTGGTATTTTTAAGCCACTATTCTGAGGAAATGTTACACACCAATATCTACTTAACACACTAACATATTTGTAATGATTTATATGATGATATTTAAGGTTTTCTATTTGGCATTCTTTTATCTTTATTTTTGTTTTTTACTTCCTTTTCTCCTATTTGATTGCTTTATTTTATTTTACTTCTCTCATTTTCCTCAAGTGGTTTTGAAGTTGCAAATTATATTTGTGTTATTTTTGTTACATTTACACTTTTAAGGTTCATTTATGACTTTGAAGTTCAAAAGTAAAATTCCAAGTTCATTAACATTTATTATCCTTCCAAGCAACATAAGAACTTGATGTACTTTAACTGTGACTACTTCTCTTTTTGCGATGTTTTCATCTTTTAGCCTCATTTTCTTTGTAAAGGGCCCCAACTGAGTCATCCTGGCCATCATCATCACTAGCAGCAGTGGCGACAG
This sequence comes from Artibeus jamaicensis, assembly GCF_021234435.1. Classification (NCBI taxonomy): domain Eukaryota; kingdom Metazoa; phylum Chordata; class Mammalia; order Chiroptera; family Phyllostomidae; genus Artibeus; species Artibeus jamaicensis. The sequence continues at coordinate 46,774,385 of NW_026521871.1, forward strand.
TCCAGCATTCTTCATATTTACCAGCATGGTGACAGATTCATTTGTCCTGTATTCTTCGATCTTGCTCCTTCCTTCCGAGTTCTATTGCTTTGAAACGAAAGAACATCTTACAGCAGTTCCTGTAGGGAGTCTCACAGGATGTTGCCCAGCCTTTGTAATGAGAGGAGAGAAATGGAAACTTCTAGATCAGTTCAATTTTCCAGATAGCCAGAATTCCAATCTTAATGATTTTTTCCCATTTTACCCATAAATATCTCAGTATGGATCTCTAAAAAGTAAGGCCTCCTTCTGCTGTTGTTATTATAATCTCAATTTCTATTATCACACCTAGACTCAATAGTAATTCCTTAATATCACCAAATACCCAGTACTTATGCAGTTATAATTGTGTCATAAATGTCATTACCTTTTAGCTATTTTGAAAATCAGGATCCAAGTAGTATTGTGATATTGCAATTTGTTGCTCTTTTATATCTCTAAATATAAATTGTCCACTTTTCCTAAATTTTGCCCTTGCAATTTATTTATATTTGTGGCAAGCAACATAGAAATTAGTCATTGGAATTACTTTTTAGCTTCCTTACGAATTTTCACTTTTTTCCTGTTTTAAAAAAGACCTTAAACCTGATTCACTGAAGGCCACCTTCCAGCAGCCATCATTAAATTTTCAAAGCCTCCTTTCTGTAACACTGTAGATTTGCCTACTTTTTACAAGTAACATATATTCACTCAGGTTTTAAATCACTTAAAAATTTTTCATTTTTAAATAAGTTTAGACATATAGAAAGGTTGCAAAAATTGTGCAGAGTTCCAATATATACTTCACCCAGTTTCTCAAATATTATTACTATACATAGCCATAGTACAGTTATTAAAATCAGGAAAGATATCATCGGAACAGTTCTGTTAGCTAGACATCAAACCTTATGCGATTTTCACCAGCTTTCCACTAATATAATTTCCATGATCTTATCTAGGATCAACAATGTTTAGTTATTTCCTTTTTAGTATTCTTCAATTTATTGTTTTTATCTAACTCAATAGGAAATGTCTATTATTTTCTTATGCCATTTACATTTTTGTTAAATAAATTTAGCATATAACATTGTGGATTTTGTATAGCACTTTTTATGATACATTTATTAATGTGAGAGCTGATATGGCAATATTTATTATATCACAGAATTATGGGACAATATTATTTTCTATATTCATTACAGTGTGCATTGGATCTCTCTGGCTTATTTCCTACTCACTACAAGTTTGTAGCCTTAAACACCATCACTCTTATCCACCCCTCATTTTCCAGTATGTATTTTACTCTCTTTTTTACAGATTTAACTTTCTTAGATTCCACATATAAGTGACGTCAAACAGCACTTGTCTTTCTCTGACTCTTATCTAAGCATAAAGGTGCTCAAGGCCCATCCATGTTGAGGCAAGAGAGGAGACATTCTCCTTTCTCACACTGAATGAGATCCCACTGCACCTGTGCACTGCATCTTTTTTTACCCTTTTACCCGCTGATGGACATTTGGACCGCTTCCGTATTTTCACTACTGTGAATAAAGCTGCGATAAACACGGGAGTGCATGTACCTGGTAATCCAAATCCTGTCTTCATTTCCTTTGGACATGTACCCAGAGTGGAACTGCTGTATCATATATATCAATTTTTAATTTTTTGAGGACCCTCCATATCGTTTTCCTTACTATTTGGACCAATTTATAGTCCCAATGACAATGTATAAGGATTTTCTTTTTGCCACATCCTCAGCAGTCTTTTGTCTTCTTGATGATATCCATTCTAATAAGTGTGGATATTAAGGAAAGTTTCTATGTGATATTGTTACAGAAAAAAGTCCAAGTCATTTTTAATCATTTCCAATATTCCAGATAAAGGTAGAGTGATTCTTTCTAAATTTTATCAGCCAAGCATTTTACCTGCCTAATTCTAGATGTGAGTCTTTTCACTATTTTTTTTTAGGGCTTGATGAACCCTTTCAGACTCACACATTTCTATTCAACTGAGAATTTTTTTCAATTCTATTTGTGAATAATGTTGCAATTTTGGCGTGCGAGCCTCTTCTTCATTAACTATTTTCCTACAGGTTGGATTTCTGTTCTCTACTGCAGCTGCCAATTTCCATCATTAAGTCTCTTTGTCCTTTTTTTTTTTCTGTGTTCTGTAAAAATCCCCCAATTTTGACTTGCATGCCATTCATTCACTTTAAACTGATGTTCCTTTAATTCTCTATTAACTTAAAGTCAAGTTTAGAAGAAAGCTCTTGCATTTTCCATTTTAAATAGTTTCCTTTGTATTATTTAGCTCCACTTGCATTACGGACTAATCCGTCCTTGTAAAACTTTGTCTACTGCATGTTGATTACACACTGGCTTAATATCTACTAACTTACAGGGTCGTCACTGTAAGTGCAAAACAAAGATGCTTCAATTCTCCCCATTTGCACATAGGAATCTGGGGTGCAGTGGATAGGTAACTTGCTCAGAATAACCCAGCTTGGAAGCATGAATTCGAGGGACACACTGAGTCAGTCCAATGTCAGAGACATCTCAGCATAATAACTCTGAGTTTTCAGAGCCTCTAAAATTCTATCCTAGCCTTTAGCGTATTTCGTTTTAGCTGAAATGCTCATGTCTTTAGAATCGTGAGTCATGTCCATTGTTCTGCTGTATTTTGTAGATACATGTGGAGTGATTCAAATTTTAATACTTCATCGAGGACTTTTTCAGGCTTGCTATTGGCCACACAGAGAAGGCATTCTTCACCACTGGCTCAGTTCCCTGTCAGCTGGTCCAGAAAGTACAGCACGTCCCTAGAACTAAAGCACACAGCAATTCACGCAACACATAACATGCAACTGTTTGGCTGGGCGAAGCTGAAGGGCCTTCTCCTACCCTCTGTTTTGTTTTTCTGACACTCTGATGCAACAAGAGAAAACATGAAATGTTATAATCTCCCATGCATGCTACTTGGTACCTGGTTTCTTGAGATGGGCCACCTCACAACAATGAGGAAGGCACACGGGGTGAGGATGGGGAGCCAGAATGATGCTGTTCTCTCCGTTTTCTGGTCCATGCCAACCCTAAATTATAAAGAAAGGCAAGTCTGGAAGTATCTTCCCTATATTTTTATGTGAAGACAATTTAATTCCGAATGGTATTTTCCCTCAACAGTCTAGACTTACGTTGACAATCAGTCTTCATTTTTACCACATTTGTTTTTATTAGTTCTGGGCCATCGCACTTTCAGAAATACTATAGCAAACATTAGAAGCCAGACACCAGTTTAAAACACAATTTATTACATTTCTCCATTTACAAAATACAGGTTAGGGGAAGAAAAAGAAAGGTAGATGATGGTAACCAGATGAAAGTAACTTCCATTTATATGTTAGCACATACTCTGGGTAACTATGCTACCACTCCATATGTTTGAAATGAAAATGGATATGTAGATAAATAATATATATTTATGAAAATGGGCAGATGCACTTTTCTTTTTTCACAAATTATATATTCCCATTGCTGGTATCATTTGCAATGTATTTCTTTATATGGATGCTTTAAAAACAACTGCATAGAAGCAGTCAAACTTCAAGTAATGAGAAAGCTGTAAAGAAATTATTCTAGCTCTGAAGTTAGGTAGTAAAGAGAAAATTCATGTCGATTTTGAAACAACTTGAAATTAAAGCCTTAAAAACACTATATGTTGCAGGAAACGAAAAGGCAGCAGGACTATATTAAAGACTTAAAACGAGATGTACCTTATGAAGGTCTGTGAATATTTCAAAAACCTGAAAATATAAGTGATGCACCAAGAAGTTATGTATAGTCAGGATTGAATTCAATAAAGGCAGTGCTAGGACAGCAGGCACTATGGCAACGACTCCAAGGTGGAGAATGGACCGACCACCCTGCCCCTTATAGGAAACAACTTCAATCACATGGAAAATTTTTTCTACCATGTACATTCATGGCCACTTCCCACATCACGCACAAAGTTCTGGCGTTTCCCGCCAAGCGGTGTGACAGTGACCCTTCCGTGCCCCAACCGTAGGACTCCTCCGCCTTTCTCACTCTCCTGAACGCCCTTCTGATTCTCACCAGCTGTGCCCAATCTGTTGCAATTTATGTCATTTTTAGAACTAGGGATATGAAAATTTTTTCTAGAAGTTTTGTTTATTTGAATAAAGTCCGTTGATTTAGTTAATAGTAGCATACAACAGTCAATTTCCTGGTTTTCATCCTTGTACTCTGGTTATGCAAGATGTTAACCTTAGGGGAAGCCAGGTCAGGGGTATGCAGGGACTTGGCTATCCTTGCAACTTTTCTGTAAGTCTGAAGTTGGTTCAAAGTAGGAAGTATTTTTAATAAAGCAATATATCAAACTAGATGGCAATTTGGCACACATGATTAATGTTCTTTTAAAAATGATGAAAATGTACTGACCCAAAGAAGACAGCGGGTGCTCAGTAGAAGTGTGAAATTCTTATTAATAACTCAAGTCCATATGCAGAAACCAGGCCTGAGTAGAGGCTTGTCATCTGATTTAGGAGCATGAGCAAGTCCCAGCTATTCACACACACAGTATGTGCACAGGCGCGCTCGCGAACGCATTCGCGCGCATGCACAGGCCCAAAGAGAACGGCAAGTTCCTTTTTAAAAGCTTCCACTTCGGGCATCAAAGGACGGCTGTGGCTCTGGGACACGCTGGGGAATCTGGGCCTGCACTCGGCTCGTGAGGAGCACCCCACAGGCAATGCAGACACTCGAGGCTCCGGCAAGGTTGACTTCCCCCACCTCCTGCCGCTCCATGAGCCCTCTGATAGAGAACCGGCTCATTTCTCTTAATCAGGAGCAGCGACTTTCAAAAGAGCCTGATGGCACCAATTGATGAACTAAGTCAAGAGGGAGAAGCTAATCATGAAGGATGTGCCTGGTGCCTGTGTGTGCTATTTATAGAAACCTCAACAGACAGGGAGAATACATTAGCATTATTCAGCTAAATCTACCCTGTGAGTCTTAATTCCTGTTAGTGGCAAATTCCCCCTAACTGCTTTTTATATTATGTTACAACCATCCATGCTCTATTGCTCTTACTTAAAATTGTTCCTTGAAAGACGATTCCTTTTTCCTCCCCTAAAAAGCGTTGAGCTAGATTTCCACAGCTAGTCACGGGTGGAGGAAAAACTTCACAGGAAAGACATGGTGACCGAAGTTCAAGGTTCAGGGAGGAGTGTTCCCGCTTCCTCAGCAACGGGATCTCGTTACTATTGAAACGATGTCACCTTGCAACAGGCTGTCACAAACACACTCGACCACAGTCATTTAAAAAGGTAGACGCACACAAGTAGATGGAGACTGAAAACATCAAGTCAATTACTTCAGGCCACATAAAGATTAAGTCTAAAAACTGTTAACAATAAAACCCAGACCCATCTTGTCTGGAATAAGAGCAAATTAGTGGTGCCTTTCAATTCTCATTTCTGAAATCGTAAGACCTATGGCAGAAGACGTTTGCAATTGAATCAAATATCCATCCTGTGCTTAAATTTTCATAATGATCAAATGAATTAATTAGAACAGTTTGTTTGCCTGGATCAGGGTGTACATTGGGATTGGTTGATACGTTTCCAATGTCTTTTTGAACCTATAGCTTCTTCTTTCTTTTTTTGTTTTTATTGTTAATATATTTATCGAAGAAACCAGCTCGATGTCCTATATAATGTACCAAGGTCGGAATTCTGCGTATTGCACCACCATGATGCTATGTAAAACCTCACTACTAAAGTGATGTTTGGAGTTAGAATTTTCATTACCAGTGGATTTGAATTTTTTTCCACAAGTGTTTTATTGGTGGTATCATGTATTTTCATTAGGGGATTTTAGTGCTTCTTTTGCCAGGATCCCTTGTACACTATGGATTGCTAAATGTTGATACACTAATTCTGTTATTCTGTCCTCATTATCAGCTGGGCCATTTGTAAGGAGCTTCGGGATATGCTACCCTGAAATCTGGCACTTTAACATACTGAATATGGAGTATTGGCTTATGTGAGTTGAAGAGAAAGTGCCCAGCAGGAAGGTCACTCTGACCTCCTCCCCCTCCCCCTTCTCTGCTGAAACAGGCCATGAATCCCGCAGGTGAGAAGTGCCACCCCGACACCCAGAGGAGAGGAGCGTCCTCACTGCTGACAGCAAAGGAATGCCCAGAAGAATCGTAATAAACAGAACTTGCTGCCGTTTTCCCCGATTTTCTACACTGACTTCATATTCTATAACCCATCTTATTTCTACTGGTCTGTCCACTCTTTTCACACCTAGCAAAAAAAAAGACAGATCTGTTTCTCCAGCTCCTTGTTTCCTTATGAAGTCTCCTGTGTTACATAAAACATACACTAAGTTAGTGTATATGCCTTTGTCTACTTAATCTGTCTCTGTCTATTTAATTTCCAGGCTCAACCAGAAACCCTAAAGCGGTCAAGAAAAACTTCCTCCCTTCCACTTCTAACAGGAGAACCTTCCCTCATTAATGTTTGGTTACTTAGAAGAATGCTTCATTTTTTTTTTAAGGGCAAGGAAAGTTGGTGACTTTCTGTTTATTTATAAATTTTTCATAGAACATTTCCCAGCAACTTCTAAAAATTGGCCAGTGGTATTTTGTGTTTAAAATATCATGTACTCATGAATTTAAAAATGTTTGGTGGGTTTTAATGCCCAGCAGTCATATTCCTCATTGTCCATCTTTGGCTGGTAGAAGTCTCTTCCTTGTGACAAGGACATTTTCTGAGTCTTTGATAGCTTTCTTATTAGCTTGTATGAAAAGATGTTCTGAACCTGTCTTGGACATTTCATGCCCCAGAACTGGAGTCAGCGGGGGGTAAGGAGGGCATGTTATTGTTTCAGTGTCCAAGGCCGAGAAGTATGTATGTATATACATCCACGTGTGTGTGTGGAAAATATAAAATGGATTCATAGTGATACGGTTGGTCATGAATCAGAAATAAAGAGATTTTCTTAACCACATAAATGCATCCCGTACTCATCCCAGTGTGTCTACTATTTTAGTATGCAGATTGGGAAATGTGTGTGTGTGCCTGCTTATACATATGTGTCTATATGTATTAAAATTTTCATACTGATATTTTCCATCCAAATTCAGAACTATAGCATTTTTTATTTAACTTCAGAGATGCACAGCTATCTTTTCCTGAAAATGCCAATCCTTATTTGCAACAAAACAACTTTCATTATTCATTTTCTTCACCGAGTGATACAGGTACACCAGTCTCAGAATAACAATCCAACCTCAACACTGGCCATTGGTCACTAAAAACAATTTATTGGCAGTTTTATTTTCCTTTGGATTGAAGGGGTTCAGAATATTCCACTGTGCCATAAAAATTAATTTTGAGCTGAAGGCATTTCAGGAATAAGCTTTTTTTCTTGGACTCCCTTATCTTCCTAAAAGCGGATCTTCCCAAAAGAACTCAATCGCTGTAAGTGCCTTCGCTGGGAGCAAGCCTGGAAGACGGCACTGGAGACTAGCAGTCAACGCCTCACCTAACCAGACATTGTCACAAAGTATCATGTATCTGAATGTTCCTCTAAGGGCCCCGCTCACTTTTCTTAAAAGTTACTTGTTTTCCCATAAATGACTTTTCTTCCCCTGCCCTCCCTCAATTAAGGAGTCATTTCATTTCCTAAACACCCTTTTCTTTTCCTTCCCCTATGAAGACAGTGTATAAGCCCCAAATTCCAACCACCTGGTTCAACCACATTTTTGTAAACTCCCATATACACGAGAGTTAAATTTTGTCTTTCGTCGTACTAGTCTGTCTTTTGTAAGTTTAATTCACAGGTCCCTGTCACTTTACCTAAGAGTATAGAGAAGTGTTTTTTCCTCCTTGGCAGGGGTATCCTATATTGCATTAGACATGTTGAGGCAAACCACTATGTTTTAAAGTTTTTCTCTGTGGCTGGTCCATAAACTAAAATCATAGGTTTGCTTGTTTCAGTTTACTCTTAATGTATGAAGATTAATTTTTTAATGTTGTTCATTATATGCAAATATTTTACATTGTTCCAACAGTTAAACTATACAATGAGTTAGGTACAGAGAAAGTTTGCTTTTCTTCCCCTATTCCATTCAACCTGTTTCTCCCCCCACAGAAAACTTTTACATTTTATATAGAAAATATGCATGCATAGTTACATTCTCTTTTTCCTCAGATAATCAGCAGCAAACTGCACGTTTTCCCATCCTCTTAACATCACACCATATCACAGAGATCCCCTCATGGCGTGTAGAGAATGTTAGGAGGAAAACTTCAGTTCTTCCAACTTGGGTGCAGCCATTTGGGGCCATTAGCTAACTGGTAATAGAAACATTAGGAGATAAAAGGTCAAGGTCTAGTTAGGTGTACATCTGGGACTACTCAGTGATGAGTGGCTGCATTCAAAAGCCACATACACATACACACACGCACACACACATACACACCCTGAACTTACACCAACCTTAACAAAGGGGGCAGGAGGTGGTTTGGGGTGTAAAGTGGGAAGGTGTGGAAGGGTCTAGTGGGCTTTTCGAAGATAGTGCAATGGCTCATCTACCTCCATGGTAGCTGAGTTTACAGGAAATGCACCCAGAAGGGGGTGACGGCAGCTGTATTTTTTGAGAAGCTCTGCTTTTCTCAGAGAAGGAAGATTTCTCTCCGCATCTTTTTTAGCTCAAAAGTTTTCACCTTAAAATAATTTTTATATCAGCTTTGAGGGTCTGAGTGTGTGTCCACAAGAATTATTTTCACTCCATTCCATAAGATTCTAGTGCTACACTGTATAGATAAAACAGTTTATTCAAGTAGGTCTCTGATGACAGAGATTTAGATCATCACTGCCTCAATTATTATATTACAAACAGTGGTATAATTACAACTGTGTGCATGAAACTTATTGTACTTTTTAAAAATGTGTATCTGAGAGTCCAAAGAGTGGTATTTAACTTATTATAGGGTAAATGCATATGCAATTCTGCTGGATATTATCAAAATTCACCACAATGATTACATCATCTTACCACCAGCAATTCATGGGAGTGGGTATTTTTCCTTTGTCTCACCAAAGAAGTGCTTCTTTCCTGAGTTTATTGGGGTGACACCGGTTCACAACACCATACAGGTTTCAAGGGCACAGCTCAACAAAACATGACTGCACAGGGCATCGCATGCCCATCACCCCAAAGCAAAGTCTGTGTCTCCTTTTATACCCACTGTGTCCACTTCCACCTACCACCCCTCCATGAAAAAGGAAAGCCCATTGTCAAACCTTGAGTTCCTACCCTGATAGAGGAGAAATTGTATCCCAGTGCAGTTTTGTAGTCCTTTGCGTGTGTATGGATTATCTTTCTATAACTCTAGCCCATCTTTCTTCAAGACTGTACATATTTTTATCTCTAATTCTAAAGCTCCACTTTTCAATTGCTTGGCTACCCGGCTTAATATTTTCATATTAAAAACAGTGTTTTAGAGTAATTTGATGACAAAGATTCCCTGCTTGGCCAGGCTCCTCTGAATTTTTCAACTAAGCTTACTTTTGCCGTTCCTCTCTGCATTGTCCAACTTCCGCGAAATCCCAATAGGTCAGTTGAACCGGAACCCCCACCTTCATATCTGGTTACCTGGGATATTTACTATTAAATAGGGCTCCCCCTCCTCCACCATCACCCAGAGTGATGTCTGATCACTCTGGCCAGACTTCAGCACGAATCCGGGTAAGCCAAAGTCTTCTTACCCCTGATGATTTCTCTTAGTAGTTTTCTATCCGTGGACCGCGACTCTACTCCTGGAGATAAACTCTCACTGGCCCATGCTGTATTCAAAGTTGGCTCCAGTCTCTCTCCCACTGCAAGCCACCTGTTGCCATGACGCCCCACATGAAGTCTGCCTTATCACCTTAACAAGTTCATGAACACTTACATCTTCAACAGTCACAAAGATTCTTCTCATCTTGTCTTTTTACTGGCTTCCACTGCTTTCTGTCATGCAAAGTTGTGATTTATTTTTGTGTGATCAAGTTTATCAGTCTTCTTGCCTAATCCTCCTGAATTCTGAATCAATTAAGGGAGTTATAATATTTGTTTTTCAATATTGCTACTCAGTTACTCTAACAACGGGAGTTAAAAAATCCATCATTTTGCCCACAAATGCTGCCTTTAATTTATACAAAATTTCCATATGCCATGTGATTGATGTCTGGATATTCTGTTCTGCTCATTTACTCTACTCGGGAGTCGAAGTTTTCATATTTTACAAAGTGAGGTTGTATAAAATACTTTATTACCTAATAGAACAATACCTCATTCCCCTGCTTGTTTTTCTTTTTCAGGATTTTTCTGTATTTTTTGTTGACTTTTTGTGTCAAATGAATTTTACAGTCAAACTGTCTAACTTCAATAAAGAAAACAAAAGTCTAATGATATTTTTTGCACTACATTTCTAAGTCAAAATATAGAGAATGAACATGTTATGACACTGAATTCTCCTATTAAGGTAATACTTTTTCTTTCTATGTACTCAAGTTTAATTTTAGGACATATATAAGTATTTTGTACTTTTCATTAGGGTTTTTAATTTGTTATTAAATTTAACTTGTCATAATTGTTTCTCTAGTCATTTTATTCTCTAAGTGATTTTTGTTTGCTTATAGATACTTGGAAATTTGATACGTTAATTTAAAAATGTTACTTTATTTTATTTTTTTAAGATTGTATGTATTTATTTTTAGACAGAGGGGAAGGGAGGGAGAAAGAGAGGAGAGAAACATCAACGCGTGGTTGCCTCTTGCGTACCTCCTACTGGGGACCTGGCCCAAAACCCAGGCATGTGCCCTGACTGGGAATCAAACCAGCAACTCTTTGCTTCATAGGCCAGTGCTCAATCCACTAAGCTACACCAGCCAGGGCTAAAAATCTGTTATTTTAAAATGTCTTATTTTTTAGTAATCTATTTTGGTGCTTAATTTAATTAAATTGGTCCTTGCTTTAAAAATAAGTTTTAAGTATTCTTCTTATTACTATATTTTGGAACAGTTTAAGAAACAAAGAGATTATCTGATTTTTAGAACTCCACTGTGAATCTATTTGGACTTAAAACAGAATGGGAGGTCCAAGACAGACATCCATGAATCCATTGTCAATTGGTTTTCAGGAAGGTGCCATGGAAACTCAACGTGGAAAGAATGGTGTTTTCAGCTAATGGTGCTTGGGTATTGGACGTCACGTGCCACGGAATGAAGCTGGATCCCTACTCATAGCACACATAAAAATTAACTAAAAATGGAGAACATACCAAAGTGTAATTATCAAAACTATAAAACTTTTAGAAGACACAGTAGGAAAAATATTTATAAATCATATATCTGATTAGGGATTTGTATCTTGATTTAGAAAGAAATTTTACAACTCAATTATAAAAGACAACCCAATTAAAGAACGAACCACAGATCCAACTAGACATTTATCCAAAGAAGATGAGCAAAAGAAGACAATACATCTTTATCATCAGAGAAGTGCAAATCAAAACCACAAGGAAACGGCACTTCATGCCCACTGGGATGGTGAGCTAGGCGAGGTTATGGAGAAATCAGAAGCCTCATACCCTGCTGGTGGGAATGTAAATCCCACCCCCTCTTCCCCAGTGCTTCCATTCTGTCTCTCAAAGGTTATCACACTCAGGCATTGAGGCGTAGGTAGTATGATAAGCTCCACACATCCCTCTTTTTCAACAAGAGTTTTATGTAACTACAGAAAATCATAAAAATGTTTATGCAGATTTTGCTGGTGATCTGAAAAGTAGAAAATATGCGTGGTCTTAGCATGTACTGTGAATTTGACCTGGGCTTTTCCATTGAGGGCCTCAGGGTGGTCATCATAAAAGATGAATCATGTTTAAGGTACACACACAGCTGCAGATTTCTGCAGGTTCTCTTCTGTATGAAAACAGAAATGCCTAATGATAGGGGGTCAAAGTCTCCTTATGTACGATCTTCCACTAGTCCTGCTGCAGTAGCTTGAGAACCTAGGTCATGGCGTTGGCAGGCATGAGTAGGAACATGCAGGCAAATGTGGGCAGGAGAGAAACAGCTGGGGGACCTATCATTGTGGGCACACAGCCCATTTCTGCAACCTTACCTTCCCTCCTCAACATTTCCACTACCTTTGGTATAAGACACCTGTCTGCCAACCCAAAACAGCAGTGGTATTCCAGGAAAACATTCCTTTCTGGGTGTCTCCAACAAGTTTACCCCTTTTCTTTGACTGTATTTTTAACCTACCGACATGCTCAGAATGGCTGTGGACAGAAATGGATGGCAATAGGTAGCACTCAATTGTTGACATTCCAGAGAAAGTGCTAGAGGCACGGACATGGACTATGACAAAGCCACTGTCATGATGTCTAGCTTAGAGAAGTGGGACCTTTGATATAAACTCCAACATGTCCTGGATACATGGCGAGTCTTCAAATTGTGGCCGTGAACATAAACCATCCTTCCACAAGGCAGGGCATGAACGCTGAATGTAGATCCCACAGAATCACATCAGGCCAAGTGGCAAATCTCTGCAAGGAGTATGCGGTTTTTAAATCAGGATTCTTCTACCAAAATCAGTTCAAAAAACCTAACATTCAGGGATAGATCAAAGTACCGTAATGCTATCCAGTACCTCTAAAAATAAAATAAAGTGACATGAGATACCATAACTGAGAATAAAAGTTTTATTCTGAAATAAGTTGAAATTCAAATCTGCTTGCAGCCTTGGGAGGGGGTAGATGAGCAATCAGGTATGTGTTTTTTCCTGATTTAGAAATCTTTGTGTGGATTTCACACACTACTCCTTAGGGAAACATTACAGAAAACCATGAAAGCCTCCTGCTTAAAATTTAACACTTGTAAACAGCGCCTTATCCAGAAGATCACCATCTGCAATTAACCATCATGTTAAAAGCCCAGAGGAAATGAAATGCTAAGTATGACATTTTTTGAATCATACCTCCAGTTTATTAAATTGCAGGAAATAAACCTTCTCATTTTTCATTCATTTTTAGTTATTCTCTTTCTTCTTAAAGCTTCAGAATTAATATATTACTAGCACTTAATTTTTTGAACCAAAGTATTCTTTTCTTAACACCTGAATTTGGAAAACCTGAATCTGCATCCTTCTGGCCTTGTAGCTATGTAAAAAATTGAAAAGGATGGGTAAAAGAAGAATATTGAATTCCTGGTACAGAAATAACTAAGTGCTCATATGATAGGATGTAAAATGTTATGCTAGCTCACACTATACATGAAAGTAAATATCTAAGCAGCAACAGGGAAATGCATGGCTTTTTTAAATCAAAATATAGTTAAGACATTAGGTTAGAATTAAATTCATTTAAAAGTTTTTCTTTAAAAAGAAAATATCAACATCTTATTCTGGCTCTGGTCACAGTAAAGCATTGGGATCACACGGCCCCTCTCGGTGCAAACAGTTTAAAATACACAAAATGTACGATGCAACTAGTTCAAGTCACTGGGGAGCAAAAAGCACAGGACTCCAATCTATGAGAGAAAGGGAACACAGGAGGTGAATTCCACATTCATTTACCCTGGTGCTCTTTCTTGGGGAACTTTTCAAATCTCAGCACAGGGAAATGATTTCCAAACCCAGGACAGTAAGACTTAGGGGCTGAAGTGGTAGCTGAATTTCTATGACAAGTTTCAAGATAGGAAGGAGATACACAGAGAAAGAGCCTGAAAAATCTGATAGGAGCAACCTTGAGTTGTTGACCAAATAATTAAATATACACGTGTGTAAAGCAGGATTCTGTAGGCTAAGCAAAGAAGGACTTCGAAGAGTCTGGGCGGTGGGAGGTGTTATGAAATAGAGATTCCAAAAGGCACACAAATTCATATACTTTAGAATTATAACCAGGAATCATGGAAAGATCTGAGTGAATACTCTGAACATTCCGTTAAAACTTCACAAAATCTGTACTTTAAGAATAGAGTTACTCTGGCCCAAGATAAGTAAAATCTAAAACCAAGCCTTGACAAGATCAAGCTAAGCCACCAGAAAAGTAACTGTCTTCCAAACTGACACTCAGTACTTTCTTTAAAAGAAAAGAACAAAACTAGACTCTCAACAGTGTACTGAATATGTCAAGCATACAATCAGTAACGAATTTATCCTTGTAAAAACCTGAGTCATGAGACCTGTGACCAAAAGGAGAAAATACAGTCAATAGAAGAAGAGCTAAAACATCAGAGAGGTTATAATTAGTAGATTGGGACTTTCAAATAACCATCAAACTATGATCAAGGACTTAAGGCAAAAGGTGGATAAAAGAAATAAGCTTCCAGGCCTTGAAAAGGCATGAATACATGCTGCTGCGTGAAAGAAGCCAGCTGAAAATGCTATCCATTGTACGATTCCAATTATATGACATTCTGGAAAAGGCCAAACAACAGGCTGAGTAAAATGATAGGCAGTTTCCGGGAACTCGGGGGGAGCCAGGGGTGAATAACTGAAGCACAGAGGATTTTTAGGGCATTAAAAATATTCTGCATGATACTGCCACGGCAGTTACAAGGTATCATATATTTGACAAAACCCATAAAGTTTTACAGCACAAAGAGCAAACCGTAATGTACGCACATTAAAAACACAACTTAGGACACTTTTACCAAATCAATCTTTTCATACAAACATTCCATTTCTCCCACCCAACCCCCCCCCCCCGCCCCCACCCCCTCCCAGCCCCCTCCCCACAACCCCCCCTTCATACCCATCCCCCCCCCCTTAAATTCCCTTCCCCCCCCCCCCTCCCAAAGGAGATCATATGAGTCCTCATGCCCCTCACCCTTTCCATTCCATCCATTTGCAAAGGGTAGTAGCTCCTTCTTTCTCTCTGCTGCATAGAATTCCATTGTGTATATGTACCACAATTTTTTGATCCATTCATTTACTGATGTTTTCTAAGTGTAGGGACAGATTCCTGGTACTTGCTGCTCTGTTGTGTCCCCTGGTGTCACCCCAGATGAGATTTCCGGTGCTGTGAGCAGGATGATTCTTAGAGAAATACCAAAGGCAAACGAATGGGACAGCAAATCCACAGGCCACCCAGAAGGATTAAGAAGAGAGAGCCCAACATTCGATCTCTTTTCCACCTTTCACCACATTATTAATAAGAAACAATGAAAAATACAGTGGCCTTTTCTTCCACCTGATGATTCCCCTAATAATTTGAGTGGGGGTGAGCATCCAGACCCACTGCGCAGTCCTTGTCCAGTAGAGTTTCAGTCGGAAATTAACTGTCCATATGCCTTGGCTTGGTGTAATGAACTTCTCTTGTTCCTGATATAAATATATTCTGGAAAACAGACCTGAGGCAGACAGACAAGCAAGGGCCCACGTAACAGACTGAATCAGCTCGTTAAGAGAATTATGTCTACCGTATTCTTGGGCTCTCATACCCGTCATTATCCTCAGTTGGGTGTACGTCAGCCAGAATGATAGTTCTTAATGTTAAATATATATGCTCAAAGAGTAGCCAAAAGCACACTCT
This sequence comes from Artibeus jamaicensis, assembly GCF_021234435.1. Classification (NCBI taxonomy): domain Eukaryota; kingdom Metazoa; phylum Chordata; class Mammalia; order Chiroptera; family Phyllostomidae; genus Artibeus; species Artibeus jamaicensis. The sequence goes on from NW_026521871.1 coordinate 46,790,013, forward strand.
TGCCCATCTCGAAAGATAATGACCATTCATTGACGTTGACTACAAAATTTAGTACTGTCTGGTTGTTACAGCCCAAAGGGAAATCTAAAATTTACTGGAGTGTTAAAATGAAACATTTGCTTTGCTAACACATTTATACATCCAGAGGAAGTGTTATTTACCAGGCCTGAGTTTTTATTTGTGTCATGGCTTAAACACATGATCTTCTCCCTCATTTCTCCACTTAGTACAGCGTAGTAGTGAGAAGAACACCGGTAGGAGAAAAAAGGTCATAGATATAAAAAATGCAAGTCACCACTGAACTGGTTATTTATAAAACTTTTAATGAAAGAATAGAGTGGAAAGGAAGGGAATGGAATAGAGTGCCGTGCAGTCGAAGAGGAACAGAATAAAACTCTCAGGTGTCAAACACAAAGTGGGTCACATCTGCAAACAACTAGATTTTCAGATTCTGTCCAATCATTTGGGGGAGGATATTTGGGATGATTACCAGGTAAATGTGAAAGAAAGTATCAGGAAGTCACTTTATAGTTAGTAACATTAGAAATGATAAGAATAAACCCTGGCTGGTGTGGCTTAGTGGATTGAGTGCTGGCCTGCAAACCAAAGGCTCACTGGTTCAATTCCCAGTCAAAGCACATGCCTGGGTTGTGGGCCAGGTCCCCAGTAGGTGGTGCACGAGAGGCAACCACACATTGAGGATTGTCTACCTCTCTTGTCCTTCCCTTCCCTTCTGTCTAAAAATAAACAAATAATTTTAAAAAGAAATGATAAGAATAATAATTGTATACAACAGTTTGTACATGTGAGAGGAGAAAAGGCTTTGTGAAATATTTAGCACGACAGTGCATATAAACCCCTTCTTTATGGGGAAAGAGTTTTTGTTGTTTGTTGCTTTTCAAAATATGAACAACAGTGCTTCAGCTTTATCCTGTAGATTTGCCTCGGGCCACTCAGGAGAATACACAGCTGGCGCTGAGAGCACTGGTGTTATGCAAATGTGACACGTGAGACACTGAGTTGGAATAAATCTCCTTAATGTGACCGTATCTAATAGGGCAGATTACATGGTTTTGTTTCCTGTGAGCAAAAAATGTTCGATTTTAATTGTCAGGGGAGAACTGCCTATTTCAGAAACCCGCACAGAATAATACTGAGGGTGTGGGGTTATCATTTGAGACTTAAGTACACAAAAGCCCTCGCTTTGGAACAGCTGCACAGAATTTATTGTGTGTGGATGATGACAGTGAAGTATGAGACACACGTCATGGCTTCTGCCATCTCTGGTTTTCTCACTGGAAACTGTTCCGAGCCCTAAACCTAGTGTCTGGAAGAACAGTCTTTCTCCTGGAAAGGCTGTACCTACACAAGCGTGTTTGTACCCTGCTCTCTTTTGGCTCACACAAACACATCTGCCTCTGGCTTCGTGCCCCAAGGCAGGGGTCCCCAACCTCCAGACCAAGGACCAGTACCATCCAGACCTGTTAGGAACTGGGCAGCTTAGCAGGAGGTGAGCTTCAGTGTAATGCGCTTGAATCATCCTGAAACCATCCCCCCAGGTCTGTGGAAAAACTGTCTTTCACAAAACCAGTCCCTGGTGCCAAAAAGGTTGGAGCCAGCTGCTCTAAGGGGTTAGCACAGAGATTCCTCAGACCTTGCTTATCTCAGGGTTACACACTGCTGCTCCCTAACTGAACCTCACTGGTCTCCAGGGCTGGCTGCCATCTCTCTGGCCAAGGATCAGTCAGTGTGCTTGGCCCCGTGGCATGGTGTTGTTTTCTGTGTCTTGTTTTTTTGAAGTTCTTGATCCATTTATATCATTCCTCTGTCAACAGAATTTTAATCTTTCTATTGTTTTTATATTTTTTATTTTTTAATATAGTTTATTGATTATGCTATTACAGCTATCCCAATTTCCCCCTTCACTCCCCTCCACCCTGTGCTCCCCCTCCCACCCACATTCCCCCCTTTAGTTTATGTCCATGTGTAATAAGTTCTTTAGCTTCTACATTTCCCACACTATTCTTACCCTCCCCCTGTCTATTTTCTACCTACTATCTATGCTACTTATTCTCTGTACCTTTTCCCCTCTCTCTTCCTCCCACTCCCCTGTTGCTAACCCTCCATGTGATCTCCATTTTTGTGGTTCTGTTCCTGTTCTAGTTGTTTGCTTTTGTTCTAGGTGTGGTTGTTAATAACTGTGAGCTTGCTGTCATTTTACTGTTTATCTTTTTTATCTTCTTTTTCTTAGGTAAGTTCCTTTGACATTTCATATAATAAGGACTTGGTGATGGTGAACTCCTTGAACTTGACCTTATCTGAGAAGCACTTTATCTGCCCTTCCATTCTAAATGAAAGCTTTGCTGAATAGCTCAATCTTGGATGTGGGTCCTTGCTTTTCATGACTTGGAATATTTCTTTCCAGCCCCTTCTTGCCTGCAAGGTCTCTTTTGAGAAATCCGCTGACAGTCTGATGGGAACTCCTTTGTAGGTGACTGTCCCCTTATCTCTTGCTGCTTCTAGGATTCTCTCCTTCATTTTAATCTTGGCTAATGTAATGATGATGTGCCTCGGTGTGTTTCTTCTTGGGTCCAACTTCTTTGGGACTCTCTGAGCTTCCTGGACTTTTTGTAAGTCTATTTCCTTTGTCAGACTGGGGAAGTTCTTCTTTATTATTTGTTCAAATATTTTTCCACTTATTGCTTTTCCTCTTCCCCTTCTGGTATCCCTATAATTTGATGTTGGAAAGTTTAAAGATGTCTGGAGGTTCCTAAGCCTCTCTTCATTTTTTTTTAATTCTTGTTTCTTCATTCTATTCTGTTTGCTTGTTTCTTTTTTCCTTCTGGTCCACTCTATTGATTTGAGTCCCAGTTTCCTTCCCATCACTGTTGGTTCCTGTGCATTTTCTCTCATTTCACTTAGTGTAGCCTTCATTTTTTCATCTAATTTGCAACCAAATTCAACCAATTCCTGATCACCAGTTCTTTGAACTGTGCATTTGACAGGTTAGCTATCTCTTGGTCGCTTAGTTATATTTGCTGTGGAGCTTTGATCTGTTCTTCTGTTTGAGCAATTTTTTTTGGCAGGGGGGCAGGTCTGGTCACACCTGTTACATATGAGGGGCGGAGCCTTAGGTGTTCAACAGGGCAGGCAACCCAGTGGTTGGGCTGTGACGCTGTATGTGGGGGCAGGTCCAAAAGGGAACAATGGCGCTTGCTCTGCTTTGTCAGATTTCAGTCCCTTCCACCGCTTCCCCCAAGCAAACTGGGACCTTCTGGTGCTGATTCCTGGATAGGTGGGCTTGTATACATTCTAGGACCCTGTGGGTCTCTCCAGTGAACTCTCCTGTGAGGCTGGGAGTCTCTCCCTGTGCCTTAACCCCCACAGGTGTTTTTCTCCGTGCTGGGACCCTGGATTGCATGGTCTGTCTCAATCCCCAATTTCACCTGGTTTATCTGCATGTGAATGTGGGACCACCAGGTCAGCCAGCTGCCTTGCACGCAGGGCCTCGCTTTACAATCACCACCTTGCTGGGTCTGCCAGTTGCCACCCCGTGCCTGGGGTCCACCCACTGCTGTCTTGCACACCTCAGGTGCCTTGCACACCCAGTGCCACCGCTTTTTGTGCCTCAACCCCTCTTTGCCTGGCTGCCAGACTCCGCCCCACTACCGGTTCACTACTGGATGAATTTGTCTATTTTATCTCCTTGGTTGTCTGACTTCCACACAGTTCAATTTTTTATCAGTTCTGGTTGTTATTTTGTTTCTAACTTGTTGTCCTTATTTTGGTTGTGCGAGGAGGTACAGTGTGTCTACTTATGTCTCCATCTTGGCCGGAAGTCTGACATGGTGTTTTAAAAGGCATTTGGTGGCCAGGCTTTTCCTGCTTGGAGTCTGAATAAACCCCAGATTGTCGTCAAGTACAAATACATGGATTCCACCAGCCTTCTTGCTAGGTGAACTTTTAGACAGCCACATTGAAATAACCACCCTTGCATCACTCTGTGCTCAGCACTTTATGGGATGATAAAACATAGTATTTTTTGTTAGTTATTTAAGCCCGGGAGAGGTCTGGCGATGACAGATATCATCATGGACTACTGGGAAAAGACTTGGGCAGGCAGAAGATGAGAGGGAATATTGCCAAAGACAGCAATTTCTGGCCTTGCTTTGAACCACTAATTGAACAGACATATCCTATATACTTACAGCAATAATATAGGTTCCCACCCTGCCTCAAAGGCGCGGTAATATAAATGTGAATAATATTGGGGATTGCCATTCAAGGAATACACATTCTACATGAAGACATAAGACAAATGCTAATTATGCAAAGCTCTAGGCTGAAAACGATACACCAGTGAGGAAACCTGCCAGCTGAGTGTTGGTTTCTTGCACATCACAGTTCTTACAGCTGCCAGTGATCCCAAAGAGCAAAAGCATTTCGGTGCATGAGAAGAGAAAATATTTTAACACTTTCGAAGTGAGACTATTTATTTCCATTAGAAAGGAAAACAGGTGAGAGATTCGATTTATTTATTTACTTTCCCATTAAGCCAACCTGTTGGGGAATTAACTGAAGGAAGACAACGTGGCATTTTAAAGCACATATCTTTCCAGGGGTCAATTCATTACCAGACAGTGGACTTATCAGTCCTTGGGGCTTCATTAGCAGAGACCTTGGTCTACCTTCAAAGGCCATTTTTTCAGAAAACAAGAACTGTCAGTAGAATAGTACTATTTAAAGCTCCCCAAAGAATCAACCTTTACACCGCTCTCACCCTTTCACCTTTTCAGGTACCGGGAAACAGCTGGTTGACCAGAGGTTAAAGATAAATATTGGGCAAGAAAACAGGAATTCTTACCTCAGCAGAGACAGAGGTAAACTCCCTAAAATGCCCCCAGTGGGACCAGCTCACTGCTGAGAGAGGGGAAAAGATAAAATAGGGTTAAGAGTCTGAGTGTCTACACCAAAAAATGCTGGTGAGGGGATAATTTTAGGGCTAACGATTGAGTTTCCCTTTTGTTAAATTCTGAGTGGAATCTAGCTTCCACTTTGAAAGTTTCTAAACAGCCTCTGAGAATCTGCCCATCACTCCCTTAGACTAGAAGAAGCGAACAATCTGTCACATTGGTAGGGCACCCAGGGGTACCTTAGCCAGCGGGGAGAAATGAGAGCTGGGGTCGCTGCACGCATCCAGTAGACGATGTATGCACACAAGGAAGTGACTGATTTAAGATGAAAAGCCTCTTCTTATACCTCTTCAGTAATAGAACGAAAACCCCACGTGTAATGAATCAGGAAGAATATCCCTGTTAACCCTAATCCATTTCCAATAAAAAAAGGAAGAATGAAAGTAGCTGAATATTTTTCTCCTCTTTGAGACATCTCTTTATAACTGGGCTCATCATGAATCATTTCTATTCATTCTTCACAATATGTTTTGTTTTAAGTACATTTACATCACACTAAAGGCTATATCAGAACATACACATTTATCAGGCTAAGTGAAAAGTTCTCCCCAGTGTTGGCTCCATACTGTGTGGGTGGGACCGGAGGTGGTGGGAGTCACCGGCTCTCATCCACATGTGAACCTCACATTTCAGGCACGTTCCACAGGCCCCAGCACCTCTGTGGGCCCCCAGAGCACTCTTACTAAGATTAAGAAACTCTACTTCTATTAAATTTCTTAGATTTTAATGCATTTCCTTGTAAGTTTGTTATTTATATAACAGAAACAACTGCTTTTTACATTTATTTTTAATTAAAAAATGTTTTTCTTACACTACAGGCAGAAAAATCCACATTCCTCAGCATCCATCCTGCCAAAGCTTAGGTGGGATTACTTTTTATAAATTAATTCTCAGTTCCAGGTAGACAGCCCCCTGAACGTTGTCCTCACCAGGGTTATATGGATGTTTTACAAGTTTGGGCAAAGTGTTAGATTTTACAGTTCACTGAATGTTCTCGTTTACATATGTAAATATAAAATATATGTCAAATGTATACATACCCACAAAGGTGTGTCCAGAGAGTATGCAGCCATGTAATATCAAAAAGAGATACATTTATTGAAGAAGACACAAGATAGAAGAAACATATTACACAGGACAATGATGCCTCAGTCCCCTTCAGAGTAGTCACCCTGGGACCTCACACGGTTCTCCCAATCGCCACTCACTGCCTGGTTGGATTTTTCTTAATCTCACAGATGCTCTAAAGCCTCTTCCCTCTCTAAGGTGCCCTTCTTTTTGGGAAAAGCCAGAAGTTGCAGGGCACCAAATCTGGGCTAAAGTGGGGCTGAGTCACCTGGGTAATCTGATGTTTTGACAAAAAGTCCTGCATGAGACGCAAGGCACCAGTGGACGCATTGTCCTGATAAAGCTGCCAATCACCAGTTGCCCATAGCCATGGCTTTCTGAATCATCCAAACAGTTTCTGTAGAGGAATGTTCAAGCTTAATGCAAAATTTAATGCTAATTCATTGCTCTACTTGCTTGGTCATTTTGAATGTGACAGCCACACAGTACACACGCTCACTCAAGGTTGTCTACAGTCTCCACTGACTAGCACAGTGAAGTCGTCATTGTTCACACATGTGCATTCCAATCCACCCGTGGCTGCCAGGTTACATCAATGTCGTGCAAACCATTCTCATTAATATTAACAATGGCTGGACTTTTTCTGGACAGACCTTGGTGTACATATATGATACGTATATCAACATAGCAAAACTCTTTCCAAATTTTAAAAGAAATACCTCTATTTCATCTGTGAATTTAAGTCATAAGGGCTTTATGAGACATTTACCCCATTGTCTTCAGAGCCCTATCTCTCTTTCTCTCTGTCTCCCTCTAACAATACCAGCTGCCTGTGCTCGAAGGATTCTCTTCCCTCCATGTTGCAGCCTTGAGGACACCCTACATCCCATTTACCCCAGGGCCCTGTCATCGGTGGTGAGACCTCCATGCTGGCAGAGCTGCCCCCACCGCCCATGCAGCAGGGCACTAGTGGCCAGGTTCATCCTGAACTACAAGAGCAAAATGACCAATCCAATGACCACAGTGGCAGAGGCGGTGCATTTTCCTTGTCATGCTTATTAGTAAGTGTCGCTGCCTTACAACCAGGGCAGAATCTAAAGCGCATCCCAAGGGTGAGTTCAGTGCTCCGCCTGCACACTCACCCCAGAGAAGATGACGGGGAGGAAGGAACCATTTGCTCTGCTATAATTCCTGGCTTCGTTGGCACCTGCTTTTCACAAACAGAGCCAGTATCAGAGATGATTCCTCGGAATTAACATGTTTCCAGGAAACAATAATTCCAACTGGATAGCATGTTGAAGTAGTACTTAGCACAAACATGGGAATAAGATGTTAACTAACCATACAATGCAGCAGAAATCCATCCAGAAGAGTAAAATGCCCCCCCACCACTAAAAAAGCACACAGCTGTGAGTCACAGACTCACAGCCAACACCTGGGACACACACACACAGATGTCACCTCCTCTTCTTCCCTCTCCTCCTGCTTCTCACTCACACCCACCAACTGAGAGATCTTGAAAACAGATGTCATGTGGGTAGAAGGGGCTCGAGCTGTTTATTGGAATTTTTTTGTTTTGCTTTGTGATGTGTATTTGTTTTCTTTAATGTAACCCAGAATTTCTCCAGAAATGATTTCTCTCCAGTATCTGTTTAATTATTATTCCTTTAGACAATTTAAAGGGAAGGGGATCAGTATGCTTAAGTTGATACTGGGCATGACGATATAGTGACTTTTAGATCATCAGGACAGACAGAAAAATAAGATGAAAAAAGTTAGAAAAAAACTAAAAAAAATTAAGGAATGGCAAAAACAAGAGTCAAGAGAGGATGGAGTATTCTTTAGGTATGTAAACTTTGTTAGCATTTTCCTGGCATCGTTGATGCGAGATTTACTATTACTGTCATGTAATAAATAGCATGCTGCCTCCCAGCAGCCTCAATCTGAATTTCACTTTAAAATACTGGGGGGACACTAACTGAGTCACGAGCTCCTCCCACCCCCATTCCCAGCACACACACACACCAACAGAGACCGAGTCTGTCTGCTCCTCCCTGCTAGACTGACATTGAGAGCAATACTTTGAAAGTCTGGACTATGCTGACTGGTTCCTATGGGTTGAATTGTCAACCCCCGCCCCAAATGTATAAGTCCTAACTCCCCAGTGCCTCAGAACGTGGCCTTACTTGGAAACAGGGTCCCTGCGGAGGTAATCAAGTTAAAATAAGGTCATTAGGGTGGGCTGTCATCCAGGGTGACTAGTCTCCATAGGAAAAGGGGACATTTGAAGACAGACTTGCACACAGGGAGAGCGCCATGTGAAGATGGAGACACAGACTAGGGTGACAATTGTACAGCTGTGAATTGCCAAAATTGTCATCTGACCACTAGATGCAAGGTCAAAGGCACAGAATGGGTTCTCTCTCACAGCCCTAAGAAGCGACAGACTCTGATGGCCTTGGTTTCACCCAGGTCTGTGAGACAGAAAGTTTCTGTTGTGTGAGCCGCCCAGTCTGTGGTTTCTGTTATGGCAGCCCTAGCAAAGGAGCACACCGTCCTTACTCTCCTCGTGTCTTCTCACGAGGCGAGACTCACCCATCACCAACAAGAGATGAAATGTTCCATCAAGTCAGAAACACAGTAGAAATCAGGATAAATGATTTTAAGGAGATAAGAAAGGGCCCCTATGGAGCAACATTCCTAATGTGATATCCTGATATTCTGGAGAGTAAACATGAAACTGTTGGAAATATCACCAATCTGGCAAAAAAAACAAAATGCACATGACACTAGCCATCTGAGGTAAGGAATAAAACTCACAGTTTTACTTATTATGAACCACCGTAAAGCACAAATTGCCATCCAGATACAAAATACTGTCAAAGAAAGACAATAATGCCACTTCGTATTGAGACTTGCTGCTGACATACTCGACCACACTATGCCACATGTCCCCGGAACCACACATTGACCGTGCTGCAGTGACAAGTTTTAAACTGCACCTGCCCTGAGAGGGTGTGAAAATACAACCACATAGTGTAGGGTTTGCTCGGATAAGCAAGTAAGTATTTGCCCACTGAACACTCAACAGGGTCATAATGTACCTGGATTTGGGACCAGAGAGCTCCTTATCCCCGTCACTACCACATAACGCATCAGACCGCATTTTGGAAAAGTATGTTTTTGCTTCCTTTTAAACAGTAGCCCTCATAAAATAAGTCGCCTCTGCCTGACACTGAACAGACTTGATTGGCTCTCATGGTATCAGGGATGAGGTTCGAAACAATTTAACCTGATTTTCAAAAGGAAGGGTATCTTAGCAGACTTGAGAAATTTGATATTTATTACGGTTATTCACAAGGATAAAATAGACTTAATTTATTGAACATTTAATATGTATCAGTCATTGGGTTTTGCATACATTATTTTATTTAATCCTCAGAAAGCCAGAATATATTTTTCTCTACTTACTAATTTTGATGTAACAATTACATTTAAAATACATGAATAGATTGAGTTTTATTTTCAGAATTTTAAAATAATACTTCAGTAGTGTTGTCTTCCTTTTGTGCTAACCCAAATAGGTGTATCTGTGATATTTGGAAGTCAAAGTCAAATAATACGCATGATTTTCAGATATCCATGTGTATTCATAAGCTATCTGATGAATAGGTCCAGCATAATTTTAAAATTAATAAAATCCCATGGGGCTGTATATTTTTGTGTGTACTTTTCTGTATGTTTGCTATTTTTAATAAAAGAATTAAATTACATGTAATTGAAATAAGAGTGATGAAGGAAAAATATTAATCAAAACCAAAACTGACCAGCTCTTTTGCCTCCTAGAAGAGATGCAAAGTACGAATCCATACCACGCCCTTCTCTGCAAGAAGAAGACATCGTCCAAACTTCTGCCCCAGAGAGCCCCTTGCCACACCAAGTACACGTTAATGAGCATTACATAGTCCAAGGTAGGGCTTGACCTGTAGGAAGAGGTGGAAAGATACATTTCCATGTAAAATGAGAAAACTAAAGCTATATGAGAAATTCTATTTGTTCACTCTCCTGTCCTTGGTTTGCTTCCCTGCCATACCGGCTTTGATCTTAGCCGTGTGGATGGGACATCTGTCATACCCAAGCAGAAAGTTTGAATACAAGGTGTGACTTGACTTGTACCTCTTACACTTACCTTCTACCAAGGCCACTGCCTGCCTCGAGAATAGCTATTCCTTCAGCTTGGGTTCCAAAATGAGAAGGTGTGTATAGCCTTGCTAACTGACGGAGTTCCACAGGATCCTAGCTGACCATCACCTCTCAGGTAATGTGAGCAACAAAGAAAGAAAGAAGCTGAGAAGCCACTGAGATTTTAGAGCACAGGTGGCAAACACAAGGCCCTCAGGCCAAATTGGGCCTCCACCTTGCTTTATCCAGCCCCGCACCTTATTGGCCAAGCAGTGCCGAGCTCCTTGCCCCCAGTTAAGGAGAAGTTACATTTATACAGTCCTAATATTATATTCAGCCCTTTGAAGGCAACCACGAGACTGATGTGGCCCCTGGTGAAAATAAGTTTGACACCCCTGTTTTAGAGGATGTTGTAATGCAGAACCAGGAATTTACAGAACAGAACAGTACAAGCAATAGAGGAATATCTCTGTTCTTCTCTCTGATAGCAAGCAACACACATTTTAAAGGAAACCAGCTGTTAATAAATGTCCAGGCTATGCCACATTCTACAAAGCATTCAGGTGAAAATGGGAGCATTGAGATGTTTGCAAAGAAACACTTACAGCAGAAATAGCAAGAAAAAAAAATAAAGGAGAAATATAAGAATCGATATCTATTTATAAAGGACTTCCTTTTTAAAAAAATATAATTCTTTCCGGGAAGGAAATGATTTACAGCGCCTATAATATCAGATCTCAACCAGATCTCCTAACAAACAGTCTACCAGGGTAATTGGGCTTGGTAACAAGGGAACGTTACCAAAATGTTTTTAATGGTATGTGCTTGGACATCCAGATTGCTAATTACAAATAAACCTGAAATTTATGGAGCTCTGGGCCATCGCTGGATGGAGCAGGGAAAGCAGCCGCACAGACACTGGCCCGCTGTGCGCCTGCGGGAGAATGAAGGCGGAGGAAGCTGCGCTCAGACCCCGTCCCCCGGCAACAGTGTTCTGCACGTATCAGTGCCGTATCAGTGCCGTCTGCCCCTGGGAAGCAAACCCTGACCCAGGGAAAGACACGTGTTCTAGAAGGTATGTCTGAGAGCTCACGGTCCCTCCAGGAAAGAATGTGGTGTTTACGCTGCTGTCTCGTTTTATTCTTCTTATAGTTGGCAAAATTTGCTGTTAGATAAGATATTTAAAGAACACGAGTCTGTCTTGACAACTTATCCCTTGTAATGGGGAATTGCTAGGTTTTACCTTGGGCCAGGCACTATGCTGTATGTCTTCATGGGCTGTCGGAATAGTAGAGAACACAGCAGTTAGAGACTGAATACTTGTGTGCCTTCAAAATTCATGTACTGCAACCTAATTCCCAATAGATAGTTTTAGGAGGTGAGGCCTCTGGGAGGTGATTAGGTCATAAGGGTGCACAATTGGGGAGGGGGAGAAGTGTCTTATAAAAGAGACCCCGGAGAGCTCCTTCACCCCTCCTATCATGTGAGGACTCAGCAGGAGTGCTCAGTCTGGGGGCGGGCTCTCACCAGAACCCTACCAGGGGGGCGCACTTTGGGTTCCCACCCCCCAGGACTGTGAGAAGTGAAGTCCTGTTGTTCGTAACCACCTTGTCTGTGAAACTCTGTTACAGCAGCCGGAACTGAAATTGCCTGCAGTAACTATTGCAGGTAATTTCAACCTCATCATGATAGAAATTAGGGTGGGTTACCATGAAAAAGAAGCATTCCCTTAATCCTTAATCTTCTAAAAACACGTGTAATCATTAGTCCCTCTCAATAAAAATCATTAGTCCCCTTCCCAGAGTCTTGGGATTAATGAAGAGTTTAGTTAATTAGCATTCATGTAATTGCATTACCTGCGTTAGGTAAACTCTCAGAAGAATTTATTTTATTTAGTTTTTGTTAAATTTATTGGGGTGACATTGGTTCTTACGGTCATATAGGTTTCAGGCATACATTTCTATGATACATGATCTGTATGAGAAAAGAATCTTCGAAGAGCACCACATTCTCTAGTATATACATCCATGTCGAAGAGGGGATAAATGAAATATTTTATGAGGAAAAAGATGTGATCAATATTCTGGTTATTTAAGTATTCAGTTCATAAGGATGTGAATAAATTTGCTCTTCTTCAAAATTTAGTGGTTTTGGCACAAAGCAGACAGAAATAATATGTATTTTCACACCTTTTAATGCCTGTTACAGGATCCTACAATATTGCTTCCAATATAATCCTACCTTATGTCCTTCTGCAGGGCTTATTTTAAAATATGTAATTATCTCCAGGGATGGGCACTTTTTTACCACAGGACAGATTGTACTTTATAACTTCTGAGGAGAAAGGTGGTTATATATGAATAGAGCTCTTATTTTTTTCAATTAGAAAAATGGCCCTCTGTATCTAATACTGCGGATATGCCATTGTCAAAAGTCCAGCAGCATGAGTTAATATATTAAGAGGTCTGAGGTGGGCACAGACTCAAATATAACCAGCACTTAAAGATTTAGTGACAGATTTAAGTACATTTCTAATAAGTACCTTTTGGAGTCTAAATGTGAGTACCTCTTCTGAACAATGTCAGCAGCTGATATTTCCATTTAGCTAGGACATGGAGAAAAAGACCTTCCACTTGGGGAAGAAGTCTAAACGGAATCCTGCAGCTCTCCTTTTTCATTTGCCATCATGGCACCAGCGTATCACCTGCGTCAAACAAGTAGCGTTCTGTGAATGGCCTACAGTGAGGGATAGTGAGCAGTGGTTTTCCTGGAAAGAGCGATGGACATTTGCCATCTGTACAGGTCTTCACTGGCTAGCCATTCTATTTTTTCTGAGGCTCTGGAATTCATGTGTTTCTTCCCAAGTGCACAGTATGTTCTCTAAGTTTACATGCACCTACATTCTAAGATTTCTGCAGGAAAAAAATGAGACACAAATAATAATAAGCAATCTTAGTGGTATACCCATAAAGTGGAATATTATTTATTCAGAAATAAAAAGGAACGAAAGACTAACACATTACAACATTGACAAATGTCAAAAACATGATGCTAAGTGAAAGAAGTCACTCATGACATAGCATCTTTGAATAATTCCATTTATTTAAAATGACCAGAATGGGTAAATCTATAGGGACAGAAAATAGATAATGGTTGCTTAGGGGACATATGGCTGGAGAATGACTGCTACTACATACAAGGTTTCTTTTTGAAATGATGAAAAAAATATTCTGACATTGATGGCTGCACAACACTGTGAGTATACCAAAGACGACTGAGTTGTGCATCTTAAATAGGCAAATTTCACGGAGTCTATAAGTTACATTTAAACAAATTTTAAAAATAAATTCTAGCCTATGATTAAACTAAAAGTATATTTAAAATTATAAAACTTGATAATGAATTTTAAAGCTCATTTAATATTTGGAATAGAGTGTAACCAATCACAAATAATATTCATATGTGTTTTAGAACATTTATAGAACCCTACCATGTGTTACCCACAAAGGAAGTGTGCCTTACTACCGCTGGGTCAGAATAGATACCCAATTTAATCCTGGCTAAGGCTAGTGGTTTGACTCATTAGCCTGCTTCTATCCAACATGCTTCTCATTCAACAGTCTGAAGGGTCACTTGAGCCATTCCCAAACTTAAATTTCCCTGGCAGTATCTCTCAAGGAAAAAGTTGGATAAAGGAACTTGCAGAATAGTGATTTTCCCAACCAGTTTCTGCTTCATCCTCTTCACTTGGATATGAGACATATTTACATGGACATAGTAATGCAAATGTCATTTAATTCGGTACTTTATTTTCTTATAATGTATAGTGGGGAAGGAGAATGACAAAGGTGGGAGTTTTAAGAGAACCAAACCCTTATATTCCAAGGAAGAAAATTAACATCTGCATATAAAATTTAAATGTTTAACATTGAAGAAAATCATGTTTTCTAAAAACATAGATTCCTAAAAGAAGTGGCTTTGGGGGCATCTGGAATCATGGCTTTGGAGAAATGATATAAGGGATTACTATTTCAAAATTATGTGGACAAAAATTTAAATCAGTTTAATAACAATCATAAAGTTATTTTTCTTAATAACTATGTCTTGCTCTCTGTTTGCTTCAGAACTTCACTTACTTACAATTACCTCAGTAAACTGTCACCTGACTGGGTTCAGGGTTGGTAACAGAGTTTACGGTTATTACATGGACTATGTGTGGGACACTCCAAAAATTACAGAGATGAATGCATGCAATCCTAACTAGCACAATTGTTTTCCCCATTTAGTTTGTTTGTTACTTGTTTCGTAAAATAAATTTTACAGGAGAGTACTGTCAGTTCTGGTTGGAGAAAGACAAATGTCTCTTTCCCCTGCTGCATAGTTATATGTGGAGAGAGGGTGGCTGGCCCCTGAATTTTAGGGTGTTCTGGTGGTTGACCTCCTCATAGACTGGAGCCACGAAGGACTCTGCCTGACCTGCTCCTCCATTCCCTGTGCTTATTCTCAAACGTGCCTTCTCTGCTCCTTTCTAACTCAGCTTCTTTGGGGAAGGGTGAGGATTAGCTTTTGAACCAAAATCCCTTACCCTGTCACTGATGACTTAGTAAAAAGAAAATATGAAGTGCCTTGCATATACTCTCTCTTGCCTCCACCTTCTCTCTCTCCTTCTTACCATTTTCATTACCTACCTTTGAAGTGGTGTGTGTGTTAGTTTGATTGCCATATCAAGGTGCCAGAGGCTTAAACCACAGAAATGCATTCCTCACAGTTCTGGAGGCCAAAACTTTAAGAGCAGGGTGCCAGTGTGGTTGGGTTCAGGTGAGACTTCTCGTCCTAGTTTGCAGACAACTATCTAGAAACTTCTGTGACCACTAGTTATTTGTAAGAGAATACAAAACTATTTCTATTTAAATTCCTTTGTAATATCTATTCAAGTAAAACTGCTAAAAATGTAAGGGCACAATGGATCACTGTTAGCATATTTTTTCATTTCAGGATTTGTAGCCGTCTTCAGTGGTGATTTAGGATGAGATTTTATTTTGTAGCAAAAAAAGTTTTCTTTTTGCAGATCTTCTATCTTTTACATGTTATATAGATTTTCAACCATAATACATAACTGAATTCAACAAGATAAATGAACTCTAGAGACTTTTACCTCAGTTATTCTAATGTATATGGGAACTTTGTGACTGTTTTCAATTTGACAGAAAGTAAACAAGATAATAACTGAGCTAACTAACTTATTCAAAGTCTAGGTAAATCTGAATCAGAAAAGGAACAATTTAGAACACCCGAATTCAAACTGAAAATATCAAAGTATTTTATTGTATCTCTTTAATGACTGGTTCTTATCTAGGTATGTATATTTTTAAATCAAATCAACAATAGCCAAAATATATACGGGTCCTTTGTAAATCTCTTAGAAGTTATAAGAGAACATTGAAATATTTCACAAAAAAATAAATTCAAGCATTACATAAAAACATTATGAAGATTTTTTATTTTTATGACTCAATCTCTCAATCAGTAAAATATAACCATAGTAACTCTGTCTTAACTCACCTTTTTGGTGGCATTCCAAAGAAAAGATTGCAATATAAATGAAGTTTTGCTGTAATCATTATAATTATAATTATGAAATTATAGACATTTTTGTTACTTTCCCCCCTTATTCCTAACCATATCTCCCCCACAAAAAATAACACTATTTTCAAAAGAATAATATTTACTTTGAATGGAATAATGGCAGTTCTGAGCCAGACACAGCAGGCTGTGTCTTTGCTTTTAATATTCCTGTTTACAGTATAAGTTCTTTATTTTTTGCTGATTACATGAAACATGTAAATTTATGCTGATTTTCCTATTTGGGTTAAATGAAAATTTGCCAACTATTATCTCAATTCAGGCAAATTCTTATTTCTATCTTTTTTTCAACAAAGTCTCTGTTAGTTTTACAAATCTACACTCCTTTCTTTCCTCTCCTCAGTAAACCTTCTGCCAGTAGGGTACAGAGGGAACTTTTTTATTGAATTCAACCAGAAAACTGCAATTGTGTTACCTTGACATCATGGAACACGAATTCTTTAGAAATGTAGTTTTATTGATTTCAGTAACTTAATGAGACAAACCAAAGGTTAGCAAAATACATCCTGGGAGGTAACCTACCATTTTGTCAACTGAACAAGAATATATTTTTTCCTTTTTTAATATCACCTTTCTTGAAATTTTATGTAATCATTTTAAGAGTACGATTCCAGCTTCCAAAAACCAAATTTAAAAGCTTATTTTAAGGGGTGCTGATATGATGAACCTGGACAGATAATTATTATTCACCTTTCACCTGGCTAAAAATTTAAAGTAGTGACCATAAATCATCAGCATGTGTCATCAAAATGCTAATCTTCAGGCCCTAAGTGTAAGTATGATATGATATGTAGAGGGAGAAGTATTAGGGTAGAAAAATTCTAAGATTTAAAGGCATTTAAATAAATTTTGCTCTTACTTTGTCATCTTCACTCATAATAGCAAAATAATGGAATTTCACTTTTTTAAGAAAATGGAAGTATAACAGGAGTAAAAACTGCTAAGTCAAATTTCAGTAGCCAGTCTTATTCAGGTATGTTATCTTTCTCCTTAAGAGGGAAAATTGTAATTTTCCATGACTAATTTATTTTATTCTTTTTTAGACACACAGTTTTAGTCAATATATCAAGTACCACTTAAATTATGGCTATTGCATCTGATTTTTTAATTTTATTTTTAACAATAAGACCGTAAACTTGTATAAAGCTTTACCAATTCAGGAACAATTTAAACTCTAATTATTTCATTAGAACCATGAAGAATCACTATGATAAACTTAGTTGCAAAATTGTTCATCACATTTCAAAAAGGAGAATTCTTTAAACTACAGAATTTGTTGGATCTTGTAAAACATGACCCCGAAATTGAACTGAATGGAAGGGGCCAGGATCTGAACTTGAATTAAACAAAGATCACGACCAATGCTGAGGACGTAAGGCCAGCTGTGAAAGCAGAACAAGGCAATCAGAAAATGAGGTGGTGGGGAGCAGATGAGGGGCCCAGCAATCAGTGGACTTCATGAGGATCCAGGCCCAACACTGGGGTGTTCCCACAACAGATCATCTAGCACAGAGGAAGGAAGCTACCTGTACAGATCCAGAGATAGACGGGGACAGCAGCACATCAATGGAACCAGGATTTAGTGCCCCAAATTACTCCATCCTTGGGGACAAAAGATTCAAGAACTGTGATGTTCTACAAACAGATATGTAATGCAGACATGATGATTGGGTTCCTGGGATATAAGGACTCTTAGTGAATTTGTTACAGAAGATTCTTAATGGTCTACCTGTTATCACACTCTTAACCCTTCCAATCCGACCTTCTTGTGGCAGAAAGAGGGGTCATTCTCAATTGCAAATTTGATTGTCTGTGAGCCTTTAATGGTTCCTCATAAACATATTATCACCCCCTCCTTCCAAAAAAAAACCCTTTAAAATGGGATTTTTTTTCTGTCTTGCTCATCTCGCATTTTCTGCCATGGCACTTTATATTCTAGTATCATTACATATTTTAGGATCTTCTTGTTATTCATTCCATCTTCCTTTGATTCCTTTTCTGTATGACAATTTCTATCTTTTGTCCTAAAACCATGGTTTTTAAAAAATTTACCCAACAAATATTTGTTGAATACCCACTATTAGCACTGTATTAGAACCTGAGGGTGTACAGATAAATAAATGTGAGTCCTAAAATTTCATAGCAAAGTGGAAGGAGAGGTGCTTGTAGGTATAACTCAGCCATTAGAATTCAATAAAATAGTGTTACTATTGTTAAAGAATATTTTTTAAAAGAAACTATAATCATCCCCTTCATTTGGATATACAATGAACACATAACAAAAATTATATTTCACTTACTAAGTACTGAGGGAACCAATAAGATGGTATAACCGATTCAAATGAGAATACAAGAAAAGACATACACATATATATCTAAAAAGGTGCATATTTCTGAAATAAATTCATAAATACATGAAAATAAAGCAACAGTCTGTTGAACTCCACCAGATACTATTAATTTGCATTTCTATGGACAAGACTTATTTGCATGATCAGTTTTCTACATTTTTCCAAAGTTGGGAAATAGCTCAAAGATCATAAAAAGGGGAGATAACTCTGACAGGTGAGTTAAGACAAGACACAAAATAATGTTTTCTTGCCAGTTTCAAAGTTCTCCACAAATTCTCTTGACAGAGTTGAGGCGTATGAGTGAGCAATGGTCATAGAGATTGTGTATGTAAATTTGCCTAAAGTTAAAGAGATTAGGGGGGAAACTTCAAAAATTATTTGAAGCCTTGATTCTTAATGCGAATTGAACTTTTCCAGGCTAATGTGAGAATGAAAAACATGAACTTTGTAAGAATGTGAAACAGTTATAAGCAAAAGGTTCAGGTGGTAAAATTAATGGGTCTCAAGGATGTATCCTTGTGAGCCCTGGGGAATAAAGCTCTCGGTCTTTTTGAGCTTCTAACAGTACACTGATGAAATAGTTCTTTCTGAATGCCTTGAGGCAAGAGCAGCCGATGGCCCTTTCTTCTCAGGTTGGTGGTTCTCGCAGTGTGGTCCAGGAAGAGCAATATCAGCACCATCTGGGATCTTATTAAAAGTGAAAATTCTTGGGTCTTCCCCAGACCAACTGAATCAGACATTTAGGGGGATGGACAGGCAATGGGGGGGAGAGGTGCTGATAGTCTATTTCCTAACACGCCCTCCAGGAAATTCTATGTTCACTTGAGTTTAAGACTTCCTGTCTTTGAGGTGCAGGTAGCTACTAAAAGACTTGTGATAATTTATCTGCACATCTGTCTCTTTATTGTTTCCTCTAGACAATGAGAACACATACTGTATCTTCCCTCAACTCCCAGGTCAAGCCCATGGTAGGTATAGTCTGACAAAGGTTTACTGAATGGCTGAGCAAATGACTTGCACAAGTAAGAAACGTGACACGGGAATATAGGATCAAGAGTACTGTGGGACCCTCAGAAAAGCTCATATAAATATTGGATGAGAATGGCTCAAGTCCTCCAATGAGAGATTGCACTTATATGGGCGGGAGTAGGGATGCTGGATTCTGGCTCCTCCCAGGAAGCAGAGCCTGAAGTAAGGATTCACGCAAAGGTAATTTATATTGAAAAGTGATCTCAAGGAAATGAAATGGAATACAGGGAAGAACTAAAGAGGGAAGGAAGAAAGATTCTTGAATTTGTCTTGCCTCTTGAATAGGCATTTGGAGTTCAATCCTGCCAGTAATCTTGGGGAACCCACAGAATATACTTCCAAATTGTCCACCAGAAGAATGGAAGAAGCATTTTACCACCTTCTCTCACTTCCTTTGGTCAAGGTTTACCTCATGGGTTGCAAACTCCCTCAAAATTCCAAGCTATGCTTGCAAAAATGGGCACCTTCAATGTCTCAGAGAAACCCTCAAACAGAAAGCCAGCAGTCCTGGATGCCAACCAGGGGCTGTCAGTTCGCACTGTTAGGTAGCTGGCTGCAGCAGCAATGGCTGAAATAACAGGAGGGACACAAGAAGTGCCAAGTCTATAGTTATTTTATTGTAGGCCAGAATCTTCCAAAGTTAAGAGTATTCCACTTTCTCCACCTCCAAGAGGAAACATCTGACCCACCCCCCCCCAGAAAGAAGATTTGATTTAACAGGAGATCCAACAGACGCCTTCAAGACTTGGAGGAAAGAGTAGTGTGGAGGCTAAACGGACTCAGTGCACATCAGCTCTGGAACCCACAGCCTGGCGTTCCATCTTTGCCACTCACCCATTATACATTCTTGAGAAAGTTTTATTTTCCCCAGTCCTCAGACTGTTCACACAAAACTGCAGTAACAATCTACTTACCATTCTTTAAGCGAGTTGGAAGATGGAAATAATATAATGTTTATAAAAAGCATCGGAACAATAACAACCAAACATAATAGCTAGTTATTATTAAGCATGTATTATATGCCGGTCACTATAATCAGTGTTTTATAATCCTTTAAACTGAACTGTAACTAGGTTGTGTCAACCCCATTTTACCAACAAGGAAACTGAGGCACAATGAGATGAGGTAAGAAACGTCCATGCACACACACACACACCTAACAAGTGACCAAGTAGATACTGGAATAAAGCTACCAAGCTCCAAAGCAAAGTGTTTTTATAGCAATCACTTTCTAACTTTTTTCAGCACTCTCGGTTTGTGTGACAAACTATTTGCATAAAATAAGGCAGCAGGAGGAGGCAGAATGGCCATCACTCCCTGCTGTGAAGTGACTCACCACAGGTCTCTCCATCCTGGCTTCTTATACAACACCGGCTTGGGGTAACAAGCAGTAAAAGTGGTCAGTCTGCAGGGTCTACAACTCGGGGGGAGAGTGGTACGGCTGTAGTTTATCTGGATCTGCCCAGCTGCTTTAAAACCACAGGTCCCACGGGCAGTGCCACTGTAAGCAGGCCTCCCATGCAGAGGTCCTTTGTTCCTTTGCAGTCTGACATTTCCCGGCCTCTCTGCACATCCTGATTTTCTTCTCTTAGTCTTCTGTGTGACTTCATTTCTTATCTCCCCGTTTGTGGCCTTGCCTCACCTTTCCAACCAGAACCTCAGCATAACTTTTTAACCTTAATTCTATCAGTTTCTTATTATGCTTCCAATTCCTATTCTACCTTCAGCATTTCACATTGAATAACTACCCACCAATTCTAACATAGTCTCTGGGACCACCAGTCTCAGTTTAGCACCTTTTTGGGAAAGAGGATACCACATTGGATTGGTCCCTTGGATAAAACACAGATTTGATAGAGAAAATGTCTGATATCACACCGTTTTTCTTTGGATATGGTCTGGGACCTAAGAAATTTTTTATTGAAATGTACGGCACCCGACTATTAGCCATTCAATGGATGACCCCCATCCACATGTTTTAAAGGTTTTCACCAGTGCATCTAAGGATGCAGTTTCTCTTTGGATCATTCAACTATGTAGTTCTGGCCTGGAAATGTGATAAATGCTATGTCTAATTGTGGTTCTAAGCGTGACTAGGTGGTGATGAAGATGGCGACAGGGACTGTCAAACTGAGAGCCACAACAATTCACACCTATGATCTCTCTTTGAGAAGAGGATACAGTCCAGGGGAAAGGCTTCCTATCAGCCTTAGACATTGGCTCCCTATCAGCCTTCAGCACTTTGCTAGAGTGGCAGTCATGTCCAGCAGATGTTAATGGTCTCATATTTCTGCCCTTGCTGCCTTTTGTGTATTCAGGCTTGAGCAAATGAGTAAATGTATTTGGGAGGATGAAAGCCAGGTTTCTCAGCGGTAGTAAAGGGAGTGACAAAAAAGCAAAAGGGAGAGACTGGAATATAGTCCGAGGTGGTGGTGTTGACTGGAGATTAATGTAATCAGCATGAACAGAAGGTGTATCATTGAGATAGGTATTTGCTAGCTCTGTTGCTGAGTGGATCTAGAAGTAGTGTTACACCTGGTAGCAGTGAGTATACCTAGTGTCAGGGGTCCTTGGATAAAAGGCTAATTGTAGGACCAAAGTGGGAAGAGCAAATGATGGACCTGAGACATGTTGATGTGCCAATGCACGCTAAATTAAAAAACCAATAATCAGGGAAACATACCAAAAGAGAAAGAGGGGGCTAAGTTGAAGCATTTCCTCTATCTAAATTTGGAATAATTTGAACATCAAAATAAATAAAAATAGTAATGGATTATAACCCATTGCATAGGATAATAACCCATGAGTTGATATTGCGATAGATAGATAGATAGATAGATAGATAGATAGATAGATAGATAGATGGCAAACCTTCTTTTCAGAAGACTGCTAAGTAAATATGAATGCAATGATGGATTTAGAAAATCATGGGCAGTATATCTAGAAGGTGAGCATGTGATGACAAAATATTTACACACTGTCAAAGACAGCAACTCCCCATAAATTTTCATGTGATACACTGAGAAGTGAAATGATCGCTTCTGGGATATTTCTGTCAAAACAATATAACCTGCATCCAATCATGAGGAAATGCCAGACAAACGCAGACTAAGGGGCAGTCAAAGGCATCAAGTTCAAAAAGACAGAGAAAGTCTGGAGACCTAACTGCTCCAGATGAAGAGAGATTAAAGAGACTTTAGTGTTAAATGCATCATCCTGAAGTAGGTCTTGATGAAAAAAAATAGTTATAAAAGGCAATGTCAGAACAATCAATGAAATTTGACTATAAACTATGGATTAGATAGTATTATTGTATCAACATTAAATTTCCCAATTTTGATCACTGTACTGTGTTAAAGAATGCATATATGTTATATCAGAGAATACTCTTGTGAATAGGGAATGCACCCTGAAATATTTAGGGTCAAAACAGGGCCATGTTTCCAACTCTATCTCATATTTCAGAAAACTGATGAGAGAAACAATGTAAACAATTTCTGAAGCTGTGTAATAAGTGTATACGTGATTTCCTTACACCATTTTGCAATTTTGCTATAACTTTGAAATTGTATTACAAATGAACAAACAAAGTATTTCCATGACTTGAAAGTAGAGATTTCCCTGTGAAAGAAGAAAAACAAAGTAGCTTTGAAATGGGAAGAAGTTGGTAATGGGAAAGCAAAGTAGAAACTAACATTTTTTTACTACCATAATAACAGAACCCTTTGCAGCACAGTTATGACCAAAGGGTTATACAACTCTACTGAAGGTAAGAAGCATATTTGGAACTTCAAAACCCAGTCTTCAAATGTGTAACTTCATAGGGAAACTATAAGTCCTTTAAAAGCAGCAGGGTTTTTTCCCCCCAAACATGTGAGAGTTCTTGTGCTCAGTATTTCCATTGAGATGAACACTAGATCAAACCTAAGTAGTCTCTGGAAGTTATTATCTTTGGGGAAGATAATTATCTTTGCCTTGTGTTAACGGGTACACTCATTTAGCACAGCTGATGGGCTGAGGTCAGTACTAAAGGATGGTCAGCAGACCTCCTCCATAAATACAGCTTTTGTGCCAGAATTCTTCTCTTTGCTTCTTAGGGTCTTTAAAATTCTGTAATAATTTGATTCGTTTTTCTTGCTAAGTGCAAGGGGGCTAAGATTATTGAACACCGCTTGCTATAGGCATACACAGTTATGATGCTTCATTCGATGTTCATGAGACTACTGAGAACTAATTATCATCATCCTGTTTTACAGATAAAGAAACCAAGGTCCCATGGTTGAGTGACTTCCCAATAGTCACACATAAAATAAATGGCCATCCACCCACCTGCAGAATACCTGCTCTTTCCACCCTATTGCCCTGCCTCTGCATGAGGTTGTGCTGCTTCGGGGGAGTGAATCAGGTCACATCAGCCTCGGGACCACAGACTTCATTAGGAAGAGTGAGTCAGAGGGTGATGAGAAGGTGTGAGACATGTGTGCGCCAGAAAGACCTGGAAGTCGTAACTGGAGAGAACCAAAGTTATAAACAAAAGTTTCCTTCTGTTTTGGTTTCATCAACCATCTCGGTTTTCTTCACACCCACTTTAAATGTTTTAATCGCCCAGTTGCTCATTGCTTTGGTTTTTATGCTTTGAAATACTATTATGGATCTGGGAAGCAGGGTGAAAATCTTTGTTCTCAGTAAATATACATTTGGCAACTGCCCAGCTGGGAAGGAAACCCGTGAAAGCATCTATTAGAGCAGCCCATGGTGAATGGGCTGGACGGGATGTTAGTTCCAAGTTCCCTGGGTTTGGATTTGAACACAGGGGAATAAAGAGTATCTCTCAACATACTTGATACCCATAAACACACACATACACACACACACAATGAAGATACCATATAGAAGCTGAGAGATCACAAACTCTACAGTTTGACAGAAATATATCCAAGTCTTCGCTTCTTCCTTCATAGTTGGCATGGCCCTGGGAAATGACAGCCACTTCAAAAATTTCAGTCAGGAGTCAAGAAGTGAGAGTTGCGATGTCACGACTTCCTCAGAACGGTAACGCCGCGGGCTTCTCTTTTGTCAAATGGGCATGAAATACCATCCCTGCTCTGTCAAAGGTTCTTATGATACTCAAATCAAATAATGGATATTAAAGTGCTCCAGACACACACTAAATTCCACACAAATTGAAGGGTTGTTTTCTAAGCAATATTTTCCCATTGTCAATAAATCACTTGATGCTGAGCAAAAGGTCAACGTCTATAAATATGAAATAATTCACAGTGGTCCTCTAGAATGCAATCATTCTCCCATTAGACTAATCCCCACCTGTAAGAACCTTGTCTGGCACATCGCAGGCATTGAACAAATAATAAATATGCCTGGACACAAAATTGGACGTGGAGGCCAGAATACTTTACCATACTGTGTTGTTTCCTCAGTCACCTGTAAAACACCAGCCCCTGGTACAGCACCTGGCACAGCACTCCTGCAGTGACTGCTTTTACGTGTCAACTTGGCTGGGCCATGGAGCCCAGATATTTGGCCTAACATTATCCTGGACGTTTCCCTAAGGTGTTTTTGGATAGAATTAACATTTAAACCTGTAGACTTTGAGTTTGAAGCAGATTACCTTCCATAAGGTGTGTGGGGGGGTGGGGTACCTCATCCAATCCATGGAAGGCCTTAGAAAGGCAGACTGGTCCCACCTGAGCATGAAGGACATCCACCAGTGGACTGCCTTTGGGCTGGAACTGCAACTCTCCCCTGGCTTCCAGCCTGCCCGCTTTCCCTGCAGAATCTGGACTCACCAAGCCTCCCAATCATGGAGCCTACCCTTGAAAAGAAATCTTTCTCTCTATAAATAAACATCACATTGATTCTGTTTCGCTGGAGAGCCCTGACTCACACAGTGATCAATATTCCATAGATATCAAGACATTTAATCCCAAAGTAAATTATTCTTAAATAATCAAATTACTTCACTCTAAAAGAATCATTTTTCCCAAATAAAAGTACTTCCAAAATGTTTCTAGATTCATTTACCCATTCCTTCCCAAATATTTGTTGACTCTGTTCTCATTTAATTGCTTACTAGAGATAGAAAAAAAAAACCCAAAAAACTCTACATAAAGCAAATACAGTGCTATCCCCAAATTTAGTGATGTGAGAGTCCAAAGTGCTGACAAATTACAAATGTTAAGTTTACAAAAAATTAATTTTGTGGGACTGCTCCTATTGTACTGAATATTGCTTGTTGACTATAGGAACCTTAAAGAAACTTCTTTCTCTCTGGAAATACTGGACTTAGAAAACAGAACTGGACTTCCGCCAAGATGGAGGTGTAGGTGGAAGCACTGTGCCTCCTCCCACAACCAAGTTTAAAAACAACAAAGTTTTAGCAACAAAAAAACAGCCAAAACCACAGAAAATTGAACTTCACGGAAGTCTGACAACAACAAACCCTTCAGCCAAACCGGTAAGAGGGGCAGAGCCAGCAACAGAGCGAGGTCGGGCAGGAAAGTTCCATTGGACCTACATGGGCGATTGGACCTACACGGTTGTTTGACCCTGGTGCGCCCGGCAGCCATAGATGGATCCCAGGTGTGGAGAAGTGGGTGGACTCACTGAGGGCGCGGGGTGGCGGACTCACTGAGGGCTGACCATGGTCACACATTTGCACACAGATAAACCAGTGAAGGAGGCAGCGGTGAGACAGACCGTGCAGGCCCCAGTGGCAGTAAGTGGCAGAGGGGACCGCCATTGTCCATCTCTGACCCCGCCCCCACCTACAGTGTCACAACCCAGCGACCTGGGTGGCCCCGCCCTGATAAACAACTAAGGCTCTACTCCTCATACCTAACAGGCACAAACAGATCAAAACATGGCTCAAGAAAAACTTAGAGCCCCAGAGCCAATAAATCTAAGCAATGAAGAAATAGCCAAACTTTCAGATGCACAGTTCAAAACACTGGTGATCAGGATACTCACAGAACTGGTTGAAACTGGGACTCAAGTCAAAGGAGTGGACCAGAAAGAGGAAAAAAAATGACCAAACAGAAAAGAATGTAGAAACAAGAATTCAAAAAAGTGAGGAGAGGCTTAGGAACCTCCAGGACATCTTTAAACGTTCCAACATCAGAATTATAGGGGTACCAGAAGGGGAAGAGGAAAAGCAATAAGTGGAAAAAATATTTGAACAAATAATAAAGAAGAATTTCCCCAATGTGGCAAAGGAAATAGACTTCCAAGAAATCCAGGAAGCTCCGAGAGTCCCAAAGAAGTTGGACCCAAGAAGGAACACACCAAGGCACATCATCATTACATTACCCAAGATTAAAATGAAGGAGAGAATTCTAGAAGCAGCAAGAGGTAAGGGGACAGTCACCTACAAAGGAGTGCCCATCAGACTGTCAGCGGATTTCTCAAAAGAGACCTTACAGGCAAGAAGGGGCTGGAAAGAAGTATTCCAAGTCATGAAAGGCAAGGACCCACATCCAAGATTGAGCTATCCAGCAAAGCTTTCATTTAGAATGGAAGGGCAGATAAAGTGCTTCTTAGATAAGATCAAGTTCAAGGAGTTCATCATCACCAAGCCCTTATTATATGAAATGTTAAAGGGACTTATCTAAGAAAAAGAAGATAAAAAAGATGAACAGTGAAAGGACAGCAAACTCACAGTTATTAACAACCACACCTAAAACAAAAGCAAACTAAGAGGACAGCTAGATCAGCAGCAGAACCATAGAAATGAAGATCACATGGAGGGTTAGCAACAGGGGAGTGGGAGAAGGAGAAGGGGGGAGAAGGTACAGAAAATAAGTAGCATAGATGGTAGGTAGAAAACAGATGGGGGGAGGGCAAGAATAGTAGGGGAGACATAGAATCTAAAGAACTTGAGACACGTGTTCATAAACTAAAAGGGAGGAATGGTGGGGGAGGGGTGTGCAGGGTGGAGGGGAATGAAGGGGGGGAATAGAACAACTATAATGGCATAATCAATAAAATATATTTAAAAAAAAGAAAACAGAACTGAAGTAGAATTCATTTATGCTGCATCTAATGTTGAAAAATGGCAGCAAAATCCTGAAAGGAACACAAAATTGCTGTACCTTCTAAAGTGCCTATGAATAAAATAGGTGAGGAGAAAGAGAGAGATTCAATTTAACACTGAGAGTAATTTTCCCCTTTCCTTCCTGGGAAAACATGTGACAGGTCATGTGTTGTCATGGAAACACTAAAATAAGAAATCTGTTTCAAATGCTTGTAGTTAGGTGCAAGGTTGTCAAATATAGGCTGTTTATATATGTGTCTTACAGAGCAGAAAAACACTGGTAATGATTTGGTACGTAATCATCCTCGTATTTATTCTAAATCTTCCCTTGGTTTGTGTTTTTATGTGCATGACATTCCAAAGTTATTTCCTTTTATTTTCTTTCACAGAGTTTACAAAAAGCATCTAGTCCAAACCTTTGACATGTCACTGGGTTAAAGTCTAAATTATAGACTTTGAAGCTTAAAGGTCCTTCAAAAGAATTTGATACAAAGCAAAGGGCCTGTTCAAATTCATGAACCCATGCTCACAAACACAAAACCCTTGAAGCAACAGTTATAATTGCTGATCTGTAAAAACTACGGAGTTTAGGGTAAGACACACCCCTGAATTTGAGTCCTGGTTTTTCCCTTTGGTTTTACTGAGTGACCTTGGGCAACATACTTAACTCCTCTCTAATTTCTTTTCTAATACATAAAATGAAACTAATTGACTCACTTTTATAGAATTATTGCATAAATACTAAATAATAGAGACCCCCAAAGTACAGATATTCATTATTTTTATCTCCTTCCAATTACTCACATTAGTGAATTGGACCAGAGTCAGGACAACTGAACCTGACCTTTAACTGCCAGATCCCTTCTATTGCTTTTGAGCTTTGTGGCTATACACCTTCTCGCCATTGTAGATCATTGACACCAATTCCTGTCAGAAGCATACAATTATTTCCCTGACCTTCAAAGATCTTATAGCCTACCCAGATGCCACCTTGCCATCTTAAATTGCATGCCACCAATCGATCTCAAGCCACTAAGCATCTGGAAGAGACTGAAGTACCCATATTTCATGGATGGGAAAGTGGAGTGTTTGGTTCAAGATCCAACTGCTAGTGAGGGACAGGGCCCAATGTCCCCAACTTCTGATTCAGAGCTCCCAACTCTGCACCTCACAAACACTGACCCCAAAAAGCAAGAATGCATGGTCCCTTCTGTACGCTGTGCCAACTTCCAGTGCTCTCTCTTTGCCTTGGAGAGAGAGCCATTTTCTTCAAACTTGGATACCAGTGTGAGTACAGGAAATCTTCCTAAGGGTTATAGTAGCAGGAATATTTTAAAGAATAATTTATACTTCCTCAGCATCCTTATCTTCAGAACCTACCTTTCTTTCACTTTACAAAAGAAACCTGTTTCCTTAATCTATCCCACTACTTACTATATAGTGCCTTATCTCAGAATTTAAAAAAATTATGCAGGCAAAGTGTAATTATTAGTGAAGTCACTCCAAACTTTTCTTTGTCTTAAGCACATTTATAGTAAAAGAGAACAATGGTGTTTAAAAATAGTAGCTAATGTCAAGTTGTTCTAAAATTAGATATATGATAAATAAAAAGTGAAAAGAATGACATTTTAATGACTTGACTTCTTCTATCCCCAACAATTACCCAAAAATTTGTCATCCTTGAGGCAGAGTCCTATGAGAAGAAAACAGAGAAAGTGTGGTTAAGAAATGCTGAATGCTAAGAATTTTGTATTTCAAATTAAAATGCATACAAATTTTGTAAGTATGCCTAACATATCCTTAGAACATGCATTTGGCTGAAAAACACCTTTAAATAGTCAAAGTCATATACCTTTGCTCCCCTTACCCTACAAACAATTACAGTATGGTGTTTTTTCAGAACTGTGAAATTTTCCAAGGTGCACTGTATAGAATCTACCTACAACAAAGACTTTGGTGCTCCACCCAGACCCTCTGGTCAGACAGAACACTCGTGTCCACACTGCAGATGGATTGTAGCAGGCTCTTTCTCTGTTCTTACCTCTCCCCTCCCCTCCCCTCCTCTGTCCTCTGTTTTATGTCTCTCATATCCTTCCCTTCCCTGTGCTTCCACACTGCAACTAATTAATTCATTGGCTACTGTTGTCCAGGAGATTGATTGTTAACTGTATTATTCATGCAACTTTGCATATAGCACAAGCAATGAATCACTTTTCAGTTTCAACTGCCAGTAAGACAGACTTTGCAGACTAAAAGGCTTTCAAAAATAATTCCCATTTAGTGGTAAGGGGGGAAAGACAGCTGTCAAAAGAGAACAGAGAAGCAATACAGACACATGAGTAGAAAAACAGTCTCTAGAATCCACTCCCAGAGTAAATGGTGCTACACTCAGGCTTCTGATTGCGGCCAGTGTAAAATAGCAAGGTCCAGATTTGTTTTCTTGCCTGAAATGACTCAAAAATTGAAAAAATGCAGGAAGCAAGAGTTTCAAGACACTGGACATGAAGCAAAAGAGGACAATAACCCTTGAGAACACAGGGGTTAATCTTGAACACAGGAGTGCTGGAAGGGTGTCTAAGGGGAATCAGAGGGGAATTGACTGGACCATTCTGACCTTTGAGTGGCCAAAAAACCTGTCATTGGCTATTGGGATGCTGAGGAGAGAAAATTAGGGCTCACTGCCCCCACAGAAGTCATTTAACTCTGGAAGCTTCTCTTACTTTGAAGGCTAGCTTATGGTCAGCATTTAGGTCATGACTACACTCTCTGCAACAGCAGCAGTATTATGTCTTTAAGTCCAGAAAAAAAAATCAGGGGATAAAAAGAAGCCATACAGGAAACCTGCACAATAAGCAGTATATAAGCAAAAGCCGTCCTAATAATAAATATTCGGAAGCAGAAACAGGACAGAAAAGAACTCAGAAGTTCCGAGCTAAGAGGCTCCAGTTCAAGGGGGCAACAGAGGGGGCTCCTGAATGTGCCTCCTCCCCAGGACACACTGAATCTGCAGCTACATAGGGAACAACTTCCTCTGAAAAAAGTCCAAAAGTAGCTCAGCATCTCCTGCACACCAGGCAAATGAGCAAATCCCATACAAAGAGAGTAGAAGGGGCTGAGGCAACAATCTCACCATGAACCCTCTCTTCAGCACAGTGGCCCCCGATCTGGAAGGAACTCACAACTCAGAGCTTCTTGCTGAGAAGTGAAGGATTTGAACCCCAGATCTGGTGTAAAACCTACACCTGAGAGACATCCCCCAAAATGTCCAGCTTTGAAAGCCCAGGGGAGTTGCATCAGGAGGCCCAGAAGGCTATAGTAAGCCTAGAAACAGCTCTTAAAAGGGTTCACATGACCTCACCTGCTCACATCCCAGGGTCCAGCCCAGAAGCAGCAGATTCAAATGGCTGTTTTCTGTGAAAGAGAGACTCTACTCATCTTGAGAGCTTCAGCCTGAGAAGCAGGCATGTAATTTAATACTCATCTAGGGGCAAGTGAAATACTCTTCAAAGACCATGGGGGAAACCAGGTGCCATGGCTCTCTCTCTGCCTAAAGGGGCTTGTGCCAGTTTTTGCAGCTTCCAAAGTGAGGACGCCCCATGACTGCCTGGCTCTGGAAAGATCTAGTCTAAGCTGTCTTAGACTGAGACTAAATCCAGTGTAGGCAAAGATCTAGTCTAGAATGGCACAAGCATTATGCCCTTCAGGGCAACATCTACCAGTTAGAACTTGTGTGTAAGTACCAAGTGACAGGCAATTAACCCCAATACAAAACCTTTATAGTTTGTTACTCATGTATTTGCAGGAAACTCTATGTGTCCTTCATAAAGGATATCAACCATGTTTAACATGTCTTATTGTTGCCTTCTATAAATTGTTGTGTTAAAATTATTATTATAGTTGACAACTTGGCTATATGAAAACTAAACGTGATTTAACTGAAAACTAAAGTCAAGAGTCCAGTGCCCAGAGTGAGCAAAGAATTAAGTGTCATAAGACAAAACACAACAAAAACAATAACAACGTTTTGGTGAACCCCAAGTAACATCACTAAAAACTTGAGACACTTCTTTTCTACTTGATTTTATTCCACCTTCATACTCTAAAGTCGGACTTGATCTCAATAGTGGTGCCTCATTGAAACCCCTCATACCAAGGGTGGCTCCCATGCTGCTCTGCGGTTATTTCAGACCCACAGGAAGTGCCCCTTATGATGTCTTCCTGTATTCACTGACCATCGCCGTTCTTACCTTCCTGTAATTCCTATGCCTGGATATCATTCTGCATCACCGTGTGGGATATATTTCCTTCATCTCATGCTCATCTGTGTGGAATTCTGCTTCCTTATATCAGAGCCGGCACCACAACCAGCTGTCAGGTTTTTATACTTGAATTTGTTGAAATTTGATCATTAGAGTTATTTTCTTCAAAAATGCTACTGCTCTCTTTCTGCTCCTACCTGCCAGTCTCTTAATTTAGAGAATGAGACAGATGCCCTGCAAGAATCACTTTCTGCTGACCGTGTGCACATCGTCAGTGGTCACCACAAAATGTACTTATGCTGTTATAGTAAAAAGCACTCTTTTAGCCTTAAAACTCATTTTAAATTTTGAAAATAAAAGGGTAATTCCCAAGCGGCATATTACAGACTAGGACCTGACTCCCTGAAGTGTGTTTTACACCTGATCTTAGCCAAAACGCTGAGACAGAGGAAGCAAGCACATACAGTGTGCTAAAGATAGTTTATTGAATGAATGGTGTTGGGAAAACTGGACAGATACATGCAAAAACTGAAACTAAACCACCTTCTTACACCACACACAAGAATAAATTCAAAATGGATCAAAGACTTAAATGTTAGAGCAGAAATCATGAAAATCCTAGAAGAAAACATAGGCAGCAAAATCTTGGACGTTGCTCATAGAAATTTGCTATTAGGTATATTTCCCCAGGCAGGGGAAACAAAAGAAAAAATAAACAAATGGGGCTACATCAAACAAAAATGTTTTTGCTCAGCAAAGGAAATCAGCAACAAAATAAAAAGACCACCCACAGAATGGAAGAACATATTCACCAACAGATCTGATACAAAAATTTACATACAAAATCTTTACAACAAATTTAAAATTTACTTTGTTAATATGCAGACATTTTAAAGAAATTACAAAACTCAACACCAAAAATCAAACAACCCAATTTAAGAAATGGGCAAAGGACATGAACAGACATTTCTCCAAAGAAGACACAAAAATGGCCAGTAGATACATGGAAAGATGCTCCACATCACTAATCATCAGAGAAATGCACATTAAAACCACAATGAGATACCATCTCACACATGTCAGAATGGCTATCATCAATAATTCAACAAACAACAAGTACGGGAGAGGATGTGGAAAAAAGGAACCTCTCGTGCACTGTTGGTGGGAATGCAGACTGGGGCAGCCACCATGGAAAGCAGTACAGAGGAGATACCTCAAAAAATTAAAAATGAATCTGCCTTTTGACCCAGTAGACCCCACTTTTGAAAATATATCCAAAGGAACCCAAAACACTAAACTGAAAGAATATAAGCACCCTATGTTCTTTGTATCATTACTTACAATCACTAGGTATGGAAGCAGCCCAAGTGTCCATCATTAGATGAGTGAACAAAACAATGATGGGAGATTAACACAATGGAATTCTACTTGGCCATAAAAAAAAAAAGAAAATTTTACCCTTTGCAACAGCATGGATGGACCTGCAGGACATTACGCTAAGTGAAATAAGCCAGTCAGAGACAGACAAATACTCATACGTGGAGTCTAATGAACAAACTGAACTAACAAGCAAAACACAGACAGACTCAGAGATGGACAGCAGATGACAGCTAGTGCAGGGGGAGGAAGTTAGGGGGTGGAGGGATTGGACAAAAAGGAAAGAGGACTCATGGACATGGACAACAGTGTGGTGACTGCTGTGGGGAGGAGGGGATAAGGGGACTAAATGGTAATGGGAAAATACAATAAAGATTAAATTAAAAAGAAAACATGCCAAAAAGAAAAAAGAAAAGTATTTTATGATTAGCCTTACTAAAAAGTATTTCCTTCACCCTAAAACCATTGACCTATTTTTCAGAAATTATTTTTAAATGACACCAGTATCTTTTACTTCATCACAAAATGGGAAAGCATCTCTAGGGAAGATGAACATTAGAACTCAAATACACTGAAGGACTATCAGTGTGACATCAAGGATAAATTATTGAGATCAGACTCATCCTTTTGTTTCAAGGATGATGGATACATGTGAAAAAGGGGTCATCTAAAAATAGGTAGATGAACAGACCCTAAAAATATTAAACACAGAGTATATCAATGCTGAATTTTGGTTTTACTAACATCATAATTTGCTTTCTTATTAAATTGTCATTGAAATACTATGGTTAGATGTTCTTAATTTTTTGTAACAATTTCTTTAATCTAAGCCTATTGACCTCTTTCTCAGAATAAAGCTTTTTTAATATATAAAATGAAATACATAGGATTACCAAGAAAAACAGTTACCAGAGGGGAGAGGGGAGGGAATTTAAGGGGGAAAATGGGAGGGATTTAGAGGAACAAGTATAAAGGACACAGCGACAATAACTAAGGGGGGTGGAAATGGGAGGGAGGTGGGGAGCACAAGGTGGGGTGGGCTGGGATGGGAGAAATAGACAGAAAACTGTACTTGAAAATAACTAAATACAAAAATTAAAAAAAACAAATCAATGAAGTAGTAATAAGTTACCTTTTATTGATAAAAATAAGACCTAATAGCAAATCTAATAACCTAATTACAAATGGTATTGAACATAAATGTTACTTTGAGATATCTTTAATACTGCAATAAGCTATGAAAATATCTGTCATCTTTATGAGACACCAGATCACAAATACTGCTAATACTGCTATGGTTTTTTGCTTATATTCATAAGGAAAAGAAATGGCATATTTCAGTTTGAAGATAAAGAAAATAAAGATATATTTTTTTCAAACTAAATTCACAGATCTCCTGAATTCCATTTCATGCAGGGAGTTGCCTTGCCCTGTATATTGTCTAAATATTTCTATATAGTCATCTATAGATTTAGGTGTTAGTTATTCAACAGATCATTACTGAGGGCATACTAAGCATCTTAAATTAGGTTAGGAAAGGGCTCAGTAAACAGTGTGGTACTATCTCAAAGAAGCTTATAGTCTAGTAGAGGAAAAACATTCATAAATTACCACAATTAAACATTAAAGATATTATATGGAAAAAAATCTAGTACAGAAAAAGCCCAAGTGAGGGGAGGGTCAAAAAGGCCACGTCCCAGAAGCAGAGGTATGTCACCAGTCTGACTTATGGGTAATGGGTGGGAAAGGACTTTCCAGGCAGAGAGAATTTAATGACCAAAAATACTTAGATATAAAACAGTTCTAAAAGATTTTTTCATTTGGTATGGCTTGAGATCTACTTTGAGGATCTTTTACCCAAATTACATTGTATTCACTGCCTATGAAGATACTTAAACATATCCAAATTCATTAGAGAAACTATGTATGCCAAAATTAATATTTAAGGATCAGTCAATTCCACACAAGTGTTTGGACTTCTAGCATAATTTGCTGAATGAAGGAAGGAAGAAACAGTGTATATTGGAACCCTGTGTGGTTCGGGTAATACTGAACAGGTCTTACAAGAACCACCAGGTGGCAGGTATTTAGTCCGAAAATGGCTGTTGACCAAGAGCAAAACTCAGATGATGAAATGTGTAATAGCTTGTTTCCTTGATTCTTACCATCTGAGTTTATTAAAGTCAAATGAACTTTGTGAGGAGATGAACTGAAGAATATTTTTAGCCCTTTGTCCTAGAAAAATAACTGTTTATTGAACTGGTTTATGAAATTGAATTTGAAAACAGCAGTAACAAATACTCTTCTCCCAGCAGAGAAAAAAATAACAAAAGGATTTTTGAGGCTAAATCATAACTCTATAGGGATTTCTACTCCTCAGTCTCCAAAATCAGTAGGAGGAGGATTACAACCACAAAAAGCCATTATATTGTCACATATTTTTGAAGAAATAAAGTACATGAGACTCTATGGGTGTTAAACCTCAAGTCGCTGTAGGACAGGTCTCGGTCTAAACAGCAGGATAAAGGATCTGAAACGCAGCACCCTCATCCACAAGCCCTTGGTGCGCCTGGTTGCCTTAAGTGGGACACGAGAAAAAGAGAGGCCACCCAAAGGAGACAATCCAGAAAAGAAACCAGATCATGAAGGGAACGTCTTCAATGAGGATGTTCCATGGAATCACATGACAAGTGAGTTACAGAGAGAGGGGATTCTGCTTTTGAAAGGGAAGGATGTTTTTTCATAAGTGGGACAGACGAGCTAAGGGAACTCTGAGGTTTTCCTCAGTGGACTGTTGCAGGAGAGGCTCAAGTGTGAGTCAGAGCATTAAAACCCAGACAGTCTGCCTCCGGGAACCACACTCTCAGAGAGAGGAAGCAACAGGGGGAAATGCACTGCGTGGGGCCTGGACCAGAGCGCCTGTTCAATCAGCAGTTCTTTCTATGTGTGCTTTTCCCTTTTGTTATTACCTAGGTTTGATTGTGTAGCCTCATTTTTACTTCAGAAAATAAATCTGACTCAATTTATTTACCCACATAACTGCTTTACACATGCTTATAAAAAAGACTATAATACTCAGTACTCACAAATTTACTTTTCAGTCATTAAACACACTAGTACGTATTTATCTCATTTATTTAATTAATACTCATGGTGACCTAAGCATAATTCTTGACCCATAAGTACTCAGCAAGTCTTCTCAAGACATCAACAATTATCCCTATTTTATACAAACTGAGTCTCAGTGTGTAAGTCCCCACAGTTTATAAATTGCAGAAATAGGGGTTTAATGTATAATTTCTAGATCTTTTTCCTGTACTGCTTTTTGCAATGGTGCATTAGCACAGGTGAAAAAAAGTAATACCTATACATAAATACAAAATAAAGGCACATATGTGTATGTGTGCATGTGAGAGAGAAAGGGGCCTCCAAAATAATCCAAACATATTGAGAAGTAGTCCCAATTTAACAGGACTAAGAAAGTTCCTGATGATGAGTTTTGGTACTCATCAGAGAACCATTTAGTTCCATAGAAGAGCACACTGTTGCTCCTACCAAAGCTATGTGAATATATATATATATATATATTTCCTATACACACATATTCAGATGTTTCCCAGTTAGTAAGCTATTAAACAGTGGTGAACTATCTCAACATTGGCTAGCACTAACATAATACATGAGAAACTCTACAGAGAATACGCAGAGCAGCGGCGTTAAAGTCACCGACAAGGGTAAGGTTAATTAACACTATTCTTAGAAATGTCAAGCAATCAGCAAGAACAGTATTAAATTGGGGTCACTGGAAGTCCCCCCTGCACTCAGCATGCTGAGTATATTATATTATTCATAATAACCTGTGCCGGCCTATAATGGCTTATGTATTTATAGGCTATTCAATGAAGTTTACAAATTCAGGTTTAATTCAAATTCAGCCTTTCCTTTGTTTGGTGAATTTACGTGAAGCATTCGTTATGGGCCAGACACTATGTAGAGGGCTTTACATGTATGATTTCACTTAATAACTCAATACATATCTCATTGTAAACTCCAGTTTTCAGAGAGGACAAACCACAGGCACTGGGTCACAGGGTGAGCCAGGTTTTGGACCCGGGCACTCTGAGTCCTGAACCATCTAACCCTGCATGCTCAGACTAAGCACCATGGCGAGGTACCATTCATGTTCAGGGGAGCACAAGCCTTGGGGGTCTGGGTGAGACAGCCCTGCCCTAAGAGAAGGAAACGAGTTCCATAAGAAGGCTGGGCCCAGGGAGCATTTCCGGGGAAGAGTGGCGCAATTAAAGCCCAGAGGAATGCTGGGGATCAGGGCTGTTTCTGAGCCAGTATGATCGCAGGGAAAGAGGCATAAACAGACATCAGGAACCAGACTGGAACAAGACAGAGCCCCCAAAGCAGGGTGTGGGGAGGGTACACTCCCAGAACAGAATGCCTCAAGTCCACAGAAGCCTGCTCCTCACCCCTCCAGGAAGGCTCCCCTGCCCGGCCCTGGCACCCGACCCACCTCAGCTAGTCTATGTCCTCCAAGGACAGTGCTGTCCATAGTCAAACAGAAGTAAACAGAAAAGGGTATAATTTAGCGTGCAAAATTTCAGGAACATGTTCAGTGGACATGCATGCTTTGTTACCAATAAAGAAATTATATTCATGTTTCATTCTCTCCCTCTCACTCTCATTCTCCCCCACCTCTCTGTCTCTCACACACACACCCCCGACTCCCAAATACACATAATCACGTGATGAATATTCATAGGATGAATATGAATATTCATACGAGACTGGACAACTCATCAAGCCTTCACGGGATAGACAGTGGGATGGACACACACCATTGTCCTGATGTTAGGAGGTAGCTTGCTGAGGGAATAGCACTGAGAGGGCCAAAATTAAAATGCTGATTCAGACA
This sequence comes from Artibeus jamaicensis, assembly GCF_021234435.1. Taxonomy (NCBI): domain Eukaryota; kingdom Metazoa; phylum Chordata; class Mammalia; order Chiroptera; family Phyllostomidae; genus Artibeus; species Artibeus jamaicensis. The sequence continues at coordinate 46,827,869 of NW_026521871.1, forward strand.
GGAAATCCATGAGGTAGCGTCTAAATGACGCTGACTTCCACCTGTGACTTTTTAGGAACATACTGGAGCATGCGCAGATCCTGGTCACTCCCTTGGAGACGCTCACATTGTGTTGGCTTCAGTACCTATGCAAGCCCATTGAGAATTCCAGGAGTCTTGAAGCCTGACAACCGTCTTCGGAGGAAAGAAGCCCTCTAGTGGCCATCAAGCCACTTTTATTTTAATTTTTTTACAAAAACAAATTTATATGCATTTACTCATTTCATTTTACTTTCCAATTGTTTTGCCAGGGACTTCCAAGGAGTGAAGGCAGCTGCATATGAAATGCACAGGAGGAAGCACAGGTATTTTTCAGGTCGTTGCTACAAATGCTCATCGTAGCAATACTCATTATGCAATGGTGCTCAGATATTCCAGGCAGGTAACTGCTTTGGGGAAATACAAATTAAGGGTGAGCAAAAGTACAGCAGAACCCTCAGCTCAAGGTCCTATGGCGCCAAGTGCAACTTTCTCCACACACACCTCCCTCAGGACCTAGAGCCTGGGACCTGGGAGTCCATGTCTTCCGCCTCATATTCATTCAGCACGTCTGACCGAGTTACTCCTCTGCATCAGTCACTTACTCGGGGGATAAAGGTATAACAATAAAACAGACAGGACTCCTGCCCTTGCAGACTTTACATTCTAACAGAAGTGAAGACAATATGCATTAAAGAAAAACTTTCATTTTAGATGGTGGTTGAGCTCTATTACAAAAATACAAAAAGGTATTTAGCTAAGAGGAAGAGCCACTTCAGATACTGTGACTGGTGGAAGTCTTCTAGACCAAGTCAGATTTGCACTAAGTGCTAAATGCTGTGAAATACTTGACCGTTTAAATGACGGAGTTGGGGACATGCTTAGCGTGTTGCAGAAGCAGCCAGAGATCCAGTGTGGGCGAGTATAATGAGAAAAAGCCTGACAACAGGTAAAAAAATTCAATGGATCCATGTTATGGAGGAACTTCTAGAATGTGGCAAGAAGTTTTTTATCAACTTCTGAACAAACTGAAAAGCAACTGGAGAATTTTAAGCAGAAGTGGTATCTGCTTAAAAGTTTACCCTGGTGCCATGTGGAAAATGGATGGTTGTGAGGGAGAGGAGGTGAAGCAGAAAACCCACTTAGGAGGTCACTCTTGGAAACGTTAAGCGACCAGCATGCAATATTAAATTGAGGTCACTGAGAGTTTCTGATGTATTCAGTACACTGAATGACCCATTACGATACTTATATTTTTCCCTAAAAAACAAATGTCTAAGAGTTTAATATATTCTCAGGGTATTCCAGTAAGGTTTACTGAGGCTAATTCTCTTCTTGTTTTTGCTGTTAATTGTCACTGTTCAGCCTTTGCCCTAATTTCCCTTTTGTTGACAGAGTCCCCAGTGTGAGAAAACCAGCATTTAACTCAGTTCAATTGTCATTTGCCAGGGGACCTTGAGCAGCTGTCTGAGCCATGTTGGGTCATAATCCTTTTTTCCAAGAATGAGTGGGGTCAGCATAGGCTCCTTGGGATCTGAGATTATATCATTGTTCATATAACTAAAGTAATTATAGCTTGGTCAGAATTAGCTTTGTCATTTATTATTCAGAAGGGAAAATTAATCAACCATGAGCCCAGTGACCTCAGTATTGGTTATATATTTGTGCTGGCTTTAAATAATAGTTCCATTTCTATTACTGTACTATAATTCTCTAAAAATATCTAGCTTATTTGGTTTTTACTCCTGCCTTCATAATGTATTTCATGAAAACAAGAACCTTCTCCATTTTTTAAAAACCTGTTGTGCCCGGCCTTTAGAAAGTACTTAGAATATAGTAGATGTTCCATGAACACTAATTGAATGGATTCATCAATGAATCATTTGCCACATTAGTGGGAATTCCTCTGCATTAAGAGGCATAGAAATTCAACAGACTGACCTACAACCAAGTTTTGTTTACATATTGTTATAGACTAGTACTTTTCATGGTTTTCAACATCATAAACTCTGTTTACTTAAAATCTTCCATAAAAATATGAAAAGCATATGAAAACCAGGCTTGTGTTGAAGAAGGGATGGAAAGCCCAAAGTTTTACCCAATGCCTTTGTTTTCTAGTTCCTCCACAAGCAACCATTGAGGTATCTCCCTAAATAGTTTGAAAACTGCTGGGAACCCTGACTACCAAGCTCTTTCTAACTCACAGTTGCTAGAGGTGATTAATCCTCAGTAACTTGCCGAACACCCCATTCAACAGCTGAGTCTTTGCTGAGCAACTCCAGGGAAAGAAATCCATACCCTGTAATATTTAAATATCTCTGTTAGAAAGTACTGCCTTTATCTGGTAAAAACCTGTCTCCCTGGCCTGAATTCAATCTTCATGAATCTCAACCAGCTGGTTTCCTCTTGCACAAGACAAACGCTTATCCATTGGAAGGAAGCTGTGTCTCATGGCTTCCCCGTCCAGAATGAACATTGCCTAGTTTTTTGTTCGCTTGACTTAATACTGATTCACTGTCCCCAGGGTCTCCCAAATTTGCATAGTCAAAACTTTCCTGCTCTTGTTTGGGCACAATTTGACAAGCACTGGGGAAGGAATGGTACCCTGATTAAAACACAATGATCCCAGCAAGTATTCTCCACTCAGAAGAGACAAGACTATCTGCTCCCACTTTTCTGTTCATAGCAATTTTGTTAATGCCAAGTGATAGCCATTGAGTCTTGAGGTGTGTATGTCATGCTGGGATTTGTCCACAAGCTTTGCTCATTCCATTGCCACTACCTACTCAGGGATGCCTTTCTCTCCAGCACGGACTACACTGTCCAGGAAACTGCTTCACCTTTTATTTCCACTGACACAACATTTTAAGATGTTTACTGTAATCATTACTGTGCAACAAATAGGAAGGAAGTAATATCAATTTCAGAATATCTCAAAAAGTCTTAGATGGCGCTATCTCTGGATTAGAGTGAACTGTGGGCGAACCATCTTACTGAGTATCTTCTAGTCTCCTTGCCTACATAGATGCTCTGAGGATGTATGTCTCAAAAGAGCATAAGCTTAGGATGGACATGCACAGGGATCTAAATGCTGCTCCATTACAAACTAGCAATGATGTTGGCAAATAGCAATGTCATCATTTCCTCATTTCTAAAGTGAAAATACCATGTTGTATGATCACTGTGGAGAATAGCTTCCCTGATCATTTAGCATAAATTAAGCAGAGGTGTGTCTCTCTTTTAAGGTTTTTTTTTTTTTCTGGGGATTACTTACATTAATTTATTCTAGGGATGAACATTTTTTTCATGGGATTATGCAGAAAATATATTATGGGGAGTGGTAACACAACTTAGTGGACCAAGAAGCCCAGTCTGTGATGCCTTCATTAAAAACCTTAACTCGATTAAATAGCTCAGGTAGGTTTCATGACCAAGGTTTACTTTTACTTTTAAGAACAAAGACTCCTTGTTGCTCCAAATCCTGATGCAGTAACACCAAATTGTTAATGAAAAGTGGGCCAATGACTTGAATATTTAAAAACGATTTTTTTTCATTTACTCATGTTCTGCACATCAAAGAAATGAGGGCAGCATCTAGCAGCCAGAGGCCATACTAATTGCCCTGAGTTTTTAACATAGTAATATCATCTGTTCTATTATATAAGTAAATATAACCCCTTATCTACCTCCCTTCTGTACCTTTGTAGGAATTTTGTGGGGGGAAGGATCCAAATGTTATATTGCTGGTAGATATTGGAACAGAGATTTGAGTGTACATTTTGAAAGAGGAGTTACAGTAAATAAATGAACATATATGATGCCTGTCCAGAAAGTATCCAGCCATTTACTATGGAAAATAGACACATTTATTGAAGAATATAGAAGATACAAGAAACACTGTACATAGGACAATGATGCTGCAGTTCCCTTCACAGTAGGCACCATGGGACCTCACACAGTTCTCCTGACTACAGCATGATGTTCCTTCTGTTCTGGTAGAAGCTATGGAAGGAAATTTGCCGTGACAAGGTTCATACCAAGATGCTGCATCACAATCTCAGACACAGCAGTTTTTGGAACCTCCAGATTAGCTTCTAGTTCCCACGCTGTCTGTCACCGATCTTTGTTGATTGCAGCCCACACAAATTTAACATTCTCAGGTGTTCTGCTTATTGCAGGCCTTCCAGACGTGGATCACTTTCAACTGATTCTTGACCATCTTTGAAGCATCTGTGCCACAACTTTTACTGGTGTTGCATTCATTGCATGGGCCCCAAAAGTCCTCTGAATCATATGAATAGTTTCCATGGAGGAAAGCTCAAGCTTAACACAAAATGTGATGCAGAGTTGTTACTCTACTCGCCCAGTCATTTGGAATGCAACGGCCACACAGTACATAGTCTCACTCAATGGCATCTACCGCCCCCTACTGACTAGTGCAGTGAAGTCATCATTGTTCATGCACAGTTCCAGTCCACTTTCCTTGGCTGCTGGGTTACATGGATGTATGCAAACCGTTCTCATTATATTAATAATGGGTGGACTTTTTCCAGACACACCTTGATATACCTCTAAGAAGAAAAATAAATATTTGAAAAAAAGAGGAGTCACAGAAGAACAAAGGGAAGTGGGACATTCAGCACTCTTCCGTTCAGTTGGGATTTTAACTTCTAGAAGAGGTGAGGTCGACCCATGTTGATAATGAGAAGCTGATTTCATCACTACCTGCACTTCTCCCATTCCCACTGCCTAAGCATTCTTTTCCCATCTGGAACCCTCTCATTCACATTTCTACAATAACCTCAGTGGCCATTTTCTGTAAATTCATGGGAGGTACTTACTCTCTTCTCTAGCTCCCATACACTCAATCCACACATCTACTACGTCATTTCTCTGCTATTTTTAGAATCTATAACAACCTGTCTCTTTCTTTGTTAGACAATGAGATCTCCAAAGGCAAGAATCATGTCCCACCATTCTTCATTGCTCCAAGTTCTACCACTATCATTGGAACACAGTGGATGTTCAGTACATGATTTTGGGGTAAAGGATGGAAAAAATAACCTTGTTTCTGTCTGGATTTCTCAACATTTTACTTCTTCCATAGTTAGTGTAAACTAACATCAATCTTCTCCAAGGTCTTCAAGTAAATTAGGTAATTTGGGGGCTCTTTCTAATAACTTTAATGCCAGAGTTTTCTATATACCTTTTGGGATGTTGTCAATTACCTACTCATTGGGATTACATTATTTCTTTCTAGGCATCCAAATTCTTGACATGCCTAATGTCACCTAAACCCAGTTATAAGAAGTCAGTAGCAAATGAACACTGAATTTCTAAAACCTATGTGAATGGTTTTCTCTTCCAGAAATTCTCTTAAACATTTTATTAAATATTATATTCTCTTTTTCAATCCCCAAGAGAACACTTCACAAGAATACTTTTCTTGGCCTAATTTATTAAACTCTAATTTTGGTAGCATTTTCCTGTGCCAATCTATAAACATTTCAACTGAAGGAACTCTACCTACACCCATTCCAATGTCCAGTTTGCTCCTTTCTAAGCACAGGAGTTTATACCTGGTGGACCTTCAAGATAGAGGACTTGCATTACTGAACCAGCAGATTTTTGTCTCTTGACCTATTTGTCTAGCTTTGAGTAAATCTTCTTAAAAGGCCTCCACTCCTATTTCACACTAAAATTTTCCAGTGTGATAGTTTATAATTTTGAACCAGGCCACTTAAACTCCAGCCTAAATTGGTTATATAAATCCTCTACACAATTTTGACTCATCTATAATTAATCATCATAATGAAATTGTTAAATTACATTTATTTCTAATACCATAAATCCTTCATACCATATAATTTGTGGTATGATTACATGATTAGCTGAGTAGCATAATTAGCACATTCCTGAGACCTAGAGCATGACCTTGGATTGAATTCTGTTAGTCCTCCTTACCTCATTATCAGTGACTCCAATAGGAGATTAGAGAAGCTGTTGTTCACACATAAATCTTTTCCTTGTGGCTCTTTTTCCTGAGAGCCATTTGCACAGGGAGTGTCTCTTTTAATGTGCTTTCTAGTTTCCCCGCATTTAAAAAATATTTTGACTCTCCGGTTTAAGTTCAGTAAAGTAAAATGGTAAGTATTCATTTAAATACACAGATTTCACAAAATATTTTTATAGATGCATAGTATATGGAATAGCCCCCATATAAGAGCCTACACTACAATCAGTGCAAGCTGCTGGTTCTTTTCAAGGCTCGCCTAGAACTAGTCCACTTTGATTCTCAATGCATTCTACTGGCCAAAGCCAGGGCTAACTTCATGAGCATATGATCTCTGCAGTCGTACAGGGCTCCATTCTTTAAAAAAGGCTCAGTGCTTGGTTTGATGCTCTACTATCACCACCTCGACATTTTTAATAATGTTAGAACGAAGGGCCCCACGTTTTCATTTTGCACTGGGCCCCACAAATCATGTGCTCTTGGTCAAAATCAGTCACAAAGTCATCCCAGATTCTAGAGAAGGGGATAGAAGATAGAGGCAGGCTACTTCTTGATGAGTAGAGAGCATATATGTTCAGGAAGGGCAGGATTTGGAGACCACTGTATCTCTGTTTTACTAATAAATAAACTGAGAGGAGAGAAGGGAAGTAACTTTTACTGAGTCACGCAGCTGGTCATTCATGTCACAGATACAGCTCTGATATCCACTAAGTAACCACTATGCTTAGTCCAGAGCACACTGGGGACACAACCGTGAAATGGATGGAGCTCCTGCTCTAGTGCAGTCACTGGAACTGTTACCAAGGTGAGAGTGCATTTGGACACAGTGTACTTCCTTTCAATGTATCAGCACCCAGTTTAATTCCCTGGATTGGCATCTCCTTGCCAACTCTGATTGTTCAGACTCCAGTGCCTAAAACCAGCCATTTGTCTTTCATCCTGCCTGGACCAGCTTATGAGCTTTCTCCACTCCTAGTTAGAAACAATGAGCTTGGAAAAGGAGAAAGACAGTATTGGGGCCAGGTGGGGGAAAATCCAACACAAGTCAGGGTGGGTCCATAGGTTAAGAAAGAAAGTAAGGTCAAAAGATGAGATCCTCAACTACTAGACTAAAGATGAGATTCAACAGGGTAAGGAAATGAGAAATGATTAACACAGGGCTAGCTTCCAAATTTGAAGTCTTAGAAATGTAGCAATGTTGAGAGATTTACTGTTAGGTAACCAATGGTTTGATAGACTGAGGAATCATAAAGATATATGGGAAATAGATGGCCATACTTTGATTTTCAATTATTTTCTTATACACAAACTTTTTGTTGTTTCCACTTTTGCACTGTTACTGACAATGATACCATGCATTTTAGGAGCCCGTGCATTTCAGGGTGAAAGTTCAGTGCCCAGGCCCTCCATCCATCCAGACGGCCTCACTCTGATCCTGCCTGTGCTAAGTTACCCACTAGCTAAGTGACACGGGGCAAGATGCTTCCCCTCTGTGGCCTTGTTTTTCTCATGTGCAAAATTGTGGAGCAAATAGTTCCTGGTTCATCAAGTTTGCGGCTGGATTAAAAGGGCTTTTTTAGTGCTCAGAGTCTGAAACATTGTAAGTACTCAATAAATATCAACTATTTTTAAGTCTTTATGTGTCTATTACAACATAAGTTACAAGTCAAAATAATTCTACCTTTGAAATGACCAAGTTGAACTTTGAAAAATATTTCAAATTGCCCTTAAAATTTTCATGATGCCTGTTTTTTCACGTCCATTTCAATTTAGCAGACCACTTAATTTTTCCTGAATCTGATTAGTGATTTAGTATCATTTTAATTAACCCATGTTAATTTGAATATATGTTTTATATTTTAGTGTGTTTGAATATATTTATACCTTACTCATAGTTTGTCTTTATTTTTGTTTCATGACTTCTGCTTGTTCTTCTATTGATTTGTTCTTTGCTCTCTTATTAAATTGGAAAATTAATACCAAAAACACACATAACACAAAAAGCCTCTTTTCTCAAATGTTTTCCTTCAAAACCAAGAAAAGGTTGTCCTTTATCTCTTGTCTTCAAACATACAGGGTGGTTTTTCTCTTTAGGTTTTCTATTCCTTGTGTGATAAGAATCTTTGTACTGTTGATACTCTTGTTATGAGTCTTTTTTGTTCCGCCTTTAGGGTTTTAATCGTTCCAGACCTTAGGGTATTACTGTTAAAAGAGGTGGAGCAGCAAGTGTGTGCAGACGTGACTACTTCCGGTAGAACCTGGACCGCGGACACCTCTGCAGATGTGAGAATGACTTTGCCATGTGCGGAGGCAGAGAGGAAATGAGAGAGGTGAAGACCCCAAAGACTGGTTCTGTCTGAGCCCTAGAAAAGCACTAGTCTGGCTGAACAAAGTGTCTGTGGGGAGGAGTGGGCAGACTAGCTCTAAGGGAAACCTTCCTCACACAGGTTTTGTACCTGTTCTATTACCGTGGCCTCTATTACAAGTGACCCAATGTGAGATAATGAACTCAGGGACCTACTAGCACAGCAAGTGTTGTCTGAGCCATGAATAAAATTAGCTTAGCCACTGGGGTCAAGGGAAGGGTAAAGCAGAGTTTGCTAATTCTTCAAAATGAGATCATCCTTTTTTTCTCAAAAGCAAAAGTCCTGACACAGAAAACCAATGATGACATGTCACAGCAAATCACCCTATAAGATATTATTTATAAAAAAGAAAGAAAAAGGCTGCACGCAATGGCATATACAGAAAATTCTCCAAAACAACAAATGCCTTATGGAAGTACTACAGAAAATAGGACTGCCATATTTGGCCGTGTATAACGCACACCCATGTTTTTTTGAGCATGATACAGGGAATTACTATAGCCATGGTGTGAAGTCATTATACCCACGTCTAATGTGCAACCTTATTTTTCCCTCAGAAATTTGGGCAGAAAAGTGCTCATTATACATGGCAAAACGCAGGTAACTGAGTAACTTTAAGAAATATAAAAACCATCATTTCCTTGATGAACAGGTAAATGGAACGGCAGGAACCACTCTGGAGTGTGCGGATATGCATGATTTACACGTGTGTGAAGTACGTGACCATGCGTGTGTGAGAAAGTGTGTGTGTGTTTGAAGACATTTCAGAATAATTATCACACGGTCCCACTGACTTCTCCAGCTTCCGAATCCCACCAGCACAGACCGCCTCTGGGCGACGCGCAGCGGGCGCTGCTGCTGCTCCCGGAGCCGCGCTGCTGGAGTGAGCTGCTTTGATCGAGGTTCGTCCCCTGCCTGCAATGCTCACGCTTACGTCTTCACCCAAAGGCGTCCACACCACACCTTGGGTTTTAAAGCAGAGAACGTCCTCCGAGAACAGTTGCTCAACCACAGCCTAAGCAGCAGGGCGAGCCGGGGTGAGCCCCCGCTGGAGGCCGCCTGGGGAGTGGTGCACTGCGCTGTTCAGAGGCAGTTGCCCGGGACTCGGCAACAGCAGCTTCGGCTCAGACTTCCCGTGCCCTGGGTCAGGGACGCTCCTCTTGATTACATCGCGTGTGCGCCTAATCTTTGGCGCCCTGTCAAACACAAATATGGAGCTTGGGGCAGTGGACGGTCTTGAGGGATTACATTCAATTCATGGTGACCTGCACGAAGCATCCCTGGACCACTCCTGAGCTCTAAACGGGCCCCGTCCTCCCCGTCCTGTGACTGTCACAGACAGTGCTGATTAAACACTAGTCCTGCTCTGCAGCATCTACCACGTGGACTGGTCACTTCTCAGTATCAGGGACTTTTTTCATATAATTCACAATGTATTTGATAAACTTTTTATATTATTGCAATCATAATGCAGTCCCTACTTCCCAACGTTATACCCAAGTTGTCAAAGCAGAATTGGGTGTTTCCAAATCTGCAAACATACACCTTCTCACACACACACACACACTTTTTGATAAGGTCTTGTGTATTTCCAGAAGTGACTCCTTTCATCGCTTATGTTTGGGTTTTATCATGATAGTTCTTAGGGGGCCACTTCAATTCTAAGGCTTTGGGAATGTCTGATGTTATGTAACACGGAGACCGTGTGCTCCATGGGGAGGGCAGGGGACTGACTGACCCGCAGAGGTCACAGTCCTGGGCAGACCTGTGCTGGAGGGCAGTTCAGGAGGACGGGATGGACTTTTCAAGGTATTTACATGAAGTGGTTCAAAACTGTGCATCAGTACATGTTCATCATAGTAGAGAAAGGAGCCGGAGCCAGTGATAAAAGGAATAGAACATCAGGACCAAACAGTGAGTGAGGGCAGGAATTAGGAAACGTGAGACAAACAAGCCCAGAAGTTGAATTTATGATGGACAGGCCAGATGAGCTGGGGACAGAAGCTGTGGCCAACTACAGCCACGTAAGGACTTTCTCATCTGTGTGTTTTGGCTTGCTGGTCAAGGGTGCAGGTCAGCCAGGTTACGAGGAACACAGAAACACACAGCAGGTGTTGTCCTAAAAACTAAGGATATTGTTCAGCCATAAGAGAAAAGGAAACCCTGCCATTTGGAAAAACACAGATGAACCTTGAGGGTGTTATGCTAAGTAAAATAAGTCAGACAGAGAAAGACAAATACTATATGACCTCACTCATATGTGGAATTTAAGAAAGCCAGACTCACAGAATCAGAGAGTAGAATGGTGGATTCCAGGGCCTGGAAGGTGAGGGAAGTGGGGAGATGCTGGTCAAAGGGTATAAGCACTCAGCTATAAGATGAATAAGTTCAGGAGATCTAAAGTAGAGCATGTTTATCGTAGTTAATAATACTGTCTGGTATACTTGAGAGTTGCTAAGACAACAGATCTTAATGCTCTCACCACAAAAAAGGAATGGTGATTGTGTGATATGAAGGAGGTGTCAGCTAGTGCTTTGATGGTGAACACTCTGCAATACCTAAGTGTAACAAATCAACACGTTGTTCACCTTAAACCAACACAATGTTATATGTCAGTTATATCACAAGGTTTCCTCAGCTTCCGTGGTGAGAATGGGACACATGGCCCTTCCAGTGCCAGTGTAAGTCCCTGACCTGGTTCTGCTGGGAAGGGGTAGGAGCTTTAGGAATATGAGGTCAAGGTTATCAGAAGCCTACTTCCCTGCTGCTCTTAGAAGACATGTGCTACTGTAGAAGCAAAAGAGATACTTACAGAATGAAAAACAGACATTAAAGACAAAAAAGGAGAAAGAATAACGGCAGCATTCCAGTCCTGGTCCGGGAAGGCTCAGATCCTACCTTAGACCATCGGCAACCTTCCAGACAAAAACTGACTTTTTTACTTTTGTTGTTGCTTGGTGTTCCTGAAAGTAGAGTCTGAGGTACAGGCTCCCCAGTGGTTTAATTGGAGCGTGGTCCCAGGGAGTAGGAATACACAGGATGGGAAGGGGAGCAGGAAGGAGAGAAACAGTGATACTAAGGTGCACTGTACTTCTTTCCTACTGGGATCATGAATTAATATGTCTAATGCTGCTATGCTTTTGACCTGGAACTGAACAATGAAGTCAATCCATGGTGGGTGCTGGGGCCCAGGTTTCTTACTGTTGGAGTGGGAATTTATAGATAAGCAGAGAAAGAGGCTAGAACGATATTTATGGTGTGAGTTAGACTTAGGGACAGTATAAACTCATGTTTAACTTAATATAGACACTTATGGTTATATGGGTAGTTATAGTCATGAGTATATACACAGGTTAGTATGCATACATGCATTTCCTTCTGTCTGCCAAGCACAGCCGGTACCAAGATCTTGGTTTCTGATACTATCCGCCAATAAAAGGGACCAGTGCTCCATGGAGAAATGACTGATTCTTGAAATGGAGTAGGAAGTCCACAGAACCAACCTGGAGCCGTTTACAAGGCTGGAAGTAATAAAGTCCTGTTGACAAAGCAAGCATGGTGGTGATGGCGATGGTGACAGGGCAATGTCAAAGGGGCACGGGAGAGGGCTGAAGGAGCTCACAGTGTCCGCAGCTGGAGCAGTGTGAGCACAAACCCATTCTGATATAAACAACTGAATACATGAATAAATGAGAGAGAAGGGACAAAGGATTATGGATAATTTATATAAACATTCTGCTCTTAAGAAGGTGGGTGTAACTTTCATTCTATAAGCATGGCCTGCACATAGTAAATTTACAGTGAAGAGTACAGTACAGAACTGGTGAGGGGGGTGGTGAGCGGGTAATTTTATAGTGGGAAAGAGAAACCTGAGAAACACTACTGCAACTACATGACCAAGGTCAAGGCCACCCGTGATTAGTCATGGTTGGCAGAAGTAGGTTTACAGTCGTGAGTACACAAAACAGAGTTTATTCTTGTATTATTATTCATTAATTATCATATTATCTCCCACACAAACAACTGTAAAACTACTTTTGCCCACCCCGGCGTGAAGTGACAAAAATTTCATCCCCGTGATCTTCCCCGAAACCCATAAACCCAACCCGATGACCAGAAAAACATCAGACAAATCCCAGGTCACAGACATCCTACAAAATACCTGACAAGTACCCCTCAGAACTGTCAAGGTTGTTCTTGTCTTTTTTCAAAAAACAAAATTTGAAAAGCTGTCACAACCAAGAGAAGCCTCAGAAGACACGGCAACTGACTGTTCCTGTAAGGCACCCTGGGTCAGAGAAAGGACACTAGGCAAAACCTAAAGACGTCTAAATAAAGTCCGGACATTAGTTAACAACAGTGAATGAACACGGACTCATTCATTATAACGAACGTGTCACACCAGTGTAAGATGTTAATCACAGAGAAAAGTGGGTGTGGGTGTATTGGAACACTCGGTGCCGTCTTTGCAATTTTCTGTAACTATAAAATTGTTCTAAAATTAAACATTTATTTTTTTTTAATTTAAATGCATAATACACATGAAAAAACACCCATACCCTGCAAAAGCTAACCAAGAACAAAACGCTTTCAGGCTTATATTAATATAAGTAAAGAGACTTTAAGAAAAAGCATTACTAGAGATCAAAAGGAAGACAATATAATGATTCAATTCACTAGAAAAATGTAACAATTCTGAATTTGTGTTCACCTAATAACACAGTCAACATAAAGAGAAAGGGAAACATTACTGGAAGTGCAGGGAGAACTAGGCACCTACATGGTCACAGTGGGAGATTAAAACGCCATTCTCTCTGTTGCTCAGAGAAAAGGACAACCAAAAACAATTCACTAAGGATATAGTGTCTATTTAAACAATACAGCTTTGGGATAAGACAATTCATTGTTGTGAGATGCAGCCCAAGAACTACAGAATGTACTGTCCTTGGTCCAACAAACAAAATGCCAGTATTTCTCCCAAGTTATAATCACAACCAAACTGCTCCCCTGCTTTTCCAAATGCTCCTGTGACTGGGGTGGGGACAGCAACTCCCACTCCCCCCCATACACTCAGTTTAAAGCAGACCCCCTTCTGTGGCCTAAGCATACTATCTTGTGTATATGTCCATCACAGTCCTTTCAAAATGTTGTTTTGAGGTGTGTCTTTCACACCGGAACGTAATTTCTTACATATAGTTGATCAAATGATATCAAATCAATTTTATAACAGTAGTAAATAATACTCATTAAGCCCTTCCTTATTTAGTACTATAAAGTAGAAATAGTTATTTTATTGAGACGTAGAATAGTTTCTTTAAAGTTACTAACGCAATGCCTGAGAATTTAAACTTTCGACCGAGTAGTACTGTTATGACATTATTCACTGTATAGACAGCTCCCTGTGTTGTGGAGCTGGGGTGAAGTTGTAGAAGCCTAGCCCAGGAGTGGGGTGAGGGTTGGGGTCCCGGAGCCCAGGCAAGCAGGATGTGGCATTTACCTAGGACAGTCTGAGGTCGCAGTCAGGAGGGGAGACATCCTGGCTGAGGCATCTTCAGGTTTGTATCTGGATAGTGTTCAATGCCACTCTGCAGCTATGATAAGATGGAAGGAAAATCAGGGAACAGTCTGGCAGGCTGGAGTGAGGAAGGTGAGGTACGAGGTTCCAAATAGTTTCTCTGATGGGGACAGGCCTGGCCCCCCCTTCCACTGTGCTCCTAGTTCTTGCAGGGACCACAGATGCTCCCCTCCCACAGGTGCATCCTGGGGTCCACCATGAGTGATTTGTAAAGGAAAAAAGCCTCTCTGTGTCAGTGTAGACCCAGAGCTTCCAAGATGTTCTGCCTGACTCACATCCCTACTTCAGCTTCTTCATGGAAGAGCTCAAAGAGCCAGCTGTCAGAGAAGAAAGGAGAAGGACTCAGGGTAGACACCGGACATAAAGCCCTCTGCTCTCGGGTCTCCCTTAAGGCCAGCAACACAAAGGCAAAGGACAGAATGAGAGCAGTCACCCCATTATTCTTTAGAACTGTCACATGTACCAGGGGGCAGCAGCCTCCTGTTAGCCACGCTCCTTTGCTCACATAGCAGCCATTTGACATTAACACTAAACACTGCCTCTCCGGCTCCCAGCATCCATCGCCTTTTGTGTCTGACAATGGCTTCCTGTCTGTCAGCCAGAGGGCCACTTAGTGTCGCTGGGAAGTCCAGCTATGGTATTTTCTTCAAAGTGATGGGCAATACTTCCTCTTGTGCCCCATCCACCAGGGAAGGGGCATGAGAGAAACTCTGTTTGTGGGCGTGTGTGTGTGTTTTGGAGTGATCAAAGATAAAACTGTTCATACTGTTTCACAGCAGCCTCCGTGCTCCATTTACTTAGTGGACAACAACCACTAAATGGAAGAGTAAGGCACTGAACACAGACAGGTCTGTGGAAATCCGTATCTGTGCTGAACCATATATTAAAATTTCAGATTACCAATATGCTTAAAATATCATGTTAGGGCTGTTCGTAGAGCTTCAGAGTTTGTACAAATGAGCCAGTGCTAGATTAGCATTAATGGCTTTTCATCCACTTTTTCTGAATCTGAATTTCTTAGCTTATTTTTTTGTGAAAGTGGCTCTGTGCGCCTTCCAGGCATCTCATATATTCTGACTCACTGATGTAGTACAGCAGAAGCTAAAGCCTGACTTCCTGCCTTTGCCTCCCAGCTCCTCTGGGGCTGGCCTGTGACCGCAACATAGTGCAATTACTCACCCACCCTCTCTGTGCCTGTTTATGGCAGCGATAGCCACCCGGTGATGTCCTAAAAGTCCTTCACTCACAGAGTGGTTCCGAGGGTGACATGAGTTAAGGTGGGCAGGAGGTTCAGAACAGTGCCTGGCAGACAGTAAGTGCCCTGAAGACGTCTGTTGTCATCATTGTCGTTTATTATATGGCTGCTGTAATTTTTCATTTTTACCCGTGCAAATCCTCTTATTCCCCATGCATATGCAAAGTGCCTCTTCTGTCACACTGCCCTGACTGCATCTGCTAGATGAGATATGGTCTTTCCTGCCTTAAAAATTCCATAAAACCTTAGACTTTTATTTAGCACCAAAGTATCTACTTTGCAAATGATAAGGAGTACATGGACACCTCTCTTGAAATTGCTTAGGGAAAACTTTTTATTTTTAAGATGCTTCAAAAAGTTTCTACAAATAGGGATTATATTCTACTTATGTGGTGGAAAGCTTTGCTAGTCAAAGACTGGTTCACGGACTGGAGAGTATGCACATCACCTGAGACCAGTCAGAAATGCAAAAACCCTGACCTCTCCCCAGCCCTGCTGCACCAGGGTCTGCACCGTACAAGGTCCTCAGCTCACCTCCCACTGAAGCACTGGTGTAAAGCTTGAGTACCTGCCTGAGATGAGCTGGATTCAGCTACTTGGTTTGGGGAAAAATAGGACCTATGTCTTCATAAGAGCTCCATAATACTAAGAAACTTCTTTTAATATGTAACAAAGCTGAAATGTGAACTCAAGTCTCTGAATCCAAAATCTTAACCATTAATCTATGTATTCTTGACTAAATGTCATTGCTTACCTATTGGAAAAGTATGATGTTTATGATGTGGATGTCAAAAAAGGGACTTGAGTCCCAAGGTCATCACATACTAGTGTGGATATAGGAGACCCATAGTTGCAGGAGTTTCCAGGTACTTAAGGATGCCTGGAGGGTGATGTTGATGGATTTTGGTCAGTGACTGTTGTATGTCAGGTTTACATGGGGAAAGGCAATAAAGAGCAAGTTGGAGAAAGGTTGAAGGATTTGTCAACCTATTGCCTCTCTCCAAAGGTAAATATATTGACTATTAAAGGTTGGACAAGACTTCCGCCAAGATGGAGGATTAGGGTGGATGTGCCTGCCTCCTCTCACAACCAAGTTTAAGGACAACTAAATATTAGCATCAGAGAACACAACCAGAACACGGAAAACTGAACTTTTCGGAAGTCCGCAAACAACAAATTCTCCGGCCCGGCCGGTAAGAGGCGAAACCGGCGGCGGCGGGTTGAGGAGTTACAAAGGAGAACTCGTTGGACCCGGGCGCGGGCGCGGAACCCAGACGCGCGACTTTTCGGAAGTCCGCAAACAGCAAGTTCTCCGGCCCGGCCGGTAAGAGGCGAGGCCGGCGGCGGCGGGTGGAGGAGTTACAAAGGAGAACTCGTTCGACCCGGGCGCGGGCGCGGAACCCAGACGCGCGCGCGACTTTTCGGAAGTCCGCAAACAGCAAGTTCTCCGGCCCGGCCGGTGGGAGGCGAAGCCGGCGGCGGCGGGTTGAGGAGTTACAAAGGAGAACTCGTTCGACCCGGGCGCGGGCGCGGAATCCAGTCGCGTGAATCCAGTCGCACGGGCTCCAAACCCAGGATTGGACCTAGTGAGCAGCCCACCGGGTGAGTGACTACGGTGGAGTCAGTGGGGAGGCGGTGGCAGCGAGTTGACTGTGGGTGCCCGGTTACGCGCGGGTGAGGGAGTGAGCGGGGGACCGGTGGCGGCGCCATTTTTCCCCCGCTCTGACCACGCCCCCACATACAGCGTCACAACCCAGCGACCTGGGACTCCAAGGCGCCGCTTCTCTCACTTAAAGGGCCAGAACAGACCAAAAATGTCGCAGGGGGACCTCAAAGTCCCGGAGATAAATCTAAGTGACGAAGAAATAGCAAATCTCTCAGACGCACAATTTAAAACACTGGTCGTCAGCTTCCTCACAGATCTGGTGGACTATAGCCACAAATTAGAGAAACATATGAAGGCTAAATTAAGGGAAATGAATGGAATTCCACAGGAAACCCATAGAGATGAAAAAAAAACTGGGGCTCAACTCAATGGAGTAAACCAGAAGGAAGAAAAAAATGATCAATCAGAAAGGAATGAAGAAATAAGAATTCAGAAAAATGAGGAGAAGCTTAGGAACTTCCAGGACATCTATAAACGCTCCAATATCCGAATTATAGGGGTACCAGAAGGGGGAAAGACACAACCACCAGTGGAAAAACTATTTGAACAAATAATAAAAGAAAATTTCCCCAATCTGGCAAAGGAAACAGACTTCCAAGAAATCCAAGAAGCCCAGAGAGTACCAAAAAAGTTGGACTCAAGAAGGAACACACCAAGGCATATCATAATTACATTAGCCAAAATTAAAACGAAGGAGAGAATCCTGGAAGCAGCAAGAGCTAAGGGGACAATCACCTACAAAGGAGTCCCCATCAGGCTGTCAGCAGATTTCTCAAAAGAGACCTTACAGGCAAGAAGGGGCTGGAAAGAAATATTCCAAGTCATGAAAACTAAAGACCTACAACCAAGATTGCTCTACCCAGCAAAAATTTCATTTAGAACGGAAGGACAGATAAGGTGCTTCTCAGATAAGACCAAATTCAAGGAGTTCATCATCACCAAGCCCTTATTATATGAAATGTTAAAGGGACTTATCTAAGAAAAAGAAATTAAAGAAACATGAACAGTGAAAGGACAACAAGCTCACAGTTATCAACAACCACACCTAAAACGAAAGCAAACTAAAAGGACAGCTAGATCAGGAGTGGAAACATAGAAATGAAGAGCTCAAGTAGGGTTAGCAACAGGGGGAGTGGGAGTAGAAGACGGGAGAGAAGGTACAGAAAACAAGTAGCATAGACAGTAGATAGAAAATAGATGGGGGGGGCAAGAATAGTATGGGAAATACAGAACCTAAAGGACTTGAGACACATGGACATAAGCTAAAGGGGGGGTAATCGGGGGGGTGGGGGGGCAGGGTGGAGGGGAATGAAGGGGGGAATAGAACAACTGTAACAGCATAAACAATTCAAAAAAATAAAATAAAATAAATAAATAGAAAAAAAAAATAAAGGTTGGACAAGTATTAATTTTCAAGTGCACAAAGGAGCAGATTTCTTTTAGGATATTTTGTTTGAGAAAAAAACATTTTAATTTACTTTTTACCAAAACTGCCTAATTTTCTTGCATCTTTTTAAGTCAGTTTTTCTTCTGATTTTTTTAAACGGTGCTGAACTCCATAGATTTAAGTAGTGTGTGTTCCTTACAAGTTTCTTGCTATTTCTGTTGTGCTTTTGAGGTTGGCTCTGCTAGGAGGAAGAACAAAGAAATCACTCAATAATTCCTAATTTTAATGCTCCAAGTGAACACTCTAACACTCCAGTACATAGAAACATAAAAAGAAGCTGGCAAAGAACACAGTTCTCTCCCAATGCCTTCATGAAAGTGCTTATGCTAACTCAGGGTGTAGCCTTGGTTTAGGGGCTGAAGGGAAGGAGATTTGGGAGGAATCTTCAGGGTAGGTATATGAAGGAGGATGCCACAAAACCTGGAATTTATTTATTAAAAAGGTGTATTTATTCTTCCATGTTTATACTTCCATCACCTCCAAAGTATACTCCATTTGATGCAATACATCCATCAAGATGTTTTTTTCCACTGCCCAAAACAGTTTTTGAACTCATAGATTTTGATGCCTTCTAGTGACTCTGCCTTTTTTGTTTCATCGCTTCTACATTGGCAAAACCTTTCCCTTTGAGGACTTTTTTCACCCAAGGAAATAAAAATAAAGTTGCTGGAGGTGAAATTGAGTGAACAGAGACCGTAGGGCATGGGGGTCAGTGCAATTTTTGACCAAAAACTGCTGAACACTCAGTGCAGTGTGGGCAGGTGCATTCGTACATCACCCATCATGAAGTGGGCAAATGTGTTGAAAGAGTCTTCCAAAAAAGTTCACTGAAGCTGAAGACAGCCTCTCACAACAACCCAGCTGGTACAGTGACCCAGACGGGTTCCTAGAGCACTCACCCAGCGAGGGAAGCATGTACTACAAGGGGCTCACCTCCAGCAGATAATTCTGGTTTTTTATGGGTGCCCCACCTCAACTTGTCTGATAAAAAAGAATCACATTTTGGCCCCCCAGGGCCTACCACAGGCTGTGTCCTTATACTGACAGCACAGAAAGGGGAAGGCAGAGCAAAGCCACCGCATATGTGCCTCGGCCCAGGCCCCTCGCCTGGTACGTATTGTGAACGGGGGACATAGAATACAGAAAAAAAGAATCACATTTTATTTTAAAGCTGGATGCGACTAGAAATCATGCAGACCCACCTTCTCATTTATCCAATGAGGGAAAGGAGGCCAAGAGATTTATCAAGGTCATGGGTTAGTCATGACTCGGCACTGCCTGCAAGGCTGGCACATGGGGGAATCTGAGCGACAGCTGGGACGGCTCTCTCTGGGGTCATACAAGAATCTGGAAGTCCTCCATGGAGTCTCCCCAATGAGAAAAGGCTGATTTCTCTTCATTACATCACAGTTATTGCTGATACTCTATTTGTAAAAGGTTCTGGGTTCTCTTGAAACTATCCAATATGCTGCAATAGAACTAAATCCAGCCATGGGGATCTCTCCAGTGCTGCAGCCCCCAGACCAAGGGAAGCCTTGATATTCACCGCACACGCTTCTGGGCAGCCGGGCCTGGTGCCCCACATCTGCATCATGCACAGGCTCCAAGATCGACCCTCCTGCCAGACTGGGGAGAAATGCCTCCTCTCTAATGGCCCACGCCCCTTTCTCTTTACATTTTCTCTAGGTGCGGGATTTGCCCAACCCTACACCTAGGAGAAACTGATCCATGAGTTTAGACTTGCACAAGTGGGTAAAATGATAAACATTCACCAGCTTTTCTGTTATACTGTAAAAAAAAAACCATGAGGTAGGAAAATTAAGGATCTAGCAGCCTCCCTGAAACAGGAGTGGGAAAATATAGGAAACATACACACAGAGCTGCAATTTGGCATGGTTCTCTACAGCAGAAAAAGTAACGCCCAATTAATATGCCAAGAAATGATCACACCACATGGACTAATATATTTCCCATTTAAACTTTACATTGAAATGTTAAGCTAAAATGTGATAAATGCTAAGTGTATTCAGGCCACCTGCACATCTCCAGAATGTGTAGGGGGGAAGGTTTGAGAGGCACTGAACTAGGCCAGTGTCCTGCTTTTGCAGGTGAGGGAAATGAGGCCCAGCCACGTACTCTGGGTTTACACACAATTCTGGCAGATCCAGGTCACAGTTGAGTGGACAGAGGCCTCAGAGTTTGTGGCAAGCTTGGAGAAACCACACCGGTTACTTCAGCCTATCAAGGAGGCCCCTGGAGCCCAGAGTGCTCTCCCTCAACCAGGGCCCTGCTGCTCTTTGCTTGGTCCTTGTAGGCATATCACCTGTCCTACCGATTGCAGCAACAGAAGAGACCAGGCCTGCAGGGGTGCTGGCATTAGAACTGTCGGCTCACCTTTCCCTTAGCCACCAGGACTAGCCCTTTAGTTCCTACACCCATCGCTAGCTCAGTCACCACGGGGTGCCCAAGCCAACCTCTTAATCCACTGACACTAGGACATTCTCCTCAGTGGGTTCTGTGCATGTTTCCACCCCTTCCCAAGCTCCCAGACCCTCCCGTCATGATCTCTGGACTGCTCCAACTGGCATCAGCAAAAATTCTCTACTTCCTCAACCTCTTCTTTTTGATGTCCTTCACCTCTAGAACTCCCTGACTCCTGACCCACTCTGAGAAGTTTTTTTAGACAAATCATATTCATTTTGAGGGAACCCTTCAGGCATTTGCTTTTTTTTTTCTGGTTGAGAAAATGAATGTGATTCAAAGTAAATGTGATTAATGTCTTTACCAAAAAGATCTCACAGAGCTAGCTCCTTCTACCAGGTGACAGAGCAAGAAATCTGCAGTCTGCAACCCAGGAGAGGACCCAAACCCAACCATGTGAGCACCCTGATCTTGGAATTCCAGACTCTGGACCTGTGAAGAATAAATCTCTGTTCTGTTGTAAGTCTCCCAATGTGCAGGGGTTTCTCAAAGCAGGTCAAATGGACTAGGACATCTTTTTTGTTATGGTCTTTGCCTGACTCCTGGTCACCTCTTTCAATGAAAGATTTTAGAAAGTGGCTCACTATTTTCATTAGTATTATTTTATGATTTTTATATCACATCAAAATAACAGAAATCCACTAAAACAGTGGGGAGGAGGGAAAGACAGAGTGAGAGAGAGCAAAAGAGAGAGAAAATGAGAGAGGGAGAGAGAGAGACTCAGTAGGAAAGGAGCATGGAGAACCAATATCAAGTACCTTAACTGACAACAGAAAAGGCTAAGTACAGCTTGAGCTGATGGCAGCTGTGGCTGGGGTATGAAAGCCACATGCAGCAAGATGAGCACTGACACAGTTCATCCTCCCCTGAAATGCACACGGATGGGTGCATCAGGTTCTTCTGAAATCAGGGCAGCCAGACGGAGTCGAGGGCAGTAAACCTGGTTGAAAGCATGATTAAGAGCAGTAAGAAATCTGGATCTCCTCATTTTTCCTACAGAGCCAAGTGCTGTGACCTTTCCCTCTTTCAAAGAAGCCTGGATGTTTACTCTCTCAAGATCTTAAGTGAAAAACAGTTGAGCCTTGAGAATAGGAGGTACAAGGAAGGCTAGAAATGATATTCCAATAATGAAAACAAGAGACTGGAGTACAATTTCCCTGTTGAAAAGTAAGCCCCCAGTTCCTTTCCCTATTCAAACCATGAAAGTCAGCTTTACATAACACACTCAAACAAGAGATTAGAGTATTCCTCTCTGGGGAAACTAGTCAGATCGAGATAAGAAAACCTCCAAGTCCTACAGACATTGACCTTGGGTTGTCCAACAGATAAATAGCCAGATCTCTGCCTGATCAATTTACAATGCAGTGCATCCGTTGACAATTGCTACTGCTCCCCCACCAGCACCATCCCTGCTGCTAAGAACCAGCGATGACCAGGCATTTGAGAAAACATTTAAATGAAGATCAGAGAGAAAATTTAAAAAAAAAGAAAGGAGAACAGAAAAAATAGATAATGCTATGTATGAGTAGAGGAAAACATTACAATTAGTTAATATCAAGGGAAAATATTGCTTCCATTACATTGCAAGTAGATATAATAGAACAAAGACTGAAGAAAAAGAAATATTAGAGATAAAAATGATACTAGCATAAATTAAAAGTGCAATAAGCATACTTAAAGATAAATTAAGGAAGAAGAACATAAATAAAAAGATAATCTCTATAATCACATTTGGAGAGAAAACTTAAAAATATCACAGAAATGGAGATCACAAGGAGAGTTACCAGTGGGGGAGTAGGAGGGGAGAGAGAGGGAAGAGGTACAGAGAGTAAGTAGCATAAATGGCAGATAGAAAATAGACAAGGGGAGGTTAAGAATAGAATAGAAAATGTAGAAGCCAGAGAACTTATATGTACTTCCCATGGACATGAACTGAAAGAGGGGAATGCAGGTGGGAAGGGGTGTGCAGGGTGGAGGGGAATAAGGGGGGGTGGGACAACTGTAATAGCATAATCAATAAAAGATATTTAAAACTTTTTTAAAAAGGTAAAGACATGTCTGGTATGTCTGTATCAGTTAAGGATCTAGTAATTCATGCACACATAAAACACACACTCACACACACAAGTGACACAGAGTAATCAAAAGACCAAACTCTAAATAAATTGTTAACTCATTCATTAATTATGCTACTGATTATACGTAAGTATTAAAAGCCAATTTTATAAGCATCTTTTTCTTATTTTCTCCAGTGACCTTTACTATCTCTGTCTACCAATGTGCTAGTGTATGTAACACTGGGTAAATTGTATTCTTCATATTTCCATGTTGATGGTAGAATGGTTTGAAATCTAAATGGGTTTTTCAATTTCCCTCTATACATGTCTAATTGAAGCAAA
The DNA here is from genome assembly GCF_021234435.1 of Artibeus jamaicensis. Classification (NCBI taxonomy): domain Eukaryota; kingdom Metazoa; phylum Chordata; class Mammalia; order Chiroptera; family Phyllostomidae; genus Artibeus; species Artibeus jamaicensis. The sequence goes on from NW_026521871.1 coordinate 46,851,089, forward strand.
AGGCTTTCACCGATGAAATAGTAACAAATTCTATATATCTCTGTGCTATGTACCTTGGAGTCAATACATAAGTTAAATATTTTTATGTTGGGATTCAATATCTGGTGTCTGCTTGTCTTATTTGAAAAAAATTTCACTTGAAAGCAATGTGAACAATTAAACACTTATTTATTTATAAATATATTTTATTATCATACTGGTGACATTTAGCAGCTAGTTATATTTTAAAAGAAATTGTGGGTATTGCCATTTATTTAATAGTAGAACTAACAGAACCACGGAGGGAGTTACAGAGAAGACAAATGAGGCATTGGTGAGGCAACCGCTCCCTTGTGGGTTAACCATTAAAGACCAGGAGTCAATGAGCTGTGCGAAAGTTGAAAGTTTGCTATTAGTGCCTTTCTAGGCACTAGATTTGTATGTAATATAAATATTCTATCTGGAGCACATGATTGCTGGAGGCTCTATGAGCCACCTGAATGGCAAACCGTTAATACAGTACTTTCTGTCCTTCTGCTTCACTCATTTGGTATTTGTTGGAAAAGTTTAACTGCTCTAATGCTCTTTTAAATAATTAAAATGCTTGTTTGCTTTGTTCTCCCCTTGATATATAAAAAAAATGGCTGAAAATAATTCATCCTGAAGTTGAGTAATAGCCATGGCTTTGTGCTACAGGAACATAACTAGCTTGAAAAATGTGTTAAATGCCCTCTCAATTAAATTCGAATGGTAAATGAGATCTTTTATTGGTGTGGGGCAAACATGTTCTGCTAATACACACTCTGCTGTCAGATTTATTTCCTTCTAAGAATAGCATGAGTTGTTTCCAATCTGAGATTCTTAGAAGTTCAGCTATCATTCTTGAACCAAAGCTTTCACTAAGAATCAACTCTCCTTGGCAAACATAACAGACACTGAGTAAAGCCCTGCCTGGAGGGCAGGGAAGCCAGCTGAGTCACCGTGGCATCATCTCACGGTTGGAGGTCATGGAGGAGATTTAATGAGTCCCAACAAAATGACTAAGACTGCTTTTCTCCAAACGCAGCACCTGACAGCTCACTGGGGATCCGGACACTCATCAGAGATATGCTCTTGTAGACCTGAGTTCTCCCTAGACAGGTCGTCATATTGCTTGTCATCTCCTGAAGGATTTTTCTTCTTGAATCACTTTTGTCAACAAATTACCATTACCACTTCCTTTCTACCTAGAATCTATCTTTCCAGGGATGTTGTGAGAACAAAATTCATTCACTTACCTATTATTCATTAATTCAAAGTTATTACTGAGTGCCTACTCTGTCCCAGGCATTGTTCTAGGTGCTTAGAGTATAGCAGTAAACAAAGCCCCCCCACCCCACTCTAGTGCTTACACTGAGGGGCTCAGAATAAGAGCACAAATGGACCTGATTTACCATATGTCTAGGTATTTAACAGTTACACATCAAGTTAACAAATGCCTGAATGACACGCAATTTTATCTTCCTACCCTAAAGAAACATATACGCCTGTATGATATTCAGGTTCAAGTTTAGAATTCTCAGACTCCTTGAAATTGCCCACTACAACGTGGTATTGTGAAGAGTAGAGCCAGCCCCCAGCCTCCGGCCCCCAACAGAAGCCTTCCCTCCCCCTCCCCCTCACTCTGTCCTTCTTTCTTCCCTGCAAAGGGCTTCCTGCAACTTGTATGGAATCTTCGAGGAATTCTCTAAACCTGTCCAAGCTTGGTTGACATTTTCTGAAAATAACTCTTGAGCCCAGGGGTGCACTCAGAAAGAGGCCCATGCAGACCCTAGAAGAAAGCTCAGGGTCACTCAAGAGAGGAATCCCAAGATTATTAGTATTCCCAGTGACCTAGAAATGGGTTTAGTTCTCTGGGTGAGCAGACCCATCCTTTCTCCCACCAGGGATTAGCATTTCAGGCCTTCTCCTGTAACTCCGGTACCCACAGCCCAACTGGGTATACCATGAGGGCAAACCAACTAATAAAGAGTGTCTCCTACTCTTGGGGCCCCTCCCAACCCATCTTGTAGACTTGGCCTTTTCTTCTCTGCCAGTGAAAACATCTGAGTCTTCCTTCCCATTTGTTTTTCTTTTTCCTAATTTCTTAAGGTAGAAATTTAGGCTGCTGATTTCAGATCTTCTTTTATAATATAAGCTGTCATGGTTAGAATTATACCCTGCCCCCCCCAGTACTTTAGAATTTGATTTTATTTGGAACTAAGTTCTTTGAGTTGTAATTAGTTAAGTTCCAATACATCATTCTGGAGTAGGGTGGGCCACTAGTCCAATATGATGGCGTCTTTGCAAAAGGGGAAACTTGAACACACACATGCATACAGGAAAAAATATCATGTGAACACAAAGACGGCCATCTACAAGCCAAGAAGAGAAGCCTGGGGCAGATTCTTCCCACACAGCCCTCGAAACAACCTCGCCAGCACCACGATTTTATACTTTTTCACTGTTCCAGCCTTTAGAGCAGTGAAACAATAAATTTCTGTTGTTTAAGCCATCTGGTTTGTGGTATTTTGTTATGGTACCCTTAGAGAACTAGAACATTTTATCACTGCTAATTTTCCTCTGAAATACTGCACTAGCTGTATCTCACAAATTTCGCTATTTGGTAATTTCATTTTTATTCCATGAAAATATCTGCTGGACCTTGAGATTTTTCTCTTTGATCCTTGGATTATTTAGAAACATGCCATTTAATTACCAAATATTAGGAGATTTTCATTAACTTCCTGTTATTTGTTTAATGATTAGTTCCATTAAAGTTAGAACAAAATTGGTAAGATTTCAATTATTCAAAGTTTTAAAGATTTGTTTTATGATGGAAGATATGATGTGACTCTTGGTAAATGTTCCATTTAAACTTGAAAAGAATGAGTACTATGTTCTCTTGGGGTGGAGTATTCTAAAAATTTCAATTAGATCTAAGATAGTTAATGCTATATCTTGTACCTCCTTGCTGATCCCATCTATTTGTCCTATTGGTTATTCAGAAAGTAGGATGGACCTCTCCAACTCTAACTGTGAATCTGATCTGCCCACTGTGTCTTCCAGTTCTATCAGCTTTTGCTTCACATATTGTGAAGTACTCTTGTAAGGTGCGTACACATTTAGAAATGTTACATCTTTCTGGAGACCTGACTCTTTTGTCATTTATTTCTATGACTTTTCTAAGCTCTGAAGTTGACATTGTGTGATGTTAATATAGCTATTCCAGCTTTTTTATCATTAGCATAGGCACGGTCTATCTTTTCTGTCCTCTTACTTTTAACCTCCTTATAGTATGTTTAGAGTGGGTTTCTTACAGGCAGCATAGATTCGAGAGATTCAAATGCCAGTGTAACTGTTCAGTTCCTCCTATGCACCAGGCATAGGAGATGCTGCAGATCTTGCATAAAGATTACGCTCTTCTTTATGAAGTCTAAACAAAGAAAATTTACTTTTTAGTTCAGTGCACTAAATTTGCATTCTGAAGTCAACTTTAATCCTGTAGGGTGGCAATATATTCATAATGCTTCACATTTGTCTGCCCGGGAAGGTGAGCATGGTGGCCCAAGCAGGCACTTTTCCTTCGGGGCAGGATTACAAAGGAGACTCGGGGACAAACGCTGGCATGAAAAAGTGGGTTAAGCATTGACGATGAGCTTTTTCTGCCCGGATCAGTTTTCTGTAGGAATTGAATCCTGTCTGAAGCAACTTTCTTCTGTCTGACTTTTCTTTATGTCATTCCATTCTGACCACCAGTTTTCTGACAGTAACTGGTAGCATACAACACCATTCCATGGTTCAGTTTCCAAAATTACAGCTCGTTTTGTGACAATTACAACTCAGAAGGTTGTCTCCTGGTTCCTTCACACTATCAGTCTGCAAATCACTATGTAGTAAAGGCCAGTACTGTGGAGGTTCCTGCAGGTGGCTAATTTCTTAAGGAGGCTTTATTTTTGCGTAGTAACACTTCCCCAGCTTCATCTTAGACACCAGAATCCATTTAGTCTATAAAAGAGAAATCAGGCTTCACTCCACTTAATACAGCAAAGCCTCAGACTTCAGACTCTAAGGTCAAAGTGGTAATAGAAGATAAATGAAGCAGGCTGAACTACAGGAGGAGATTCCAGAAGTGAGTAACCAGACCAAGGCCAAGTGGGGACAGATTATGGAGGGCCGGTAATGAGCTATAGAGGATGAGGGATAATTTCAAAGATGGTGAAGCATAGTCAAAGGACATGGACTTTTGACTGATGTAAAAGTCCAAGTTCAAAGAGCTGTGGTCAAGCAAGAAATGAGGTATTCATCACTGGAGATTGGCAGAGAGACACAGATACCCAACTTTTCAAGAGGTTCAAAAGGGCAAGCCATGGCACCAACTAAGGACAAAGATTCAGAGAGATGATACCAGGCTCCAGTCATTAGACTGAGTTTGTGTTACGAGTTGGATTCACTAGTAAGCAATGATAAAGATTAGCACCCAGGAATTTTATTCGGGATACTCATGAAAGCAGTATCTGTAGAAGGGAAGGGAAGGTGGCAAAATTAAGGACAGAGAAGTTGGTCTATGATGCAGTTTCAGCTAAATTCTCAGCTGCGATTACAAGGAGTCTTCTCAGTGTTGCTAGTCAGGGTCTTTAAAGCCTTGCTCATACCTAATGACTGTCATTAAGTGTGGGCTAGACCAACAGAGAGGAGTAACTGGCCCAAGCAGCTCTTTTCACATTAGGTACTTCCCAAGGAAGGGTAAAAGCCCACAACTATCTGCAGGAAGCACTTCCGGGGCCTAGAAAAATAAGGCCTTCAGTCTGGAAATACAATCTGGGCGTTCGCTATAATCTATCCCTCGCTAAACTCAAATCCAATTCTTTAAATAAATTCTAGGAGACACTAATGAAGGCTCCAAATGGCCTTCTCTTCTCTAGTAAGATCAGAAAAAGTTTCATAGGTCAAGTACCCTTGCCTTCTGATATATATGTCAAAGAACAGTGAGCAAAAGAAAAGGGATCTTTGGGCTTCCAATAATCATGCATTGCATACCTGCCTGAATTAGACACTGGAGCAATACAAAGTCTTGTAAAATTATGGTAGCAGGAGAGAGAAATATAACTTGTGATAATTTATAGGCCAAGGTCTACGCACATCTTATATTAATATTACCTAAATTAATCCTCATAGAGATTGAGGGAAGATGGTGATAGAGTAGGACAGAGCGGATTCTAGCTCCCATACTCGTGGGTGAAAATTCTGGCAGATCCATAGAGAAGCAGCGCACTAATCCATCAGTTATCCAGCATTTGTGAAATTAAAAGAACAGAGATTGTGACAGACACAGAAACACAAGAAAGCAGTAGGTCAGTGGGGTCTCGGGGACCGGAGTAAAGACAAAGCGGCAGTGGGGGCCGGTGTCCCCGGCCAGGTGGCCCCGGTGCTGCCTCTACAGCCAGGGTCCAGAGCTATCGGTCTGAGACCAACACCAGAGGTGTCTGCCACAGGAGTCTGGGCACCCAGCGGCCCCAGTGGCTACCAGCGCTGGCCAGCAGCTCCCCTGCTCCCCGTATAAGCAAAACTGGACAACACCGGGCAGAGACCTGTCTGCTTGCTGGCTTGCATTATCAGGGAGGGTTACAAAGACACAGGGCCCTGTTCAACTGCAGACTCTGTGGTTGCAAGCCTGGGAGAATTGAGAGACGCACTGGCCTCACTGGTCTGGCTGGGGACTGGGCTGGACTGAGAGGCAGGCTGTCTGGAGAGTTTTGGGTTTTTTTTTTGAAAGTGGACTGAGGTGTTCTCCTGCCAGGGCAGCTTGGCTTGCTTCCCACCCGGCCTTGCAGAGAGCCATGGGGAAAGCGCTTCCCAGTCCTATTAAACAACAAATGGGTCAAGAAGGAAATAAGGGAAGAAATCAAAACGTTTCTGGAAACAAATTAAAATGATCTCACAACAACCCAAAACTTATGGGACACAGCGAAGGCAGTCCTGAGAGGGAAGTTTATAGCAATACAGGCCTACCTACAGAAGATAGAAACATTTCAAACAAACAACCTAACCCTATGCCTGCAAGAACTCGAGGAACAACAACAAAGACAGCCCAAAGCAAGCAGAAGGAAGGAAATAACCAAGATTAGAGCAGAACTAAATGACATAGAGACTTAAAGCACAATCCTAAGGATCAATGAATCCAGGAGTTGGTTCTTTGAAAAGATAAACAAAATAGACAAGCCTTTAAGTAGGCTCATCAAGAAAAGAAGAGAGAGGACTCAAATAAACACAATCAGAAATGAAAGAGGAGAGATTACAACTGATACCACAAAAATAGAAGGGATTGTAAGAAAATACTATGAAGAACTGTACGCCAAGAAATTTGAAAACCTAAGTGAAATGGACACATTTCTATAAAAATATAATTTTCCGAAACTCAATGAAAAAAAAAAAAACAGAAAATCTGAACACACCAATAACAGCAAAAGAAATTGAAGCAGTAATAAAAAAAACTCCCATCACACAAAAGCCCTGGACCAGATGGTTTCACAGGAGAATACTACAAAGCATTTAAGGAAGAGCTAACCCCTATTCTTCACAGACTATTCCAAAAAATCCAGAAGGATGGAAAACTCCCAAATTCTTTTTATGAAGCCAGCATCATATTAATTCCAAAACCAGATAGAGACACAACAAAGAAAGAGAACTTCAGGCCAATATTGCTGATAAATATAGATGCTAAAAAATCCTCAACAAAATATTGGCAAATCGCATCCAACAATATATCAAAAAGATCATACACCATGACCAAGTGGGATTCATCCCAGGGATGCAAGGATGGTTCAACATTCACAAATCAGTAAATGTACTACATCACATAAACAAAAGCAAAGACAAAAACCACATGATCATATCAATAGACTCAGAAAAAGCTTTTGATAAGGTACAACACCCATTTATGATAAAAACACTCAGCAAAGTGGGAATAGAGGGAGCATTCCTTAACATAATAAAGGCCATATATGAGAGACCTACAGCCAATATCATACTCAATGGGCAAAAATTAAAAGCTTTTCCACTAAGATCAGGAACAAGGCAAGGATGTCCACTTTCACCACTTCTATTCAATATAGTTTTAGAAGTTTTGGCCACAGCGATTAGGCGAGAAAAGGAAATAAAAGGCATCCAAATAGGAAAGGAGGAAACAAAACTGTCACTGTTTGCAAATGACATGATAGTGTACATGGAAAATCCTTTAGACTCTACCAAAAAACTGCTCAAACTAATTAATGAATTTGGCAAAACAGCAGGATACAAAGTCAATATCCAGAAATCAAAGGCATTTTTGTATACAAACAATGAATCAGCAGAAGCAGAAATCAAGAAAAAAATCCCATTCTATACAGCAAAAAGAAAAATAAAATATCTGGGAATAAACCTAACCAAGGAGGTAAAAGACCTGTATGCAGAAAACTACACAGCACTGAAGAAAGAAATCAGGGAAGACACAAACAGATGGAAACATATACCTTGTTCATGGGTTAGAAGAATTAACATCATCAAAATATCCATACTACCCAAAGCAATATACAGATTCAATGCAATACCTATTAAAGTACCAATGGCATATTTCACAGACATATAACAAACACTTCAAAAATTTATATGGAACCATAAATGACCCCAAATAGCAGCTGCACTTTTGAGAAAGAAGAACAAAGTAGGAGGGATCACAATACCTGATATCAAACTGTATTACAAGGCTACTATAATCAAAACAGCCTGGTACTGGCATAAAAACAGGCACATAGACCAATGGAACAGAACAGAGAGCCCAGAAATCAACCCAACTCTCTACAGTCAATTAATATTCGACAAAGGGGGCAGTAACATAAAACGGAGTAAAGATAGCCTCTTCAACAAATGGTGTTGGGAGAACCGGACAGCTACATGCCAAAAAAATGAAACTTGAGCACAGACTTACACCATACACCAAAATAAATTCAAGGTGGATAAAAGACTTAAATATGAGCCATGACACCATTAAAGTCCTAGAGGAGAACATCAGCAAGAAAATCTGATATTTCACGCAGCAACATTTTTACCGATATGTCCCCTAGAGCAAGGAATATAAAGGAAAGAATAAACAAATGGGGTCTCATCAAAATAAAAAGCTTCTGCGTGGCTAAAGAAAACAGTATTAAATTAAAAAGACAACCAATTGTATGGGAAAACATATTTTCCAATGATACCTCAGACAAAGGTTTAATCTCCAAAATATACAAAGAACTTACACGACTCCACTCTAAGAAGACATCTAACCCAATTTAAAAATGGAAAAAGGACTTGAACAGACACTTCTCCAAGGAGGACATATAGAATATCCAGAGACACATGAAGAGATGCTCAATATCGTTAGGATGCTCAACACCAGTCAGGATGGCTATCATAAACAAAGCAACAAACAACAAATGTTGGAGAGGGTGTGGGGAAAAGGGGTCCTTAGTTCATTGTTGGTGGGACTGCAGACTGGTACAACCATTATGGAAAACAGTATGGAATTTTCTCAGAAAAATAAAAATCGACCTGCCTTTTGATCCAGCAATCCACTGCTAGGATTATATCCTAAGAATCCAAAGACATCAATTTCAAAGAACCTATGCACCACAATGTTCATAGCAGCACAATTTACAATAGCCAAGAGCTAGAAGCAACCTAGGTGCTCGTCAGTAAATGAATGGATCAAAAAATTGTGATACATATATACAATGGAATTCTATGCAGCAGAGAGAAAGAAGGAGCTACTACCCTTTGCAACAACATGGGTGGAACTGGAAAGCATTATGCTGAGTGAAATAGGCCAGGTGTTGAAAGACAAATACCATATGATCTCACCTTTAACAGGAAGCTAAACAACAAAACAAACAAGCAAGCAGAATAAAAACAAACATAGTGAAATAGAGAACAAGGGGACAGTGACCAGAGAGGAGAGGGAAGGGAATTTAAGGGGAAAAAGGGGAGGGATTTGGAGGAACAAATAGGAAGGACACAGGGACGAGAACTAAGGGGGGTGGAAATGGGAGGGAGGTGGGGAGCAAGGGGCGGGGGAGGGTGGGATGGGAGAAATAGACAAAAAACTGTACTTGAAAAATAACTAAATAAAAAATTTTAATTAACTAATTAATTAATCCTCATAGTATTTCAATCTGGAAAGTGTTATTAATCCATTAATTAATTAACAAAGAAGCTGAGGCTGACTGATTAGTTACTACCTAATGATACAAGAAGCAGGACAGAGGGGCACAGGCTATTGAAAATGAGAAGCATCTGGTATACATTGACATCTCAAGTTCTTGTTCACCCAGTCCACTTGTGTTCTTCTCAGTGTTAATGGCAGCCATAACTATATTTTGGATCTCCCAAAATGAACTGTAGGTCTTGGTCATGGGAGGTTAAAGGGATCATCTACCTGTCACACCTGCTGGACTGGCTGATTTGAGATCTCATCAACTCTCATTAGTAAGTCCATAAGTATTTTGGCAGGAGTACTTTAAACAGTTCCCATGAATGGTGTTGCAAAAGCATTTTTTTCTTCACTTCCCTCAGGTCATCTTTGTAGAGTAGGATATCTTTGGCTTTTCTCCAGCAGTAATAACACATCTATCTGCTCTTCCCAATGTGTCATATTCAAGGTCATAGCCTGTGTCTTTGGGTTTTTGCTAAATAGTAATGCAAAAAGCTAGCTGATAAAGGATTTTTCTCTGTATAGCTGATTCTAAGTGGGGCTGAGACTACAGAGAAGGAAGGAAATACTTGTAGGGAAAAATAGTTCAGGGTTCAAGGAAGAGAATTTAGAAATGCTGAGAGACAAAATAACATGCCACATTTGGTTAAATATGGCTACAAAAATAAAATGTAAGTGGTTTTTATGGCAAAGTGCATGGAAAAAGAAGTACACTACACTCGTATCATTTAAAAAGTATGTAGGCAATATTAAGGAGTTCAGACTTTCTCCTAAAGACCATGGGAAAGTTTTGAAGTATTTTAAGCAGAAAGCCATACTGGCCGAAAGAAACACGGAGTCTCTAGAATGGTGACCTGTTCTACCACCCCATTCTTCCCATTCTAGCTGCCTCTTAACACTAATCTCAAATTCCCCTAAGTAGAGAATCATCTAGGAAGCTCCCTCTTCATCACCTGAGTGGACAGATAAGAGCAGTACTGAGAATTACTCAGGAGAGGCACCGGGGCACTGACCAGCCCTGACCCAGGCAGGCTGCTCAGCTAACATCTTGCAGCAGGCGCCCACAAAGAGACAGAATTACTGTTTTATAATTCTACTAATCAGCTGCTCCAGGGCAGAGTGCCCAGACTCCCCTCTCAGCCAGCTGCGAGCTAATCAGTTTATTTTTTTTTTAAGTACAAACAAGAGTTACTGTGCCTGATAGCCTGATTTTTGCTTCTTCTCCTCTCTCTGTTCTTATCAATCCTGATTTTGACTTGGTGTCTCATTTGAACTCCATTTCCTCAAATGTGAGCAAATAATTTCCATGCAAATAGCTAAGCAACAGGCAAAATAACCTTTTCAGAGTACCAAACACATGTTAGAATGGTACAGTCAGTCCATTTTTAATGTATTAACTAAAGCAAAGCTGCTGACTCGAAGTAAACACATCTTAGTTAGTTAGCATGGTATTTTTCTGCCAACATCTTCCCACCCTCTTCATCTGAAGAGGAAGCCTCATTTAAAAAAAACAACTGACTTAAGTCTCTCCAATTTGTGATTTCTTTAACTCACCAAGATTTTGCTTACTAGTATATTTCATGTTTTATATTTCATAGTTCATATTTAGGAGCGGTATTACAATCGATTAGAAAAATATATAAATTTGGAATTTAAATTTTAGCTCTTCTGAACACACAATTCTGGGCAAGATGCCTAGCTTCTCACCATAATCCTCGTTTTCTCATCAGTAAAGTGAGCAAAATAAAGTATCACTTTATGAAAGTACTTTGAGGGAAAACTGAAATAAGCAATGTAAACTCTCTGAAAATATGATTGATACTTACTCTTGTCCTCTGCCTTTTTCAGAATGTTCTCATCTGTTAAACGCACCACCTGTTTACTTACAATTATGCACATTCCTGGGAAGGATAGGACAATTTTGTAAGCTATAATGTGCTACACAACCCTCAATATGTAATGCCCCAAGCTGAAAAGGAATGAATCCACATAATATGGAGAATAATCACAAGCTTACATGGTTACACAGGAGAAGATGGGAAGTCTAATGTGCCACGTTGCTATGATACCAGCTGTTCCAATATTCTGATTAATAGAATAAGAGAGCAAGTGATAAACATGTTATTTTAACATTAAAATACTGAAGTGCTGGAAGGAAGACTAGGGCACTGTCTTCTTTCACCTCATTACTTAAAGTTAGATTGTTAAGTACCCTATCCATAGAACTCTGATGTAGTTTAGTGTTATTAGTGCTGATGCAAGTCCTTAAGTATCTTTAATTGTTTGGATGTTCCTTTAAAAACCAATTAAGAGGTCGATATTTTCCAAAGCAATTCTTTCAAGTCTAGTAGCTGTAACTAGAGGATAATAACATCATTAGAAAGAATGCTTTGTAGGTTAAAAATTCAAAGAAGATTCGAATTTTAAAATTTGAAGGTCCTTAAAGATGTGCTTAGTCTTGTACTACCATTTTGTAGGTGAAGAAATTTAATTCCAGAAAGTTAAGTGAACTGTATAAAAATCATAAAAAGTGAAAACATAAGCAGAGGTTTCTCAATGGTTATTTAAATGGTCAGTAGAAAAAAAGGCAAATAAACAAGTTTCAGAAATTAGCCATTTTGGAGCAGAAATTCAATTGGATCCTACTTTCAGGGTGAAAAGGAGCTAAGGAAATGATTCTCATGAATCAATTTTTTAAAATATCATAGACACAGACAACAGCGTGGTGATTACCAGACAGAAAGGGGGTTGGGTGAGGTAGGAGAGGGTAGAGGGGAGATAAATGGAAGAAGACTTGATTTGAGGTGGTGAACATACAATACAGTATACAGAAGCTGTATTATAGAATTGTACACCTGAAACCTATATAATTTTATTAACCACTGTTACCCTAATACATTTAATAAAAAATAAAATAAATGGATTTTATAACAAAAAGGTTTAAAAATGCTGGCTATGCCATAATACTCAGAACTTTCTAGAATATGTGAACTTAGGGAAAATAATTCCCCTGGGCCCAGGATGTTCTGAGAGTTAAGAACATCTACTTTGAAATATTATCATATATCTATATTCTCACTACTGAAATTAAAAGGATATTAACATTTTTTGCCAAATTGGTTTCAGATTTCTCTATTTTAAAAAAATTCTTAAATAAATATCTAAATAAACAGTTAAAGAAACTCCTAAAGCCCTACTTCTCCCTATTCTCTTCCCCAGTTTTCCCTCCTTGTACTTAACCAGAACCCTAGTCAGTATAAGTCATGCTCAGACATCTTTCTATATCTCTACTATGTATGTACAAATCTGTAGGCTTAACAACTTACATAAATTGGTATTCTAATGCATTCCTCCTTTTATAGCTTCTCTTTCCCCCTCAACTTTACTTTCTTTTTTATAAGTATTTTTTATTTAATTATTGTTCAAGTACAGTTTTCTGTTTTTTACTCCCATCCCAGCCCACCCCCGCCCCGTGCTCCCCACCTCCCTCTCATTTCCACCCCTGTTAGTTTTTGTCCATGTGTCCTTTATACTTGTTCCTGTGAATCCTTCCCCTTTTCCCCTGAAATTCCCCCCCCCCCGGCCCTGTTAGTCTGTTCTCTATTTCAGTGTCTTTGGTTATATTTTTCTTGCTTGTTTGTTTTGTTGTTTAGGTTCCTGTTACAGGTGAGGTCATATGGTATTTGTCTTTTACCGCCTGGCTTATTTCACTCAGCATAATGCTTTCCAGTTCCATCCATGCTGTTGCAAAGGGTAGGAGCTCCTTCTTTCTTTCTGCTGCATAGAATCCCACTGTGTAAATGTACCATAGTTTTTGGATCCATTCATTTACTGATGGCTACCTAGGTTGCTTCCAACTCTTAGCTATTGTAAATTGTGCTGCTGTGAACATTGGGGTGCACAGGTTCTTTTGGATTGGTGTTTCTGGGTTCTTGGGCTATACTCCTAGCAGTGGAATTGCTGGGTCAAGAGGCATATTTATTTTTAGTTTTCTGAGAAAATTCTATACTGTTTTCCACAGTGGTTGTACCAGTGTGCAATCCCACCAACACTGAACTAGGGTCCCCTTTTCCCCACAACCTCTCCAACATTTGTTGTTTGTTGCTTTGTTTATGATAGTCATTCTGACCGGTGTAAAGTGGTATCTCATTCAACTTTAAGTTTAAAGACTTATCCATGCTGATTCAAAAATACCTAGTTCATTTAGACCTCACTCTGAACTAATCTTACAACTAAGAGATAACTGGGGTTATTTCTTACTTTTGTACTCTCTCTGATACAATTAATATTCTTGTATTTATCTTCTGGGGTGCATTTTTTCTTGGGCTCATGTGTAAGAGTTTTTCAGATAAGATACAGCCACTAATAAATGCTATTGTTAGGTTGAAAGATGTTCTTTAACATTACTAACTATGCCCAGTGGCCTTCTAAAGAAAGGACACCAGTTTACATTTCCAAAATAAAAGCGTGATTTCCCTACATTCTCCTCATTATGACATAGTAGGCTAATGGATCTCCAAAGATATCCACATCCAAATCCCTGTAACCAGTGAGGATACTACCTTATAACTACAAAAGGTATTTGCAAGTGTACCTTTGAGATGGGGAGATAACCCTGCATTTTTCACATGGGCCTAACATCATCATAGGAGTCCTCATAAAAGGGAGTAAGGAGAGTCAGAGAAGGAGATGTGAAGAGCGAATCAGGGGTCAGAAAGACAGAGATTTAAAGAGCCTATGATTCTATGCTACTTACTTTTAAGAAGAAAGGGGCCACTAGCCAAGGAATACAGCCACAGCTAGAAAATGGAAGAGACAAGAAGCAGATTCCCCCGTTGAGCCTCCAGATGGAACCCAATACCTTCACTTCCACCCAGTAAGACTGACCTTAGGCTTCCAATTCCAGAACTGTGTTAAAATCATGTATCTATGTTAAGCCACTGTTTTTGGTAATTTGTTACAGCAGCAATAGAAAACTAATACAACACCAGATACTCCCACATTCATCTTCTCAAAGCGTGATGAATAGCTTTCATATTTGGTTCAAAGCCTCAGCTGTGGCCAATCACCTATAAACAAAGATGAAACTCCTCAGATTGGAATTGAAGACCTCTACAGTATGGCCCCAATCTTCTTCTCAATCATTATGTACGTATTTACTCCATTTCTTACATGAAATTCACTTGCACAAATCCATGCCTCTGCTAATAGAAATTTATCCACCTTAAATATTCTTTATTTCCTTTCCCATAATTGCATGCACAAATTCTACACATTGTACCTCAAGCCACCTCCACAGAAACTGTGACTGATTCCCTTTAGCTGAAGATAATCTCTTTCATCTCTGAACTTTAGTATGTTCCAAGTGTCCCCTTCTTAAAATACCATTTATTTTTGTTCTACCTTACAGTACCTACTTCAGAACATAAGCTTCCTGAGGGAAGAGGCTCTGTCATGTCCATTTCTCCTCATTCTTTTTAATGCGTGATGTTTACTAAGTTCTCACAATAAATCAATAAATACAGTCATAGCTACCCTACCTTTGCTTTATTCCTCATTGAAAAAGAATATTTTCTCTGTAGGGTCCCAGAGGAAGTAGAATCTCTCTAGCTCTTTTTGTTATTACTAATCCTCCTTCTCAGTGGCAAACAAAGTGAGTGATTTCTCTGAATGTACACAAAGGGCCACCTGAGGTATATTGTTGACTGAACCAGGATAGCAAAGGTCTTGCTTAGAGCATGTTCACACACTCTGCCATAACAAATCAGTGCATTTCATTGCATTTTGTCGTGAAAATACCATTTTATTGTGTAACTTGCATATTAAATTAGTGAACTATTTGTACATCCCAAGGTAAGAAACAAGTATGCTGATTAACTATTGCTCTGTCTTGGGCAAGTACATCAGGTGAACGGGGCTGGGTACATAAGACAGACATGTGACAGGTGGGTGTGAGGATGATTGACTGGAGAACCAGTTTCTGGCTCCTCACCCAAAAGGGACAGATCTATGACACTCATTGCCAAAGACCAATCAAAGATCAGAGAGCCCCAAATCAAAGCTCCTGGGGGCTGCAAGGCAGTGTTTGGAACAAGTAAGTGTCTGGGAACAAATTATTCTAGTTATGAGGGGATCTGGCTGTGTCTATTGCCTGTCTCCAATCCTCAGTGTGACTTGGTCCTCATGAATCATATTACTATGGACATGCACAGACACACTCACCCTGCCAGAGCTCTGCAGTTTGTCACCTGAGAAATACAAAACAGACTCATCCATCCTTGGCAACGTGGTATGTTCTCTTGAAGTGCAATCCAAGGAAGCTTAAACTTTCTGCCTGGTACTTTCTCCCCTTCTCTTCTCATCTCAGGAAATGGTATTTTCAAAGAATACATGCTTATTGTCTCTTTTTTTAGATGTCTGAGATTACTTTTCCCCAAACATCTACTATCTGACAATCGTTTTGTGAGGGACTTCGGTTTATCCCCATTATACAGATGGAAAACAGCTCAGAGAGCTGAATTTGTGGCTCAGGGACAGGTGGGTGGTGCCCAGAAAAGCAACCACCTGACTCTGAGCCAGTCTGTATAGTCCCCTAACCTCAGTTTGCTACAGGACAGGCTGACACCTCTCTGCCCTGGCTGTGAGCTCTGATGAGCCTGCTTCCTGGAGGTGAAATCAGACGTAATCGAACTTTTCACTTAGGGTTGTCAGATTTAGCAACTTAAAATACCAAGAGAGTTAACAAATAAATTTTCAGTATAAGTATGTCCCTAAGCAATATTTGTGTTTGGCATTTTATCGAGCAAAACTGTTTTAAGGAGGACTTTTATTAAAGTACCTAGACTGCATTCCCAGGAGACACCCTTGTTCTCCATGTTGACAGAGCTACAAAAAGTACTCCTGCAAATGTACTCCTTTGGGGAATGATCATATATGAATAATTTCTGAGTCACCAGTTAGTACTTGACAGGAAACTTTTTAGACATAGTATTCAATATGTTAAATAAGTTGCCTAAAGTTAAGCCAGATTTAACCTTATTCATATATTGTGGTAAAAGTAATTACAAGAATTTTTGACCAGCATGATCACATATTAGACATGGATAAAAAATAAAAATAAATAGAAATGGAAAGAAAAAGATGAAGGCAACAATGAATTTGGAACGATGAATGCAAAAATCTGAACCATGCAGACATTTTCTGTGTGTAGATAACAGGGAAGCATCTAACATAAGCACAACTTCTTCTGAGCATCGCTGCTCTTTCCTATCCTAGAAATGTTCCTACCTCTGAGCAGCAAATATCCGAGCATCTCCTCCTTCCCCTACTACCAGGGCTGCAGGCTCAGTCTAATGGGGCTCAGGGACAAGCCTGACCTGGGAGGAAATCTCAGGTGCCTGGTTCCGTCTTCTGGTGGTTTAGCTTCACTGCAGGAAGCTGCTAACCTAGATCTGGACACGGTATCTGGCTTCGACATCATGGCAGGCATTAATCACGCCCTGAGTGAGACACTTTGCCTTATGCCCAGCCATCCTAGGGAGGACCAGATCTCATCTGGACCCCATGGGTAGCCCCTATGCCCATGTTTCACCATGTTCCCTTCTTCCATATTTCCCATTTCCTTATACTAGTTATTAATCACAATACGTCACCCCTGTTGAGTACCACTCTTCGAGGTTGCTCCAACTGTATCTGTTTGGGCTCCCTTTACCATTTGAGCATGTATACGCCCCCTTCAATGCCCTTTTGCTTCCAGGAGGACAGTCCTCAGGATTTTTTACCCCATTTGCCCACACCAGCAAAAATCTGTGTCTAAAAACATACATTCCCCTTACCTGGGCAGCCCACCAGGTACAAGGATCTGTAAACCTTATCTACCTTTCCTTGGGATCTCCTTGTAGCATAGCTTCTTTCCAGCATAGCTTACATTCCAGAATTCCCCTGCCAGATCCATCTAAGAACTACCCTCTGTAAGACGTTGCCTGGTTTCCTCTCCTCATTGCTCCCCCACTACCTTACTGGTTTCCCCTGGAAGCACTTCCTCAATGAATCACCTGCACCTGAACCCTTCCTTGGGTTCTCTTTCTAAGGAATCCAACCTAAGGCGCCTCACTTCCACCATACTTGGACTGTCACCTGTCACCTTCTTGGCACGGAGCAGGACAAGTCTAGAATTTTCTGGCATTGGCTTGCCCAAGTAGGTGAGTTTAGTTACAAAATAAGGTTGTTTTTTTTTCCCCCCCTTCTGCTGCTGGGGTTTGATAAGCCAGAAATACAAGAGCAGTTTCTAACCCGCAGTCTGGGCTCTCATCTTTCAACAGGAGACACAACGGACCTTGAAAGGCCATTCTAATCTCCACGCTGGAAGGGGGCTCTTCCCTGTTGGGATGCTGAGCGTTTGACCCAGCTGTGTTAGTATCAGAGGTGTGCTGCTGACTCCGCTCTTTGAAATTTGTTCTCAGGACAATGATCAACTACTTGTCATTTTACAGTTCATATTTTTGATACCTGAATTTTATTATTCTTCCATTTTAAATTGCTGAGACATTTGGGGGGAAGGAAAAAAGTTCATTTTCCTGCTAATGGGCTTGATTCTCAAAGAATTGTAACACTTTATTTTTCATAGTGGTGCTCTATGGCAGTGAATCATGAGACAGTAGGGTTGGAGAAGCAATGATTCTCTTCAATTAGAAGCTAGAAAAAGGGAGATGTGACAAGCAAGACTTGATCAAGGAGGGCAATGACAAAGCAAAGAGGAAAAGCACCCCAAAACAGTGTGATACTCAGCTAAGCAGAACTTCTCTCGGGAGTTAATGTCTGTCATTTGTGCAGTGTCATTTCTCTCTAGATCTTTCCCAAACAGAAACAGAACTGTTTCCTCCAGTGTCCCCACCCCGCACTGCTGGAACTGTTTAGGAACAATTGATTGCAAGTGACATTTTCCAATGCTAACCTAGGCTGGCACTGAGGGCTGGCATTGCCTTACCTATCTCTTTATTTCTAGTGCCAAAAAGTAAACCATTCTCATAAGGATTTTATACATATATAAAACAAAGTATTATAATTGCCATCAAAATATTACAGACTAAGGGGGGTTGGGGAACTGGATAAAAAATGAAAGGATTAAGCAAAAATAATAATAATAATAAACAACTTAGAGACACAGACAACAGTATGGTGAGTATCGGAGGCAAAGGGTGGTAGAAGGAGGCAGAAGAGGGTAGAGGGGGTATAAATGGTGATGGAAGGAGGTTTGACTTGGGGTAGTAACTACACAATACAATATAGAGATGACATATACAATTGTATACCTGAAACCTATATAATTTTATTAACCAGTGGCACCCTAATAAATTTACTAAAAAAATAGAAATTCTCTCGAGACTTCCTCTTTGATCCCTGGATCATTTGGAGATTTTCCTGTTTTTTATTAGCATCTAGTTTAATTGCTTTGTGGTCAGAGAACACACTCTGTGTGGGAAAAAAAATATTACAGACTAAAGAATGAGAAGAATGAAACAAATCAAATAATTGAGTCCAAAGGATATATAAAGATGAGCAACATTCTCCCTTTAGGCTTTCTCCCACTTGTCTTCATGAGATTAGACACATCCGCATTATAAAAAGAATATGGTGCTGAAAAAGTAATTGGGCTATGAAGGATGATCATTCAACACCAGTTAAATCACTCTGTGTGTAATTGTCTGTAAGCATAATGAGAAAATTACCTTTTCACTGAGAAATTGCTTTTCTGGACAACTCATGGTAAAGGATACAAACAACTGTCCTTCTCAGGATGCTTCTGGGCACAATGGGAAAATTACCTCTGGAAGGCAAGAACAGAGCAGGGCAAGAATCCACACCCACTGATATTAGCAATGTGCTAAGGATGGCCCCAGGATCACAGGGAGAGAGAGGCAGTTGGGGGAGGAAGAAGGTAGCATCAAAAATGTGTCCATCCATGTGGATGAACTCCATGGACAGCACTGAGCTAAAGCAGTAGACACAAGAATGTATCATGATTCCATTTAAGTAAAATACAAATGCAGACAAAGGCAACCCCTTCCATTCAAAGTCAGTATAACCGTTGCCCTTTTACAGACAGATAAGGAATGGATGAGATGAAAGCTCTGTGGTGGCAATATTCTGTTTCATGATCTGGGTTATGACTGCTTGGATTTCTTCTGTTTGTGAAATTTCAGCATGTTATACATTAACAGGTTCTTTTTTTATAAGTATCTTATTCTTCATTCTAAAAATGGAGGCCTGCTGTGGACTGAGAAGTTCCTTTCCTCCTTTGGAGGAAGTTCCTTTCCTCCAAATAAAAAAGGAGAGTTATTCCTCATTTCTCAAATTTCAGAGTATTACAGAGAACCATTATCCCAACGGTGGGCTCTCAAGGAGTTCAAGGTTGAAGCTAATATTGAAGCTCCTGGGACTGCCTTCTGGAGAAAAGGTCACCCAATACCTTTCCCCCTTTGTCTCTTCCTGTAGGATATAACACCTTCCTAGCGGAGTCAGCACTGGGGCAGAACTTATTGCTCTGGAAGATAAGACCCCTGGAGAATCACAATTTCTGATGATCCCTTCTTTTCATTGTTCACATTAGCATGGTATGAGCCAGGAATGGTTCTAGCATATTTCATCAAACCTAAGATGTGCCCCTCCCCATGGACATACACACACATAAAGAGATTTCTGGGTCTTTCTTAGCCTGAGCCCTGCTGTCTAATATCTCATTCAGTTTTATGCTTGCATCCAAATTCTTCCTTGTATGCCCATCACTCTTAACGCTAATTAGTTTCCTGTGTAAAGTTTGTCAATATCCTGCTCTGTTCTCTGGTAACCTGGGCTCATTGATTTTCATGCTCTTCTCCCCAGCCACACCCCTCCAAATCCTGCATAACTATTCTTAGAGCCTCACCACCTTTATCGTGAAATGACCCCACAGACTGCAGCAGAAGCTTTGACTTATTTTCTCAACATGTCCCTGTACTAACTTGCTTGGTCTGCAAAACAGAATACCACAGACTGGATGGCTTAAACAACAGAAATTTATTTTCTCACACTTCTGGAAGCTAAAAGTCCAAGTTCCAGGTTCCATCAGGCTTGGTTTTTGGGGAGGGATCTCTTCGCAGCTTGCGGGTGGCCACCTCCTGCCCATGTCTTCGCCTGTCCTTTTTTTTCTGTGCACACACAGAGGGATGGAAAGCTCTAGGCTCCTCTTCTTCTTACAAGGAGACTAGTCCTATCAGATTCGGGCTCCACCCTTAAACCTCACTGAGCCTGAATTATCTCCATAAAGGCCCTATCTCCAAATTTAGTCACACTTGGGCTCCAAAATATGAATTTTGGAAAACCACTGGTGCAGGCTCCAACCAGCTGCGTCTACAGTGTTGTGGGTGCAACAAACAAATTCACACGAACCGCAGAAGTCCTGTGGAGAAAAGGGATGGCATAGCCACTCTCAGAGAGAGAGAGCACCCTGACCCTTGTCTGGACTGGCTTTTATTGCTTTTCTGGGAGCATTACCTCCAGGAAGATCCTCATTCATTAGGCTCAGGTTTACTTTAGCTGATTATTTTTTACAGATAACAAAGAAAAGGATGTTGAAAATGCAAGGAAAAAAGTGGTTGAACTGGTTACACTCTGTCCTCGGGAGGTTTAACACAGACTGTAGGAAGTTACTTCAAAGATATGCATTAAACATTTGGTGTCTTAATTCAGGGTGAGGGCGTTTTAACAAAAGCAAGCCTCAAAGCAGCCCAGGTACAATGCAGGCCTGGTTCCCCATGGGAAAGCTGATCTGTGGGCCTGGCTCCTATGTGCCGCCTCCTGCTGGTCGGTTTTCTGCACGAGGGCTGAGCTACATTCGCCAGACCACAATTTAGTTCATCATCACTTTTTTTTAATTTAACATTTTGAAGTCATATGATGCATCAGTATGCTTTATTTCTGCTTGTGAGAAATCATTTTGGAAGATATGAGACTTCTAGCCTTAGAGTCATTAATGGGATTTAAACTCAGTGTAATCTTAGGAATGTGTTTTCAATATTATGATCAACTTCAAAATAATTGTACAGCAATGACTCTCTCATTAGCTGCCAAACTTCATATAAATCCAATAGTCTGTAGGTACAGCTTCAGATATGTTATGTCCAAGCTTGTGGCAATAAAAGGGCTTGCTTGTTCTTTGTTTCTTTCTGGCTGTGCACAGGGGCAAGGTCAGTGAAGTCATGCTCTCAAGGATGACAGTGATGGGAGGCCATTTGCTGGCAGACACTGGGCAATTGCTATGTGTGACAACAACTGAACAAACCCCAGGACCACCCTGTGCCTGACTTTAGGGGACACTATGCACCTGAACTTTCACCACAGAGTACAAAGGAGAGCTCGGTGCTCTACATATTAGGAGAATCATAGCTCTACGTATTAAAAGAATCAGAGGTGGCCTGCAGGCCTCGCAGCTCAGAAATGTGCCAAGCACCTCCTTCCCCTCATTTATAATCTGGCCGTGGATCAGGGCTCAGCCTTGCACACTCGGGCAGGATCAGTCATTCAGGATGAAGCAGGACTGAATCATCATTGTATTTTCTCTGAACAGCATATCCTGGTGACATAATTGTTGCATCCACCAACGCAAGAGACAAATTGTCAGAAACTTTCAGGATTCAGAGATGTTATTTTATTGGCCAAAGTTTTAACCTGCACAGGAGCGGACCCTCAAAGTGTTCAGAGACACGGTGCTCATAAGAGCTGCAAACGAGAGCGGCCCTAAGCGCTTACAGCTAAGTCGTTTTATAGACGCGAGCAAGCAAGCATCATATAGAAGCAAATGTGGCTGTTAGCTACTGGCTACTCGGGTGGTGCGAGCATGACCTAAGCTTTCTGGGTTTTGAGTAATGGAAAAATTTTAATCTAGACACTTGAACAGGTGGTCCTCTACTTGTTCAGCCCCACTGGTTTTGTAGTTCCACCTTCTCCACTCCCTGTGTTCTTTCTTAATTTCCTTGTGGTTTCTGCCTCCAGGCCAAATCTCTTTAAGGCAGTCCCTATTTTAACCTCTATTTTTCTGGTTTCAACAATAATAATCATTTCCTCATTTTGACTGTGTAGCCTTCTGCTTTTATGCCTTCATATACATCAAATTCTAGAACTGTAGAAAGTGTCTGGGAACAACAAAAGTGAGAGTCAATATTGTCCAAACTCCACCTCCTCCTCCAACTCCTCATTCCTTTTGCCTGAGTCATGTCACTAGTAAGATTACTTTGTCTTTAAGTCAATTAATTTTTACATAAATTAATTGATCTTACAGGGAACTATTGTATCATTAATTGAAATGGAAAATCAATACCCCATCCCATTATCAAATAGAGGATAGTTGGGAAAATGCACACAACAAAAAAGCAAAACAGTATTATTCAAGTCTAAATCCAATGGCCTACAGGAGGCTTTGAACCAGAAGATCAATCTCAATTTGATTTCAAAAGAAAAGAAAGCATTAGGATGATGTTCAAGTCTAGCAGGCATTCTCCTACTGCAGTCAGAATGACCAAAATAGACTAAAAATGAAAAAGTTCTGCTTAATACAATGCTTTTAATGGCATGCTAAATCCTAAATTATCACTTGTCCCAATTTTATGCATTATCTTATTCACTTACTAATTATGTGTATCTCAATTTCTTAACTGTAAAATGGGTTTTATATGGAATGAGGTGGTGTACCTTGCAAAGGCCCTTTCAGGGGCTTCGTTATCACTATTATTAGTTTCATTAGTGTTATCATTATCATTGTCACTATTAACCTCCAAATACTTATTAGGTGCTTACTATGTGCAAAACATACCTAACATACAACAAAATATCTTTGATTCATATCTCAGTGCTTAAGAAACAATGAGGTAGACCAACCGCTACTTTAAAGATTACGTGGCTAAGATTCAGAGGAAGAGACAGAGTTTTCTTAAGGCCATGTGACTAGCATTTCATATGTCTAGTATCCTCGACTCCAAATAGGGCTGATCATGCTGGAACTCCAGCTAAAACCACGCCCGGGCGAACACATAGGGTTAGGAAATGTTTGCGTCTGGTCTCAGTCTTGCTCAGTGCCTTCAGGTTTGTGTTTACTATTGATTCAGAATGACTCATGTGCCATCTCTACAGGACAGGATCTTCTGTCCTTAAACCCCTGTCCCAAGATCACAGCAAAGCAGGGCAAAAGGCAGAAGCAGAAGAAAAGTTATATGTTCCACTGAGAACTCATAAAAAGAAAACACTGTCATCTTTCAAAGGAATTATTAATGACCGAATTCTCTGTATTCATGAACTAGACATCAGGCCTATATAAATGTGGATGAGGATGGATCCCAGCCTCTGAAGACTCTGTATGCTAACTAAGAAGCTGCTATTAATTAATGGCTAATCTAATGAGAGGTGGTAGGTGAGAAAACTACAAGAGATTTACACAAAATACATAGTGCAGTGTGTATTTGTACATCTAATCCTACCACTTGAATGTCACAGACGTCTTTGAGCTTCTAATGAAAACTACGACCCCTCTTCCCAGAGATACATACATGTGCACTATAATATACATATACAGTATTTAAAGCCAGGAACTCACTGGATTCTATTCCAAACCCCTGCCTCAGTATCCAAAGATGTATGTTTGGATTTAGAAGTTGCAATTGCCTTACATTTGAATATCCTTGGTCAAATCAGCTGATAAGAAAAGCAAGTATAAATAGAAAGCCATACCAGAGACCAAAAGACACCAAATCTGTACCAGGGATTAGAAGAAAATTAAGAGTTAAAATGGGCAAAAAAGAAGGAAAGTGATCAAATAAATTGGGATACATGGATAAAGTTAAACAGGCAGTCATAAAAATATGAAAATATTGAGAAAATAAGCATGTTCAGAAGAATATTTCTGACTCCATGTATAAAAGAAAAAATACATGTATATTTTGTAAATATAATAGCATATTTATACATGTATATTAAATTTGCCTAAGAAATTTCACAGCAGTTACTGTAACAAAGAGAGAAGGGGCAGAACACTCATTCGATACATTTTTCACCTTTTGTTTTTGTATGTTGAATTTTTATCAAGAGCATGCTGCATCTGAGACAAAGAGAGACAAAATGGACATTATAATTGTTGCTGATACTCACAGAATCCAAACTCTTATTTAAGCCATTGCAACACCAATGACTGTGCATTAGAAACATCCTATAATTTGAGCATTTCAAGTTTTGCCAGAAGCAGACCTTGAACCAAGGAATCAGAAGAAAGTGTTCTATTAAAAATATGCCTACCAGGAGAAATCAGCAGGACAGCAGGACAATCAAGATAGAGAAAGGGAGTAAGCAAAGCAAGAAGCAGCTTCAGGCAAACTTGTAGGCTCAGCTTAATCCCACAGGGAGCTCTAGAGTGTATATCACAAGCGAGAGTGTGTGGGATGCCCCAACCCATGGAATTCTCCAGGTCAAGGATGAAATGAATCCTGCTGGACACAATCTGTTGTTCCAACAGGAAAGCAGGTGGTGATTCCCCCTAGTGGAGAATGCCCTGAGCCCTTCTCCGAAACAGCTTTTACTGGGATTGGTATGCACAGGGGTATGCAGTTTGCATGGGAAGCTCATCAATCAATGTCTAAATGCCATAGTTACATAAAACAGATAATGTTTATAGGTAACAGTCAAAGGAACACAGAGATTGCCTCAGGTGAGGGTCTGTTAGACACACTGATGCCAGGTGGTTGTTAAGGCATGGTTCATGAGTTCAGGAATTCACTCCTTCTGCTTGGGACTTAGATATCTGATTCATGGCAACAGGGCTTTACAAAGTAAAGCAAGCTTCAAGGGGCATCATGCATTCTTTAGGCCTGATCTCCCACAGGAACCCTCAGTGCTAGTATCGGTCTGCCTGCCTCCAGCATTCCTGGAGTTGCGGTTGAGACTTACAAGCCTCTTTCAAGGCCTTGCTCATGCTATAGTCTCCAACACCACACGAAGTGATCCCCAACAAGGGTGCCCTGCATGGAGACAAAGAGTTTGGCCTTCGTCCTTCCACACTGGCAGGCTATACAGGCCCCCTGTTATCTAGAGTGTGTTGGGGCTATAAAACTCCTAGACACTTCTGGCTCTCTGTACCTGTCAGGTGACTTCAGTGTCCCAGGGCAATCCTCTGCAGGCTGGAGGTATTGCTGTTGGCAATGAAGCCCACAGAAGCTGGGGATGTGGGCACAGAGAGGATTAAAGGAACCTCGGTGGAGCGAGACAGCCACACCCACACCAACAGATGGGAGCTCCAATGCATTCATCATAGACATTTATTGGTAGTATAGAACTATGCTCCCCAACATGGTAGCCACTAGTCACATGTGGCTACTGAGCATTGGAAAAGTGTCTACTTCCAAGACAGGTGCACTATGAGTGTGAAATAAACACCGACTCTGAAGACTTAGTAAGAAAAAAGAGTGTACATCTCACTAATGATCTTTTCATCCTGATTACATGTTGAAATGATTATATTAAATATGCATTATAGAATAAATAAAATACATTACTAAAAGTAATTTTACCTCTTTCCCTTTATGTTTTTACGTGGCTTCTAGAAAATTTTACATTACACCTGTGACTTATATGGAATTTGTATTAAACAGCACTTGTTGAGAATAGCTGATACTGTACTAGCTGATGAGGTTACCGACGTGACCAAGAGAGACTGGTCCTCTGTCCTCACAATGTTGACAGTGCAGTGGTGTAGCAGACAGCAATAGGATGGTCCCATTTATTCCAAACATAGTGATGGAAATAACAGAGTAGGCAACAGAGAGGGACTCGCCTCAGAGAAGCTGGCTAGGACAGGCTGACTCTGAAGAAGTGTCTTTCAGACTCACACACGGAGCCAGGGAGTGAACCATGAAAAAGTATTCAGGAGAGGTGTGGGGGGCAGGGATTGAAACGTCTTAAGGGTACTGCAGGCTAGAAGAACATCAGGTGGTGGGAAAAAGCATCTATGAATTGCTTAGCTATTTGGTTATATTAGTGTAAGTGTTCTTAAGCCCCCAAAAGTAATGAAAATAACATAAAATTTCCCTTGATTACAGACAACTACCTTGATACACACAGTTGACCTCTATGGAAAAAAAATGGTGGTATTTGAAAGTAACGGAGAAAACAATTTTTTTCTTTCCCTAAATAAAAATCAGGCTTTCGCTTCAGTCAATAATGTCCAGACTACTTG
This sequence comes from Artibeus jamaicensis, assembly GCF_021234435.1. Classification (NCBI taxonomy): domain Eukaryota; kingdom Metazoa; phylum Chordata; class Mammalia; order Chiroptera; family Phyllostomidae; genus Artibeus; species Artibeus jamaicensis. The sequence goes on from NW_026521871.1 coordinate 46,877,563, forward strand.
GAAAACTAAAGTTTAGGTAAAGAAGACAAAACATCTATATGTGCATTAAGATGAAAAAAAATGCAAATTACTAGAATATGCCTTAAATATATCCACAACAGCTCATTATCTACTCAGTGATTTTGATTTGATGTTTTAATTCAGCATTAAAAACATGCAACAATTTTTAAGAATTTCTAACCCTGGCTAGTGTAGCTCAGTGGATCGAGTCCTGGCTGTGAACCAAAGGGTCGTCAGTTCAGTTCCCACTCAGGGCACATGCCTGGGTTGCAGGCCAGATCCCCAGTTTGGGGTGTGCGAGAGATAACCAAACACTGATATTTCTCTCCCTCTTTTTCTCCTTCTCTTTCCTTCTCTCTAAAAATAAATAAATGAAATATTAAAAAAAATAATTTTTAGGGAAAAAGATTATTAAAATGAGATACAGTCAAAGCAAAATGCTTTTTAAAATGTCTAATACTAAAATAATTAAGTCATATTCCTTACTATATAAAAATTTGCTCCAAGAAATATAACTTTGGCATGGTCTATTTTTGATAGCATATAAATATTTAATGTAAAATTATTAAAGTTAACTCTTTTTATAGAGAGAACTTTGGTTTCTTCATATTGTTTTATTCAGTATAGTGACCTGAAATTGTTTTTAAAACCTAGCTTATTTCATATTTCAGTTGAAAAATAGGTTCAAATATCAAGTTATTGGTTTAAAATTTTACTTTATCTTCAAAAATTGCTGTAACTTCTGAATTAATATTTTGTGGCAAATTTAGAATTAAAATCCTAAGGAAAGGAGAAATTCTTCAAAACAACACTTTTTCTAAATGACAGGTCAGCAGATTTCTCATAAGAGCGTACAGGAATCTGACACATGTAGAAATGATTTCAGTGATAACATTTATTATTGTGATATGTAGGATATTTTATTCAATAAACACATACTGGCTGAGGCCCTTGTTAGATACTCTAACTATGAAATTGACTCCCTCCCTGCAATTCATGAACTTCATAGGAAGCTAGGGGACAGCTCAACAGGACCCAGTATGGCAAGTGTTGTAACAGAGATGTCTCTAAAATTTTGGAGGGAGTGAGAAGTTCAAAACCATGACTCCCTCTGAAAGAACTGAGTCAGAGATCCATTCGGTGAGGAGGTGATATTTGCCCTGGACCATGAAGGAAGAATAAGGATTTTATAAAGGCAAATCAGAGCAAAACATTTCTGGCAGAGAGAATACTATGAAAAAAGCCATAGTGTTACTGAACAACAGGTCTGGGGGGGGGCAATATTTGGCCTACCTAGGGATGCCAAAAACTGCTACAGAACAACAGGGGCCCCTCCCAAGGACAGAATATTAATATCTACTGGGCTCTTCTGTCCACCACCAATTGGAAAGACATCTTTCAATACCAGAGACTTGTGAAAAGGAAACAAAATGTTTATTTAATGCTATTTAGGCCTAACACTTCCACTAAAATATCAAAGTCCTTTAGGGTATACACCTACACCCACAGAGCGCTCCCTTCTCCCACTGTCCCGACTCCGGGTACCATAAATCAGGAAAAGAGCACACGTCCCTTTTTCAGGCCGCTGGCACCATCAGCTGTGTCGCATGCAGGCAGGATCTCTCTCTAGTTAATCCAAAGTCATGTAGTATCCTCTCATGGTCCACTGGCAAGAGTTCTTTGTACCCAGTTCCAGTCAAAGTCTCTCCTGCTTTCCAGGCCACACAGCCAAAGGGGGTACCCCAAAGCCACGTGGGCCTCTTCTACCAAAGCTGCAGGGGTTCACACTCCACCAAAAGCATGTGGCTTTCTTCTTCAGTTGGCTGCAGGATCTCCATTCTGGCAAAGCTGCGTGGTTTTCCCTTTCAACTGGGAAAGAGGGGGTCCGCACCCTGCCAAAACCACGTGGCTCCCTCTTTCACCTCACCAAGAGGGGGTCCTAACTCCGCTGAGACAGCGTGGCTCTCTCTCCTTCTTCACCTCTGCAAGAGGAGGTCTTAACTCTGTTGAAACCGTGTGGTTCTCCCTTTCATCTGGCTGCAGGGGTCCCCATTCTGGCAAAGCCCAGCGGTACTCTTTTCACTCTCCTGAAAACTGCATTGCTCCCCCTTCAATGGCTGCCACGTCTCCTCATGTCCTGGAGCCGATCTTTTCCAAGCTCTCATGCAGGCGCTGTAACTTGGGGGACCTACCCCTAGTTACATCCTGGGTAGAAGCCACTCCCTTCTCCCTGGCTCAAAACTTGGCCACAGCTATTTAACATATCTATGAAACCAGTTAAAGGTTATAGATATGTTAAATAATCATTCCAGAGGTTAGCTGCAAAACTGTTACTATGCAAAACAGCTCTCAACGGCCCTGGCTCTATTTGTCCCTTGCTCCATGTATCAATAGGACTTCGAAATTGTCTAGGAGTCACTAAGTACTAAATTTGAAGTATGACAACTAGTTGTGTATGTTTAGAGCCTTAGAATATGTAAGGTGGCCTTGAGTAAAATGCTGCAGGGAAGAGTTTAGAATTTATTCTTCATCTCTTATTTCTTTTACATTTTAAAATGTGTATGCAGGTTTTCATGCCCAGTCTCCAATTCCATTAGAAAAGGGGTAAATAAGAAGTAGCAAAGTGTCATAATTTTTAAACTTTTCTAATTATGGGCTGCATCCTCAGTAATTTACAAACTCTGTGTTAATTTTGTTCTCTCTACTCTTCCTTGGGATGATTATTGACTTATGAGCCACCTAAAATGCAGCTCTCTTGGGCATCCAGAATCACTCTGGCAGCAGCTCTGTAAATAGATCACCTTCTGCTTTTAAAAGCTGAGACCTCCTATCCTAAACTGAGGTAGAGGAATTCTTCCTACTTGGCAAATGAGTCTCTCTGCAGGGCTGGGTTAATATTACCCTTATCATGTCAAGTGGAAGCAATCCAGCACGCTGAACTTCATTAAAGGTCCCTTGTTTACTGGGTATCTCTGCCACCCAGGGAACAATAGGACAGGATTATTCAGTGACCTGGATAAAGGTGTTAACTCCCATCTGAATTACAGAGAAAGAGAACAAGACTCTTGATCACTACTCCTGTTAAGCCCCCTGGGGAATGGACCTTTCAGCAACCCAGGGGAAGCAATTTCTCGCATAGGGAAGGGGTGAGCATTCTTCGGAAGGGGGCAGGATTTCTGGGTCTTTCTCTGCATCTCCTTCTCCTTGTCACAACCACACACCACTAACAAACAGTTTTTAAGACATTTCATTTCCTAGCAAAAAAGAGGCTAACATAGTAGAAATAGAAATGAGCTCACAACCAGAATATCTTGATTTCTGTCTCTGCACCCCTACTTAACCAGCTATGTTGGCACCAGGAAAAAGATTGGTTAACATTTCGAAATATGCTTCCTCTCTATAAAACAAGGAGCGACGTTTCCTACCTTAAGGGTCATTGAAAGAGATGAGGTAAACAGTTATTTGTAAATCATGCAGCTCTTAATAAATGCAAGATCTTGCCGCTATTCATTAATATTGCAATTCCAAAAGGGTTCGGAATAAAACACAATTATGCTGATATCACCATTCTAACACTGCCATCAATTAAAGTGTCTATATGTTCAAGGAATATAAAGTACACTGTGTTTCTGTGCATCATGTGTATGACCTCAGTAGACGAATAGGCAGGTAAAAAAAAATTAGAGACATTCTCCAAGGTCAAAGCATCATCTCATCTTTTCTTAGTTCTGTAGGAAGGGATGCTCAACCTCATTAGTCACCAGGTAAATGCAAATTAGATCAGTATTTATGTATTGTTCAATTTTGCAACTCCCTTGAACTTGGGCTCCCCTGCTTCTCTCTTGGGAATTCGGCTACAGAGAGAAAAGTAGATGTTCTGGCTTGCTCCTCTATGGAGGGTTCACAGGAGCAAGAATAGCAGTCCACACAGGGAATGCCCAAGTTGCCCAATAATGCCTGTAACCATGAGGGCAAAAGTCTCTAATGACTGAGTTTATATTAGGAAGCCCAATTGCTTGCAAATACAAGCCACTTTCTGAACTGACTTTATCAGCTGAAAAAAGAAAGTGTCATTTTGATCTCTACATACTCAACTCCTTTCTATTTACTAATGAGTGTCATTTGAGGCTCCCATCCAACCCCAAAATCCTAGCATTGGGCTGTGGATCTTGAAAGACAATGAGTGCCATTTGTGAAGCAAAGGAACAGTAGACAGTAAGACGTTTTGTGGAGTTGGCCTGTGGGTTTCCGATCTGGCTGGCCTGCAGGGCCCGCATTGCATACAACACAGTCTAGGTAGGAGCTCTAAGTTACCTTCGGTTAAGTGCTGGCCTTAGTCAGTCACTGAAACTTATGACTACTCTGCAAGGATAAATCGGCCAGGCAAGGATCTGAGGCTGCAACTGCTGATGCAGCTTGACCATGAACCAGAGAGTCACAGCTCCATCTGGTATGACAGGGGTGTTGGAGGTGGGTTTAGATTACTTTAGGGATTGGTGAGCCTGACAATATTGCTGCTTTCAAGTTGTTAAACACCGTGGATTTGGAACCACAGAAAGAACTGTGACTGGAGTTTATGTGACTTGTCCATGGGTTCAAAGAAACTGCTCACCACATGTATTCAAGGTGACTTTGGATTAGCATGGTTTTAAAAATGCCTTTAGATTTCAGACACCCAAGCTGAGATGTCACCCACTGGAAGGTAGTTGGTTTTTTGTTGTTGTTATTATTATTGTTGTTTTAAATCAGGACTTTATTATAAAAATGATGTGCCATCTTCTTAAGACAAGAGAAAAAACATTGTAAGAAAATTCTTGCAGACAAAGAAAATCTGCATAATTTTTAAAGCTTATACTTGAGACAATAAGATCAATCAAGAAATTAAGCAATAACAAGTGCTTTGAAAATCATACTTTACTCTTGTGACAAAACAGGGATAGAATGATTAAGCTAGAAGAAGAGAAAGCTATTCTTAGAAGATTGATTGATAGACTGCAATAAGTAAAAAGAGAAGTGCCTTGGTTTAACTACTTTTCATGAGGAAATTAGAAGAAAAAGGAGGGGTCCTAGATGTTCAGAGGTTTTAAACAGTGACCAGAGCCCAGAGGGATTTCATGGAGCTGGGAGACAACTACCAAAGCACAGTGAACTGTCTCCACCAGAGGGAAACAGGATCTGAGACCCTAAGGAGACGCGGCCTCAAAAAGCTGCTGATGGAAGGACCACAGAAGCATTAACTTGGGAATCTCTCTTGATTAGGCAGATCTATCAAGTGGTTACAGAAAATCTGGACAGACTTGAGAGGGCAAGATCTGGAAGATTAGCATAAAATCCAAAACACATTGGGAGCTTTAAAGTGGCACAGCCATTGTAGGTGCTGATATAAGTACCATGTGTACCCTAAGGTGCCCTCATATCTACAAACACCTCCCCAAATCAGACAAGAGCAGTATGTGGCCCCCACTGGCATTTTGCTACCCGGGGGTGAGCAGAAACACGACTGTCTGCACCCTCTCAAGTTTGGCTTTTCTTTTAACAGAAAACATGTTTCTAGCCTCACAGAAGAAAAATATCTCCTTGCTCATTAGAAAAATAACACCAAACTTTAGACAGCAAAAGTACACTTGTTCTTAAAAGACAATAAATAATAAAAGTTCTATAACTGAGAGTCTGTGACCATAAAGCCAACAAGTAGGCCCTCTTTGCACAGACTTAAGAGATTCAGAGAAATTGGTATTGATCTGCTCGGAAAAACACTTGATCTGTGCTTTAACGAAACACATAATAAACGTGTGGATGGAACAAAAAGCCCTGCTGATATCAGCAAAGATTTTCACAGTCTGTAAGAGTCTGAACAGGAGATTTGCCAAGTTCTTTGATTTCTGCTTAAAATTAACATCGGCCATCTTTTAAATCAAAATTCATCTTCACAGGCACAGGGAAAGTAACTGGGTCTTCCCACCTCCACCTTCCCCCACCTGCTCTGCACTTCCCTTGCAAGTGCCCGGATGATTTTCTTTGGCTAAATTTACAAAGCCATTCATTTATTCTTTCATTCATTCATCAACATTACTGAGCATCTGCTCCATTACAGGGCACAGGAAGGTCCACTCAGGTATCTACTGAGGGAGGGAGCAAGTAAGTAAACGAAGATGATACTACAATCTCTAGGGAGTCCATAGATAGGCTGAGGTTCCTAAAAACTTAATTAGTTGGGCTACAGCCAGAGTTGCAATTTCTGCCAAACACTGGGTGTTTGTCTTCTGAGTAATCCTCATGCCCTGAGCATTAGTTACTATTTCTTCCCTGGTGTCCACATGAAACAAACAGTATTAATGGGGAGTCACTTTTTCTCCTTTGACTACCCCTCTGTCTCATCTTTTACAAAAATGGTGATAATCGACTTAAGGCAGACAGCCACTGACATGCGCAGGACACAGAGCAACCTGCCAGGATAATCTTCTTGTTCGGCCCACAGCTACTGAGCAATAATGTTCAAAAGAGGATGCAGGAATTATTACGCAGGCAGAAGAGGCTCCCTGGGCCTGCATGAATCCAATTCAACAGGCTTGCCCCTGGACTTTGCCGCAGGCATCATTTCCAAGTCCGTGCTAATGCTTCCTTGCATCAGCCCTGAACCACTTACCCTGACCTGCCCCTCATACCTACCTGTCTCGGACCTCTCTGCTTCCCTGTGGGCTTGCCTCATCCTTCATCATACCTGACACCATGCACTCCCCTCCTGGCTCTGACCTCAGGCCTTTCCTGGCCAGGCCTCTGTTCTGGGTGAAGTTTCTCAGGGTCCTCTCACATTTCTGGGGCCCTCACTCTTAGCTTAGCCCCCTATAGAAATGATTGGAAATTGGGACAACAGCACAATTGACTAGATAGGATTGATTTCCTATTCCTATAGAAATAACTTGAAAAATAAATAACTTACAAAAGACAAAATTCTTTCCAGGACAACAAATATTACCCATAGTGCCATATGATTCGGAGGTCATTTCCAAATCTAAAATAGCTGACAAGCACAAAGGCATGTGGATTGTTGTCCTGATGTTTTTCATGGATCTATTTAAACTAGTTAAATTATGTTCATCTTTATAGAAGATTCTGCCAAATTACAGAGCAGACAAAGCACTAATGTCTAACATTAAGAGATTTATCTGAGGTAGTAAGATGGTAGTAATTTTTGAGAGCTCATGTTCATTATTGATATGAAGAAACCATATGTTTGCCCAGATATCTCTCCATGTGGTTACAGTGCGATTGCTTTGAGACCCTACGCAGTGAACACCGGGACATACATTGGAGGCAGCCTGCCCAGTGGAGACAACGTCGGCCGCAGAGCTAGACTTGCCCATCCATGTCAGATGTCACACCTTGACCACGTTAGGTGTTGTCATCTTACCCACACCACAACTTCGTGACCTCACACAAGCTCCTTAGCCTCACTGATATTTCACTTTCTTGTAACAGTGAGTTGAAGGGACATACCTGATGAAATTGTTGATAAAATGGCCCACAGAGACTTCAACGACTACTACCTAGTTCGGTATGACTACAGGTAGACGCTGTAGTTTAAAGATCTGCCTTCATGCAACTGCATGCACAAAATTTTGAAGACACATTCAACAAGAGTATCTGAAGCAAGCAACGGGCCACCGTGAAACCCTATTGGATGTGGACTGCTTGGGCAGCGGGACCAAAAGAACAGAGCTGGGATGGTGACACAATAGAACAGAGGGAGGGCCTGGACCGGAAACAAGACAAATACATTCCTGGTAACATCTTGCCAAGGCTGTTTGTCCTAATGTAGCATAAAACTAGACCACAATTATGTGCTTAAGTCTCTGTGAATGATGCAGCTGACTGTCTGTCAATGCTTTCACCATCTCCATAAAACGGCTGTTTTAAAGCCACTCATTTGAACCACAGAGCTCTGGTCCTTTCTCCACAGTCACTACATCTGTGGTTATTATATGAGGTTACCTTGTTTATTATCTGTCTCCCTGACTAGGCTGTGAATTCTGTGATGGTAGGAACCCTGGGTGTGTCACTCACCACCGTATACCCAGCACATAAAATAGGTAGAGCCCCCAATAAATGTTATTTACATCAATAAAGACCTGACGCATGGCAAAGATTAGGATTTGGTGGTTTAACATAGAAATAAAGATGATGCATATGTTTCCCAAGCACATTCCCCTGAAGCAAACACTAGTGGTACTATGACTCTGGGATGAATACATTCATAGAACTGAATGTTGGTAACTGGTTTGGTGAATTCATTGGTAGGGTCCATGGAAATCCAGCATGACTCATTAGTGGGTTTTATTTGAATATATCCCTTTTGGTTACATTGCAAACCCCATGCTAATCACTAGTCACTATTTGCATGCATACGACCTGGTTTGGTCTAAGAGATGGACAGTCACATCAATGAGACTACATGCTTCTTGGCTCTTGTATTGTTTGTCAATTTCCGGTGTGAAAAAAAGCTCTCAAAGATTAAAAAATAGGAACTTGTTATTTGGCACAAAGCCCAAATAGCATCTTGGGCTTTGAATCTTGGGTTTAAATGCTGACTCATCTACTAAATAGCAGTGTAATCATGGACAATTATCTTGTCTAAACTATGATTTCCACATTTGCAAAATAAAATAAAATCATGTGAGAAATAAAAAAACAATGCCTATAAAGTCCTTAACTTTATACCTGGCATATACAATAAATATATTAGCTACTTATTTTTTATCAATTGTAGTTCTGATCACATGTAATCTAAGTTAAATACAGCATTCTTCTTTAAAATTTTATTTTAATTAATACTCAATCATCAAATATTTATTGAGGGACTACTATGTGCCAAGCATGATCCCAGATGTAGAAAATATTGTCATTAGAGCGCAGTCATAACACCCTTCCACAGGTGAATTAATAAAACTAGCAGTGAGTATAACAGGTGAAATCTCATTCAAAGCTATTCCAAAATAGGAGCCATTTTAATTAAGCCTTACAGTATCTCCAGATTATTTCGTCTCAACCAGTTTTCCAAAATGGGATAAGTGTTTAAGCAGTATACTGTGCTTAAAGTTGGAGAAATCTATAAAATGGAAACTTGTTTGACAAATTCTCATTATTTCATCATGCAGTCTCTTCTCTTTTACTTCAATGATTTTTTTTTTCTTTTGGTCATTTTGAAAATTTTCCTATGTGGTCCAGCTGCTACATAGCCTTTTAGACTTTTACTATACAGAAAGAAAATTCGAAAAGATAAACATGGAAAAATAAATGGCATAAACAACCTTAGAATATCCATTTGCCATTTCTTTTCTGTTTTGAGTAGCAGAGTACTCTGGGTAAACAGGAATCACAGGCCCACTTCTCCCGCGTTCTGTCCTCAGGCAAACATACGTCAAGTCTCTACTCCATACCAGGCACTGCGCCAGTACCTGACAGGATGAATGACTCCTTTCTCCAAGAAGGCAGTGAAAGAACAGGTGGGGAGAGAACAGCTGAAGAATGGGCTCTCGAATCAGACTGGCCAGTCCGATTATAGTCACTCAGTAACTGCAAGGGGAGAAAGCTCCTCAGGCAGACCAGCCATGGACTTCAGGATCAGGCAAACCCAAGTTCAAATTCCAAAATTAACTTATTGGTTGTGTGACCTTGAACAGATACTTAATATCTCTGAGCCTCAGTTTCCTCACCTGTAAATCAGAATCAAAAATCTTTTTTCAGAAGTTTTAAGGATGAAATGCAACAAAAATCTGTACTGTGTTTAGTTCAGTGCTTAGGTCATAAAAAGTTTTTCATCAATGCAATGCTCATTCCCTTACCTGCTGGTCCTTTTCTTCCAAATGTACTTCTGGAATCAAAAAGGGTAACTGGGAGAAAAAATATGAACCTCAGTCAATCATTTTTGATGTATTACTCTTTTCAAAGGGTACAATATATTGCTATAAGTAAAAACCACAGACATAAACCAAGAACTTACAATCAAATCTCTCATAGTAACTGATGGTCAGTAACTTAAGGTTTTATCAGCACCAGAGATTTAATGCCTCAAAAAAGCAAAAGGATGGTAAGTTTTCCATTGTTCTGAAAAATGGTATGTAGCATTTGCTATAGCAAGAGCTGAATGTTACTTTCAACCAGATCAAATTGTTCACCATCTGTTCATGAAAAGATAAAAACCCTTCTTCCTGTATAATAGATCAACAAGGATTTAAAGAAAAAGGGATTGTCTCAAATGTGAGCATCACATGGTGTTTATGTGACCTAAAAATGCACACAGGGAATAAAAACAGATCAGTCAGTGAAACAAATGCCTCTCCAAAACATTACATTTGCGTTTCACGGAAGAATGTAAAGCCACAGGGAAAAAATATATTTAATAGACTTCCAGATAACTCAAGTCAGCTTCACGGTTTTAAGCCTCCAATCCACAAGGTGCTATTTTTACCCTTTTCAATATTCAAAATCATTTCAGGTGTTAATGACTTTTGTACTGAGCACAAAGGATGAAATTTCTGTGTAATATTTTATATACAATTAAGTAATCAATTATATTTAGAAACAGTCAAGATGCCTCTCCTGTCTTCCCTGAAACCAAGAAAAGAGGAAAATAAAAAGCAGAAAACAAAGTCAGGTTTGTTTTCTAAGCTTCAACAAGCTTTGAATGCAGCAACTGCCATCTACGATGAACATGAACTTCGCAATGCCCTAACATTAGATCCAGGAAAGCAAAAGCTGAGAGGAGGATGCATTGACTAGAGCTGGCAAAGGAAGCAGAAGCTTCACCAAACAGAGGGAAGGCTCCTGTCTGCTACTGCAGATTGACGAGGCAGAAAGCTGCCCCGGGACTATGTAACATATGCCAGGTATTGAAGTGTGAAGGAAAGGGGAGAAGGGAGGAAGCAGGAAGAGAAAGTGGGTGTCAGGGCTGCGCAGGTGCTCTAGAGAAATGAACACGGTGCAGCTCCTGAAGAATGCCTGTGGCATAAGGGCTTACCATATGAAAGCCAGGAAGCCCTGCTCAGAGCCCAAGGCAAATGAATTATTTATAGCAAAAACAGTATACCGAGACACTTGATGGATAAACACATTTCATAAAATCATTTAAATAAAAAAATACACATGACCTCTATGAAATGAGGCCCCAAAGAGAATATATAAAATTTCAAAATAGAGACCATAAAGCAAAAGAATGAAATTAAAAGTAAAAGGGCATACTGAAGTCTGTGTCTGGGTGTGGTTTTTGTTTTGCTTTGTTTGGTTTTTGCTTAATCCTTTCACCTTTTTTGCCCAGTCCCCCCGCTTCCCCTGTCTAACTAATCTGTTCTCAGTACCTATGAGTCTGTTTCTATTTTGTTTACTTTGCTCAACACTATGGTGATTGCCAGAGGGAAAGGTGAGTGGGGACAGGTGGAAGTGGGTGGAGGGATAAATGGTGGCAGAAAGAGACTTGACTTTGGGTGATGAGTGCAGAATGCCGTGCAAGTGATGTGTTATATAGAGTTGTACACTTGGAACGTTTACGGTTTTATTAACCAATGTCACCCCAGTAAATTCTATTAAAAAATAAGATAAAATAAAGTCTTCAGCAAATAACTTTTCACCTTTAATTGTACAATGTAGGTATGGGTTTAAATAAATAAATTTAAGCAAAGTATTAAAAAAAAAACAAGTAAAAGGGCAGGCGCTACTGGCAGTGGGATAGCAAAATCATTTGCAAAACTCCCCAAATGTCTTCAGAAAAAAAGACAAAACAAATGCAAAGTAAAAGATAAAACTCAGAGAATCTAAAATAATCTATAACTTACAAGAATGAATGAATAAATTTAATAAAACCATTCTGATGCCTAACTTACAACAAACACAAAAATTAATACCAGAGAGATCACTGACCTAAATATGAAAGGTAAAATAGTAATGGTTTTAGACGAAAATGATGAGACTGTATCCACAACTTCAGGAGAGAGAGCTTTCTTGAAAATGGAAACAAAAAGCACTTACCAAAGAAGGAAAATATAATAATAAATTAGATTACACTAAAATGAAGAACTTTTGTTCATTAAACTACTCTACTAAGAGATTGGAAAGGCCACCCAAAGAGTGGGAGAAGGTATTTGGAAAACACTCACCCAACAAAGAATTCATATACATGCTGCAAATAAGTTAAAGGTCCCCAGGCCAAAAAAGGTAAAAGACTTGAACTGACATTTCAAAAGAGAATACTGAAAATACCAATAAGCATATGAAAAAGTGTTAAATTTCATTAGTTACATAAAAGTGCAAATTAAATCCATAATATATATCACAATACACCCACTAGATTTATATCTAAAATTCCAAGTGTAACCAGTCACTACAGGTAGAATTATAATTGGCACAATCACATCGAACAATTATTTATTTACTGAAGATAAGTCCCTGAATTTAATTCCTGTGTTTATAATCAACAGTATTCAGCAAGAATATATGCTAGAATATTATTCAGTATAGCCCCAAACATCTTAAATGACCCAAATGCTATCAACAATAGAATGATAAATCAATTATTATATATTCCTTCAAACATTATATAACAATTTCTTCAATCATTATACAAAAATAGTGCCCCATGCAACAACATAGATCTCATAAACATAATCTTGACTGAAAGAACAAACACATATGAGGTCTGTCAGGAAAAAGTCCAGCCAAGATTAAAATGAGAACAGGCTGTGCAACATGCATGTAACCTGGCGACCAAGGAGAGTGGACTGGAATGCACATGTGTGAACAATGACGACTTCACTGTACTAGTCAGTGGGGGCAGAAGACACTCTTGAGTGAGCATGTGTACTGTGTGGCTGTCACATTAAATATGACTGGGTAGAGCAGCGGATCTGCATCAAATTTTGCATTAAGCTTGAGCATTCTTCTGCGGAAACTATTCAGATGAATCAGAAGGCCACAGCTATGGGCAGCTGGTGATTGGCAGCTTCATCATGACAAAGTGCCTGCTCATGCATCACGTCTCATGCAGAGATTTTTATCACCCAGGTGACTTAGCCCCCCTCCAGCCCAGATTTGGTATCCTACAAATTCTGGCTTTTCGCAAAACTAAAATCACCTTTGACAAGATCAGGCACGTTTAGGGTGGGTGGTATGGCTATAGACTAAAATCACCTTTGAAAGGAAAGAGATTTCAGACCATCAGTGAGATTCAAGAAAATATGATGGGGCAGCTGAAAATATGACAGAAGAACTGTGTGAGGTCCCAAGGTGCCTACTTTGAAGGGGACTGAGGCATCACAGCCCTATGTACACAGTTTCTTGCATATTGTATCCTCAGCAAATATCTCTAATTTGCATATTGCATGGGTGGATACTTTCTGGACAGACCTCATACAATTTCACTTATGCTAAGTCCACAAATAGGCAGAATGAATTTATGATGTTAATGTAAGGACAGAGATAACCTCTGGGGAGGAAGATGGTAGGGGGTGACGCTTCTGAAATGCTGTCAATGTTCCATGTCATATGTCAGTGGTGGCTAGAACAATGTGTTCCCTTTATGAAAATACATGAAGCGTGTACCTGATTCATACACTGTTCAATGTAAGTGCTCCAAAATTGACTTTAAAACAGAGCATTACCTCCAAAATATACATAATATTTCTAGTTTTTTTAAGATGTTATACATAATTTTATTTTAAAAAATACTCAACCACTTTCTAAACCAAAAAGGAGGCATGTAACCTTTTCTTTGAACTGGTACTTTTGTGAGTTCGCACTACTAAAATATTTCAAATTTGTACTACTTTGAATAGTGATAACAAACCTTTTTTCATGTTAAGTTTGTCATTTATATTTCTTTTCCAAACTATTCATGTCTTTTGCTCAATGTTTTCTCTATGGTGTATACAAATAATAATAATTATAATAATAATAGTTATTATTATTATTATTATTATAAGGTTCTTCATGCAGTGATGGAGTTAATGGTTTACAATGTCCATAAGGTTATGAGTTCTATGTGACATTTAGAAAGTTACTTGTTATCTTAAGCTTCACCTTCTTCATCAAAAAAACTGGGTAACATCAGCATCAACAATCCTAAAAAGGTTTCTTTTTAAGGGTTATAGAAGTATCCAGGTGGCATGTATACCACAAATCTTTCTTCCATTTTTTTCACAAATTTGAGTGCCCATTGTATGTAAGGACTCATGGTAGGCACTGGATCTAAAGAAGGAAAAACAAAAAGACCATTTCTGCCATCAAACCAGTGCACTGAACAGCCATCAGTCAAAGAATCATGGACCTCCATGACTCTCATTTCTATTCTGTCCCTTCATTCTGCTGGCTCCAGCTCCTGAGCATCCCTCAGAATGGTTCTTTCTCGGTTATCCCCACAACCACTGCCTGCATTCAGGCCTTCATCTTTCCTACCTGGATATTGCAATCACTTCCTAACTAGTCTCTCTGCCTCTCTCTTGTTATGCTCCAATGGGTTCAACTTCTGGATGCCAGATGGATCATTCTAAACACAGCTCTGATCATACCAATCCTCCTATTTCCCTTGGCGTGGATTCCACTCACTTTTTCAGATCACAAAAGACAATCACTCTCTGATTCCTATTTTTTCCTCTCATAGATCATCTCTCAACAGTCCCTGAATGGCCTTTTATGGTTCAAAGGTCAATGTTACTAAATGATCCATGATATTTATGTCATAGGACCTTGCATATGAGAGCCTTTCTCTCAAGAATACTTCAGCTCTTTTCCTCCCAACATCTCAGACACCGTCTTCTCTGGGAGGTCTTCTTGTCCCTGACACTTGAAGTTCTAGCTCAGCTGATCTTCCTATAAACTCCCATAGTCCATCCCATCACTTGCATAATTGCACTCAGATCACTTACCCATTTATCTGTGCAGCTCATTACTCTAGCATGTGCTAAATGTACTAAGAAGCAAATACCACATCCTCTATATCATTGTCCCCTGAGCCTTAACAGTTCTCTATGAATGAGTGAATAAGTGACCAAAGGAAAGAGCATGAGATTGGACTGCCTCTCATTCCAATGCCTCTCAGCAATACTCTCAGGAAGATTTTAATAGGAACCGAATAAAAGTCAAGTTAGGATTGAATTTTCTGGAGAAACAAATTACAGTAAAATCTGCTTTATACAGTAATGCAGAAACATTCACTTTCCAGATGATAGAGAGACAGAGAGACAGATGAAAAATATGTAGATTGGGTGGATGGATGGATGGATGGACGGATGCACAGGTGGATAGATACATGATCAATAGATAGATAGATAATACAATAGAAAATAAATGAGTGTTTAACACATATATGCCCATTTCTGACAGTAATTCAAATGTCCTAGATTTAAAGGCCCTTAAAGAGTATATATTTGGAAGTTCTGTGTTATTTTCATAAGAATCATTCACCCCTGCAACTTTCAAACTGCTCTTAATCAAAGCTATGGGGCTGAAGGAAAACAATCTACATTCCTTTGTAAGTGGTTGTGATGATGGAATGCCTCACTTCTCCCACTGCCTAAAGGATCTATTTTAGAGATTAGGTCCTTCAGGATTAGCTCATGGAATATAAATTCACAAAAAAAACTTAAAGTGAGATCATCTCTGTGCAGCCCACTGAGGGATGACTTAAAGTTTTCTTTCCTTGGTAATTTATAAAGGTGAAGATTTGGCGACCAGATCCTGAGAAAAATGTCTAGAGTGTACCATCAACCCATCTATGTAAATCTTCTTCTAGAATTATGAGAGTTATATGCACATGGCATATATTTTTCTATATACTTTCTATAGCTTTTACTCATCTGCTACTTCTTTATGAGCATTTTTTTCTGTCAGTGACCAAGTTGTACTTATTAAAGTACAACTTAAAGTTGTACTTAAAATTACAACTTTTAATTCAATTCTAATTTGAATTTGAATTCTTCCCTTCAGTATCAACCACAGTACTTACTTGGTTCTCAGCAGCGGTGGGTGTGAGTCAGTCCTCAAAACCTCCAGTGCACCAGAAATCCAGAAAGTATCTGGTTTTTGTGAAGGGTTTTCACATAAAAACCTCTAAGAGATAGAGGTCCCCATCCCCAGTCATATCTATATCCTCCAGACATTCATTTGCAACAGACTTTTGCTTCCCATTTGCTATGCTTTCTGTGCCAGCTGCACACACAGCAGTGCAGAGACCACGAGGGGAGAGGGAAGCATCCATTACCAGCTTATGCACATTACCGCCATTATCCTTCTGCATTTGTGAGTGGCAATCACAGCTTGTCAAAAAGTATAAAAAGTCCCCTAGTTCCTTTCATACCACTGGTTTCTTGTGGTTCACTGTGGCATCTGGGTCTGTGCTGCCATAAAATGTAGTTGGTATACCCCTCATCCTTTTGGACGGAACATATTTGTTTGTGTAAAATTATTTGTGAATGTTCTGTGTGTATGTGTACCTGTGTAAGTACTTATATTGGTATGCATCAGTCAGTAAATGAGAGCAGCCATTAGAAGAACTCTGAAAATTAGGAAATAAGCACCAAAATAAAAAAGCAGTAAGCAATACATCAAAGCAGAAATGAGCAAAATTACCCTAAAGAGATAAAATGACTCCAAGGCCAGCTAGAGTGAACATAGAAATACATCTACATGTGAACACTGGGAAGAACAGGAAAGTCGGGGAGCCAAATACCATCAGTGTCCATCCAGCCCTCTCCAAGGCAAGTGGGTGCCATTGTGGAGTAGTGACAACACTGAGTCTGGTTGGCACCAAATACCTCAAACACAGAGACCAAAATGCTTACACCACACTAACCAGAGAAACTTGCAATCGCAAAGCTGTTTTCTCAGGTACCTCCACAGCAGGAAAGAAGATGCCCTGGACTAAGGACATTAGTAGCTCCACAATTGTACATGGATCATACATGTGTACATACACACAGAATAAGATAGCATGTTAGTATATATACACAGGCCCGGTGTATGCATGTATGTTTCCTTGGTGTATGTTTCTTGGTATTCGCTGCTCCAGAAGTCAGATTGATTTTGAGGAATGAAAAGCCTGTGGACATGTAGACATGTACCAAAAGGCCAGAGAGATAAGAGATGTGAGTTTATTGCTAAAACTGTGATTGAAGCAGTGGTGTAAGGATTTCAAGATGAATAGATAAGAAAGAGAGGAGAAGATGTAAAATAGAGGGGTCAGAGAAATCAAGGGGTTAGGTGAGGTTGAAGGGCAGAGGACATGAAAAAAAAAACCCCAATGAGCAGAAAAAACTGGAAGCCAGAAAATCTAAATTTATGATTTTGAAGTAAAGGAGCAGATTCTAGCGATTGTGAGGTGCAGGATGTGGCTGTGGAAGGTCATTGAATATGAACTCAAGATGCCTGAGTCATTCATTCAGACATTTGACATCTGGGATCAGAGCAGGAAGAGGGTTAGACAGGAAGACTGAATTAGATGCCAAATTCTACAAAAATGGAAGACCAAATGTGTTACCCATATAGCACTTAGTCTTCATAGTTTGTTCATGCTTTTCACACTTACCGGAACATCATCCCTAATCCACACTGCCCTTCAACGTTTTCATAGACAACACAGATATTTCCCCAAGAATATGAATTCCTGTAGTTAGATCCTCCCTATGGTACGTTTATTTTGAATGTAATACATATAATTCAATGGCTACATTCATCCATGTTTATTGAATGAATAAAGGAAACATTATAATCATGAGATCATTCTGGAATGTCATCCAGGAAATGTATTGAATTTTTTCTAGTAGTATTAAAAGAGAAAGAGAGAGAGAGGCAATAAAGAATTTCAGAAAGAACAGTCATTTCTTAAAATGGAGAAACATACTGGTCAGTACGGAAGTCACTGGAGACATGGATGAGAACATCATTCTTGGAATCATCAGGGCAAAAACGTGAGCCCTCTGGGTTGGGGCGTAAGTGAAAGGGGCTGAAAAGAGGTCACTTTCCCAGGTACTTTGACAGGGATAGGGTGGCAGCTGTAGGATTTTCCTAAGAATTTTGAATTTTTAATGCTATGACAAATGCCTTTTTTCTAAATTTCACTTTTAGCTTGCTAGGACAAAGAAATACAGTTGATTTTTGTATGTGGCTCTTATCTCCTACAAGCTTCTTAAACCTACTCATTTGTTCAAGTAGGTTTTTAGTAGGATTTTCTGTAAGACAATTAAGTTTCATCCAAATAAAAATTATTTTACTTCTCCCTTTCAAATCTGGATACCTTTCATTTAATCGTTATTGCAAATTGAACAAGTAGAAGTCTCCAGTGCAACATTGAATAAAGTGGTTAAAGAAGACATTCTGCTTTGTCCTTTGTCCTAAAAGTAATGCCTTAAGTCTCCTACCATTAAATACAATGTAGCTAGAGACATTTTCAGCTCCATCTGCTTTTAAGATTTTCACCTTAATATCGGTTTTAAGAAACTAAATTAAGAGGTAACTAACTGCAGATTTCTTGATTTGGGGGTTATTTGAGATGTTGTATGTTTATGGTATCCATCAAATTTTGGAAAAATGGCAATTATTTCTTCAGTAATTTTGTTCTACTCCTTCCTCTCCAACCTTCAGAACTGCAATTAAATGCACTTAAGTCTACTTGACATTTTCCCATGACTCACTGGTCAGTCCCTGTTCAGTTTTTTTGTTTGCTTGTTCTGTTTTGTTTTTAGTCTTTTTTCTCTGTTTCATTTTGGAAGGTTTATCTTCAGTTTCACTAACATTGCCTTCTGCAAAGTCTAATCTGCTATTTTCCCGACTCAGTGCATTTCTCATCAATGGCATTGTATTTCTTTTAACTGGAAACTTGACATTGTTTCTTTTATATCTTCCCATTCTCTCCTTAATGATTTCAATCATTTCTCCACCGTCCTGAACACATTAAATATAATGAGTGTTTTAATGTACTAGTTAATATATTTTAATCAATGGTGTCATCTCTGTATCCATTTCTATATATTATTTTCCTTCTCATTATGAGTTATTTTTTTTCCTTCTTGACATTCCTGGTAATTTTCAATTGGATACCAGACACTATAAATTTTGCTTTACTGGGTGCTAGACATTTTTGAATTCCTGTAAATCTTCTTAATCTTTGTTCAGGGACACTGTTAAGTTATGTGAAAACAGGCTGATCCTTCAAAACATACTTTTAAGCATTGTTATCCAGGGTCAGAGTAGCCTTTATTCTGGGGCTAATTTTTCAGCATTATCGAGGAAATAGCCTTCTGAGTACCCTAGCCCCATGAAGGATAAGCCTCCTGGGTAGGAACATGAACTATTCTGGCCCTGTGGGAGCTCCTGAGATTTTTCCTTTTGCTCCTTTCAGAGCAGTTTCCTTACATTTGTGCACTGATGAGTCATCAGTGGAAGACTCAGGGGGTTCCCTGTGAAGGTCCGTAACTGTTCTCTGTGCTTCTCTTTCTGTTCTGCAAACTCTAGATACTTTGTCCTCATTAGACTCCAAATGTGAATGATAAATGAAGGGTTCATTACATCCCCTCAGTCAGAAAGATTTCCGCTGTCCGTGTTGGTTTCCTCTCTCGGCATTGTGGCCTGGAAACTCTGTCCAGCCAATGAGCTAAGTCCATCACAGGGCTCCCCTTGTTTATTTCCCAGTCTCTCTGAATCTCAACAATCAGTCTTGCTCTGCCTGGCATCCATTCAACAGCGGAGAATGCCTAGAACACTGCTTTGCATATTTTTGAAAAACTTTAGGTTGATTCAGGCAGGAAGGATAAATACAAATACTATCTTTTGATTTGCTAAAAGTAGAAGTTTAAATAGAGCATTTTAACATTATTTTATTTTAAGGTGTTTTTTTTCTTTTGATTAATGTTTCAGAACTAATATACAATTATAGTTTAGCTTAACAGGAAGGTTTCTGTTGGTTCAAATGACACCTCACATCAAAGCAACACTTGAACATTTTGAGTAGTGAAGGCAAGTGCAGAGAGTCTCAAATAGGGATGGAGGCTCCTTGGCTTCCCTCCTCCACCCCATCCCCACTGAACTCTGCATTACTGCACTTCCATCTCATGGACTATATGCAGGAAATCATTATCAAGTTTTTGAGGACAAAGGGGCTATCCATCACAAATCCATCCACAGGCTTTGGTCGACACTCCCTCTGTGTTTAGCACTGTGTCAGACTTTGTTAAATGTAGAAACAACTGACCTATTCCCTATACTCTGGTGCCTTATACTCTACCAAGGATGTTAAACTAGCCTGGGAGGAAAAACAATTCAATGGTAATCTTAAATGCTGCATGTAAGTCTAATAGCAGTTAATAAAATGTAGCAACTAGGCTAAGCAATATGAGTAAATGGGTATTGGTAGTAGCTGGATCTTGGAGGCAAATGGATAGAAAACCTTGCTTACAGTAGGAGATAAAGGAGGTGTGAGCAAAGTCGGAGGGAGGTGTATGCACACTTCACATACTGGACGCATTGCAAGGCCTCCCCCAGGATGAGGCTGAGGGCCTCTACCGGAGAGCATGCAATGAGGGGGAAACACACTCCTCTGAGGTCAGCCGTGCACCAACATAAGAAGTCTGATCATCATTTTTCTAACCTAGCTTTCATTGGCATCATCCCCACCAAGAACTTGTCAGAAATAGAAGTAGTGACCTTCCCACAGTTCGCATACCCTTGTACATGTACTGTAGTGGGTGCAGGTGGTACTCGTTCCTTTCACCTGGCCTGGGCACTCTTTGCTGGGAGAGTGAGTGTTGGCTGATACTAGCTCCCAGCTGTCCCTTTCTCAGGAGAATTTACAGGTTGACTGGGCAGATTTGTCTTCCCAGGGGCTTGTGCCCATAGCCTCGTCCTCTGCCTCAGGCAGCCAGAGGCCAATGACTACCTGGGGGTACCAAAGCCAGGCCCTTTGTCTCAGGATGAATCTACTAGGGGTACATTTCATGCTCCAGGCTCACTAAGGGGTCAGTCTGACGTGGGGCTCTAGCCAAGACTACACCCTTGCTCAATTCCTTCCCCTGCCCTATTCTGCTTTACTTTTTCCTTTACTGATTTCTTCTCTGAAGTTTCTCCCAACAAATCACTTGCAAATGAATCTCCTTATCAGTCTATTCTTCTAGAAAGCCCAACCTAAGACATTTAGAGATACAGATTTTAAAAACAATGGGGGGGGGGGGGTTCCATGTAAAAACTGAGAATTCCAGTACTACATCCTGACCTTTTACACATTATTATAGTCAAATTATGGCTGAGGGGATCCAAATCAGCCCTTCTTCAACACTCAAAGACAAGGCCTCAGGCTCCTGGTAAAACCATTTCTGACTGCAGGCTCCTTAAGCTTGTCAAACTTCCAAATCTATTTCTGTATCCTGTAAGTTTGGGCCCAGTTTGCAGACATTCTCCCATTAGCTGTGACATCTTCATTAGGGTTGTCACTTGGGTTACTAACCTACTTTAGCCTCAGATTTTCTATTTTTATTTTCTTGAAAAGTTTTTATTCTAATTTTTATTGTTCTACACTTCCCGTTGTACCCATTTTTCCCCATTCAGATTTCCTATTCTTCAATATCCCTTTGACTCTCTAAACCTTATCCTAGATCAGAGGTCTCAATCACCTGCTGGCCCCAATAAAAGTTTCAGACTATTTTTATTTCCCCTCAAGCCTTGGTCTGGCTCTCTCACTGCTCCTACTCCTCCCTCCTAGGGCTAAGCTACAGCCTCAGTGCCCTGCCCATGAACAAACGGACCCCAGTGTCCTGGCAGAGGCAGGCTTGAGTCCTCGGCCTTACTGGCCTGGACCCAACTTGCTGGTCGTGCCAACACTTAGAATTAGAGCCTCAGTTTTAAATTGGGTTGATGGCCCTGTGATCCCTTCCCATCTCATGCCATGGCACATTATCAGAATTCAAAGCTCTGGTACCACAGACTCTCTGAAAACAGCCCTCTTGCTCGGGGAATGTCAGTGGACGATCAGAACCCAGGCCCCAGCAAGAAAAGGTTTCATTTGATCTTGCAGTGAACAGTTGCTATATTTTGAGCTGGCATTCCCCCTTGGGACTATATGATTTTTTCCATCCGACTCTTTGGTGCCTGGCCTTGCGTTCTTCATTCTCTACATTCCTTTGTGCCCACCCTTCCAATCCTCCCTGGAAATGACAAGTGTCTGTAGAAGTAGAGGGAGCTGTTTCATTTCTTTGCCCTTATTTTCATTATTTTTTTTCTTTTTCTTCTCTTTGGCCCAGTAAAAAATCTTCTGCTCTTACTCTCAGAAGCTACCAGCAGAGTGTCTAACACACTTTCCTGATTGGAGAGGCAGTGCCCCCCCGCCCCCAATTATCCTTTATTGATTTTTTAAAGTTTTGTCTCAAAAACTAAAAACATTTGAAAATCAGAGAAGGACATTTAGACTAAAATTTTAAACTATCGTCTTTAAGGTTACAAGCTCTGGAACGAAATAGCCAATGATCCCGCGCCAATTCTTTCATATCCCATCTCAGGGCCTCAGCTTCCTCATGTGGAAAATGGGTATAATATTTGACCCTTATTCAAAGGGTGTTACATGTGTCAATGGATATATTACATGTAAATCACGTAAAATATGAGCCAGAAATGAAGGAAACCCTCATGGATTATATATAAAGCTACTTTTATTATGACTTTCATGTTTTTCGGAGCTATGCATGTAGTAATTTGCTCAAAAAGTAATCTCCTCTCTTTCTTCCCTCACCATCTTCCTTTAGAAATTCTTTTGACAATAAAGAATGAGTATCTGTTCTGTCCAAAACAACCTGCTTGGGTTTAGGAATTAAGAGACAAATAAAAAGGCAGGTCTGACCCTTATCCTCTAACAGCATAGGGGAGGAAGGGGGGGCAGATGTGAAAGATCTTTTCACACAATGAGATCAATGGCTAAAGAGTGATTGTCAATTAATTCAGAGAAACAACAGCCTACCCTCAGGAAAGCCTTCGCCACAGAGCCCAAGGGAAAAAAGAAAATCAGCAAATGGGATCCTCCGGCTCCATCTTTCCCAGAATGAAATGCAAATCAACCATTGCTAATTTCAAGGATGTTATAACAGATAGAACCCAAGGTAGCAGAACGTGTTAGAAGTTTTAGGTATTTATTCAAACTCAAAGTACAGCTGGCCTCTTGAGTTAAATAACTCACTGGCTCTGCTTATTCCTGAGTCCTCATTCCATAACGATTCATTTTTTCAATTTGTGTGCAAAGCGCAGGAGGCCAGAAAGAACAGCTGTTCCCTCAAACAGGAGCTCTGGAAGAGAAAACAGATCAGGTAACACGGGGAACCAGCCGGCCCTCTCCAGGGAAGGAAGGAAGTCCGCCCACAGCTGCCAGGGAGGTGGTACAGGCGGTGTGGGTGTGTCCAAGGTAACTAACTAGTACAGGATGCCTCCGGGAACACAGGCTGCACTGAGAGCAGACCTCTGAAGAAAGAAGTCATGCCTCATAAATTAGGATGGAACGCTTAAATCTGAAAATGAGGACTGGTAGGAAAGATACACTGAGTCTTAACAGAGTGTTTTTGTTTTCTGAGACCAGAAGAATTCTCTCAGTTTAAATCCTTCCTTCCCCCTTACGGACAATTATCTTTCTGTGGAATTATATACAAGAAACAAACTCGGTTCACGCGCAGGAAGCAGGTGACATGTGGCACACACATCTAGAACCAGTAGGTTCCCCCCACGCTTGCCAGTCCCGGGTTTGGGGTCCAACTGCCTTCTGAAAAGCTGCTTTTCTCAATTCCTGGGGCAGAGACCAGCTGCATCATCTCTAAGGCAAACATTTAGATAACCCCACAAATGATAAATCGGTAAGTCAAGAAGGAAGGAGTGGCAAAAGGTCAGTCTCATTAAAAACAAATAAACAAGCAAGCAAAATATAACCAGAGCCATTGAAATTAAGAACAAACTGACAATAACCAGAGGTGAGGTGGGAGTGGATAATGGGGAGACAAGGGGGAAGGGTTTTCAGGAACACGTATAAAGGACATATGGACAAAACTGAAGGGAGCATAGGATCAGGGGAGGGAGGTGGGGATGGCTGGGATGGCTGGCGTGGGGGAGAGTGGTGGGAGGAAAATGGAGACAAATGTACTTGAACACACGCAACAAAAGATGTGGGAAAAAAAGAAGTTAAAAAAAATAAACAAAAGACCTTTTATTTCACTAAGCTTCAACAAAGCATTTTTACTTTCTTCAAATATTAGCTCCCTCATGCAACTGAAATAGAAATTGATTGGCAAAGCTTGGATTCACAGCACCATTTCAGGGCCTGAGCTAATATGAGAAGGAAGATTTATCTGAGCCAATGGTGTAATCCCCGTCCTTAGTTTCCATTGCAGAAAGACAAGAGGAAAAAAGACTCAAGTTGTTTATTTTGCAGATCAGAGCCAAGACTGACTTTAGATCAGATGCTCACAAATGACCCTCCCTTGGGAACTACTTTCTGAGGGCCATGGCTAAAATAAAATACAGGGAACGTTGTTTTTTTGTTGTTGTTGTTTTTTACTTTAGGGGTCGTTTTTTCAAAATTTCAGAAGAAACAGATAATTATTTTTTTAATATTAATAATTTTTCTGTTATAAATTTCCTTTAAATGTTGACAGTTTATACCATAATCAGTACTTCATGAGTAGAAAATGGTGTCTGCTTTTGAGTAAATTGACATATTTGGTTATGTTAAATTTAATCTCTTGGTATTTCACGTTTTACCTCCAAGGGACCTCCTTTTGAACATGTCCTCCATGGCTGCATCGACCGCACAGACATGAAGCCAGCCCCGGCGACCACATGTGCGCAGAGTTACCTTGTCAGGGACATTTATTATAGAACTGTATGTAACAGAAAGAAATAAAACAACAGTAATGTCCATCAAAAAGGAATGTTTAATTACAATAAATTATTCATTTCAATCGAAAAGAACATTACATACAATTCACTAACAGAAATGCTTCCTAGTCATGCTACTAAGTAAACCTGCTGCCTCTGAAAGTAGATACACTACATGCTCTCTTCTAGGAACAAAGAGGGAGATGTGTACATCAGTGAAGCTCAAGAAAAAGGAATGGGCATGTATAACAATTCACAGAGTTATCTATGAAAGGAGAAATATGATTTATTCTATACAGCAGCATCATTGGCATTACAAATATGATCAACAGTAAATACTTTAAAGGGAAAAAGTAGCATGTAAAATTTCCAGATAACTGGGAAAAAAATAGATCTGGAAAATCTGAGCAAGTAACAGCAGAGAAAAAGCAAAATGCATTTAAAACAAAAAGCATAAAAGTAGATAATAATAAGCCCTGGTTGGTGTAGCTCAGTGGATTGAGCACGGGCCTGTGAAGCAAAGGATCATGGTTCAATTCCCAGTCAGGGCACATGCCTGGGTTGCAGGCCAGTTCCCAGCAGAGGACGCACGAGAGGCAACCATACATTGATATTTTTCTCCCTCTCTTCTTCCCTTCCCCTCTAAAGATAAATAAATAAAATCTTTTTTTTTAAGTAGATAATAAGAAAAAAATAAAGATTTTGGAAGACAAAGATTTTCAGCTGAGGAAATCAACACCCATTACTTGTAATTTAGATGAGCAGAGAAGTTAGAGATAAATACCTGGCAAAAATAAATTCATTTAAACAGACGAGTGTTTAGAGGAAGAAAATACAACTCAAAGCAAAGATATCAAATTGGAAAAAGAATTATTTTACAATGAAAAAGCTACAAAAGCTTTAAGACAAATTTTAGGTACTAAATAGGATGCTATTGGAATATATAAAGCAAAATTATTAGAAATACCAGAGAAATTTTAACAGTAGCAGGATATTTCACACAACTCCCTAGATTTCTGATATATCAAACAAATACCTATAAACACAGACATACAACAAAATAACCACAATGAGAATGCTCCCTCGGAAACCGAATAATGCAAGGATTGAGAATGAGTTCAGTAGTCATGTGACCTATGGTGGTGGAAACACAAAGTCTAGTGGTGGAAACTAGACTCTACCACTTAGTAGGTGTCTAACCTGGTAAACATTTACCTGCTACTCAGGAAAAGGCAAGAGAAAATAGATGTATATAATAGGTATTGATAGTAATGCTTAATTTAAAAATCTATAATATGCCATAATAATTAATTTAGAAATTTTTATTAAATGTATGAATTTCTAGTCACTATACATTACCAAAATTGACTGCAAAAGTATAGATTTGAACACCAACTACAGAAAAACTCAAAGATTTATCTTTCATAATGAGCAGGCTATGATGGTTTGTGAATCCTAGAAATTATTCAAAGATAATATTAAAGCTACCCCAAAAGAAGGGAATGGGGAGGAAAGCTTCCAAAGTCATCTTTGAAAATAAACTTTTAGATTAAAATGTGACAAAGATACTTAAAATTATTCTCAGGTTTTGAAAATTAAATTTCAAATTTCTATTTAAATATCTCTCAATTTAGGTAAGAACCTTCCAACAATATTTTAAAAGTCTAAAACTCCATTACAACAACTGTTTATTCTAAGAAGCATCATTCAAAAATTTAAATCCACTAATTTTATCATCACTAGTATTTAATATAAGGCAAATCAAAATAACAATGATATTATTTTACTAAATTTCACCAAAACTAGTAAAAATTTAAAGAACTACATTATATGATAAGATGGCATTTAAAACCTGTAAGGAAAGAATGAAGGGATTAGTCAGTACAATGTGTTTGGGTTATTCATTGCCTATCCAGTGGGAATATCTACATTTACATCTTTATCTCATAAAATATACCAAAAATTAAAAAAATACATATTTCCAACTAAAGATATATATAAATTTTAAAAATAAACAAATGAAATTGCATCAAGTTAAAAAGCTTCTGCACAGCTAAAGAAAACATCAGCAAAATGAAAAGGGAACCAACCATATGAAAAAATATATGTGCCTATGATACCTCTGACAAGGGTTTGATCTCCAAAATATATAAAGAACTCACATAGCTCCACTCCAGGAAGACAAACAATCCAATTAAAAAATGGGCAAAGGACCTGAACAAACACATCTCCAAGGAGGACGTACAGAGGGCCCAGAGACACATGAAAGGATGCTCAGTAACACTAGCCATCAGAGAGATGCAAATTAAAACCACAGCGAGATACCACTTCACACTGGTCAGAATGGTCATCATAAACAAATCAATAAAAAACAAGTGATGGAGAGGATGTAGAGAAAAGTGAACCCTAATGCACTCTTGGTGGGAATGCAGCCTGGTGCAGCCACTGTGGAAAACAGTATGGAGTTTCCTCAGAAAACTAAAAATGGAAATAAATGCCTTTTGACCCAGCAATTCTATTGCTGGGATTATACCCTAAGAATTCTGAAACATCAATTCAAAAGAACCTTTGCACCCCAATGTTCATAGCAACACAATTTACAATAGCCAAGTGCTAGAAGCAACCTAAGTGCCTATCAGTAAATGAGTGGATCAAAAAACTGTGATACATTTACACAATGGAATGCTATACAGCAGAAAAAAGGAGCTCCCACCATTCTCAACAGCATGGATGGAACTGGAGAACATTATGCTAAATGAAATACGCCAGGTTGTGAAAGACAAAATACCAGATGATCTCACCCATAAGTGGAAATACAACAAACGAGTGAGTAAAATAGAATCAGAGACATGAAATAAATAACAAACTGACAGTGACCAGAGGGGAGAGGGAGGGGGATAACAGGGGAAAAGGGGAAGGGTCATGTCCAGGAACAAGTATAAAGGATCCATGGACGAAAACAATGGGGGAGGGGGAGGGGGATAATGGGTAGGGTAGGGGAGAGTTACAGAGGAAAAATGGGAACAATAATTTAAAAAGGAACCACATCTCTTAATTTACAAAACAATGTAGAATAAATTATTAACTAGATCTAAAGAAAGAAAAAAAGAAAGAAAGAAAGAAAGAAAGAAAGAAAGAAAGAAAGAAAGAAAGAAAGAAAGAAAGAAAGTAGTAGAAGAAAAATATGTAAGTATCCTTCTCTTCCTTTCCTCTCTTCTTCCCCTTCTCCTGGCCTCCCCCATGACTGAACCAGAGCACACAGCAGCTGGGTAACTGCAGGAGACCCGCTGGCTGTGCCTGAGGTGTGAGAGCACAAGAGAAAGTGATGGGCCCTGAGCTTCAGGTAAGCAGGAAGCCAGCCCTGAGGGCAGACTAGGTCATGGACACCGTGCAAGCACAGTTCCAAGCACAACCCGCAATGGCATAGCATGAATTTTACAATTTCTTTCTGTGTTAATATTAATGTAGGTAACTGATCATTTAAAATTGGGTACATAATATGACTTTCCACTTTACTTCAGTTTTTCACTGAACACTTTTATAATATACCCTGTTCAAGCTTAAATGTTACTTCTCATTTCAGTCATGTTTTGCCTGAAAAGGTGAATAATTTATACAATAGAAGAAACGAAATCACCAATCAGCATCAATTCTGTCAAAAGTTAATTTTTCCGATTTGTTGTTGCATGGTGGCATCAGTGTTTTATAAATACATACGTATGTGCATATAAACATGTATGATACCAGTATATAAATGTATACACTGAGTCAGCTCCGGGTTCATTCTTTCATGCACTGAAGTCCGCATCAGCCAATTGCCATAGTTATTTCAGGTAGGCACAATTAGGAACAGCAGATTTTTTATGCAAGGCTGCGCAAGTCATTTGTCAGATCACATTTGCTGGTTCTTTACCAGACAGCATTTCTTGCTCAGGGATGTCCCAGTGTTTGGAAAACAAGGGACTCAAAGGACCATTCCAGAAATAAAATGGGCTCCAGGTAACTGGCAATAAAGAGGTTGACGCTGACAATTAAAAAACAAGAAACTATAAGCATTTTGTTCCTGAACCTTAAGGAGTTTTAACCAGTGGCCTTCAAGACTTGCTATGACCCAAAGGAAACAGCAACCTAATTTCTACAGGTGAGAAAGAAAAATGAGAAAAATTGAAGCCTTGTAAACTGAAACTCATACTTCTTTATACATAGGGACATAACATCACACAACCACTTTAAATTAACCTGAGGGGCCTGAAATATTTTTTTTTCTGCAAAGGAGTCTCTGGTACTTGTCAGGTTTAGGTGCTCTGCTCCTCAAGGTATGCCTTGTGACTTCGATTAGATTTTGAGCTTCTCGGGAACAAGTCCTTGTCCCTGACTCAACATCCCCCAAATTAAAAGCTGTGCATGTACTTACTGAATTACCAAGGAATGAATGAGACATGCTCCTAAAACATTGTTGTTTTACGTTCTTGTGCATCAAATGCTGCTTCCTGGGACCGAAATCAGTACCCCTGCAGGATACCACACCCTTCCATCATCTACCACCTATAGGTACATACATGATCGTCTTAGCAAATGTGGAGGTAAGACAAAATTCAGAAGAAAGTGCCACAAAAGTGTTATATAGTCTTATTATCAGTTAACTTTGTCCTAAATGGAAAACTTACTAATTATAAGCTCTAATTTTCCATATGTATTGATTTCATGGGAGTAAAATTCTGAAAGTCCAAAAAACATTCTTGCATACTTTGGTTTTTCTGGAAAATAACTTGAACTTGTATCCTAGTTGGCTTTATTATCATGGCCCCAACTCCCCAAGGAAGTGCTATATTTTGATGTAGCAAAACCTCCAATTCCAAAGCCCTGACACAAAATGAAATGTCCATGTGGGGAAATCAACCCCCCAATTAAGTACAGGCACAGCATAAAAATAACTTTTAAATCTCAGATACCATGCTGTAATGGAATATGCTAAAAAAAATTCTAGGAAGTGAAACACAAGTATTAGTTACTAAAATCTTAAAGAAGTACTTAAATAAGTACTAAAACTTAAATCATGAGATACAATAGTCCCATTCATCAAGCCTCTTGGAGAATTTTGAATAAATTTTTGTCATTACACAAATTTGAAAGTTACCCACATTATATCCTGAGATATCCACAAATGCTTTGAAACACGTATGTTAATAAAATCAGAGCCAGATACTCCATGTATATAAACCAGATCATATGAAATAAGCTGGGATAAATACACTCTTTCTCAGTAACTAGATTCTGGTTCGGAAACATCAGGTCTATTGATTAGAAATTTAGGTACTGATTTTGCATTTGCTTTTTGGTTTGGGGGTACTTTTTGCTATTTGAATCAGTAGGTTATTATAATAAATTAATAATCTATATTACACATGTAACATATACTCATCACAAATATTTGAATAAGACAGAAGTAGGTAATGTGAAAGTTCCAGTCCCTTCTTCTTTTTCTGCCAAATCCACTTTCTAGAGTTTACCACTATTTACAGTTCGGTTTTATCTTTCCAAACAATGGATCACACATGGAAATAACTTCTGTAAAAATGGGATTGTTATACATGTACCAGTTAGGGTCACAGCATGACACAGCACCCTCGAATTAAAGCGAAGAGAGCTTAGTAGTCAGAGTAGACAGAAATTTGTGGCCATCTGAATGAATACAGGGAGAATTCGGTACTCTGGAGCTTGAAGGGCTGTGCCACCACCCGGTTAGAACTGAGGGAGCCGCTCCAGACTGAAGACAGAGAGGGGACATGGAGGGGGCCATGCCACAGGAGCCTGAGTCACCTGCTCAAATCAGCTTTTGGCGAGGGAGTCAGGGAAATAAAATTCTTCCCTCTGTTCCTTGCCTCCAGTCCCCTCTGAGCTCCAACCAGAACCAGAGGGCCAGGGTGAAATCTGAAGTCAGTGGAGCAGTCCACCCCGGGGCCCTAGAGGAGGGTGGAGAAGGCGGGGCCAATGGAAGAGTTCTACCGTGTTTGATTCACAGTTCTGTGACTCCTGTTTCTCAGGGTTGACAAACAAGGGACATTTTGCCCTATCAGTTCTATGAATTCCCCTCATTCTCTTTTCATCATTACATGAAATTCCAGTATGTGGACTTATGCCACCAGTCACTCAGTGATGGACACTGGGTTCTAGGTTTTCACCAGCTCCAACAGTGCTGCGGTTTCAGCCCTCTGTCTACATACTGGTATGAAGTATGTGGGATACATCCCTCCACATGGAATTGCTGAGCCAAGGGGCAGCTGCTTCTTGAAACTAAAATGTTTTCCCACATCCTCTTTTTAGAGACTGAGACTCTTTGCTATAGGGCAGGAAACAGTGCAGTGAAAGTGGCCGTGGTGCCCTGCATCTGATGGGTATAAACTTTAAAGATGAAAAATGAGAGACAGAGACAGAGGCTGGAGGAGATCGTGCCCAACCCCCCTCAACAAACCCCACACACCAGGCAAGGCGGTGTGTGGGAAGTTCATTTTCTGAGGCCCTGGATGAGTCAAAATGCCTTTCTAACTGGACATAGAATTCTATGCAGGAAACCCTTTTTTTCTCAATATATTAAAGGCATTGTTCCATTGTGATCTCTCCCGGTCATGCTAACACAAGGGTAGGGTTATTCTGATTCTTCAACTTTTATTTGTAACTCTCTCCTTCTAATCTCTAATTTCATAAGCCATGTTACCTCACACATTATTCAGGACAAAAAAGTAAATATTACCCAAAGATTCCCTTTGGAACTTTTGGTAATTTGCACAGGTTCCCTGTTTCCTCTGCATATTCAGGGAACATGCTCCCTCCTGTCACGTGATCTTTCCTTAAGCCTCACCATGTTAACTGTGCCCTCATGTTAACTGTGCCCTCAGTTAGACAGCATTTTTTAACACACGGGTTGCAAGTGCTCCTGGGGTCCCCATCACCATGTTCCAGGTGTTGCCAGAATTCGAATCTCCTATGAAGAGCTGAGAGTGTGTCCTGTGCACAACTCTAGACAAATGCTTGACATCAAGATGACCCATACCTAGGGCAGCTCTACTGGGCCATGTCTTCTCTTACATGGAATTATTTGAGAGGTGCTTAAATTTTTTAAATCACATGCAAAAAGCTGTATAGAGAAATATGATACCCCCTTTTCACAATGTTCCCAGTGACTGGCTTCCTGTTCTCTCTCTCTCTCTCTCTCTCTCTCTCTCTCTCTCTCTCACACACACACACACACACACACACACACACACACAGCTGCTGGCTTCCTCGCCACATTGGTCAGTCTCTTTCTTCTTTTCATTCTCAGCTGCATCGCACTGTTGAGAGCTGTTGTCTCTGGAACATGTAGAAAAGATGGGCACTGCTGGGCCTGGGGAGCAGTACTGGGAAGGACCAAAAGCTGCTTGGGAAGCAGGAGGATATTCAGTCAGGACATCTGCTCCACAGCAGCCCGGGCCCTGAGTGTCTAATGTAAGGATCCACCAGGGACTGAGGGGAAAGCCCTTTCTCATTCTCTCTTGCCTTGACATATCGCTCATGTAGAGATATTTAGGAGTGAGTGAAGGTCCAACATTTCTCAGTCCCTTTAGGAAACTTTTACAAGAAATTGGCCCATTGCTGAGCAATCGCCTTTATTGCCAGTGTCATGCAATGCTTTATTGGTGTGTGTATGTGTTTTCATGGACATTTCAATGGGAAGATCGTTAGGAAACTAAATTTGCTAAAGATTGCAAGTGGAGCATTTGGAGCTTTAGGGACTCTATGTTCTTTATGGCTCACCACACTAGGGGCCAATAAATATGAGCTGGATAAAAAGAGGGAGTGCAATTACTTCTGGTGCCTCTATGCTGAGGAAACAACCGCTCCCATGGCCTTTCTGTTGGCTCCTTGAGTCTTCTCTGACAATCCTTCTGGCACTGGGTCTTATGTGTCCAAACGCTACAATGGACGGTTTCCCACTTCAGGACATCTGCAACCCATTGTCTTGACAGCATCTTGCTTATATACTTCAGGGAGGGATGTTTCTCCAGACATGGGTAGGAATCCAAGTTCTTTGCATCAGCCTCCATCCATGATTCTGAGCAAGAGCAGGCCATGCAGAAGCCCTCCTGCCACCCACCCAATTCAGCTATCTGCTCATCTCTCTGCCCACAGCTCAGAGTGAGGGAGAGTGCCAGACAGAGGTAGAACTGACGGGGAGAAAGCCATCTGCAATACCCGAGACAAAAGCAGGTCTCCAGACAAATGGTTTGCTAGAATGTGCTTTATTTACTATATAAATAAAATAAAAGGGAAAGCATAGAAAGAAAATTCTTGGAATGGCAACATAGGTACAGGCTGCCAGTCTTAACATTTTCTCCCATCTTTAGTCCTCCTAAATGTGCTGACACAATTTTTCGAGGGAAAAATTTCACTCATCTTTCCTATTCTGCATTATTTGGTTAATATTACATTTTTGGCAGTTTTTCATTAAGCTATAACATCATTATAAGGATTAAATTAAATGTCAACATAATTTCATCAGGAGCCTCTTCCATGGGTAATTTACCATTTGCCCTTGTTTAGGGATATTCAATTTCATTTTATTTTCATGCATTATAAATGGTGTCATAAGTAATATACTCATGTGTAAAGTAACGTTTGTACAGTTTCAAAAAATTTTTTAAGTTCCCAGGAGAAAAATTCTTAGGCCAAAGGAATGCATATCTCTAAAACCACTGGACTGTCAAATAGCTTTCTACGACTATGCGGGTTCTCAAACATCATGGGGTCATGTCAGCTAACACCAGAGTGCTTATTTTTTGTGAGTGAACTTTTAAGGAGACACATTCTCTTTGTCCTTAGCCTGACATTCTATGCATTATTGTTTGGACAACTACTATTTTCATACTTTCCATTTTTTGAAATGATCCTATTTTAAGGACAATATGCACTGGAAATATGAGGCTCTTTCAAATGTCATGGGGCCTGCTGGTATATTTCTGCTTAACACACAGAAGGTACATACGCCTTCCTGTACAAAACATGGAAGGGCCACTCGGGCACGCTAGTGGAATGGCTCTACCATGCATGCACAGGGTACCAGAGACACTGTTCCCTAGGCCACAGCCACCACCTCTGTCCAGCTGTGCAGAATTGTGCAACAAAGCTCTGGCTTTACGACCCTGCGTGTCCTTTAACCTCATTGAGTCTCAATACCAGACCCTGGAAAATAGAGGTGATGGAGGAAAATCAGACAAAAATTATTGTCAAATAGACATACAACTAATTATAATCCTCCCCTCTACTTAGGTAGGGAATGCTTCATAAAGGAATCATATATGAAGTCTTTTAATTGCCTACCACCCTACCCCCAGTTATTTAGTAAGCTCCAGGCTTCACCCTTATAATCTAGATGTGTATATATTTGCCTTCATCTAGACTTCAAATAAAATACCTCCTACTCCTCACCTCCTTTCTTCTCATAATGCAACACTGATGTCAAATGTCACCTCCTCTCAACAGGCTTCTCCGTGTAATTGGGTCTCCCCATCTAGGCACTTGCCATCTAGTTACCAGATTTTGTTTTCCTGAAACTTGTCATGTCCTAGAATTATGTTACTCATAGTGTTGTCTACTGGCCCATCATCTGTCCTCCTCAGCTGGAATACAAGCTCCAGAGGGCAGAGCCCGTGTTTTCTGAGCAATGCCCAGGGCCTGAAGTGCTGCCAGGCACAGAGGGCACTCCATGGGGATCTGGTGCTTGGGAGCCAAGTTGTGGCACAGGTATTGCACCATGAGAACCAAAAAAAATGTTGGCTATTTCTCAACTCGGCTGAATAATTTTTTTATTAATCACCAACAAATTATAGATGGTACTGCATATAATAAACATGTAACAATGGTCAAACATTAGCTCTTGGAGCAATGCGCTCCAGATTTTTCTTTCGAGATGCTCCAACTCTGATGCGGGAGACAGAATGCTGACATTTGCAATGACCTCATCTGAAGGGGAAGTGGGTTTTGCCTGATTTTTTTCTCCCCAATTCTGTGAGGCTTTTACATAGCCATACCTTCCCATAATTACAAAGGTGAGGAACTAGGGAACTCACAGGGCTTCTTTTTTAAGGACTTATTTTGAGACTAATCAAAGCTCTGCTTTCGTTTGATTTTTGCTAATGTCTTCCCATCCTCCTCACTATTACAGCAGCCTGCAAAAATAGCCTTACACATAAATTATGCATCAAGTCTTTAAATATCTGGTCTTTTTCTTTTCCTGCCCCACCTCGACCACCGCAACCCCAGGAGAAAGACTTGCAAGCTCTTAGGAAGTACCTGTGTTTCTGCCATCAGCCCTCCTTTTCCCTTGCACTAGATTACATTCTTTTCTGAAAGAAATTGGTGTTTAATAAAATGCACTTTTAAAACTCAAAGTACAAAGCCAAGTTTAACATTAAGACATTTTGCTAGGGCCAGAAAATCAGAGGGAAAACTTTAGTCATGAGCGAAACTAAAATTGTGTGGTCTGTCAGAGGAACCAAACCAGAAATAGGCTTTAGAGGCTGGGTTTTTATTTAAACAAACAAAAATCTTAAGGGAGGCAGTGGGGATATGAAATCAAGGCCCCGACCACCTGAGTTTCCTACGTGAGTAAATCTGGGAACAAGGGCCATATGTTCCCATTTGTAGAGAGCTCACAATGATCACCCCAAGAATAGGACCAAGGAGTTGGCAAGGGCCCTGGGACATGGCAAAAAAAAAAGCACAACATTTCTAGTCTGTGGCCTGAGATAGTGGGGACCAAAAATCTCTAATACCCTTATGATGTGTAAACACAAAGTAGGAAACTGAAGCAAAAATGGGTCTAGAACCTGTGAACCAGAAGAGGAATAACTCAGAAACTTCCAATAAGAATGCCTCCACAAGCTGAAACCATCAAGACCTGCACAGGAGAGGGTTTCTGTTGAAAATGAGCTCACAACCCAAGTACAATGCAGTGCATGAGCAATAACCATGAGATGCATCAACGTGGAAGGCAATGTCCTTAGAGATTAGAAAAGAAGACAATTTGAAAGGATACTACTCAGCTTAGTAAGATGGAGATGGGAAGTATGCAGTGGGAAGTACAAAGATTGGAAAGAAAGAGAAATATTATGTATAGATGTTGGGTGTATTTACACAGGTTATAAGAAGGAATAAGTGAGTTTCCAGGTGCAAGACAAGTCACAAAAATAATAGCATTTCTCTCTCAATGATAACCGAGTGTAAACTTTTTAAAGTTTCTGTCAAGTGTATGGTTGTGCCACACTATATGGCACACCTGAAATTAATACACAATAATGTTGAATATAAATTTAACTGAACACTAGTTGTTTCAAAAGCAATAAAATTTCAAAAAGAAAAACGTTAATATTTGCACTCCAAATGTCGCTTTGTTAAGGCAGAAAGGCAAGAAACAAATAAATGCAATGTAGAACTTACTATATTCCTGGGACTCTGCTGTGACCAGGGTGGGATGTTTCCTGGACAGCAGGGAGGCAGAAGACAGAGGAGAGCAGAGCCTAACGCTGCAAAGGGTGTCATTCCGGATTAAGAAACCCTGTCCTGGAGAATTAGGCACAAGTCTTTGTCGCATCTTTAGATACAGCCCAAAGAAGCAGCTTGTAGCCATAAGCTTCAGGCCTGGTTTTCATTTGAAGGTCTTTTTTATTTATAAGATTTCTAAACATCTATATAAACTGAGTTACAGAGCTTGAATGTGATTTTTTTTAATTATGTAAAACATACACAGTAACACAAAAGTTCAACTTGGAATCAAGCAGGAAAAGAGGTAACTTGTGGATGCTTTCTTATTTTACAACAAAGTGATCTCAATGGCATAGTGAAATATTATGGGTATGAAGAAATCATGGGACTTCTGGCCAAAATGGAGGCATAGGTAGACACACTGTGCCTTCTCGTACAACCCAAATTAAGGACAACAAACATTTAGAAACAGAAAAACAACCAGAACTGACAGGAAATTGAACTGTACGGAAATCCGACAACCATTCATTCAGACTGGTAAGAGGGGCGGAGTAGGTGGCCCATGGAGAGGGGTTGAGGCAGCTCCGGGGCTGGCAGATCTGGGCGTGCAGGAGGCAGTTGCCAGACCCCAGGTGTGGGGAGGCAATGGGCAGACCCAGTAAAGCATGCAAGGTTGCTGGCTGACAGCAGTCACACATTCACGCACAGATAAACCAGGTGAAAATGGGGGGTAAGACAGACCGTGCAACCCAGGGCCCCAGCGCCAAGAGATAAAACCTAAAAACGTCTATTGAAAACACTTGTGGTGGTCGAAGTGCCTGGAGAGATACCCAGCCTCACAGGAGAGTTTGTTGGGGAGACTCATGGGGTCCTAGAACATACACAAGTCCACCCACTCAGAAACCAACACCAGAAGGGCCCAGTTTGCTTGTGGAAGCAGCAGAAGGGACTGAAATCCAAGAGAGATTGGAGCGAGCACCATTGTTCCCTCTCTGACCCCACCCCCACATACAGCATCACAACCCAGTGACTGGGTTGCCCCACCCTGGTGAACACCTAAGGCTCTACCACTCATACATAACCAGTGCAATCAAACCAAAAAAAAAAAAAAAAAAGGCTCAAACAGAAAAACAGATCAAAGCCCCAGAGCCAATACTTTTAAGCAACCAAGAGATAGCCAACCTATCAGATGCACAGTTCAAAGCACTGCTGATTAGGATGCTCACAGAATTGGTTGATTTTGGTCACAAATTAGATGAACTGAAGGCTACACTAAGTGAAATGAAGGAAAATGCACAGGGAATCAATAGTGATGGGAAGAAAACTGGGACTCAAATCAATGGAGTGGACCAGAAGAAAGAAAGAAATAACCAAACAGAAAACAATGAAGAAACAAGAATTCAAAAAAAATGAGGAGAGGCTTAGGAACCTCCAGGACATCTTTAAATGTTCCAACATCCAAATTAAAGGGGTACCAGAAGGGGAAGAGGAAGAGCAACAAGTGGAACACTTATTTGAACAAATGATGAAGGAGAACTTCCCCAATCTGGCAAAGGAAATAGACTTCCAGGAAATCCAGGAAGCCCAGAGAGTTCCAAAGAAGTTGGACCCAAGAAGGAACACACCAAGGCACATCATAATTACATTAGTCAAGATTAAAATGAAGGAGAGAATCCTAGAAGCAGCAAGAGATAGGGGACAGTCACCTACAAAGAAGTTCCCATCAGACTGTCAGCAGATTTCTCAAAAGAGACCTTGAAGGCAAGAAGGGGCTGGAAAGAAGTATTCCAAGTCATGAAATGCAAGGACCTACATCCAAGATTGCTCTATCCAGCAAAACTTTCATTTAGAATGGAAGGGCAGATAAAGCGCTTCTCAGATAAGGTCAAGTTCAAGGAGTTCATCATCACCAAGCCCTTATTTTATGAAATGTTAAAGGTACTTATCTAAGAAAAAGAAGATTAAAAACACGAACAGTAAAAAGACAGCTAACTCACAGTTATTAACAACCACACCTAAAACAAAAGCAAACTAAGCAAACAACCAGAACAGGAACAGAACCACAAAAATGAAGATCACATGGAGGGTTAGCCACAGGGGAGTGGGAGGAGGAGAGAGGGGGGAAAGGTATGGAGAGTAAGTAGCACAGATGGTAGGTAGAAAATAGACAGGGGGAGAGTAGGAATAGTATGGGAAATATAGAAGATAAAGAATTTGTGACACATGGACATGAACTAAAGGCAAAGAATGTGGGTGGGGGGGTGTGCAAGGTGGAGGGGAATAAGGGGGGAAATGGGACAACTGTAATAGCATAATCAATAAAATATATTTTAAAAAGAAAAAATAAATCACCTTCTGTGCATTTCTATGTGTGTATACTTGGTGCATATGTGTGTATATAGATATATGTATCTGTACATATGTGTGTATTTAATTCAAATTAGAATTCCTTTTAGAAAGTAAAAGGCAAAACAATTATATAAAGGTGTTATGTTTGTCTACATGGAGTATAAGAACCAATAAGTCAATTTCTGGGTGCAAAAAACTAAGCCTTCCTGAGAAAATTCTCAGCTACTGTGGATCAGAGACTTTGTACGTGGAGGATCAGCACAGCACACAGCAATGGACTGCCATACCAGAAAGGAAACGTAAAGCCATGCTTTCAGCTGTGTTACCAATAGCAGAGATTTACAATGCAAGTCAGTAGGTCAGACCCAAACATCTCATACTGCTGCTTTCTCTTAGCAAGGCCGTGCTGCATTCTGAGCTTGGAAAGGGGTTCGCTGAGAACACCAGACCTGGAACCAGAGCAGCCAGGTAGCTTCAGGCAGAGGTGTGGCCTAGTGTTTTTTTCTCTCAGACCCTGCCTGAGCCTGGCCACACTAAACCTCTGAGCATGGCCCTGCTGAACATGGCCCCTTGTCGAAGCCTCCTCGGTTCCTGGTGCTGTCCTGATTCCTCTAACCTTTCTAGAAACTTAGTTTCCTGTCCTGTCCTTAGCTTTCTCCTTTTCTCCCTTTCACAATTTGTCCTGGATCAAGTGCTGCTGATTCAAGCCATCTGTTTTCCTAGTGCCGATTTCTTTCTGGCTCTAGATACATATATCTAGCTGTCCGAAGCTGAGGGTACCACTCTGAGAAATTCGTGGTGGTCAGACAAGGTGGTGACAACCAAGGGTTCTAGTGGATCACTTCGTCTTGCTCTCCACCTTCCATGTGCCCAGCTCATCTTCCCAATGGGCCATACAAACACTCAGTGGCCCCAAGCCCATCGCAGCATCCTGGACTTCAGGCCCACGGAGGCAATACTTCCACAGAGGCAGCTGTTTAGACTTCCACAAACTTATTCCACAAGCACGTGGTTTCTTGAAATTTCTGGCAAACTCTGGTCTATAGGCGCCAGAGCTTCAGTTGACTTGTGCCTGCGTCTCTCCTCTTCCCACCCCCACTTCCAGACCTTCCCTTACACCTGCCAGATTCATATACATTCTAATTCATGTAAGTTCTGTGAGGTACCTTCTTCCTGCAGTACTTACAGTGGCTCTCTACTCCTGACCAAACCCCGAAGGACACCCCAATTCCACCCTGCTCCTCTGACTTCCCTGCCCGTAGGAAATACCAACACTCTTCTCAGTTAACACCCATCACCCTTTGCTTCTCCTCATGCCCACCTGGGCACAAACCCTCTCTCTGTATGATCTCTTAGGTTTGTTGTGACCTCCTCCTCTCTACTACTCCCACGGCACTGATCATCTTTAGAGGTTTCTCCCTCTCTAAGTCCTTTCTGCCTGTACTTCCCTATCAGGATTGGCCTTGAGGTTCTACCACTTTAACCATCATCTTCCATGTATCATTGGCCCCCTCAGCCCCTGGCCTTTGATCACATCTCCCAACACAATCCTTGTCTCCACTTCACTGCTGGTACAGAAAATCACTCAGCCACTCAGACTGGGGTTTCTAAACTCAGGTTCTCGATGTCAAGGATACCTGTTGGGAACTGCCCTGCCTGGTTTCAGGAGCTGAAAGACACCATGGCTAAGGCTGAGTGAGCGACCTTTGGACCATAAGCCACTAAGGAGACAAAGCTTATCTCCCTGGCAGGAGCACCGCTTCTGCTTCTTTCTTTTTTCATAACTGGTCCTAATGCTTGATCAGTTAGCCAATGGCGGGTAAGATTCCCCAAGGGGGAAATGACCTAAGACAGACATGATCACATGGAGGCCCCAAGGAAGGACTTGGGGGGCTATGGAGAAAGGAGCTGATGGACCCTCGCCCCTCGGCTTTAACAAAGCTTGACTCCCCTGAGTCCACGAGAAGTCTCTGAGAATTCCTTGGCTATCTGCCTCCTCTGTCTGACTTAAGCCTGAAATGATGACAG
Organism: Artibeus jamaicensis; assembly: GCF_021234435.1. Taxonomy (NCBI): domain Eukaryota; kingdom Metazoa; phylum Chordata; class Mammalia; order Chiroptera; family Phyllostomidae; genus Artibeus; species Artibeus jamaicensis. The sequence continues at coordinate 46,918,339 of NW_026521871.1, forward strand.
AGAGTGTTGCAGCCCTGTGCTGGAAAGGGTGGGCTCCCGGTAAGTAAACAGGACCTTGGGTGTGCAGATGGAGGTGGGTCTTGCAGTGGAATTGGCGTGGGTTCAATCTCCACTCTGCTACATGCCTTGCTCTAGGTCTTAACAACTTAGAACTGTACAATAGTTACAGACAATGCTACTCCTGGGGTACGTGAATGGATTAAATTAAATAAGACAACATAGGAAATTGACTACAACCACAGGTAATTATTAAACACTTTCCCCCTGCTCTGGCCCTGGAAGGACCACAAGCTAATGTGGGAAACAAAGCAAACCAAACAACCACCTACAGTGTGAGAAGTGTATCTCAGAAGTATGATCACAGTGACGGGAACTCAGATATGGGAGCAAATTACACTGCCCAGAGCAGTTCCAGGAGGGCATCCAGGTGTGTGTTTGGCTACATATTTTTACTTCTATATCACTAAACTACCATACCCATATACTAATGATTTCTTTGGGTTTGAGAAAGAGTTTTGGGAAAGGGAAGAAAAGGCTGCAGTTCTAAGACTTGTAGGGAGTTTTTATATGACTCAGTTCAGTGAGTCTTGACATATTTTCTTTGAACAAACACAACATGATTAAAGTAGCTTATTATTAGAGTAAGAGCTCTCTTGACATGTTAGTCCCTCTCAGATCCTGGGAGCTGCCCCACAGGAAGCCATCTCAGTGGGTAACTCATGAGGAAGAAATGCATTTAAGTGGCAGCCTTGTTTATGAGGAGCTCTCTCCCTCTGCCTCAGGACAGTACTGCTCTCACTACTTTAAGCATTTTGAGGAGTGTGACCAGTATTTTTAAAGGGACTGATGTGGACTCTGTGTCCTTCCACTCACATGACAGAGTTCAGTGTGCCTAGACCTGCCCCATTCACTCCTAGGATGGAAGCTGCGAATCTTCCCTGGTGGCCAGAAGCTACTCCTGCCCTCAGGGACCACAGAGTCATTGTCCAGTGTGGTAGCTTTCATCTTGGTACATTTCAAACATCTAACTTGGAACCTCGATAAAACTGATTAAAATCTATAAAATATAAAGAGCAATTGTTCTGATTGAAGCAAGGGAGGAAGACCTGGAGTTGCCCTCTTTGAAGCAAAACTTGGAGGAAAAAGGTCTGGGAAGTGAAAATGTTCCCTGAATTTTGGAAGAATATTTGAAGATCCCTCAGCATGGCGACCCCCTACAGCCCTTCCTCCAGATGTTGTCTCTTCTGTCCAAGTACACCTCCAGAGAAGGAAGGCTGCCACACCATGTGAGAACTGTCCATTCCACTTACTTTCACCTTTAAAGTTAGAGCACTTGATCTATTTTCACTTTACTTTCCAATCTCTCTCTATCCGTGCATGAACCCTGGACCCAAAACTTCATTTCCTGGAGACACATTCATTCCATTTCACTTCAGTGGTTTTGTCTGGGGCCCCCAAGGACTTCCATTCTTCTGCTACATCAACGTGTCCTGCATCTGCTGCCTTGGAATTATCTAAGTCACTGATACGTATGGGGAATCCACATTAAGTCACACACTCCTTGGGGAAGTCTCGAATGTACCCTTGTTTCCTTTACTCCCTCACATATAAACTTGCAGTTGGTCGCTGACCATCCACCCAATGTCATTGTCCTATCTACAGTGACATCCCAGTACCTTCTTCTCTTATTAAGTATGCCGTAGGAGGTTTCCCTCTTTAACTGTTGCAGCTTTTGTCATAGTATAAAGTAAATTTTATTTTGCATTCCTGTCTTTCAACAGCAGTGACTTGTTAGCCATCTCTGTATCCCCAGTTCATCCCCTCATACCTGGCACAGGAGCTCCATAAACACTTCACAATACTTAAAACAAGTCTATGATTCTACATTAGTTTCTACTGAGATCCCTGTTATCACAGACTCTGTGGTGTCTGCTGGTCTGGACTCTGTTATTTCTGGGTTGCACTTGGGGCAAGAGAATCTTTGGCAAATTTAGGAGAGCCTGTGACATTACCTCCTCCCTCCAGGTGAACATCACCAATCACAGGCTCACCTACTACAGACCTTGCCTTTTCTGAGAGTACCACCACTCCATCTCGGGTGACCAGCCCTCCGAGTTTGCCAGAGATTTCTGTGGTTCTACAAGTGAACATCCCACATTCTGGGAACTTGAACCTCTAACTTATCTTCTGTCCCTGTGGGCTGGGGGAGTGGGATGTAACTCTTTCCTGCCCTCATAATCCCTCCACTCTCCCACCTCACCAACCAGCACACCACGTACAAGCTCGGCAGTCACAACCATGAGGAAGAGCTGTCAACATCTGGTTGCTGGCCCACAAAGACAGAGGCAGAGAACACAACAAGCTGTTACCTAGGTAACCAACAAAGGAGGGAAATCCCAGAAGAAAGATCATCTAATTAGCCTGCCCGTCTACATACAAATCATTGAGCCCAATGCCTGATATGTAGTAAATAGTAACAATTATTATTATTCCTGTATATGAGATGCGATAAAGCAAAATAACACAGGGATCTTGCTCTCAATGGCCTAGCACTCAGATGAAGAAAGACAGGAAGAAAAGATATGTGTCTGTATATTTTAAGTTAGATCTGACTCAAGGTATTTATCTGGCCTGATGTGCATGAGGCGGCCAAGATGTTTTTGGAGTCAAGAAAAGAACAGAAGATGGCAAAAAATCCTTGCAACAGCCAGTGAAGCAACGTGACAATCTGTGTATGGTCAGATTTTATTACCTCTCCTCATGCATAGCTCCTGTTTACATCATTTCTGACAGCCTTTCTTTATCTTCTTTGGTGGCTAAAATGAAATTCTGCTGCCTGTCTAGAAATAAAATAGGAAGTGATTTCTCTCGATGCTCATTTAATTGATCCCCAAACGTGTTTTAAGAGTTTGGGGACATATCATCTACAGTTACTAGGAACAAGGTTTTAAAAGTGGTTTGTTCTCTTGTACTTTTCTAATTAGGTCAATAAACAAATATGCTAAAGAAATGCTATCTTTGCAAGCTTTCACTGGCTGTGCATCTAAAAATTGCCCTGGAGACCCTCACTTTAATTAGATTCAGTAGGGGGTCCAGACACTTTTATTGTCATTAGAATTTTTTGGTGTCCCTCTTCAGGCATGAAATGAGGAAAATGGTGGCTAACACATGACTCCAAAATGAAGCGTATAATAATATAGATTTATTTTTCGTTACTTGGACAATAGCGTTACTAAAGCTCTGCTTGGTGCTTTGCTTTTCAAATATTTATTTTCCAAATAGGAATTCAGTCCTGTTTGTCACAACATTGTTGATAAGAGTAACAAATGGCAATAATCTGAATGTGAAGCCATAGACATGGGGTTTATCTATAACAATGCAGCCATTCAGCACAGAACTTGCTATATAATGACACAAAAAAATCAATTAGAAAAACAATATGTATAATAAAACCCTATTTTTGAATACATATATGATTAGAAATAAGGATGCACTGTCAACAGTGTTAATATTTATATCTGAATTATGGGAATGTGTTGATTTTTTTTGGATCTCTTCTCTGAATACTGGTCAGAGAAGTTACTGGTATATGAGTAGCTAGCATAATTAAAACTAAATAAAATAATATGAATTGAAAGATAGAAATTCGTTTCTATGATAGAAGAGACCTGCTACTGACTCCAGTGCCCAGTGGACCTAAAGACGGCTCAGCAGGAGGTACTGAAATTAGAGCACATCAGACCCAATGTGACCCTGGAGACCCAGCTGTTCTCCCTCATCTCTGTGGTGAGGGAGCAAAAGCCCTAGAAGCCAAACATCTTGCTCTAAACACTGCTCTTCATTAGTGTAGTAACTGGGTTTTTCTGACTCACTTTTGAGTAGATTTCACATGCCTCACAGACTTAAGGAGAATTGCTCACGTAAGTTCATCCACTTTGTGTTTAGCACACAGCTAGATGTTTAAAAGAAGACAGAATGATTGTATTCCATAGAATACAATTGAAGAATAATCGTTAAATGCAATCACTGGTCACAATAAAAAGGCGAAAAGGTTTGGAAATTCCTGGCATCAGCCAGGCTTGGCTTGGTAGAATGACGTGTGCGTGGAATTGGGCTGGGATGGTTCCTCTCTCTGCACAGTCAGTCTCTCATCCTTCGGCTGGACAGTCCAGGCTTGTTCACTTGGTTCCCAAAACAGAGTGGAAGCTACGGACCTCCTGAAGTCTAGGCATGGAGCTGGGGCACTGCCATTTTCACATTATGTTAGTCAAAGCGAATCACAGGCCAGCCCAGACGCAAGGATAAGGAAATGGACTCTGCTTCTTGATGGGAGGAGCTACAAAGAATTGCGGCCATGTTTGCGATCTATTACATGTATATGAGTACATGGAAAGCAATCAGTTGCAACAGGAATAACCTAATGTGACCCTATGTTCTTCAGGTCACCCAGCCTCTAAAGATGAGCCTGGATACAAAGCTGAACCAAGTAAACGGCTAATGATAATTGAGCCCAGACCTGAGATTTCAACTTTGACAGGACAAGGTCCTTAACCATGATTCCTCACCACTCAACTCAAAGAGAAGTTCTACTACCACATTGTTATTCACAGGCCCAAAGCAAATATATCCATGTGCCTTTCTCTGAGCTTCCATAGCAATATACAGGTCATCTGTGATAGTCTTTATCTTACCCCACTATGTTATAAAGTCACATTAATACTTTGATCCCCTATTCTAAATTTAGGCTACTTGAGGGCAGGCACTGGAACTTGTCAATCACTACATCACCTGAAGCATTGAGCGTAGCAAGCACAATGGAATACAGCTGCTGTACTTTAAGACATTTGCATTGATATTTATAACTGTTTGGTCTGTAGTTTTTCTTTCCTGTGCTCTCCATGACGGACTTTTTAAACAATGTACATCTACATTATAAAAATAACCTGGAAATGTCCCTTTCTTCAAGTACCATGAAATAATTTAAATATTATTGGAATCATTTCTTCCTTAAAAGTACAGTATAATTCTCCTCTGAAACCATCTGTACCTTTACAGTGAGGTACTCCTTAACACCTTTATTATTCTCTAGTAATAAACTCGTTTAAATGTTCTGTCTTTACAGGGCTTAGTTCTAACAATTTTATTTTCCTAAACAATCATCTTTTCCTTTTAAGCTCTCAAATTTATTGTGTATATCTGAACATAATAGTCTCCAATGATTGCCTTAATTTATTGCCCCTGTATCTATGTTGAATTCCCCATTATTATTGTTAACTTTGGGTATTTTGTGCATTTTCTCTCACTTCTTTATTTTAAATTTAATTAGCTAATGGTTCTGAAAATTTTGGTTCTTAGTTTCATTATTTTCCCAGAAATATCAAGTTTTGCATTTACGTATTAGCTTTGCTGTGTTTCTGCTTTGTAATGTATTTTTTCTATTTAATAAAATACTTGATTATAAAATATAACACTCATATATAAAGGTAAATGGAGCATGAAATATAAATGCATAACTTCATGAATTATTATACAGTTAAGACTTGTGTACCCAGAACTCAAGTCGATAAATCAGACATTTCCAGAAACCCTGAGCCCCTGGCATGACCCTTCCATTTCAACATCACCCCTCTCCCAGAGATAATACATTGGCCTTTCAGTGATCATTCCTTGTTTTTTCTTATTTGTCAACTCTTACACTGGCAACCTAAACCTTGTATTTTAACTTACCTATTTTGGAATTTTATATGTAAAGTCACAATGTGTGTATTTTTAGATTATTTTATGTAGCTGTGTAAAACTGAAGACTTGAGTTCTGTTGCTAAATAATATTCCACTGTATGACTATACTACTGATTACTTATTTCATCTTTTAATGAGATTGGCAATTTCTTACTATCATGAACAACGTTGTGGAGTGCAGGCTTCTAATTGTGTCCCAATGCACACTTCTGTGTAGAGGTCCTTAATCTTTGGGTCCATGAACAGAATTTAGAGAATTCATGAACTTGAATGGGAAAAATATTACACTTGAATATTCATTAACATCAATCTGAAATGCAGCCTTCCACTTCATTTCCAATGTAGACAAAAGAAACACACCTGCACTTGTAACTTTGTCTCAGGTAGCTTTATAATTTGTTCTTGATAGAAATAACAGATTTTATACCACATGATGGCTACAGATATCTAGAAGTATCATCTGTGCTCATCACTGTTTTGAAATTATGGTAGTTATTAGACTTACTATTAGAGGTTGTTATTTAACATGTTAATAAAGATGCACAATTTTCACCATACTACAAATTTATTGCTTAAATAGAGGGTGGGGTAAAAGTAGGTTTACAGTTATTCATATGGAAAATAATACACAAATAAATAATAATGCAAGAATAAACTCTGTGTTTCATATACTCACAGCTGTAAACCTACTTTCGCCTTGCCCTATATTTGTAGCTGTATTCTCTGATACAACTGGATTAAAAGGCTCAATATTACAAATATTCTGAATGTCTGCTAAATTGGTCTAACATGTCAATGCCATCCCAATCATATTCTAAAACAGCCTTTTACACTAACACAGTTCCCAAAATTTAAATGGAAATGCTAAAGACTAAGTATATCTACCACAATATCAAAGAAGAATAAAGATATAACATACTATGAAGCTATAGTGAGAACAGCATAGTATCAATACAAGGATAAATATACAGCAAATAAAATTAAAATCAGAGTCCATAAAGAAGCCCAAACACATAGGCACTTGATTTATGTAAGAGATGACACTCCAGGGAAATTGGGAAGGTGAACCTTCCTATAAATGGTGCTATATCACTTTGAATATCCATATAAAACAAAAAATACTATTTGGACCTCTTCTTACACCATATCCACACTCAAAAGAAATTCATATTAAAAAACTGATCTAAATGTGAAAGGCCACATAATTATATGCATTGAACTTGCTTTATCATCCATATTTTCTCAGTCTTCTCTATTTTGAATAGAAAATAGATGCAACTTCGGACTGCAGAAGCAGCAGGGCGGATGTGACCACAGCAGTTTGCCAGGGGAGCCACAGTGGGAAAACTGGGGTGAATCCCTGGGAGCAGCTGCGAGTCAGCCAAAGACCAAATCACCTCTTCATCAAAACCACTTCCCAAATCCAAAATAAGCGAGTCAAACTATGTATGGCCTCATTTAAAAATGGGTGCAAAAACAAAATCATTTCCTTTTTTGTCCTCAGTTAGCCATACAAAAGATTTCATGTGCAGAACCATTTTTTCGTATTTTTAGATTTAAATTTCTTACAACACCCTCTGTAACACTTGGACATCAGCTGTGCTGATTTTGTCTGTGTTTACAGAGCAGATAAGGCACGTTCTCTTTGACTTAGCGCAGCTGTGTGGCAGCAAGCTCTTGCAGAGCCTAAGAGAAAATAAACTCTCCATGAAACTAAAAAAAAATCGTATTAAAGTTACAGTATTTCCTGAGAGTGGCTTGTAGAGGGAGAGATCATCTAATTACAAAGATTATAGGGGAAATACTGCCTTTTTCAAGAAAGACTCACAATCCATCTAGCATGAAAGAAATAACATCTGTTGCCTTATCCTTGAAAAATAAAAATGTAGTCACAGTTCAACAGAGAAAATCTGAAACTGAAAAACGGTTCACATATTCTACCATTTCAACACTTTTTACTGAACATATGCATGAATACCCCAAAAATGTATGTATCATAAGTATACAACTTATCAAATTTTCATAAAATGAACATCTCCATTCATCCAGATCAAGCAACCAGATCAAGAAACAGACTATCACCAGCACCCAGGAACCCCATCTGTGCTTTTCTCTCAGGCAATACTCCATGCCTGTCAAATATAACACTCTCCTGATTCCTAACAGCACAATTAGTATTGGATGGTTTTGCACTTTAATAAATTGAACCATGCCTCACATACTTTTTTATGTCTATTTTCTTTCATACCATTTTGTTTGCAGGAATGATTAGTATTGTTGCATATTGTTGTAGATCCTCCATTTTCACTGCTGCATAATATCTCATTATGTAAACATATCACCATTGTTAACAGTTGATTGGCATTTGGGTAGTTCCTAGTTTGGTACTGTTGAGAATAGTGCTTATATGAACATTTGTGTATAGTCTTCTAATACATACACCATGAATTTCAGTTAGGAATAGACTCAAGAATAAAAGCTCGCTTTAGAAAACAAGTATGAACATTAGAAATTTACTGGTGTAACTAGTAATGTATTTGAGAAGAAAGAAAATGCAGACCATCTCAACAAACGCAGGAAAAGCATTTCTTAAATTAAACATATATCCATGATTTAAATTTTTGTGTCCGCCAAAATACACGTTGAAGCTCTAACCCCTAGACACCTCGGAATGCAGCTGTTTGGAAACATGGCCTTTAAAGAGGTGATGAAATTATAATGAGGCCCTTATGATGGGTCTAATTTAATATGATCGGCATCCTTCTAAGAGGAGGAAATATGGACACAAAAGGAGACACGATGATACATGCCCACAGAGAAAAACCACATAGGGACACAGTGAGAAGGCAGCCAAGGAGAGAGGCCACAGGAAAAAAAAAATACCCTGCTGACACCTTGATCTTAGACTGCTAGCCTAAGAGAAAATAAATCTCTGCTGTTGAAGCCACACAGTCAGTAGTCATTGTCATGGCAGCCCCCTACTTTTTTAATACGGCAAGTACCTTATTTTATGTTGAAATGTCAAAAGCATTTCCACTAAGATTAGGAACAGGAAAAGGATAATGCCATCACCTCCCACACTTAGTATTCTATTCAAAGTCCTGGTCAATGTCATAAGGAAAGAAAACAAGCAAAATGAGTAATGACCAGAAGAAAAAACACAATCCTGACATTATTACAGATGACATAAGAGGTGTATGTTTAAAAAAACTCAAACTCAAATAAGTTATTAGAAGAAATAAGAGATTTCAGCAAGACTGTAATCTCTGAAACCAATATTACATTTTTATGCAATTAACACTTAGAAAATGTAATTTTGAAACATTTACAAATACATTAAAAATATAATTATAAATATGCTTAGGGAAAATACTATTAGAGTCATTTAAATTCAAAGAAAATTATGAAACTTTAATGAAAATCATTAAAGAAGACCTAAATAAGCAGCAAGATACACCTATTTTCTGGATAAGAAAAGTCAATGCCATAAAGATGTCGATTCTTCAAACCGAGTAATAAAGAGTTGATACAATTGTGTTCAAAAATCCCAAAGGCCCCCCCTACCCCAGGTACTCAATAAGCTATTGTAATATTTATAAGGAAAAACAAAGACCAAGAACTGCCAACTGGTCTGCAAAAGAACAAAAGGAACACTTGCCCTATTAAATATCACAACAGATTTTTAAAGCTACAATAATGAACACAATATGATAAAAGTGCAAAGATGGATGAATACAACAAAATAAACAGAAAAAAAAAGAATGAATTAAGAGCCCATTCATAGACTCTCACATACGTGGAAGCCTCCATTATTATACTGTGGAAATTTCCGGCCAACGGAACACATTGATTACTTAATAACGGCCTTGAATCATTGGATATGTATGTCAAATTAGAAAATGGATCTTAATCACATACCATAGTCAAACACACAATTCCAAGTGGCTTAAATATATAAATATAAAAGTAAAATATGTTAAAATTATGCAGGTCTCTGGGTAGAAAAGGATTTAAGATTTAAAAAATAAAACAGCAAACCACATTTTTTTAAAAAAGATAAAATCAACTACTTCAAAAAAAGAATTTCCATGTACTTGGCAGCCCCGTACTAGGAGGGCAAGGAATTCCAAACAGAGAGAGCTGGTGGCAGGTTGAACAAGCAAGAAAACTTACCTAGGAGGCCTGTCTCCCGCAGCTGCAAGGTGAGATCTCCACACCGCCAGCCAGAAGGAATCATCAAAGTTTACATAGAGGCCTAAATGAGGTTCAATCGCGTATTTCTTCCTGAGGGTCTCAACAACAAGTACTCTCTCGAGGTTCCGACTTTGAAAACGGTTCCTAGTGAGAATGACGGACAGAGCTACAAGCTAAGAGCAGGGGGGTGGAGAAGGAACCTCCAACTGCCCAGGTCCAGCTACGGGTCAACTGCTGGTCGCATCCTGTTGATGACTGCCTCCAAGGACATTAAAAAAAAATCAGAATATATTTGCAGGTACAAAAATTGGTAAGGGAATATTATTGGAATTTTAAAATTGTAAGAAAAAGGGCAACTCAAAAGGAAAACTGCAAAAGATATGAACAGATGAGAAAATTTAAGCAGCCAATATGCATATAGTAAAGTTTCAACTTCATTATTTATTAAGGAAGTATAAATTAAAACCACAAGATACAATTTCATTCTGTCTCAGTGGGAAAAAAATTAAACTATGATACCAAATGCTGGCAAGGATATGGAACCATGGCAATTCTCGTTTTTGATGAGCAGTGAACAAAAAACCATTGACACTCCCTTTTTGACAAACATAAAGTTTCTAGAATAAAACAACATTCTGTGTCTCAATCTGGGTAGTGATAATAAATGTTTGTTTTATTATTATCTAAAATTTCACCATAGTAAAAATTATTTAAAAATGTTAAAGACCTACTTCCAACATTCACCAGGCACAGAGAATTTAGGGATTTAAATACATTCAACCCTTAAAGGAAAAGATGATACAATTTTTTTTAGTGTAAAAGAGGAAGAAACATTTCCATGAAAAAGGAAATAGAAACTACCAGCAAAGGCCAAGAGGAAATGAAGAATACAATTTCTGAACATTTCCAAAATATTTTTTTAAACCAACTTAATATTAACCACTATGCTATACACCTGAAACTAATACAAAATAATATTAAATGTAAAAAATACCTATTTCATATGAATACCAACCTGTAAAAGAATATACTATAGAAATGTAGGAATCCAACAAAATTAATGAATATTTTCTACAAAATTATTTATTAAAATACTAGCAACAAAATCCAGTAGCACTTTAATGCAATAATATTTGTTCCCATTAATGAAAAGATGGTTAAATATTAGGTAGTCTATTACTATGTCATCAGGTTAGTAAGTCAAATGAGAAAGAAATAATCAGTATACCCATACATGACAAAGTCATTCAATATGCTCATAAGTGAAGAACAACAAAAAATGAAATTTCAGGTGAGATGATTTTTTAATGATTTTTATTGTTGTTCAATTACAGTTATCTGCATTTCCCCCCTCCGCTCCCCAGCACCCCAGCCAAACCTCCCTTTCTCCCTTGCTTCCACCTTCCCCCTTGGTTTTGTCCACCTGCCCTTTGTAGTAGTTCCTGAAAACCCTCCCCCCATTGTCCCCTCCCCCCCCCCCCGTTATTGTTAGATTGTTCTTAATTTCAATGTCTCTGGTTATATTTTGTTTGCTTTTTTCTTTTGTTTAAGGTGAGATCATTAAGATGGGGACTTCAGTCCGCCTCAAAATAAGACCAGCTAGCAACTACCCGTGGGAACAATATGATCTCGAAAATCCCAGAACGTGGGGGTAAGGCAAAGTACCTTCTGGGACATGTTAAAATGTTCACCTGGCATGGGGACAGAGAAACAAAGCAAAGTGAGGTAATATGTGTCCAGTATAAATTAAGGTAGTTATGCTTATTTTAATGCATTTATTTTTAACTGTTAAACTAGAGTTGTAAGTGAATTTATACCCCATATTACAATACTAGTGCACCTAACTCTAACTACACATTTAACAATTATCAGTGAGTTTCATACATTTATGTTATTTACAATGTCAGTTATCTTCCTCTTACTTCAGCTTGAAAAATTTCCTTTTACATTTTGGTAAAGAAATTAAAATATAATTTGAATGTGAATTGTATGACATAGATATATATGTATATTATGAGTTTTTCATTTGATTGTTTGCTAGGGATAACAACTACTTCTCCACCACTATCCAATAGAAATATACTGAGTAACAAAAGTAAGCCATATATATAATTCTAAACTTTCTATATGTTGTATATATTTTTCTGTTTTAATTTTCATTTACTTTGGTACATATTTAGTTCATTTCTTTGTTCCTTGTGTAATTGGTATGTATTTTTTTAACTTTCAAATCAGACTGCCAACATTTTATTTTGAAGCTTTCCTAAAATAATGTATTTTGGCTTTATTGACCCAATTTGTGTGTTTTACTTCATTGATTTGGTGCTTTATATTTGTTAATTTTCTCTTTCTATTTATTTTACATTTGCTCTTTATTCTTTACCATGCCTTTTAGTAATTGCTCTTTTCTTTTTTTTTTTTTTTTTACTTTGTAAAGAATGCATTAAGCACATATTCTGAACGTGATTTTAGCACATTTCCTATTGGGCACTTAGTGGGCTTTTTTATGTGGGAAAAAAAAACCCTGAGTTTTCCTTCAGCTTAAGGATATCTTCTCCTCTTCCTCTCCTCTTTCTACTTCCTCTTCTTCCTCCTCTTTCTTGTTACTTTTTATTTTCATCCCCTCGTTACAGGTCTCTCCTCCTGTATATCTGTTTTCATAAATACTAGACCCTCTGTATTTGTCCTCCGAGTCTCCTTATTTGTCTCTCATGTTCCACCTGTTTGTTGTTTGGCTCTATTTTCTCAGATAGTGTTTCTCAAACTCGAGTAATAATTATTTGTCTCTTAAGATAAAAATACACCTGAAATACCAAAAGCATGTCCAGACCATTTAAGAAACATTCTTTTTTAGTTCAATAACTCAGTTTTCCATCTTATCCAGTTAAGCCTTCCTTTTGAGTTTCTTTTTAATTTGCAATCACATGTCTGCATTTTCATACTACCTTAATCTGATTTGTTTCATAGCAGCTGTATCTTCTCAATTTGCTCTACAGATTCTCTGGGAAATATTTTTTAGGTCCTATTCAACTTGACCTCACATGCTTTTCATGATAAGGAATTTTGAAAAACATCTTTAAAAAGAAAGGTTGACTACAAAACAGGAAGATAGAAGGATGACTCCAGGGACAACCAAGAGAAAGAAAGTCTCCAGAGCCATTTATGTGATTTTTGTCTTTTTTTTCTCAAAGCCACATTCAGCCACACTCTCCTTGGTATTCAGTACAAAAACAAGTCTTAAGTATTATAAGATATGGGTAATATGAGAGGGGGAACAAACACAGTAAAATAATAACCACAAGGTAAAAATTAAGAAGACATAAAACTATAACTTAAAATAAAAAATTAAAATAACTATAAGAGAATTAAAAAGCAACATATTTATAAACCTGATATCAAAAATAATATAAAAACAACTTCAGAAGAAAGGATAACAAGCTAATCATGTAAAATATAATATGAAAATTAAATCAATAAAAAATAAAAAGTGAAAAATATATATAAGATGTGGTACTAGATAATAGTTAAGAAATAGAAGATTAAACTTAAAAAGTAAAAATCAAAGGAAAATTTTAGAAGTTAAAGTGAAAATATAGGTATGTCAAGGAACCCCCAAATTATCCTCAGGTTTAATGATTCACTAGAACAACTCATCGAACTCAGCTGGAAAAGTTTTATTATATTGAAAGGAAATTCATTAAAATTAACAAAGGGGAATGTAGATGGAGTCAAGTCCAGGGAAAACCAGGAACTATCTTCCATTTCCTTCTCCCAGTGGAATTACATGGATGGGCCTAATTCTCCCAGCAGCAATATATGACAATACACACAAAGGCTTGCCACCCAGAGAAGCTTGCTAGAGCCTTGGTATCTAGGATTTTTAGGGGGGGTTCAGCTTGTAGCACCTGCATGACTGACCTTAGCTACTCAGTGAGTACCAGGGGCTCTGGCTCACAAAACCAGGCACTCACCGTACATTAGATGGGTAGTACTAGCATCCCATGGGCCAAGGCCTCAGGCATACAACAACAGTTTTATCAGGCAGAATATCCCAAGAGCTCAGAGCTCATTCCCCCAGGAGCCAACCACCTGCCAGTCCTGAAAACAGGTGTTTCTTGGGTATGTGCAAGGTTGAAACAACCCAAACCTGTTGAATTAACCCTGTCCTGCATAATAACATGGAAGAAAAAAAAAGGAAAATGAGAATGAAGAATTAACGCTAAAAATCTAAGAGCTAGAAGAAGAATTAAGTGACAAATAAATACAATAGATCTCAGTAACTAAGTCTATTAAATTAAAGCCAGGTTTCTCAATCGAAATACTAATACAGGGAAACAAAAGAAAGGAAAGAAGTAAGGGAAATTAGTTGTAGGCAAGAAAACAAAAGGCTCCTGGCTGAGAGGCTGGTGCTGGAGAAGAAAGAATCCGAGAGGCTGTCCAGCCTCCACCTCTCTCCCAGCTTCACATGCACAGCAATGTCCTAAATTCTTCCAGCACCTTCCATGATGGGTCCCACCTGGTTAGAGAAGCCACCCATCCAGAGGCTTCAGGCAACATCATCAGCCGAGGCTTCTGTCCTTTCCTGTGTTTGGATGCCCTTCTTTCTCTATTAAGGTCGTTGGCTCTGTCATGCTCATCATACACTATGGAGCACATTCATGTAGGCATCTTGGATTGAAAGTGTATGGCTGGCTGCTTCACTAATCACCTTAGCCTCATCTTAGCCATTTTCTCGTTGTGTATCATCTGTTCTGTGAGTCCAACCCCTCTCCACCCCCATGGATCTACATGTTACAGGAGCAGAGATTGTCCATTTAGGAAAACAAAAAGTCTAATGGGCATCATATCACTGTGACTAGCAGATGTCTAAAAGCTCCCACGTCAACCTTCAACAGTGGAGACAAATGAGAAAAAGAGAGTGCTGTAGGCTTTTGAGAGCATGTTATATGCCACTGCAAAGTGAAAAATGCATTTGCTGAAAGCAAACTGCCATCATTTATGAAAAGCTATCAGGGCTCCAAGTCCAATTAAGAAAGGAAAAAAAATCAATAGTGATCTACTTCCTTGTTAGAGAAATTGATTTTCCTGATAAAGTCCACAATATTCTTAGTATTTGTCTTAATCATTTTCTGGTGAAATGGAACAGCTCCAACTCTCCCAAATTGTATAGCTAGATTGAGATCAGCAGTTTAGCCATGCAGGGAATTACAAATCAATTTTATCAAAGGGGACAGCATCCTTCAGATGGAAGATAAGCAAAACCACTATCCAGTCATCTTCTTGCCACATATTTGAATGCTTACTTTATCTCTAAAAAATCTAGGGAAGGACCACAATCTTCCAGTTTTCATTCAGACCTTAGCATCAGAATAGATATACGGTTTCATTTTCCTGGTTCTGATCCATAAAACTGTGTCCTTGGGTTTCGAAGACCTAAGTCTGTGTTCTTTTGCTGAACCTGTGACTCTGAGAAAATCATAACACTTCCCTGAATGGTTTCTTCATCTTTGAAAAGCTTGGATTTGCCAGTGCTATGCTTGATATATATTGTAGCTGTCAAACAATCATGTATAATTCAGCAATTACATACAATTAAGCAATTACACATAGCAGACACTGGGCTAAGTGCACAAACTCATCAATCCTGCGTGATCGCCCCATGAAAAAGATATTCTTATCATTCTCTTTTAAAAACAAGGACATAGGCACTTAGAAAACTTTAGGTATTTTACCCAATCTTAACTGTTATCCAAGGGTAATAGTTATGAGTGCATAACTGTTATGAGTGCATACCTTATGTATGCACTTATAAGTTTTTTCCTACTATTATCATGTTTCATATCTTCTCTGCATATTCTAACGCGCTGCTGCTTCACTACTGAGTGACACATTAAGATGAAAAATTCAGCATGAGATAATTTCCTCTCTAGACTCAAGGAGGTTCATGTCCAAGTACCATCAAGCCATGTCTGTGTGTGCGTGTGTCTGTGTGTGTCTGTGTGCGCATCCTATGGCCCAGAGGCCAAACTAAATCCTGCCCTCCTCCTGTTTTTGTAGGAGCTAAGAATAGTTCCTACTTTTTTTTAATGTTTGAGAAGAGAAACAAGAAATATGTTGTGACAAGTGAAAAAGATATGAAACTCAAATTTCAGTGTCCTTCAATTTCACTGGAAGACAGCCCCGCCATTTGTTTCCATACTATCTGCAGTGTGGCTGCTTTCGTGCTATCACAGCCTAGTTGAGTGGTTGGACAGAGACCATAAGGTTTACAAAGCCCGAAATATTTACTGTTTGGCCCTTTACAAAAAAGTTTGCCAACTTCTGCCTTATGCTCAGGCATTTTCTACAATGTGTTTTGGCTGAAAAATATAGTTTCTTCAATGAGCGGACATCTGCAGAGTGAGCTTAGTTTTCTAACTTTACTTAATTCATAATAGAAGGCAGTATGACTTGGTAGGAATCTCGGGGCTTCGGCCCTGTGTGTGTGTGAACCTTGACTTTGGTTTTCTTAGCTGTCAGTCCTAGGATAGCCCTTTGCACATGCTCATTCTCAGTTTTCTTATCTATGAAATCAGATTCACGAACTTAGCCCAGTGCCTACCACAAAGCAATCTCCTGATAGATGTCAGTTTCCTGTCTCAGCATCTGGCAAGGCCCATGGGGCATGCATCACAAATGGACTCCAGCAATTCATCTCGTAGTCTAGACCACAAAACCACTGAAAAGTAAGGAGCAGACCAGCACCCAGTCTGCTTCCAGCAGCTTGCTCACAATACTTTTCACATCTAGCTGACTGAAAAATTATATTTCAGACAGATCATTTGATTTAGCTTTTCCTTCCTGTAAACAATCGCCTAGTTGCATGTGCTTCTCATCGGAAACGTGTTCAAATGCTAGACCTCCAGCCTGACCTTCGCCCACCCGGCTCAGAGGAAAAACCCTGGAGAATATTGGCACAGCACCCCCACAATTTGGAAAGAGGTGGAAGGCAGGGCATAGCTCGGGAGTTGGCCTTCCAGCTGCTTAACCAAGCCAGATGATGAGAGGAGCCCCACCCTGCCCAAACTTCTGGGTGCTGAAAATACAAGGAACACAGCTGGCAGGCTTTGCCAGCTCACTCAGCTCAAGTGTTCTTATGCCTTATCCAGTCGTGTTTGTCACGGCTGTATTTCTGCAGGGTCTGAATACCTCCTAAGTGTGCTGGAGGCAGCGATGCTTCCCCCAGATCCTCTGAGGCAGGTTGACGTACCCATTCCCAAATGTCTGTGAGTTGATGCCCCTGCTCAGAAGTGCCCTTGACTGAAACCTTGGGGTGTGTCCTATTCTCCTTGCTCAGGAACAGCCCAGAGCTGATAAATAACTGGCACCGGGGTGCAAAAAGCTGCCCCTTTGCCTCCAGACATGACAACTACTCCACTCTGGGCTCCAGGGGTACCTCCCATCACTCCCAGGGGAATCAGGCCAAGGATAGATTTCTCCTGACACTACACCCTTGCTCGGCTCATTCCCCTTTCCTATCTCACTGCTTTTGTATGTCCCTCCCATACTTTTGCTGTGAAAAGCACTCCCTCATTAAGTCATAAATCCCTGTCTTGGTCTCTGCTTCTAAGAAGCTTAACTTACAACTTCTAGAGTCACTCAACAGCACAGGACTGTACCACATCTGAACAACCAGGTTCTTCCTCTGTCAGATTAACCGTGGCCACTGGTTATCCTAATGGAGGTGACAGCCCAACCCAACCTGGGAAGAAGCCCAGGAGAGGAGCATGGGAGCGGGGCATGAGCCCACCTCTCCAGGGAAGCTGGCTTCACTGCCTGAGAGCAGGACTCAAAGAACACCCTCGGCCAGGACCAGCAGCAGGGGCTCCACCTGCACCCAAGATGAATTGTCTCTGAGGACTGCTTTCATCAAGAGTCAGTGAACATTTGATGGATGACAGGGCCACATTTAGGTGTGAGTGGGGGTAAGGAGAAAATAAAGGAGCCTCCAGGGAAGCGATTCAAAGATTATTCAATGACATTATAATCTTGGACTCAAAGCCTGATGGGGTGGTAATGGCTTGAAGAGCATAAAGGGAAACATAGCCCTTTGGCAAGGTTAGGCCACGAAGAGGGCCAGGACGGCATGAAATTTAAAACAGCTCTGGGGAGAGATGGATGCTTACAGAGATTTCTTTCTTAACCCGTGGTTAACCATGACGCTACTGGACCTGAAGGATAGCACTCACCTGACTGATGAGGGAGCTGAGAGCCAAGGCCACAGGAAGCTTAAAACCACAAACAGAAGAGGGCTTTCTCCTCCCCTGTCCCTTCACTAGGGGAGGGCGATGGGGGACAGTGTGGAGACCACCGTGACTGGGAGGTGGCCGAGAGGTCCCCATGTCAGTGCTGTATGCGCCCAAGCACCAGTCTCATCAAGAGCATCAGGAAGGGCTGTGGTCGCCTGGTCTGCCAAGGTGATTGATAAATCTGAAGGCAGACTTTCTGCCAGATGAAACGGGTTTTGCTTCAGTGCTTATGGCTGATCAAGCTGGGGGGAGAAGAGGAAGTTTAAAGCGGATGAAAGAAAAGCTGAGAAAATAGTCTGTCATAACAAAAGGAATTATGCCTTCAAAGACAAGTAGGAATTATGTTTGTGAAACACAGAGGGTCTACATCACAATGGAAACTGAACCAATGACAAAAGGACTTAAGTGGGAGAAAGGAAAACAAGTAGACTTAAGCTACCCTCTGCTTTTACTGACAGGAAGAACGAGGAGGGGCCAGCTTACCAGAACAATTCTGGAACAAGGTGTGGCACTGGATATCATGGGGGTTACCAGTTAAATCTGTAAAGGGAATTGTATATAACAAGTTTATACAGTAGACCACAAAGGAGTATGGAAGAGCTTTCTGGGGAGGTAAAATAGTCTATACGCTCACTGCCATGCTGGTTACATAGGGTTAATATTTGCCACACATTATTAAACTGCATTCTTGAAATGTGTGAATTTTATTGTATGTAAATTACACCTCATGATGTTGCTTTTTTAAGTTTATATAACAAATACGTGATGATTGTGTGATAATAAAAGGTTGTTTTACCTAAGACTTTAATCAACTAGTAAGTTACAGGATAGGTTGAATCTCGGTCTGAAAACTACATACAGAATTATATGAATTGTATTGATAGATAACTGAGTTTAAAGAGATGGTTTTCAAAGATATCAGAGTTGGCCGAAAATGTGCCATTTTCATTTTTTAATAAGCTTCTTTACTCTGAAACTTCTTTGGGAAACAAGTATATAAATGTGAGCTGGCTGGAAAAATAGGTTGCGGTGTTTGGACTGGATTTACCAGATGATTTTATTATTTCCAGATGGCTGACAGTTCTCAAGTGCACTGGTTTGCAGTGGGCATAGTGGAATTAACTAGAGCATCATCGTTATTCGCATAGTATTTTTAAAATAATGAGCTCGGTGTGTTTTCAATAAATATATTCTTGTTTTTCAGGTGTAAATTTGTTTTGGAGAGAGAATATTTGCTGGACCAAAGCTAAGAGAGATGGAAAGGGGGTAGAGATCATGCAATAATAAATATATTTAGGACAATGGTTGTCAACATGATTTCCCCCTAGCTGAATTTTGTGTGGCAATTTTTCCATGTCTTGGTCCCTTTTAGAATCTCATCTTGTGGTCACGGATTCTGAAGCTTCTCTAGTAAAAGGTGACTTGTAAAAATGAAAAAGACTTACAAATGCAAATTGGGAGTGTTTCTATTTGGAGATTTAATGTTAAAATCTTTTCATAGAAACAAGCCCATTGAAAGGTGTTAGAAAATGTGTATAATAAAACACAGAGAGCTAATATTAAGAAATTCTTTATCATATGTTCTAAATTGGAATGGGAAAAGTATTTCTGGGCATGTTGTCAATATTTGTGGGCATGAATCTGTTAAAGTTACTGCAGAATATTAAATTGGAGTGCCCTAAAATTCATGTGATTTTTTAACTTTAAATCATTTTGTTCTTAGGTTAGTGTATATTTGTCTGGCTCAGGCAACTGTAGAGACTTGGAAGGTCCACAGTTTTCAGGGTAGACCCACAGGCTGGAGGCTCAGGAAAGAGTCAAGTCCAGAGGGGACCCACTGACAGCATTTCCTTTTGCTCAGAAGAGCCACTCTTTCTATTATAAGCCTTCCGCTGTCTGGATGAAGCCAATCCACGTGAGGGGGGGCAATCTGCTTTACTCAGAATCTACTGATCTAAATGTTAATCTCGTATATAAAAGTATATTCAGAGAAACAGAATAATAATTGACCAAATATTCCAATATTGTGACCCAGCCACATTGAACACATAAAATTATCCATCACCTGACACAGGTGAGGAGGAGGGGGAGAAAAAACTTCTGAAACATATCAAAAATGGCCAGGCAAATGAAAATGGAAATGAAATATGCTGCGACCCACTTGTATTTGCAACTTTGGTGATGTTTTTGGTGGAACAGTGCACATTCAATATCATGAAAGTCACAAAGAGTTAGAAGGTATATCACAAAGACATTCTCAGTCATGCCCTGGTCAGCATGGCTCAGTTGGTTGAAGTGTCATCCCATAAACTGAAAGGTCGGGGTTAGGTTGCCAATGAGGGCACATGTCTGGGTTGCAGGTTCAGTTCCCAGTCAGGGCACGTATAGGAGGCAGCCGATCAATGTTTCTCGCACTGACCTCTCTCTCCCCCTCTGTCTCTCTGGAATTAAAAATAATTAAAATTACTGTTTAAAAAATATATTCCCAGCCAAATGCTTCTAATTGTAATACAGGCTGTATGTCTCTGACAGTGGAATTAATAATACTGTAGTTTTATTTTCTGATATGTTCAAAGTTGGAGGATTTGATATAGTTAAATCTTAAGTAATAGTCACTCTATGTATCTTGGGGCATCGAAGAAATTGAAATTCAACACCAGTTTTCAATAAGTTACTTTACAGTTAATAGTGGTGCTAGTGAAAATCGAAATAGGGAAATGGAGGGAAGGGGAAAAACACTTACAGAGGTTACCCCATTTATTACCAAGCCCAACCAATTGCTCAGTTTCAAAGGACCCTCTTTAGAGAGATCACGTGATTACTATACCTCACAATGGACCATGAGAGAACAAAGCAATTTATCTCCCATCTTCATCTCCTCATCTCCCCATCTTCCCTTGATAAAGGGTTTAATCCTTTGAGCTTTAACTCCCCTACACATCCTGGTCATGTATTTGTGGTTGTCAGCTGGGGTCCAGTGAGTGTTATGTCCCCACAGCAACCAGGAAGTGAGGGACCTCAGGCAAGAAGCCTGCCGTACTAGCATGAGATGTGTGGTCAGGTGTGTCTACGTTGGTCAGAGCCCACAGGATAGCTGTCCCACACTGAGTTCCCTGGGAACAAACTCTGAGATGGAGACTTGGATACACGTTTGGTGTCATTACTGATACAGTAGGATTTACATCTGCCATTTTGCTTTTTGTTTCCTATGTACTTTTTATTATTCTAGTCCTCCTTTACTATTGTCTTTAACATTAATGGGTGTTTTCTAATGCAGTATTTAAATTTATTTAATGATTTTTATCTATTCCTTAGCAGTTGCTCTAGGGTATACCATATGCATCTTAACTTTCCAGAATTAGTTTCAGACTTATACAAATTTTATTCCAGTTAGTACGGAAACATTACTTCTGTGTTGGTCTGTTTTCTTTTTTTCCTTTTTGTATATTAACCATATATATGTATTACATCTATAAATGTTACCCAATAATCTATCATTTTATGACTTTTGAAGATGCTGATACAAGAAAGAAAAAGTATGTATTTGTAGATTTTGCTATGTTAATGTTCTTATTTGTCTTTCTGTTCACTTCACTTGTTTCTGTAAATTTGAGCTCCCATCTGGAGTTATTACTTTAGTCCTAAATGGCTTTGCTTCCATCTTTCTCATTTGCGCATTGGGAAATACACTACAATGCATTACACACATATTGTTTTATACAAAAGCTTTTAAAATAAGTTAAGAGAATAGAGGAACAAATATGAATTTATTCTCTCTCTTACAATAACATAGTTATCTTTGTCAACAACCATTGTTTTTAAAGTGCCATCTGGAATCACTTGCTTTCAATCAGAATGTTCTTTAGTACTTCTTGTAAGATGAATTGGCTAGAAACAAATTCTCTCAGTTTGTGATTATCCCAAAATGTCTTTACTTCACCTCTATTTTTGAAAAATAGCTTTGCTGAATATAACATTCTTGATGGACAGTTTTTCCTCCAGCACTTCAAACATGATATTCCACTGCCTTCTGGCCTCCATTATTTCTGCTGAGAAATAAGATGTTAATCTTTCTAGGGTTCCCTTATTAATGATTAGTCTTTTTTCTCCTGCTGCTTTTCCAGATTTTCTCCTTGTCTTTGGCTTTTAGCATTTTTGCTATAATGTATTTATTTGTGGACCTCTTTGCACATTAATTCAACTTGAACTTTATTGAGCTTTCTGGATATGTAGTTTAGTGTTTGTCAGTAAATCTGGAATGTTTTCATCCATTATTTCTTCAATTTTTTTGCTCCTTTCTCTCTCTCCTCTATTTCTGTTATTTTTATTACACAAATGTTGACATACTTAACACTCCAACATTTCTCTGAGGCTCTGTTCATTATTCTTCATTATCTCTTTTCTATTTCTTCAGACTACATTATTTCTATTGATCTACCTTGATGTCTGCTAATTTTTTCCTTCTGCCAGTTTAAACTACAATTAGGCCCTTCTAGTAAGTTTTTTACTGTATATATTCTACTTTTCAACTCAAGAAATTCCATTCATTCTTTAATACGATTTCTATCTTGTTATTGATATTTTCTATTCAATGAAACATAATCATCATACCTTTCTTTACTTTTCTTTAATCCTCACCTGAGGACATGCTTATTGATTTTAGAGAGAGGTGAAGAGAGTTAGAAACACAGGGAGAGAAACATCAATGTGAGATTTAAAAAAACACCAATTGGTTGCCTTTCATACACACCCCAACCGAGGATGAACCTGCAGCTTAGGCATGTGCCGTGCCTAGGGATCAAACCTATGACTTTTCAGTTTGCTGGATGACACCCAACCAACTAAGCCACACTGGCCAGGGTCCTCTTCTTCTTTAATCATTGTATGCCAAACACATGCCCATCCCAGGGAATTTCACTTTTGCTTCTCCTTCTCCCCGAACGACTCTCCCTCTAGACATTATAAGGGCTAACTTGCTCCTTACATTTTGGTCCTGGGTCAAATGTTATTTACACACACAAAAAATCTTCTCTGGCAAATCTACATAAAAAAGCAGTCCTTCTTGGGTGGCTTCATAGTTTCATGCTTTTCCACAATACTTATACTGACTTGCATGATTACATTTTTTTTAACTGTTCATCTCACACACTACAATGTCAGAGTCACAACACATAAAATGTGTGGATCACATTCATTGTTATATCATGTCGAAACAGTTCTTGGCACATAGTAGGCACTCACCAAATATTTGTTAAATAAATAGATGAAAAAATGAAGAAATAATAATGTCTCCCTATACTAGGCATTAAAAGTGGAGAAGTATATTCTATGAAGAAGACTATAAAAGAGACAGCAAAGACAATCTTCCCCCCTCTGCCTTCTTAGGTGTGTTACTCTGTGTCTGGAGAGGTAACTCCTATTCAAAAGGCTTCTCTGCCTTGTTTTTTGCTCTCAAATCTCACAAATTCCAAGCTGCAAGGTATGAGAGAGGGGGATGTGGTACAGGAGGAGAAAGGAATTTGTGTTTAATTTTCACAAGCACTTGTATTTTCTAGGGTTAGGGAAATATGTACAAGGGCCAGTGTACAGGACCTCAGAAACTCAGGAAAATGTTGCATGTAAGTTTCCCCGAAAAGGTTTACACATCGCTCTATGTAACAAGGTCACGCCTCTGGTTCTAATTCTTTAAAAAAAAATCTCCAATTTCCACCAGAAAAAAAGACACACATTCTTTTATTTTTTCCATATATTTTCTATTATATATGTTTTATGAAAGATCTTCAAACCTTATGTAATCAGATCCTTAACGTAACTAAAAGATCCTATAGGCCTCAGCTTCCCTCTCTAAGGGTTCCTGCACTCTGCAAGCTTTCCCTTTCAAGCCTGGCCTTGATAACTTTAACTCATATTTCAGGTCTCAGTGCCAGTGTTACCCCCACCAGGCCTCCTCCGACCTTAAACTAAATAATTCCCTGCATTAGTTCGGGGGAAGCCAGCTGCTGTAACAAGTAGGTCGCAATGCAAAACTGGCTCAGAAAGAACAGAAGTGTGTGTCTCACTCATGTAGCAATCCAAGGCAGGATAATTCAAGGACAAAGACTGACGTGGTCTCCAGCACCTTCAGCACATTGCTTTTAACATGACTGTGATTATTTCCTTCTCGGTCAGCTGGTATGATAAGAGAAGAGCACATATGGGAGATTTTATGGTCAAACCTGATTTTATGGTCAAACCTGTGTTATTGGCACATATCACATCTCACATTCCATTGTCTAGGTATCAGTCATATGGCCATGGACTCCTGCAAGGGAGACCAGGAAATACATTCCCAGGAGAAAGAGGAGACTTTGGGTTTTGGCAAAAAAAAGTACCAGATTCTGCCACAAGGCTCCCTTCTGTGCTGCTCCATTATATATTTTCATAGCACCTGACATTTCTCCATCACAAAGCCCAATGCGCATGTGATACGTGGGACATATAAAATCTGTAAAGGCAGGGGTGGAGTCTGCCTATGCCCCACTACATGCATTGCAAGCCTGGCATGTAATAGGTTCTCAGTAAACATTATATTGAACTCTGTGAAACAGCTGTTTTATTTGTCATACAATGTCTGATATCAGCAATGTAAGAACAGCTTTTAAAGGCACACCTTTGACAAATGAGTTGTTTTGCAGAGCATCTTTCGCAGGTTGGTGACAAGCTATTACACAGAACTCAATCGTTCTGCCGCTTGCTTCTTTCCACTTGTTTTAAGCCTTGATATGTAATTAA
Organism: Artibeus jamaicensis; assembly: GCF_021234435.1. Lineage (NCBI taxonomy): Eukaryota > Metazoa > Chordata > Mammalia > Chiroptera > Phyllostomidae > Artibeus > Artibeus jamaicensis. The sequence continues at coordinate 46,943,331 of NW_026521871.1, forward strand.
ACTCCTTGCCAGGGAAATATTTGCAGAACAAAGTGTTTTATGAACTAACTGCGAAGTCATACTGTGGAAATTTGGGGGGATGAGGAAGGTACTCACACACAGAGTTCCATTTACTCCTAAGAGAAAGCTTTGTCATGCATTTTAATGAATGACAGACCTTAGGTTCTAGCCCAATTAAGCAAACACTTGTTCAGCATCTACTGTGTGCCAGGGACTAGGTCCAAAGCCAAGGTCGCAAAGACAATTGCTTTTTTTGAGGAGCCTATAAACTTGCAAGGGACTCATGATCAGTTTGTTTTGGAAATATCCCCTGAGCAGTTTGCAGAAGAATAGAAAGAAAAAACATCTGGGAGTTGATTTTAATAGTCCAAGAAAGAGATGGTATCCTACATTATTTTCCTTTTCTTCCTCTCTTTCCTTTTATGGGGAGAGAAGGTGGGAGGAGAGGTAGTAATTGGGAGGGTTAAGGGGTGGAGAAGCTCAGCTACTGAAAGAGGAAAGCAATTGTCCTTCACCTGCTGAAGAGGAAAGCAGGTAAGGCACAGGAGGGGGCAGCTGCTGTGCAGATAAATGCCAGGGGATGGATGTGCTGTCCTTAGAAGGTGCATCTGCTAACAAGGTTCCCGCTCCTTTCCAATCCCTTAAACTAAAGAAATCTGCCAGCAAAATGAAGAAAAATGGGGATCACAAGCATGAAAGACATGAGGCTGTACAGTCTTTTCCTCGTGTCCTTTAGTCCTTAGGCTCCACCTTCATCGTCATGAGCACCGCACGGGAGAAGAGGGAAGGAAAGACCACTCCAGGGCGCATGCATTCCATCATTTGTCAAGCAGGAGCAGTCTTTTCGCTGTCTTTGTTGCTCTCATGCTCTGAGCTAAAAATAGACTTCCCAAAGAAAGCTCCCTTTAGGTGGTCCCAACCAAGGCAATTTATATTATCAGCTCTGAGCTTCAGGACTAATTTGGAACACTCCTGCATTTGATGTGCTCCAGTTTTGTTTCCAGGGGTGGCTCCTTTTCACAACAGATTGCAAGGAAGTGCAATCACCACAGCCATCTCAAATCTTGGGCCAAAAATTAGGACAGAAGGTGGGGGGTGGGGCTCACACAGTTTAGGTACCATGTAAACTCCAGTCGGAATCTCTGCACCAGCCTATCAAATTCTTCTGTCCATTTTCCTCCTATTTTAAGGTTAAAAATGTGTGCCCACGTAATTATACTCCCCTGAGTGTTCTGTTAAACACCTTTTAATGTGTATGGGGTAACAAGTCAGCTGGAGAGCATGCTGCAGTTGTCACTGTAGAGGCTGAAAGAGCACTGACATAAGAGCACAAAGATCCGGGAGGCAGGCCTCCAATTGAGTGGCCCATCATTTTCAGGTCATTCTGAGCAATGTCACAGAGCCTGAGCCTGACACCTGGCATCATGGTTGTCTCCTCGGCCGTGGAACCTCAACGCCATGCCCAAGAAGAGCCTGAGTCCCCACGGTTAAATAATAAGCTGTCAGTGCTGACCATGTGCAAGCAAACCCCTTTCAATAGTGTGACTCCGCTGGCAGGTCTGACCTCTATTACCAGAGGGCTTGTGTATAACCCGTCACATTATAAACACACCTTTCAAAGGTGATTTATCACTTAGCCATGTTGACTTACTTTCTAAAGAGGAAGAAATGACAAATTCTAAAGAGGAGGAAATGAAAACTCAGGAGAGTTAATTGACTTGTCCGAGTTCAAATTTGCCCAAAGCTTGAGCGAATGGAAATAAAACTGATAATTATCTTAGTGACACTCAACATCTATTTGGTAATATGTCTTCCCATCCAGAAATAAGATACCTCTCACCATCTATTAAAATCTCAAGGGTGGCCCTCCATTCACTGGTTCAACAATTACAGACTAAGCCCAGTGTGTTGACCAGGTTTGTAGTAGCTTTTATTGTTATTATTTTTATTTTAGTTCATTTATCATACATATATATATATGTTCTGTATAATTTTAAATATTTTATTTATTTATTTCTAGAGAGAGGGGAAGGGAAGGAGAGAGAGAAGGAGAAAAACATCAATGTATGAAAGATACATTAATCCATTGCCTTGCCTTACGCACATCCCTAACCAGGGACCTGACCCAGAGCCCAGGCATGTGCCCTGACCTAGAATCAAACAGCAACCTTTCTGTTCACAGGCCGGCACTCAATCCACTGAGCCACACCAGCCAGGGAAGTTCTGCATAATTTTACAAAGTCTATTTCTTAAGATTTTAAAAAAGTATTCTTGTTGTTTGAATGAGGCCTTGTTTGCATTTTATTTCTCATTTATTACAGGTAGAGAGAAAAGCTATTGCCATTTCCAGTTTAATTTCCTAACCAACCCCCAATTGCACTCTCTAATGAGTTTTAATAGACTCTAAGTTAGTTCCCTTGTGCTTTTCAGCTAGACAACTATGCCACCTGAAAATAACAATACTATTAATTTTTAAATTTTCCTATATCCCTCTCTCTTACATTTGTCTCTTTTTCTCTGCTATAACTACCTTCCTTAAATGAACTGTCTCATATTGCTGGAAATAAAATGTTCTCTTTATGTTGGAATGAGGGTAAATGAGGTTAAGAGAAAAATTCAACATTTCCATATCTCAGTGGCTTTCAGGGGTGGAGGGAAGGCACAAAATCAGCTCTACAAATATTCTGAAAAATAAACTTAGACAGGAAGGTTTTTCTGAGAGAGCTGGAGGCAGTGGCCTATTCTGTGCAAGGTTCTGATGGAAAGTGAGGACCTCAGCGGTTGCTGCTCTCTCCACAACAGAGAACATCCATCCCCTATGCGGACAAACTCTCAGAACAACCGTATGTTGGGTTGCCCAGCACCACACAGACCACCCCAGATGACCACATTGGTTGGGTTATCTCATCTGGGTTGACACACAAGATCAAGAGCAGCTCTCACCTGGGATAAGACATGACCTTGTGGCATGATGGGTAGGCATGGGGGCTCTGCACTTCATCTGAATGGACTTGAACCCTGGCCCTACCACTTCCTATGAGACCACTGGGGAAAATTACTCTTCTCTGTGCCTAATTTCTGTGGTTATAAAAGGATATTATGTGTGCCTACTCAGAACTTTAGGGAGGCATAAATTAGTAAATATATGTCAAGTTATGAGAACAATGCTGGGCTTATACAATAGTATGTGCTCAATAAATCTTGACTAGACTACTGCCTGGCAAGTGAGCCCCATTAGTACTAGGGTTCTGGTGTTCTCTGGTGGAAAGAAATTTGGGAAAGATGCTTAAAATTTCCAGTTAACCTTTCTGAGCCTCACTTCCTTGGTCTGTGGACCTCAGAACACTTTCTTCATTGAATCACTAGGAGAATTATTTGAGCAAATGTATATAAAACAGCTAAAATAGTGATGAAATAAAGTTGGTTTCCTTTCCATTCAATGTCTGTATTAGATCATCAGTTCTATAAGTTCCTATGCCTAAACCCATCAGGGACTCAAATAAATTTAAAGAAAAAGAAAAATATTGGACTAAATAAGAAATTGTGAAATTAAAATTTTATTCCTCTTTCCCTTGGCATAGGGTCAATTTGGGGGTCAACTTTGGGGTCAACCAAAGTCAACTTTGGCTTTGGTCCTGTCAGTATTCCTTCAGTAGGATAATTTAGGAGGGTTAATTTACAAAGAGACTATTTACAAAGCTGTAATGAGATTGGAAGTGATCACCAGGTAGTACAGTAACACAGAGCTGGTAACAACAGTAGAGCTGTTTTCACCCCTTGGCCTCTACAGGGTCAAAGTCAAGGGGAAGGACTGGTACCAGGAACTTGGAAAGAGAAATTCATGAAAAAAAGTTTCTTTGCAAGGATTCAGGCAAGCAAAAAAGCCAGCCAGCCGGAGGTGACCTTGCACAAAGGGAGGTAGGAAAGTACTATTTTGAACTTCCTCCTCTATCTCCCATCAGATTTCTACTGGAGTTCCTGGTGGTGGATCTCAGCCAGAATCCAGATGGGATGAAAGTAGGGTTGCCAGATTAGGCAAATTAAAAATGCGAGACACATAGGTAAATTCTAATTTCAGATAATAAATGTGTAGTATAAGTGAATCCCAAATATTTCATAGGACACATTTACACTATAACTGAATTCATTATTCTTCTGACATTTGGATTCTAACTCTGCACCCTGCATTTTGTCAGATAATCCTAGATGAGCGATCATTGGTGGATTCTATGTAGGTCAGCCTCCCTAAGCAGATGGAGAGTCCAAAAGAGAGGTGGGCAGTGGAGCTTGAGAGGCAAATGCAAAATAGCCTGACACAAACATTAGCTCTCCTCTTTTGCCCCAACACATATGGTATTTTCTCTCATTGACAAAAGTTCAAAATCCCAACACAGGGACTACATGAGATCACATGAGCCATCACATCGTCACTGAGTAATGTCCATTAGGTCAGGGTCCTCTCTGAAGCCACCTCCAGAACCACGCGAAGTAGATTTCTGTTGTTTTAAAGTGACTCAATCTGAGGGATTTTTATAGCATCCCAAATGGAATTAGACACCATCATTTTTCTTCTCTGTTAATTGGTTCTAGGAAACTCCTAGTGAAGCCACAACTTGTGTTAAGGGGAAGACAGTGAATGTGTTGATGGTGTTCTATTTTTAACTGAAACCTTTGTATATATGTGTTTGTAATTAATGCTTACTTATGATATCAGTTTGTTATATGTCTTATTTGTGTCTATGCAAACAAGAAGGATAGATGCAAGGAGGGAAGAAAGGAGACAGGAAGGGAGGGAAAGAGGGAGGCAGAGAGGAAGACATGAAAAATATACCCAAGAAAATCAAATTAATTAAGATAATTAATTAAGTGGTTGTTTTCTGTATACTAATTAGTAATGGAAAACAATTACTCTTTGATATCGACTCTGAGAACGATGTTTCAGTCACTCACTAAATCTCAACTTTCTAAACTTTACAATGGAATTCCTACCTGGATTACAGAATTTTCGGTGAGTTTAGAGACAAGGAATATATAAAAACAAACACGGTTTTGAAACATAAAATAATTGCTTATTAGCAATATTAAGAGCATTCTTACCTAAAAATGTGTCATACCACATGTATTTTTTTCAAATTCATAAACTTAAAAAATCTGATGAATTTAATAGTACAATCACTCTTGATCTCCTGATCATACAAACAAAAGATAAATTCTAAAATTCCCCGTCTCTAAGGATTATAAAATAGGAACTACAGGGCCAATACTTGTCAGCATTTTGGTTTCAGTTTTAGAGGCTTTGTCTACTTTATATATCTTCCTCTAGACATTAGTCATTGTGTTTATAACTTTAGCAATGCTAATATTTATGTGTTCGAATAATTAACACAATTCAGGCACCCACACAAAAAGTTTTTAAAACTCCAATAGTACTTTAGTGTAGTTATATCAATAAGAAAATGAATACATAGGATATTCACTTGGAAATACTTTCATGATATCTATGGAATTTTTAAAATTTCAGCTACACAGTTAACAAAGTTAGGTAGGTGTAGGTAGGTGAATACATCAGGAAACAGGAAAAGAATCAGAGCAGAGAAAGGGTGTAGGTAGAATAGTAAAGAACATCTCAGCTGAAGTTCCTGATTTGACTAAAAAGGAAGCAGACCTAAGGCAGTAGAAAGATTTGCCATGTAACATTTGCTATGCCATGCCAATTATCTTTGGCTTTATGGGAAAAGCCAGCTCAACTCTACTCACTATCTAGAACCTTTTAATCAAGACTGACAAATGCTCTGATTTGTGAGGTTTTAATAATGCCAGAGGAAATGACTGCATGTGAAAAACAAACATTTAACCTCACGATACGTGGACTTTGTGTGCTCTAGGAAAAAGAAATATGGACTTAAAGCAATGGCACCCATAGAAAAAGCATTCATCAATAAAGTCAAGGGTAGAAGATTCCTCTTGGATTTCCTGCCAACATGCTTATTTTTCCTGCTCTAGGTTTAATCACCCAAGCCAAGCTTATATGGAAGATTCAAGACAATAAATACCAACAATAAATGCCAACAGGTTATACCAGCTGATCTTGCCAAATAACAGGTTATATCCAAGACATGTAGCCAAAGCAAGCTTTAAAGCATGCACATGAGTCAATGAATCAGAAAAGTACATGGCAGCACACACGTGTCCATCGAAAATATATGCCACAAAGAGACCAGAACCCAACTGTGGTTTTCTGGAAGGGGGTAATAAAGTGGACAATAGCCTGGAGCAACAGGTAGAAGATTAGGATTTTTAGATTTATTTCATCATTTTACTGGATTTATGTGATTGAGTAAGACACTTGGTTTCCACGGAAGTCAAATGGAGAAAATAATGGTGAGAACAAGCTTGACAATATAGTAAGACCTCAGAAGTATTATTTATAATAATTAGTATTTCATCATTATAATCTTCCAAGAGTACTGTGTTAAACAAAAATTCGTGTATGAAAAATTGTAAACCATTATGTAAACATAAGGAACTACGTAAGTCACTGCAGATGATAACACCAGTATCCTATCTTACTCTTGATCCTTGAAACTTTAAAATTCAGGATGACAGCTATTGGAGTCAGGGGGAGATCAGAGGGTGGAAGAATTGAGAAAAATGGAAAAAGGACTCACAGACATGGACAACAGTGTGGCAATTGCAGGGGGAAGGAAGGCATAAGAAAGTTAAATGGTAATGGAAAAAAATAAAAATAAATTTAAATAAAATTCAGATAAATTAAATGTTCTTCAAGGTATAAAACTAAGTAAAAACTTTAAAAATATGCACAAAATTTATTTTCTTGACAATGATTGCAACTAGGAGAGGAACTACCTATGTATATGGATAAGGACTGGAAGGGAACATGGAAAAACGAACATAATTGTATTTGCTAGTGGTAGTAGAAATATGGGTTATTCTTTTTTTATTTCTCTGTATTTTAATCTGGTTTTCATATTAAAATAGCTTTAATTTAAAAATAATAAGGTACAGCATGTTAAGCTAAGCATTGAAATTCCCATCAGAGAAAATTGGTGCCATGTACAAAACTAATAATGGTAGTAACAGCAGTTCATTTTACTGAGCACTTGCTGTGGGTTAGGCACTGTGTTGAGTACTTTACCTACATAGAGCTGGCTAATCTTCCCCACAATACCATGCACCAGAAGGTACAAATGAGGAAACCAGGTCTTCTAGCTGGTAGGTGCAGAATTACACAAGTGCTTTGCACATAACAGTTCAGTGTAAATATCATTCCATTTAATCTGGGAAAGATAGATGGGTGAGCATCACACCGGCTTTTTGGTGGTATCGGGAATATTAAAGAAAAAGTTAAGTCTATCATCTATGAACATTTTCCTTAGGTTTCATTCACTCTTACACCTGTGTGAATGGCACCAACTTCCCATCCCTTCGTGCTTGCTGGTATCCTCAACCAGTTAACTGTACATGCATGTGGCGTGTGCAAGGACGATTCAAACAGTAGCCAACAGATGAGGAGTAAGGCCTAGAGAGACGTGGAGGAGTTCACCATGTTTGCGGGGCAGTCACCAAAATGACTATGGAGGCATCCAGGAGCCTGCATCAACCACAGAAAAAGGAGAACTCAGGTACTCCTGAACTGGTCCCAAATTCATAGGGCCCACCAAGCAGATGCACAGCAGCACTGCTGCATGTTCAGGAAGGAAGGAGGAGGCTGCTGCTTCCCAGAACCTGTTTCTCTGGGGGGTGCAGTAAGTTCCCTTCTTCAAAAGTATAGACAGTCTGGGGAACCCAGCTGCACCCCATCCTTGATGTTGCAAAACTAGATGTGAAGATGGTTCTAAAGTCCTTATTTGCTCTGTGCATCTAGTTTAGATTTTTTATTAATGTTATTATAAAACCTACCTAAAATAACAAAACATAGAGTACAGTTCTAGAATTTTGGAATCAAAAATAAAAGGCTTATTATTGCTTTTTGCGAAGGATTTGATGATGTTTAACTGAAGGTGATAGTAAGCATCCCTAACTATACAATGGCATTGTCGATGTGACTGGAACAGTTTATTGCAAGTGAGTAAATTATCATGACTTTCTTCAGCAAGTTGTTTTTGAACACAAACACTATACCAAAGACTGGGCCAATCCTCAGGGCTGTAGATAATAATTAGACATAATCCCTGCCTAGTCTAGAGAGCGAACACTGTATTATGATCAATGCTTCACTATAATGGGATAAATGCTTCAGCAGATGAATGCACACAACAGGAATACACAGAGAGGACTAATATTTGTTGGGAGCTGGAGGACAGCAGGAGCTTACAAAATAACAAGAAGGCAAAGATCCCTCCCCCCCCCAAAATGGGACAGTATTCTGGAAAACTATAGGGATCCATTTTTGAGACACACTACAGAATCAGGATTAGGGACGTGGGCTTTGAAATCTGTGTTCCAAGCCTGGCTCTGGCCATTATTCTCTGTGATCTTCAAAAAGCAGCCTCAATCTTTCTACTGCCCTTCACTATGTGAATTGCAGCTTCTCCAATCAAGCTTATCCACTGCACCTGGCTTTGCCACGTGACTTGCTTTGTGACACAAGTAGGAGCTTGTCAAGCACTTGAACATTGTGCTTTGTCCTCTTTTTGGGTGCTGAGAACACTGTGACCACCATGCACATAGCCCAATAGGCTGTTGGTGGGTAAGAGTCTACAAGAGCTGGCAGGTGACCTTGGTCATGTGAGTGAAGCGAACAAACACTCTCTGGCCCAGCTTACCCCAACTGCTTACCTACCGACTTCAAAGAGAAAGAGTGATCACTCTCTTGAGCACTGGTTGAGTATGGTTTGTTATAGAACAAAATCTAACTGGTCTACTCAGCGGCTCTGGATAATTTCCTTCACCTCTTCAAACTTGGGTCTATTACATGGAAATAATGAGAGTAATTGTCTCGTGGGTTGCTGAGAGTATCAAATAAGATAATGCATGGAAGATACTTATAGTGCCTAGCACCAGATAGTGACTAACAGCATAATTGCAGGCTTATTATGCCCAGAATTCAATTTTTCCAGAGATTCAGGAGTGGCCCTATGGGATGCTGTCTATTCTATAACTATATGAGCCATTACGTTCCTGGGACATGTTATAAAAGTGAAAAATGGGGATTTTTTGGATGTTTCATATATTAGTGACTGGGTATTAAAATGCTATTTGGTGAAGTGCTGTGTTTTTGTGGGTTTTCTTTTTCCTATCAATATTTTCTTTCTTTTTTTAACTATTGCCTCTGCACAACAAAGTCAGAGCAGCTGAATTGTCTGTTTCCTGTGATTTCAGTGGAACATAATGTCTTCCCGATTCATCTCCCCTGGGGAAGCATGGAAAGGAAAATAATACTTGACTACATCACAGGAAGGATATGTGGGTTTGCTAATGGTCTTCTGAAAAAGTTAAATGCTAAGTGTTTCGATTCTTTCCACTTCTCTGTCTTAAACATCAAAGCTAACAGAATTAATTTGCTAAAAATTAAAATTCTGTCCTAATGGAACACAATTAGGAAACTATGTGAACACTCCCTTTTCAATAATGTAGATTTAATTTCTTTTAAGTAACTTCAAGTAATATCTAATAGACATGAGTGTTTATGTTCCAGCTGAAGTTAGAAATTGATGTAAATTTAAAGTTGCTGCAAATTATTAATACTTAGATTTTGAATTTTTAAAAGAATTAGTTACATGCTACTATTTCATACCTTTGAACTGGGCTCCACCTGACCTTCAACTGTAGTAATCCTGAAATGCAAAACCTTGCCCAAGGTAACACATTTATCCTTCAAATAGAATTATTGAAGGAAACTTCAGTAATGCATTTACAAATAACAGTTTTCTGGTAGGCAACAGCATTACTATACCCTTAGTTTAAGTTCTGCCTGAACCTAAACATGAATGTTTGTAAGAACACACATAAAGGCAATGATGTCCAGCCACAAAGACAACGAGAGAGCTTTCAGTAAGAGCGTTGTTTATGTTCAGAGCATCTGTTCCTCCATTTGCTTGAACCGATTTATACCACAGGTTCTAATTATATGTGCCTGTAAATAAAAGATAAGGTACTTAAGTCTCAAGAATACTTCTGAGTCGCCCACTGGCATTTTGAATCCTAGTAGGGTGCTCAATTTGGTGACAGTGTAACAAACAATAGTATGATTCTATGATCAGAATGCCTTCACTTAATAGCTCTGTGCTCTTGAGCAAGATGTGTCGCCACTCTGAGCCACAGGTTCTCATTTGTAAAGTATGGTATTACCTCCCAGATTTAGGAAAGATAATGCACATAAAACTACTTAAAACAGTATCTGGCACATAATCGGCACTCAGTACATGCTTGTTGAAGTTGGGTAGTGCATTTGACCCTGGATGACTGTGTCCTGTGATTGAGATGGTACAGCTTGGACCATTGTTCATGAACAGTCAACGACAGTCAGGGCAGTAGGACCCTCACCTAAGACAGGTTGACAATACTGAGGGATCTCATGTCAACTTGTATCAAACCAAACACTATATATGATATCACATATAATCTGGGACTGTGTGATGTGAAATCAGGAAAACTAAAAAAAACAGTCCCAAAAAGAAAAGAGAAGCTAAGTTGAGATGCATCCTGGATTTGAGTATAATTACCAGGGAAATGGGATTGATTCATGTGCCTGGAAACATCTGCAGAGTACAACATGCAAGCATCATCTACCTAGAGTGGTGTTCTTGGTATGGGTCAACCCCAGGTCTGATAACCAATGAAAAGTAAGAGTGGCAGATGATGGAAGGAACACTGCAAATGTGGGAATTGGAGTGTGACAGTGCCTACAGTGGGAACAACATGAGATTACGAGTAGAGGAACCAGTGAGTCACAGACTGTCTAAATCACTGGTTGTTTTTGCTCCTACCTAGCAGTCTGGACTATTTGTAATGATCCTAGTCAGAATTTACTCATTACAGTCCAGAGCACATTGAAATAAGGAAATAAGCCATTCAACCCCCAAATAGGTTAAGAATCAATACAATTTTAAATTAGAAGAAATGGCACAGCACTTTCAAACCATATTAGGAAGTTGCGGGGAGGTTATAACAACACTTAGAAGAATGGAACCAGGGAATAGGTCAAAATACAGTGCATCCATTTTTAGCAATTAGGTCCAGTTTAGAGATGGTCACCTATAGAAAATAAGGTATGGCTGATCCATACTTTGTGTGGTTTAGAACGGGGAATTGTAATATGAGATATTGTTACTCCATCATTGTTCTGTTGAAAGGGTTAAGTAATATTAGACATGTGTTTCTAATAGGAGAAAACTAATACTTTTGGAGGAAAAAATAATTTAGAAAAATGCATATAAAAGGTGGGAGAATATTGAATGGAAGCCATTCATCAAACAGAGTAGTATAAAAAAGGAAAGAAAGGCATTAAGGAATTACATTAGGACATTCTGGAAAAAATACAGTAAGTCGCTGCCATTGTTGTTAATGGTCACATGGATGTTTAAACGATAAAGGCATCTCTTAGTGTGTTAGTTTCATACTACGGACCTATTATAATTTGCAATGAGTGAGGTTTATAAATTATCCCTCTTTTCTGAGGCACCTGCATTTTCTTTAGGTAGACACATCTGTGGCTTTAGTCAAACATTCCTCATATAGAAAATGCTTTTTTCACATTGCACATCATTTTCTACAACTGTAATGTTCTTTGTGTGAGAGTCCTTTTCTGTCATTGATTTTTCACAATGATCCTCTTTCTAAGGGTTGTCTTTCTAGGAAAGAGGAGTGGCCCCTTGACTCTCCCTGTCACAATCCCCCTAGGCAACCTTCCTGGCAGTCTGCATGCTGAGGAAGTGTAGGAGATCTTAGTGTCCTTGCCTTAGATACTGTGATAAAGTCAACTTTGATTTGCAAATTTTGTCATTGCCCATGGTCAGTGATCATTTTATAATAAGCCTGATTTCCCGAATTTGGGAATCATGACTTGGTCAACGTCAAAAGGACACTCAACTAAAATAACTTTAATTTTAAATTTTCCTTTAGAAGTTTGTTTCCGTATACTAATTTCTCTTTTAATTCCTTTGTTACCTATCATAACAATTAAGAATGATCCAGCCAGTCATTTACATTTCCCCACAAATACAATGTGAGTGGCTGAGCAGCCCCAAGAAGACATCCCACAAAGAATCTGTATGGACAACATGTAAGGAAATAACAACGTAGCCTCTAAGTGGAGATTTTATGAAGCAAAAAGCATATGTAGTTTTTTTTTAATGTTCTCCAAACCCCCCCAAAAAGCAGCCTTTCTTAATTCTTAATTTTCCATTTTTCAACAGGTATTTGGTTCATGGTCCTTCTTTCCTCTAGTTCCTGTAATTGAAGCCTAGGTGGGCCCTGGCTGGTGTGGCTTGAGTGGATTGAATGCTGGCCTGTGAACCAAAGGGTCCCCAATTTGATTCCCAGTCAGGGCACAGGCCTGGGTTGTGGGCCAGGTCCCCAGTAGGGATGTACAAGAGGCAACCACACACTGATATTTCTCTCCCTCTCTTTCACCCTGCTTTACTCTCCCCAAACAATAAATAAATAAAATATTTAAGAAAAAGAAAAGCAATGTTAAAAAAAAAAAAAGAAGAAGAAGCCTGTGTGGTTGAGGAGTTCAAGGCTGGCTACTAAGAAGAGAATGTTTTTTAAGAAAGGTAGGACTATCACTTAGTGGAATAACTAGGGTTAGAGGGTTGGATGACCTTGAAGAGAGAGGAATCACCCACTCAGTTTTCTCATGGACTGACTACCTTTCTGAGATCACTTCTAACCCCAAGTTTTTGGGACTACGTGATATGGAATCAGGGCAAAGTTAAGCCACAAGAAGAAAGAAGAAACAGTGGAAAATAGGAAAAAAAGCTTATGCAAACAGAATAATGGCTTCTCCAGGTTCCTAAGGATTTTTAGGACAATACAGGAATCCGGAAGTTTTCAGTATCACTAGAAAGCAAATGTGCTGGAAATCCTTCATGTACTTAAAAATAGGTTACCCAGCCAGGTTATCTAACAAATTAGATTTTTTTATTTAGTAGGAGTTAAATTGCTTGAAGGTGCTCAACTTTGTTAGTCATCAGGGGAATGCAAATAAAGCCAGAGAGATAAAATTAGAAACGATGCAGTATCCAGGATGGAGAAAACAAGTGGAAGCCATAACTCGTGCTTAGGCGTTATCCTAACCCAGTCATGTTTGAGAAGAGTCAAAGCAGCACTGGTCGTTATAAGCAAAAATGGGAACAGCCTCACAGTCCAACAACACACAGCAGATTCAAGAAACTCTGGCAGATTCATCCAGTCTGATTCCATACAGCAATGAAAAATAATACATTCAACAGCATGGGTCTTCATCCACTTTAAATGATCTTTGCATATTTTACTTTTAATGTAGCTTTAAAAAATCAAACTATTTTTCTAAAATAAGTTAGAAAGAGGGAATATGCTACAGCGTAACATTTTATGCAGTTTAAAACATTTATACCCACAAATGCACTCCATATATTTTCCATATATCCATACAAATATCCATACATATCTAAGAGATACATATATTTTAAACATTATAGTGGGTGTCATTGAAGAAAGGAAATTTTGAGGGAGAGTTGGGTTATATTGGGGGCAATTAGTAAAATGAATTAAAATGATAAAAGGGGAATTGAAAGAAGTAATGGTGACATATCTAGGTCCCTTTACTACCTCAAAGTAACAAGAATAAAATAAATAGACACAGATAATAAAAGCAGAGGCACATATTCATCCTAAGATGCTCAGAATGACCTTTTTCTTCTCTTTCTGGAAAACTACCACTTACCTGTCAATATTAAATTTCTTCCTTTGGTGAATCTTCTCCTACCTAGCTCCTCGGTAAAATGAGCTCTTTCCTCCCCTGGTTACTACAGCCCTCTCTTCAAATGTATGGTCATTATTTTGTCCCAAGTTCTGCCTTCCTTACTAAGTTGAATTTTCCTTTGGTTGAAGGAATCTACAAATAGGTCTCTACGTGCCTAGAACTAATAGTGTCTGGTATGGAGCAAGTATCAGCAACTATTGATAGATAGGTCAGCAAATAAAATAAGGATTTTGTTTAGTTAGACATCTCTACCTTATTTTATAATGTCCTTAAGCTAAATAATAACTCCTTCCTCCCACTAACACACAAGGGGTAGAAGCCACAAGCCATGGCGACTCAGTAGACAGCTTCCTTAAAGCATTAGACCATTGCCTGGTAGACGAGCATTGTGGCAGCTTGCATTTTGGGGAGCAAATGGGACAGAGATGCAGCCAGCAACCACCTCTGATCTGTCTGAATCACAACCTCATGGAAACTGTCGCCCACTGTACCCTGTGTCTGACAACTTATCATTGTTAATGGAAGAGGCAAAATTCCTATTTCCTGGCCAGCTCTGCAATGATAAAGACAGATGAAACAGGTATCCTTCCTGATTAATGGGTAAGTTTTTCTCAGCTATGGAAGGAAGACAATGGCATTTGAGGCTTAAGGCCTGAGTCATCTTTTCCAGGCCACTTGTCAAGAGCCTGACGGATGGCTCTGAGCTGCCAAGTTAGTTATTGGAGCAACACAGAGGGCTACAGAAGGCAGAAGGAGAAAGCAATGACATAACCCCTCCTTGGAAAACACTGTACAGAGAAGATTTGAGATTCGTTGGCCCCCAGCTTAAATCTACAAACTTCTGGAACACATTCATTTCAAAGTAAGTGCAAAGATTTACAGATAGAGAACAGAAACTCTTACCCATTTTGGCTCAAGTTCCTAGTCTCTGTTTTGAGAGTCAGTCCTACTACTCACTTGTAGGGATGTTACTTAAGATACATAAGGATTAACAAGATGAATGCTCATAATCCTTTAGGGATTATAAATGTGCAATTTTGAATTTTAGGACCCTCTATGCAGAATGGGGTCGTGCCTCTTAGGGAATGGGAGCACCCTATATCTGCCTGCCAGGTGTGAAGATCTTGTGTGTCTGTCAGCATGCTGGCCCTCTCTTAATCTGTGACCCATTTAAACCTCCAGAAATCTGTGTGATGCTTTTTATTCCTCCCTCTGTTACTAACTAAAACTGTCCCTCCCAGGCTGACAGAGATCCCGCTTTTCTGAACGATCACTTGTAAAAGTACTTAAAACTACCCCTCAAAGAATTTCTCTGGCTCCAGCTTTTCCCTTTTTTTGTAAGCATTGTCTATGCATCAGTAAAAGTTACAAAGAAAAGAGCCCCGTGGTGCTGTAAGAACCAAACCTGAGCATCTTTTACGCAAGCACAAAATCTATGTCTACATTGACGCTGCACATTTTGCTGAAGATTCCTTCCAGAGAAAACTGTAGTCACCTTTCCGAGGCCACTGGAACCTCCTCCAATATCCTCTCTACTGGGCGGGCCTCATCCTTCCCCTGCTCTCTGAGTTTTACTGTCTGCTTCCTTTGTGAGGAGCCCGAGGCGAAGAGTCTGAGGGTGTGGGCTGGACGCTCCACTCTGCATTTATCATATTCCACCAGGGAAGTCATAACCCCTCTCAGGTTTCCGGTGACCTCATCCACAAAATGGGTCTAATAGGATGGTACCTTGCCAGGTTGATGTTCAGGAATAAAAGAGGTAATGAGTTCTTAATTGTTCTCTAACAGTTCCTAGCAAAAAGCATAAACGATAATACATAAATAAATGATGGAGCATCTATACAGTGGAAAACACACTTAAAAAAAAGATAATGTACACTTTATTTATTTATTTAATCCTTGCCTAAGGATGCGTTTATTGATATCAAAGAGAGGAAGGGAGACACAGAAACATCTATATGAGAGAGAAATGTCCATCAGTTGACTCCCATGTGTGTCCCTCTACCAGGGATCAAACCTACAACTAGGTACCTGTTTGACCGGGAATTGAACCCACAACTGTTTGGTGTATGGGGCGACACTCAACCATCTGAGCCACCTGGCCAGAGCAACACTTATATTTACTAATATATACCTACCTCTATTACATACTATTGAAGGGAAAGGAAGTTACAAAACAGTGTCCTGAGATCATTTTTATGTAAATATATATAGTTTAAAATACACTCATGTATGCATGGACTTCTAAAAGAAGGCTCACCAAAAAGCTAGTTGCTATTGCCTAGAGATTATGGAATTTGGGGAGGTTTTTAATGTCTTAGCATTCTTTTTGAATACCGCTTGAATAATGAGAAAGCAATTGTTTAGGGAAAGAGTATCTAGAAATAGTATGTGTAATATCATAATAAATCTGAAAGCTCAGAAAAGAAACTTGTGCAGCCAGTGAGTTAGCCATGTGTATTCCAAAGCTGAATAAAGCAATGACCAGTGGGATTACTGAGCAAATAAACAAACACGGTTCATTGTGCCATTTACCAACTGACTTTGTGCAGTTAACCTGTGTGGGTTTCAATTTTACCTTCTACAAAATAGTTTTATATTAGACCTGTAAATTCCTCTCCAGCACTGACATTTTATCTTTCATTCATTTAATTAAATAGTCTCTGAGGACACCAATTATATGAGCACCTAAGCATCCAAGGTAGATGATGAAGAGGAAAGAGAAGGCCCTCAACCTTGTGGAGCTTGCATTCTGAAAGACACCAAATAAGAAAAGAAAGAAAGAGATGTTTTCAGATGTAGGCACTGAGATCCAAAACCAGAGGAGAGCTGGCTGTGGGGGATAACGGTGGGATTCTCAGATGCAGACACCAGCCTCCAGCACCAAAGTGGCAGAGGGAACAGACCAGGCATTTCTGAGGAGCGGAAGTGCCAGAGTGGGCTGCTCTTGTGCCTCATGGACTGTTACCCTGAACTCATAGAGGAGGGTATATAAAGTTAAATGCTAATTACTAGTCAAAGGTCCAAAATTTATGAGAAACTTGGTATTTGCTGCTTCTGAACTCTCCAGATAGGAGCTTTTAACAGTTTGGGAAATGAAGATATTATATAGGTATTTGGCTATAATGAACAGAAAATCCAATTTAAACCAAATATGTTTGACCAAAATCATATGATTAATGATGATAACAATAATAATATCAGGCCTGGGCATTTCAGCCTCTAATCCTTATAGAAACTCTATGAAGTAGGAATTATTATCCCATTTTGGACTCGAAACCGAGGCTGAGAGAGAGCAAATCAATTGTCTAGCCCTGGCTGGTGTGGCTCAGTGGATTGAGTGCTGGCCTGTGAACCAAAGGGCTGCCGGTTCGATTCCCCGTCAAGACACATGCCTGGGTTGTACACCAGCTCCCCAGTGGGGACCACCTGAGAGGCAACCACACACTGATGTTTCTCTCCCTCTCTTTCTTCTTCCCTTCCCCTCTCTCTAAAAATAAATAAAAATAAAATCTTTTAAAAAAACTAAAAATAAATCAATTGCCTAATATCTTATTGCTTTTAAATGAAGAGCTGTGATGTTTAGAGTTCAGGTTCACGGCCTTTTCACTAAATACAGGATAAAGATTCAAGTCCCCTCTATCTTGCACCTAGAGCAAGTCCATGGATTTTCTCTTGAGAGGAGAGAGCCAGATCTTACCCAGAAAGCAGCTATTGAGGTTTGGGTCCTGCTGCCCTTTTCTCGGCATTTCCAGTGGGAGGTAATTCCATGCAGTGAAACAGCACTGCTCAAATGTGCTTTTCCATTATTCTTGCCATTATTACTATTCACTGGTAGTTAGAGAAACAAGTTAAGGATGCTTAAGCGGGATCTCACATCCTGACACTATCAGTCCCCAGATTAAATTGTTAGCTTTGGGGCTGAAGAGAGGCCAGTCCTGAGTTGCTGTGAGGACTGGAGTCTGGCATTAAGGGGTGCTCAAAGTAGAGGCTGTTGTGTTGTTGTTATGTTGTGTTGTTGTGGTGGTGTTGCTGTTGTTGTTACTGTGTTATAATTGTTGTTAGCTTAAGATTGTGGGCAAAGCACTTAGTTTGTCAGGGTCTGAAAGCAGGTCCATGAGGCAAAGTTGCCAGAGGATGAAAACTAATGCTGGAATGCACCCCCCTCCACCCCACTTCCCCCCACCTGCCATTTTTTACAGGCTGGGTGGCACTGGCTGGTGCCTCCCGCTTAGTTTCTCTTGACTTCTTGGCAATCTCCTCCAAAATTAGATCTAGTTATTATTTACTCTGAAGATGAAAGAATGGAGCAGCCACCTGTTCATTCTTTGAGGACTCTCTCTGTATCTTCTATGAGGGCTCTAGCTTTTCCCTTTAAAGGCCTGCCACCTCCTCACCAGCTCTGGGTTCTGCCATTGGGGTGGGGGTGGGGGGGCAGGGGGAGGGAAGCAAGCAGCAGAGCAGAGTGGCCAAAACTTGATCTTGAAACAGAATATATCTGGGTTCGAATCCTTGTTTCCACACTCACTGTGGAGCATGGAAAACAAGATAATTTTCTTTATCTTGTTAAGATTTTTCAGAGATTCAATTAAATAGTATATAGAAAATATACTATAGCACACTAGAAGCCCAATATATGTAAGCTATCATTATTATCAACAATGTCCAACAATGTCATTGCCAAATCCTACATCCTTCTCATGTCCCATTACCAGGATGATTCTGACACATCTGACTTTGAGGACCATTCCTCTACTGAGACCCTCTCTCCATTAGTCTTACCAATTCTCCATCCCCTGGACGTTATCATGATTTTTTGTCTTCCCTTTCCTTGCTGGTCTTTTTGTACCCTTCATCAGTATGGCCATTTTAATGAAGCAATCTTGATAATATCTTTTTTTACCAAACGGCTCTAGAAGAAGCCAAAGTCCATAAGATAAAAGTCTGGTCTTTTATCCAGATTTGGAATGAAGTGATGAGAGAAGTGTGAGAGCATTATACACCCTTCAGCTGAGCAGTGTTACAGCAAAGGGCGGTTGTATGTGATCAGGAGAAGGGCTTTGCCCTTTTTACAAATCAGTGAATGAGTAAATGAACCAGGAGTGGGAGCTTCCAGTTCAAGATTATAAAGACAAAATTTTGCACCCCTCACACTTCTGCTGCCTTGATATTTAGCCAGCAACCAGAGTGACATTGACCACAAAAGGAAGCTACAAAAATCACAGGGTCCTGGTACAAACTCGAGACTTAGGATAACTATTTGCAACTTGAATTTTCCCCAGGTTTCACCAGCCTACGGTAGAAATGAAGTCACCTTGACCACTGTAGCTAAAATGTTACTGCAGGTGCTGAGTACCTCCAGTCTTCTGTAAGGTCGCGCCCACAGTTTAACTGGGAGCCCTGAGAGGACACCCCACATGGGGCCATGAAAAAGTGCACTTCTGCTCGGTGAAGTCTGTGCTTTATCACGTGTCCTCTGGGAATCACTTTGCTGTCCTACCATCCACTGACCTCCAGGACATGAAGAACATCAGTCCTCTTCACTGTTCTCTAGGCATCACTATCAATACATCAATGGCCCTTCAGTACCAGGTCAGGGCTGGCTTTCAGTGTGAGAAGACTCTCATCCCTCCAGGACTTAGAATCAGGATGGTCACCTAGTCCCAAAGCAGCAGTGTGTGTATGACCCAAGCCTCAAGGCACACTGCTCTAACGTAGTGCCATCCACCTCTGCCAGCAGCCCTCCCCCCACAGACTCAGGCAAAGCAGCGCCCTGTCCGTTGCCACTCCTATTCCCAGAGACGAGCTGTGAACCTGTGTCCTGATCACAGACCTTTCACCTTCATGCACACCAATGAAGCCCACGTGCACAGACCACCATGACTCTCAGTTTAAGATCCTCTCGATTCAACAAAGACAAAACCCTTGTGTAATTTGAAATCCCACCGGTTTCTAGAAATATCCAGTGTCTTTCTCTAGTCAGTGGATGGAGGTCACCGGGAGTAACTAATGCCAAGGCTACTTTAAAACTCAGGGGGCTACAAGATCAGTCTCCTTTCCCCACCTCAAGAACAAACACTGTTCCAAGGGCCAAGGAAACAAGACAAACACAACATGGTCCCTGCCTCAGTGCAGCTCACAGCCCAGCAGAAGGTCGTACAGCTTCATCATTAATTACTTAGGAGAGGTTGCCATGAGAACACGATTTGGGAATTTAAATCAGACTAATGGGGTCAAGGAAAGAGATTTCAGGAGTAATAAATGTTTGGAGATCTGTTTTGAAGAATAAGACATATTACCAAGATAACAAAAAAGAAATGAAATGGAAAGGGATTTATGTGAAAGAAACACAGGAGCAAAGTCTTGATCAATATTGAACTACAGGTAATGCCACAATTTCCTAAGAAAGGTAGCTATTCTTTATCAGACCAAGGATTTCTGCTACAAGGCGGGGGGGGGGGGTTGTGAGGAGAAAAGACATACTAGCTTTTTAAAAATTTCCTTCAGGGGGACATTTAAATTTATTGGCTATTGTTTATCAGAGCTAAGCACTTACTAAAACAAAGGGTGGCATCTCACAGGTGCTCTTGAGTTCTTAAAGGAAATCAAATCCAAGGATGAAAAATGTCTTGTTGTCAAGACACGCTTGTCCACTAAGACTGTAGTTGCTCCGATTCCCTGGGGGCTTCACTTCCTCGGGAAAATCCTTCTCTGGCCTCACATTAGATTAGGTTTCACATCTGCACATGCTCATTAGAAGCCTTTACACTTCACTGTCACAGTTCATGAGAAATGTCTGTGTGTGTGCCTGTGCGTGCGTGATTTAATTAGTCACTGTCTCCCTCACGAGGCTCCAAGTCCCAAGAGAACGGATTTAATCTACGTTTTCTAGCACAATGCCTGGCACAGGAGAGATGCTTGATAAGGATGGGTTGAGCCTGCTGCTCCTGTCATTGTGTGCTCTGTACCACTTGTGCCTTTGGGTGTTAGAATGTGGTCTCTGTTGAATGATAAGGAATTGGGTTTTGAGGAGGAAAAAGCCATGGCCATTGGGTTAGCCCTTCCAGCCTGGTCAAATGAGAGGGTCCAGGGCACTATGGTACTCAGGGCACTACAGTATTCAGGGCACTCTGAGAGCCCAATGTCCAGAACGAAAGAGGCTGTCGATCAGAACAGGAGCTATCAGTTGATGTCCAGGGAGGAAAAAGCAGTAGGCTCTTTCCAAAGGACATGAGCTACGGCAAACACACAGGACCAGATACATAATTCACAGGGTCCAGTGCAAAATGAAAATGCAGGGCCCCTTGTGGAAAAATTATTTGAAGTTTCAAGACAGCAAAAGAAGAGCACTAAGCCAAGTGTCTCACGTCACAGGTTGCATACCCGTGAGGCTGGTCTTGCAAACATTTACTGTTAATAAAGAACATATGAACGTAAGTTTACAATCATCTGTTAGAAAATAAAGGAGGGAGTTTTGTGTTAATTTTTTTAAGTCTTTTAAATATCCAGGTGTATTTCCTTTCCCTAGGTAGAGGTTGTATCTTAAAAAAATATTGGATCTTTCTGCCCTTCACACGACGGGGCCATGTCTACGTTTCCAAGAGATCTACTGAGGCAGAACGGCTTGTCTCTCTCTCTGAACAGTCCTGGACTCGCAGATGTACTGCAACACCCAGTTGCCCCACTACTATGAAGATCTGGCCTAGATTTGAAGCTGGACAGTCGGAAAAGCATGGATTTTAAAGTCAAAACGGGTTCCAATTCCAGCCCCACCATTTACAGTTCAGTGACTTGAAGCAAATTATTTGGCCTCCCTAAACCCTCAGTTGTCCCTTGTGTAAAATGGAAGTGGCAATACCTATAGCCCAATAGTGTGGTCTTGGGGATTCGACAAGATGAAAAGCATTCAGGGGGTAAGCATGGAAATGCACAGCAAAGTGAGGACACAAGCTCATTGCATTGTCTCTCTGCTTTAGTCCAAAGCTGAATGGGGGAACCCCAGCTCTGATTCCTGATCTTCGTCACTGAGCCCTATAAATAACTTAGCTAAGTCCCTGCCTCCCATGGAGCCAAAGGAGGGAGCTGTTGCAGGTGGTTCCTCCTGGCTGAATCATGCACGGGTCTTCTGTTCACTTGGGGTTTGGTCTGAATTTTCACTACTCCTTCTAAAGATTCACCCCGACCTGGTGCGGTGCAGTGTGCGCCCAGCCCGCAGCATTGGGTCTCTCCGGAGCGGCCTCTGCCTGCCCTCGCCACCCTGGCATTGGCCGCGCAGCCCCGCCCGGAGCCGCCTCCCCGCCTCCCGCTTCTCCGGGGCAAGCAAGCCGGAGCCTGAGCCCGCTCACCCGCTGCCGGGTGGCAGTCACGACTGTTCGTTCGATTGCCGGCGTGCGCGGCGGGGCGGGGCGCGCTCTCCTTTACCCGCGGGAGTTCGGGCGCTGGGCAGGGCCCAGTTGGGGGCGAGGGCAGCGGAGAGCTGTCGGTGCCTCAGTGAGGATGGGAGTCCCTAGGACCCGCAGCTGAGCGACCCAGCTCACAGCGGAGAGGACGCACCGGAGGAAGGTGAGCCTGGCTGTTCCTCTGGGAGCCCAACACCATTCCCGCGCCGCCACAATGATCCCTCCAAGCGGCGCCCGCGAGGACGGCGTGGACGGGCTGCCCAAGGAGGCAGCGAGCGCAGAGCAGCCGCCCTCTCCGGCGTCCACCAGCTCCCAGGAATCCAAGGTACCGCGCACACTTGCCCCAAGAGAACCCCAAACTCTCCTTTCTTTCTCTCTCTGTCCACCTTTGTTCCCTCTGAACTGGCGCTGGCATGGGAGGCTGAGATGTGCCCCTAAGCCCACCAGGGTTAGAGAACCGTTCCTCCCTTGCCACTTGAATGTCCGGCTTGACTCTGCTAACGGTGCTGGACCACGTCCCTGTGGATGGACCCAGCCTTCTCTCCCCCACACACCCAAGGCTTCGCTGGGCTTCCACCCCGCGAGCACACGCAATTCACCTGGACTCTGGGTTCAGAAATCGATCGATTTCTTGGGTGGTGATAGCTTGGTTGTTCTTTCCCTGTTTGTGCCCAGACATGAATTGGGCATTTATGAGCCGGAAAAAAAGTGGTCTGTGTCCCAAGGGTCTCATAGATCCTTTGCTTGGCAGGGCTCATCCCTAACTTCAGATACCGCTTATTTTAGAAAAACTAGGGGAATTTAGATGGGGAATACGGCGATCGCGGGAAAGTGGATGCCCCTCTGGTGGAAGTTAATACTCCAAGAACTTTCATTTGCTTCAATGGGAGTTACACTAACACATGCACAAAACCGATCCCTCAGCACCTCGCCTGTCAGTTACTCTGAAGCTCTTGTGGGTGCCAGGCACATGCTTGGAAAGCTTGGAAGAGGATCAAGTAAAATGCCGCTGCTGGCAGTGGGATGCCTTTTGGAGTGAAAACTGTAAGGTGGAGTTTGTACTTTTACAGCTTTTTTAACAAAAGTACTAGGTTCCTGGCTGTTTATGCAGATCTCCCAGTGAGTTCCCCCAGCATCTTTTGCATAAGAGTGAAGGAACGAGGGGTGCCAGTTTGGAGAGCAGGTCAGATGGAGCAAAGAAAAGTCCCCTCTCTCCCCCACACGCCCCTGGAAGCCACTGACCCATCAGCAGGAGCAAAATCAAAGATCTGGGCCTTGCGGTTTCAGAGCCACTAAGCATTGTGTACATCCCAGCCTCCAGAAGTTAGATGGTTATCCAAGGCAGAGAGTTTTGCATTATTTTAATTTTAGTTTAATTGTTTCTGATAAATGTTTGACCTAGGGCACGTGTGTCCACTAAAACTCAGTTGGAAACAGGGGCCAAAGCTTCACTTTCCAGTCCTTGTGAGGCATGGGTGAGGTGACCCAAAGCCCACCCTGGTGCAGTCTCAGGAATCAATGTTGCCCCTTTTCCACCTGTCTCACCACAGACGGTACCCCCAATGCAGCCTCACAGCCTGCACACACAGACCACCTTCCCTCCCACCAAAAGTTTCTGAGTGTCTCGCTGTCCGTCCTTCACCATCAGTCACCTAAGTGATATGAGTTAGCGGCCATTTCAAAGGTCATCTAGAATGCTGTTATAGAAACCAATGTAGCCAAACTCCAGAGGGAAGCTGGCATTAAACTTTTTGAATGTGGCCTGTTGCTCCACAGTAGGTGTGCTCTGGAAAGGGCTTAGCATTTGGCTGTACAGAGGCATGATTCAAGCACACCGCATGAGCTTGCTATTTATAGATCTCGTCATGTAAATTATGTGGCAAAGCAAAAACTACCTATGTAATACCCGTAATTACCCACCAATTTATCTGGCTTATGGTTTCAAATTTGTGCATGTCACTTTTTCTCAAACATGCCTCAAGTGTGTTTATACATTCCTAAATTTGCTGTCATGGCTTAGGTGCTCTTAATCAGTAGTGATAGGCTATGCATTAGGTAGGGGTGGGGGGGGAGAAAATGACATGAACCCCAGGAAATTGAATGCAAAATAGTGTGCCTAAATGAATAATCCTTGGCACAGCATTTGTGGTGTTCTCCAAGGGGTCCATGCTCCCACAGGCTAACTTCTGGTGTGGAGGAATGTGTAATAAGGAGGAGACAGGATGGCGATAAAGGGGGGCAGAGGAAGGCTCGCGGGCATTGACAAGAATCCTACAGAGGAGACCTTGGTGAGAAAGTGTGAGCAAGACATTAGTGATCATCCCACCTCACTCCTCTGGAGTGGCCCATTGGTCCAAATACCAAGTGGGACAAGCACTGGCACTGACCTTTCTCAAGAAACACTTCAAAAATACCTTTTTAATAACACTTTTTTTTCTCTGATTGTTAAGAGTGGCAAATTTGAGAAGTCCAAACAAAAATAAAGAAGAGAAGAAAATTGCCCATTGGTCATGATCCACAGGCAACTACTGATAATCTTTGACTTATGTCTCTTTTCCATCTATTTTCTATTTGTACAATTGAGGGAACAATGGCGAGCGTCACCTGAATGCTGGCTACATGCCAGGCACCCCTTGACTCTTCACAATCACCTTCTGAGGACGATGGTGCTGGTATTTCCCATTTTATGGGTAGGAAAGTGGAGCTCAAAAAGGTTAGGTGACTTATGCAAGAGCACAGAGTTAGTTGAGTGACACTGTGAGGACAGGGACCCAGGTGGCGTTGTGCTGGAGTGTGAGTTCTCAACCACAGCACAGCTGACCCTCCTGCTTCTGTCATTGTTTTACACACCCTGTTTCACCCAACACCCTAACCAAGTATTTTATGTGTCATCAGAAGTTATGTACAACAGTTAGTTTGGTCTTCCTAAGAAATATTTGAAATGAACTCAGCCACATTATCGTATGAAATAAAGACCAATTTTTGTCCAGCTTCTTTGCTTTTGGTTTTACTGCCCTTTCCCCAAAAGTATATTTATGGAAGTAATTGAATGGAATATCATGGAATCATCTGGAAAATTGGGCCACCCAAACCCTTTAGTACAGGGGGTTCCTTAGAAGAGCAATGACACTGATTTAATGCCCTGAGCACATCAAATGTTTCCAGAAGTACCTTTCCTTGCAAATTCTTTGGGATGCTAAATCATGGAATATCAGAATTAGAAACACTAAAGACCGTCTATTCCAGGTATTTTTAAATTATATATCATTTTTACAGTGTAAATTTATTTTATGGTAGAGAATTCCAACATACACAAAACTAGAAGAAGTAGTATGAAGAAACATCATGTACCTAATCACCTGGCCTCATCAATTATCAATTCATAGACCATCATGCTTCATCTATTACCCCTCTCCACATGCAGTGGGTCATTTTAAAGCAAATTCCAGGCATCAGATTATTTCATCCAAAACTATTTCAGGTCACATCTCTAAGAGGTAAGGGATCATTTTGTAAACAGGGGTACAATCCCAGTATTACATATTCCAGGTGTTTAAATCAAGGGTTAGTACCGTATTTTTAGGACTATAAGACACACCAGACCATAAGACACACCTGCATTTTAGAGGAATAAAACAAGAAAAAAATTTTTGAAGCAAAAAATGTGGTAACATATATAATAACCTATGATCCCACTCCACTGCTGCCCCTCCCCCCAACAGTGAGCCAGGTAAGCTACATATGAACTATAAGATGTACCCCATTTGCTTCCAGATTTAGGGGTGTGTATTATATTCCAAAATGCAGTATATCTTTTGGGGGTTCATGAATGGCCTTTGGAAGATCCATGAACAACCAAAACATTCCAAATTGTGCAGGTACCTGCCTATGTGCATCATCCAGGGATGGAACATTAGCTTACATCAGATCAATAAAGTGTCTCCAGCCTTCAAAGTTTATTTAAATATTCCCCATTATTCTCTTTCTTGCATAAATCCAGGCCCAGAGGGAGGCGGTGGCTTGCCTAGGATTACACAACTGGTTTCTGGCAATACCCTGCCTAAGAACCCTGTCTTGAACTTTGGATACCCCAGTACAATTTCCTCAGAGCAAATTCCTGTAAACACAAGTGGTAATGTAGTTTATATGATTTTCCTTGTCATAAAATCAGTTGAGTTGAAAGAGCTTGAAAGCTATTGATGAGCCTCAGCCCTCTGTCTTCCCACTGACTATTCCAGAAAAACCACAACATAATTTATTTTCTAAGGGCTTCATGGAGAATATTGAACACTAAGAAAAAAGTCACCTTTCAGCATCCTTTAATTCAATAAATGTCTTTTCTCCTAGTGACTTATTGACAACATAGAAATCTCACTAGTGTCTAATATGAAGTTTCGCTATGGATACGTTTCACCAATACTTATATGACCCAAGGTCACTGTATGGTAATATGAAGGGATTATAGGTTTTGAGGTCAAATAGACAAGAATTCAAATCTCTGCTCATCAATAGGCACCTTTGTGACCATGGGCAAGTTGCCTAACCTCTCTGAGCCTCATCAGCTCCACAATCTCTAGAATGGGGATGCTAATGCTAAATTGGTATGATTTTTTTTCGAAGCCTGAACATATGCAAAGCAGCTAATTGTGTTATCAGCATGTGTAAATTTAAAACACTGTTTATGTTCTCATCCTGCTTCCAATTAAATGACTTCTGTCACTAGCCAACCCCAAATGTCATCATTGGAAGAATTTCAGTAATCAAAACTGGTATTTCAATAATACAACTGAGTTTACTTCCCTTTAGAATTTTAGTTATGCTGTTGATTGCAGTGAGATTTCACCTTAGCTATTTTGCATGCTGAAGAAGCTAAGCCATAGACTCACCAATATGTGACTTCGATATTGAAAGGGTGATAGAAGTCATCCAATGTCCATTAGAACCATGGACAAGGTGCCCCCTCATTCTAGGATGGTCTTCTCTGAACCTGGACCACTGTTCAAGCTAGGGAAAAGAAATCCTAACCATGAAGGCATCCCCTGTACCTCCTGGAAAGATTTCTGTGACACCAAACTATTTGCCTATTTTGTGTCCAGTGGTATATATAAAGAAATTTAGCCCTGGCTGGTATAGCTCAGTGGATTGAGCATGGGCCTGCAAACCAGACAATCGCGGTTTGATTCCCAGTCAGGGCACATGCCTGGGTTGCATGCTAGTTCCCAGCTGGGGACACACGAGAGGCAACCATACATTGATATTTCTCTCCCTCTCTCCTTCCTTCCCCCTCTAAAGATAAATGAATAAAATCTTTTTAAAAATGTACACGTTATTAAAAAATTTTTTTAAGAAATTTTACTTGCACTCAGAAGAGAAGGTAAAATTAAATGTAACCTTGGCTTTGTATTCACATCACCCGAGGAGCCCAGGCCATAGGCCTGACCTGTCAAATTGAAATCTCTGAATGAGGGTCTCAGGCATCAGTATTTTTAAAATACTTCCTTAGTGATTTTGTTGTATAGCCAAGTTTCAGAAACTCTAGTCTAGGCTACAAAGATTGTAGAATGTCAAAAAAAGCAAGATCCTTTCCCCTCCAACCTAGGTACTTGAAGGAATCATTTGTATTTACTGTCTCTTCTTTATTTTTCATTTATACTTCAGTCCAAAGAAATGGCTCTGGCAAACATAACCTGCTGTTGCCATCCACATTGCCAAAGAATCTTAGGTGTTATTCAGACACAGTTGCATTTACAAGGATGACTATGTCTTACTAAGTTGTCTTCATAACTGTAAAAGTAATCAGTGCTCGGTGTAGAAAACTGGAAAGCACATTAAAATGCAAAGAAAAAATTATTATCACATAACCACCAAACATAACAGTGGTTACAATTTTTGCTGGATTTCCTTTGTATACATTTGTACTTTTACACACATGCACACTTGTAGCAGAATCAGAATAGTGTATACACAAATGCACACTGCTTTTTTTTCACCTAATGTTGTACATAAAGTTTTCCTATACTCTTAATACTCAGTAACATGAATATTAAAGATGGCGTAATAGGCTATTTCATTGTTACACTACATCTATTTCATCAATCTCTTTTGATTACATATTTAGGTTCTTTCTCAGCTTTTATGCATTGAAAAATATGAAGATGTACATTCAATATTTTTATGTATTTATGCTTACTTTCATGGGAAGTAGAATTACTAGGTTTATATATAAACACCTCTAAGGTCTTTCATTCTCATTGACACAGTGCCCTCACGAAAAATTCTTCCATACCTTTTTTTTCCTTAATAAACCTTTTATGGAAGTATGACATCATTCCAGAAATTCCATACATTATAGATTAGAGCTTAATGAGTTTTAAAAAACAAACTCCTGCTGTGTATAACCACCTCATAAATTGAGAAATACCATATGATCTCACCTATAAGAGGAATCTAATGAACAAGATTAACTAATGAATAAAATAGAACCAGAAACATGGGACAGACTGAAAGTGACCAGAGGGGAGAGGGGAGGGGCATAGTGGTGGGAAGAAAAAGACGGGACCAGACAAAGAATGTGTGTGAATGACCCATGGACGTGGACAACAGTGTGCGAATTGACTGTGGTAGTAAGAGGGTGGATGGGCAAGGGCAAAGGGGGAAGAATTTAGACAAATTCTAGAAGTGCTAGACAAGCACTTCTTTTGAGTGTAAACCTTGGAGCAACATTGCTGGGTGTAAGGCATACATATACTCAGCCTAAGTAGACACTGTCCACTTTCTGAAATAGCTCTGCTGACTCATAGTCCCACCAGCAATGTACAAGTTCCACCTTCTCTTCATCCTATCAACACTTGGCATTGTCTGTCTTTCTCACTTTAGCCAGTCTCACAGGTGATTAGTGGTAGCATACTGTGGTTTTAATTTGTAATTCACCGATGACTACTGAGTTTAGCAGTTTTTGTGTTTATTATGACTGTAATATCCTCTTCTGTGAAGTACTTGTTCAAACCTTTTGTCTGTTTTTCTATTATGTGATCTGTTTTTCTTTTTAATTTGTAAGAATTCATTACATATTCTGAATATAGCTGCTGTGAGAGATAAATGTATTGCAAATATCTTCTACTGTGTGATTTACCTCTCTCTTCTCAACCTAAACTTTAATTTAATGTGGTCAGTTCCATAATGCCCTCCCTTAGAGTTCTCAGTGCTTTTGTGTTCTACTTATGAAATATTTGCCTACACCAAAGACATGAAAGTATTCTCCTATATTATTCCTTAGAAATGTTTTTTGTTTTGCCTTTCACACATAGTTCTATAATCCACCAGGAATTAGTTTCTTGGTATGGTGTTAGGTAGGGGTCAAGATTCATTATGGCACTGCACCACCAGCTTTGCCATAAACCAGGAGACTAGATATCTGACTTATGTGGCGGTTTCTGTAACGCCCCGCTGGTCTCTTCATCTATCCTTGTACCAGTACTGCACATCTTAAATGCAGAGGCTTTATGGAAAAGTTTTGATATCTGGCAGATTAAGTCTTCCAGTTTTGCTCTGCTTTTTTCAACACTGTTTCGGTTATATTGTGCCCTTGGCATTTCTATGTGGAGTTTAGAATCAGCTAACCCATTTCCACAAAAATACTTGCTAGGATTTTTATTGGTGTTACCATAAATCTATATATCCATTTGGAGTAAATGGACATGTTTATATGTAAGTTTTCCAATAATATATTCCACTCCATAGTGTTTTCTTCTGCCAAGTGTCTCACCAGCTGAGAACCTAATTTTCTTACCTTTGCATTTGGGGGGCTTCCCATATCAAAATTTGAGTCCCAAATCTATGAGAAGGCAGGTCTGTGGTTGTGAATTCCCAGGGAATTAATTAATGAGTTTATTTATTTATTTATTTATTTATTTTCTGCATTTGCTAAAATTTCTTTTATTATCTACCGAGTTGGTGAGAAATTTGTTTCTAGTTCATTCTGTCCCTTGTTTTCAGATCTCCAGTCCATGCAGGCATCCAATTCCAATCCCCCTACATTTATTTTTATTTGCGGTAAAATATACATGACATAAAACATGCCACTTTAGCCATTTTGAAGCGTACAGCTGTGCGGCATGAAGCGTGTTCACATTGTACGCAGTCGTCACCACCATTCCTCTCCAGAACTGCTCAGACTGGACCTCTGTCCCCACTGAACAGCAGCCCTCCACCCTCCTCTCGCTCCAGCCCCTGGCCCTTGCCTTTTCATTTTCTGTCTCCATGAATCCAAGTCCTCTAGATGGCCTCACGTGAGAGGAGGGATCGTGTCACATTTTGTCCTTTGCCACTGGCTTATTTCACTTAGTGTAAATCTTCCAGGTCCATCGCTGTGGTGTTATGTTTTAAGGCTGAATAATATTTGACTGTATATATTGATACATACCACCTTTTGTTTATCCATTCAGCTGTCTGTGGACCTTTGGGTTGCTTTGACCTTTTGGCTATTTTGATTAATACTGCTATGAACTTGGGTGTACAAGTATCTGTTCAAGTCTCTGCTTTCATTTTCGGGGGGAGGTAGATAGCAGAAGTGGGACTACTGGATTTTGTGGGAATTCTATGTTGAATTTTTTCAGGACTCATCATCTTGGTTTTCACAGTGACGGCCCCATTTTAGATTCCCACCTGCATTTCAAAAGTCTTCCAGTTTCTCTTCATCCTCACCAACACTGACTCTTTTCTAATTTTTAGATCCTAATGGGTGTGAAATGTTATCTGACTTCGATTTTGACTAGCGTTTCCCTAACAATTAGTGATGTTGAGCATCCTTTCATGTGTTTATCGATGACTTGTATATCTTCTTTGGAGAAATGTCCATTCAAGGCCTTAGCCCACTTTTAATCGTTTTTTTCTTGTTTTGTTTTGTTTTTTACTGAGTTGAAGTATGATAGCCATTTCAGTCAGCAAATTTTAAGGACAAAGATGTATTGAATTTTCTTATTGTCTTAATTACATTTATTCACTAAAGAGAATCGTTTTTCATATTTTTCAAATTGTCCTTTCTCTTCTGTAAATTGCCTATTCATGTCCTTGTACATTTTCATAAAGCATTCATCTATTTCCTACTGATTTTTTTAGAATTCTCTATAAATATTAAAACCATAATCTTTCACATATGTTACTAACATTTCCCCAAATTAAAATTTGTTTTCAATTTTATTACATTTTCAACATAGAAGACTTCTTTTTTAGGTTGTTAAATGTCACAAATGTGTTCAAGTATGGCTTCTTTCGATTTATATTTGGACAGACTTCCCCACTGTAAGAGCAGATTAAATATTAACCAATATTTTTTAGGTCTATAATATATATTTTTACTTTTATTGCTTTAATCCATCTGGAATTTATGTTGATATTGGTATGAAAAAATCTATTTTTTAGAAATAATTAATAAGTTTTCTAAAATCATTTGTTGAATAATTTATTCTTTTTTCACTTACTTGAAATGTTACAATTATTATGTAATAAATGATAATATACACTAGATTTTCTTTTAGAATCATCTGTTACTTTCCAGTGAGTTTACCTTTACTATTGCATTGTACTTTTGAATGACTATTATGTTTTAATTACTGTAACTTTATAATAGACATAATTCATAACACAAGTACCTTCGTGGGAGTTTTATTATTTATTTATTTAGCTACACTCTTCTTTTTGTTTTTACCTCAAGTGATAAAAATAATATTTTGAAAGTAATTGCATCAAATTTTTAAGGTCATTTTAGTGAGCTATTTACAAGTAATGAGATTTCCCATCCAAGAACATAGTATATATCTTTAGTTAGTTACTAAAATGTCTTTTGTGCCATTCATAAGTGCTTGAGAATTTTCTTCAAATAACACCTGCCCTTCTCTGTTAACTCCTTCCAGGGTATTTAATATTCTGGGTTACTCCTAGGAACTATCTCTTACATTTTCTAACCAGTTATTGCTGACATAGGGAATTTGCTTTATATCAATTTTGTAATCTAAGATATTTTCGATGACATTTCTTATTCATTAGCAAGGAAATATAATGTTGCTTTCTGGTTCAGAGCAGTGGCTCTGGAGTCAGGCACAGCCATGTCTAAACCCACTTTGGGGTGCCACCAAACAAGTCCTCTGTCCTTTACTTGCCTGAGTGTCCCTGTTCATTCAGTCAAGTGAGCATAAGAATGCCCTCTGAAGCACTGTCATTAGGGTTAAGTTTGGTTTGTGCTAAGTGCTTACCATAGCACCTGGTGCATAATAAGTAGATGTTAGCTATTAGACTAAATTATCATACAATCCACAGTCATAATTTTGCTTCTCTCATTCTCTCTTGTTGGGGACAGCAGGGGAAGAACAGGGTAGGTAAGAACAAAGCTATATTATATTAGAATTTCCAAAATAGGGTTAAGAACTAGCAGAGGCATTGAGCTGGTACCTGACTCAATTTCAATGCCACTGATGCTTTGCTGCGAGTGTACATTGTCTGTAAGTGTGCATTGCGTGGTGCTGGTGCTAAGGAGTGGTCTCAGCCCTGTTATATTCCAAGCCACTCTGGAAGCCACTGCAGATTGAGACATTCAGCCCGAGAAACCTAAGGTGGTGCTTAAAAACTTAACCTCAAGACAAATCCATTTCCGATGAAATCATTCATTAATTCCCCCTTTTACACAAAATCCAGACTTCCCACTCATGCTACAATTAAACTGAGACAGTCCTTCTGGTGTAAAAGAAGGGTAATGTTCTTAGCTTACTAAGAATTTCCATCAGGAATGGATGTAGAATTGTTTAAAATGACTTTTTGGCAAGTATGAAGGTAATCATGTGATGAGGGGGTGATTTGGCCTCTTTATGTGATGGATTATATTAATAGATAGCCTAATATTAAACTCTTCTTACATTCCTGGAACAGGTCCTACTTGGCCATGGGGATTTTCTTTTAATAAACTGTTGGGTTTTGATTGCCAACACTTTATTATTTTTATATCTCTATACATAAGGAGATTGTTCTATGACTGAAACTTTGTGTCCTTGGTCAGATTTTATTTTTAAGGATATGCCAGTTTTAAAAAACGATTTGGGAATATTCCATGGATGTTTTTGTTTGTCTTAACTTTTCCCATGGGACAGTTTATAAAACCCGTATCTCTTCTTTGGATGTTTAAAAAATGGCAATAGTAACTAATCCTGGCGCCTATTTTAAAATAAATTTTGAAAATTTTCCATTTTTTCATTCCATTTTTTATAAGTTAGCACCAGTCAGGTTGGTTGACTTGTAGTTCACCAGAAAATTATCCATTTCATTTAGATCTTTGTAACCTCTCGGGATGAGCTCACTCCTACCTTCTCTCACCATCACTCGAGCTGGCAGGAGTCCCAGGTGCTTCTACCCTGTGAACACACCTTTTTAGGTAGTTCTCTACATTTATATAACATTAGTCCCTTAGATTTGGGTTCACAATCAGGAGAGTTAAACAGCAGTGCTTAACATTTCCACTTTGGAGGGTGAGGATGAGAGGAGCCATTAACATTGTAGTAGTGAAGTGAAGGATGGATTGTTATAGAGGGAGCCTAAAAAGGGGCAGGGAATCAGTCATAAGAAAATGACAGAGGGGAAATGGGAAGGAAGAGAAGAAAAGTGTGCATGAGAGGACTTTCAAAGACAGGGAGGAGTGCCCGGTTCTTCCTCAGAGTACCCGCTTCACAGAGATTGCCTAGGGGTGGATGCTGGGTTCAACCACGAGGGTGTTACCTGGCCAGAGATCATACAGTTAGAGTCAATGGCCAGAAAAAATTGAATAGGAAGGTGAGAAAAACAAGGAGACAGGGAAATCTCAAAGGGTGGGGTAAGAAGGCAAGCAAGTGTAAGAGCCAAGGTTAGCAGCAAAGAAAATAAGAAGCAGGATGGAGTGAGGTAGAAACAAAGTCATCAAGAATTCAGATCGTGACCAGCAGGCTTTACTGAAGCTGTTCTCTGCTATGTTGTTTGGTCCACGCAGGTTGTCAGACAACCAACCTGTAGTTAGAAGGATTGATCGGTCGTGAGTCATGGTAATGTACATTTTTATCTCCTTATGTGGCAAGGAGATAGCAACAAGGACCAGACTCATCCATCAAGAAGATACTTTGATTTCTGGCTTTCATTAGCATAGGCCATCTCTCTCCCCAATTTAAAACCAGGTGAGGGTCAAGGAAGAAGACCTTGAATTGGAATAACTTCCTTCAGTAGGGGAGTCTTTCTGGTAAATGATAGTTATTATTTCTATAATAGAAGAAGTTCCCTGCCCATAGTTTTGGCAGAGATCTATTTCCTCCTCTAATTCATTAACCTTCCCTGATTAATTTTTTTCTAAAAGTACAAAGAAAGTCCCCACCCTGGAGGTTAATAAGCTTAATGAGATTTTTAAACTGATTAACTATATCTTTTCAGCACACAGTGAGCCAAAGTTTCATTTAGTGTGGTATCTATGACTTGGATGTACATATAAAATAGTCAATTATAACTTGAATCTCTGTTCCTTGAACAGTATTTTCCTACGGAGTTTCATTCAGAAATTTGAAATGAAGTTTCTTGGAAAAATGGCAAAAGTCACATGGTACAGATGCAATGAATCTTTTCAATGAGATTTATGATCGAAAAGTGCTAAAATAATTTTATTTTTTAAAGGTTTTATTTATTTATTTTTAGAGGGGAAGGGAAGGAGAGAGGGAGAGAAATATCAATGTATAACGATTGATATTTGCCCTTATAGATGCCCTCTCGAGCATCCCCTGCTGGGACTTGGCCTGCAACCCAGGCATGTGCCCTGACTGAGAATCAAACCGTGGTTGTTTGGTATAAAATAATTTTCTGATAACGCATTATTACTACTATTCAAAGTCAGTCACTACTTTTCTTCCAGAAACATTTTCTTGGAGTTCCATATTCAAGGAAATGAGTTCTTTTCATTACAAAAAAAAAAAAAAAAGGTCCAGGGAATCCTTGTCAGGTAAGGATGCCCAAGAAAGGAGTCATTCTGGGAACTCAAGCCTTTCTGACAACAGAGAACAATGTCTTTTTATGTTCTAAGCATTTACTTCCCTGTTGGGAATTTTGCTTGCAAGTTTTCCTATAATCTGGTTCATATTTCCCTGCTTTCAAATGCAGGCTATTCCACATGGAATTTCATTCATATATAACAGAACTGCAAATGCCTCGTAAATTTCAAAGCAATTACATTGTTTTATAATTTCCTTTTTCTGATTACCCAGGATCACCATTTTAAACATCAGTTATTGAACTTTTTGCACGTTGTAGTTTTTTTCCCTTGTACTGATGACTTCCTACTGCTGGATGATCTAAAAATTTTTCTTACCTTACACAAAGACCCTCCCTCTCTGCAGGTACTTCGAGACTTCTAATTTACCACTTGTAATTTGCTTTCATATTAGAAAAAATATCATCAAACTAGTTGGAGTTTCATGTTCCTTCAAATGAAATAGAAACTGAATCTAATATCAGGGAAGTAAATAGAAGATATTTGGTTTTTTAGTGTTTTTTGTTTTGTTTTTGTTTTGATTTTTACATAATGATTTGTCTGCTAGTGATTTAACAGACTTTTTTATTGACATTTCCTAGTTCATGGGTGCACTTTTTTATAAGTCAGTTGCTAAGTTTTCCTGATAGGTTTGCTGTTCTTTAATTCTTATTTAAAAGGCAAATTGATTAAGCTGAAGTTGCTGATTTCATTTGTTTCATGAATACATTTTTACTGGCTGCTTAATATGTTGATCAGTTTGCTGGTGATTATCCCCAATGGAGATGACTTTCCAAATAACATTTTATGGAGTGAATTTTTTTCTATCTCTTCTAGGTAGATAGTGTGTATCCTGTAAGTGACATGCCCACAGATACGTTGGACGATGCAGTAAGGAGGGGAGGGTGTGCAAAAAGAAACAAACATCCAGCCTACAAAGTTACTGTATTTGTCATGTATAAGACACACTTTTTTGGCCCAAATTTTTGAGGGAAAAATAAGTGTGCCCGTTATACACAGGTATAATGATTACATACCATGGGTGTAATAATCTCATGTATAATGTACATAAAAACATGGGTGCACATTATACATGACAAAATACAGTCAAATATGCAGTTTATGGTTCTTCTGATAAATACAAGTAAGAACATGATGTAAAGGAAAGAGGCTTCACGTCAAACCACAACTCAGCCCATGACAGCCTCTTAACCTTCATCTGCAAATGTGCAGACCCTCAATCCCTATTGATGGCCTTTCTCCCAGCGGGAATATCCTCAAACTCCTCCTGTTAATCCCAGTACTCTAGAATTTTAGTGATTTTTATGAACTTGTCTCAGAAAGCTATACACGTTGTTTCATCTGTTCTTTGGGTGTTTGTTCTTGTGGGTAGAATTATTTTGGCCAGGTCGCTATCATAGACTGCCCATAAGGTGACTTGCACAGGCAGCAGGAAGTCAAAAACCAGATTAATCTGTAACATATCATGGGGGTTGAAGCTGGGAGATATTTTAAACTTGTATTTCGGGAGCCAAGAGCAAAATGCCAAACCATCTAGTTTTGTGGCAGGACCCTTTCTGGTTCCTAATTGAAAACTGACTTGTAAGTTTGTCCACAGCCTAGTTGGATGGCTACACAAAGACCCTGCATCCAGCACTTGGAGCCCAGGTACCTGGTTCCCAGGCTTCTGGACAGACAGGCATGGGCCCGTGAAGGGAGCATCAGCATTGATCTCACCCAGTGTTCAGATTAAAATGCCACCTGCCAGTTTAAGCTTTGTGATAAGACTATTCTAGCAACATCTATGAAAATATATCAGGAAGGAGGTAAGGAAAGAAAGAAGGAAGGTAGGAAGGAGGGAAGGAGGGAAAGAAGGGAAGAGAAAAAGAAAAAAAGTAGGAAGAGAAACAGAGTCATGCTCATCAAAACACAGAGGTCCGACTTTGAGAAATTCTTCTTTCTGCATACGAAGTTGCTGTAGCTACAGAAGGTACTGAGTTCATTTTTTTATCATTCCTTTATTCTTCACCATAAGTTGGAGTCTCTAGAAGCAGAGCCTGAGGTTCAGAGCATGTAATTCATTGAGGCTGTGCTCTTAGGAGAAACCTACAAGGAAGAAGGGAAGGGTTGTAAGACAGGAGTTGGGGCAGAACAAGAATATGGCCTCAGGTAAAGTTCTGGCCACATCTGCACCCAGCTCCCTCTGCCTGAAGGCAATATGGCATGACTGTGTCACTCTGTATCGATCTTTGGACCAAAGTCATTTGTTTTATTTATGGTGGCAGGTGGCATAATCTCCCAGGAAAGGTAGTTCCCATCAGCTGAGGGCAATTCTTAGAAGAAAGAGTCATCTGCAGACCAAGGCAGTTGGGCAACGGGTGCCAGGGACACCACAGCACCCGCCACCTCAGTTTCTACCTGCCCTGCTTCAGGCACATCAGCTGCCTCCCTCTCCCATGCTCTGCAATAAGGAATTTTGCTAAAAATTTTGGTCAACAAAAGACAGTTACATTTGCAAAAAGTCTGATAGACATCCGATGCAAACATGAGTTGTCGGCCACAGGAACTGGCTGTGTACCCCTAGTGCACCACTGCATCATGGGATAGTATGAGAGTCGGCTGGGGATCCTGGTGAAGGGAGTGGTCTCTTCTATGCACTCTCCCACCTCCACCAAAAAAAAAACAACTACTTAAGGAGAAGGACAGCGCTTAGTAGGTAAGGTTTTGGTTGGACAATTTAAAGTCCAAAAATGGCTGGAGGACAAGTGGTCCAACTGCCTTGCTCCTTCAAGACAACATTACTGACCTTGTCCTCTAATGTGGCTATTCTTTAACCTTAGGATAAAGATGCCTGAGAAACCTGCTGCTGTGGGGTGACTAACCTGGGACCACTGGAAAGACGTTAGCTAAACTGATTCACATGCATTCATGGGTTTCTAGAAAAGTTCCCCCAACAGACTTTGAGGTCATGTGTAGCATGGGAGCTCCAAACCAGGGGGCTGCTGAAGTGTTCGTGATATTCCACACAAAAAAACTTAAAAATACCCAGAAAACTAGCAGATGTGGGCATGCTGTTTGTCATTGACATTACAAAGGAGTGCACCTATGGCGCTGGTCAGTGCAAGAGAAGAGAGACTGCACCTCCTCCAGGTGCGGGCTGGGTAAAAAGGGTCCCAGACACAGGTGGCATGGGTCCAGGTTGTACACACCTACATGTGACCCAGAGCTATATTACATACTGTGCATGTGCCAAAGGAAAAGGACAAGAAGCTGCTCCCAAAAGGAGATAAGAAGGGAGTTACAATCCATTCCCAAAACAATACACAGTCCTTCTGACCAGGGGCCCCCTAGCCAGCCCTTGTCACAGGTGGTGGAAGAGCCATGTATTGACCCCACATCATGGACACACCAAAGCCCATAACTGGAATCAGTGCCTAAATCAATCAGCCTGCATTATGCCTCTAAGTGTCATGGGATTTGACTAGCCACCTACAATTCTGTACCTTATACAGCCCCACACAAAATGTGGCACTCATGCTCAAACACTTTGATAAATATTTCAGAGAATGGATAAGGGACAGGGAAGGGGTTAATGCACTTAAAAAGAGGGTGAGGATAATGTTCCTGTCCAAGGGAGGAAAGCAAGAAGTAGTGACTGCCCTTTTGGAGCTTTTATGTTCCAGGCTCAGCACTGAACACCTGACTTTCATTGTATCACCCCCTGCAAGAGAGGTACTTTCCCAATTCGACAGATGTGAAGTAGCAGATAAGTGTCATATTCAGCTCCTCTCACTGCAAAACCTGAGCTACTATATTGCAGATTCATATAGATGATACATAGCTTAATAGACATAGAGATATATAAACAGGTACATTGTACTAGCTTTTCACCTACTGTCCAATGATCATCTGTTTCTGTGTTATGTAACTATTTGAGAGTGTATGTAAAATACACTTTTCCCCTGACTGGTGTGGCTCAGTGCACTGGGTGTCATCCTGCAAACTGAAACATCACAGGTTCAATTCCTAATCAGGGCATGCGCCAGGGTTATGAGCCAGGTCCCTGTTTGGGGGCATGTAAGAGGCAGCTGATCAGTGTTTCTCAAGCACATCAATGTTGCTTTCCCTCTCTTTCTCCCTCCCTTCTCCTCTCTCCAAAAAATAAATACATAAAATATATCCCAGTACATACAAAATATAGTGTGGAAGGAACATTTGGCATCATCACAGACTATCCAGTAATATTAGGGTTGAAGAAACTGAAAGCCAGAGAGTTTAAGTTCTTCTCTTAAACTCTCAATGAGAGTTACACAATGAGCACTACACTCTAAGCCACAGGATGGACCATTTAGGCATTTATGCTGGGTTAGGAAGCCTCATGGTGACCTTCGAAGACTGCCATAGAGCAAACGGTTGAAAACTTGAGTGTGCTTCAGGACCACCTAGGGGGCCTGTTAAAACACGGATTACTGGGCCCTGCCCCCTGAGCTTCTGACCTTGTAGGTTTTGTGAGGTCAGCCTGACTTTGCAGTTCTAAAAAGGTTCAGATGACGCTGTGGGCACCGAGAACACTCTGAGAACCACTGCTCTTGAGGTAGCTACCTACTGTGCATGCATTTTGGTACCCACCCTCTTAATTCATGGCATTAACTATAACTTACAGGTGTTCCCTTGACTCAAGCTGGTCTGCATGTATGTTAGGGCTCTGGCTGTAGCTTCTGTCAGCCCACAGATGACCAGAATGAGTTCAACCAGCAAGGAGGAATGTTCCAGGACCATGCTGGGCTGACCCAGCCTGTCTCCCCTTCCCGCATCTCCTGCCTCGGGTGGATTTGGACAAAGAAAGCAAGGGAGATTGGCATCACATGGCTGAGATTACCTTGCTCAAATTGCCAAACAGTGTTTTGTGTTCACTTTGAAACAGCTAGAAATCAAGCCTCTGGAAAGGTTGCTGTGCCTGCCCTTTAGAGCCACACTGTCTCCTCTGGAAAGAAAGATGCAGATGGCCAACTGAGGTCCATAAGGGGCACCAGGGATGTTCCCATCTATGCATTTCCTTGGGATTTCATATTTGAGGACACATGCTGGCGTGTGCATAGCATGAGCCTGCCTTTCCCAGCATATTCCTGGAGATTTTCTTATGTTCAAAAAAAAAAAGGTTCATTCCTTTCAAAGTCATTAACAAGAAGGCAGTCAGTGGCATCCCTTTTGGAACTTTGCAGAGAAGTTCCTGGAAGGACCCAGAGGGAGAACAGTAAGTGTGTCCCATCAGAGCTATAGTTAAACCAGCTGCAGGAGACCCAGGGAAGCCTGCACTGGCTGTGTCGAGAACTTGGGTAGAAATGACTCAGGAGAGCTGCAACCACAGGCAGCGATGATTCCAGGTGCCACCTTCCTCTCTGTCTCCTGCCCATCAGCCTTCTAACTTGGATGGATTCAAGGAGTGCTGGGTTCAGAGCTGTGCCTGCACAGAAAACTTGCCCCAGCACCTATAGGATCAGGCTAATTCTATACATATTAATAAGAACAACTAAAAGATAAATAGGAAGGACCAGTGTTCACAAACCCAATAAACAAATCCAGAGAAATGAGAGATTATGCAAGGATTATGAATAAGTTTTAAAACTTTCTAATTGATATCTTCAGAAAGATCCAATAAGTATACTGATCATACCAAAAACTGGTTTTTATTTTTTCTGAAGAGTCAATCAATGCCTAGGAATGAATTTTTGAAAAGCTAAGAAGCCTCAAGTTCCTCATCAATAAAGCGGGATACATATTACTTTTGTTGACATAAGCATGTCACAACCTGCAGAGAATTTTTATGAGTTTATTTGAGCCAAACTGATGATGTGTTGAGAAGCAAGATCTCAAATGCTCTGCAGAATGACAGTTCGGCAGTTTCTTTTCATACCTTTGGGATTTAGGAGCGAACCCTTGAAGGTGGAGAAAGCAAAGTGGGGAAATCTCTCTGGTTGGATTACAGGGTAGTTACCAAGATCATGTGCTCTCTTGAGGGTGGTTACGCCTCTAAGGGACCTGGAAAAGAGGATTACTTCTGGCATTTCAAAGGTCTGTGTTTACCTAGATGCACAAGAAGGGGCAGGGCTTGCTTATGGTAAAAATCCTTTACAGACTGGAGGCCTGACCACCCACCCCAGGCCTGCACAGTCAGGATTTTGTAATCAGATCACCCTGTGAGATCGCTTTGGGTCACTGAACTTGTACACAGTCCCCTTTTTGTTCACACCTTCTTTTCAGGGTATAGGAAACATTAAAAGAGAAAGCATATACATTCACAGTACCTGGAATTATCTATATGTTCACAGACATGAGAGCCAATGGCTTTATTCAAAAAGTTCTATGACATTTTAATGCTGAAAAAAACTAGAATCCCACTTTCCTATTTGAGTAGAATAGATGTTAGTGTTTGTTTTGGTTAAAAAAAATTCTCAGATGCTGCCAGGAATATATGGCCTTTTGTACTGTGCAAATGTGACAGACAGCCTTGATGGTCTCAGAGGCATCATGCTTTATGTATCTGGTCCAGATTCTAATGAATTAGAGCAAGCCAGATCCCATAAATGAAAAGGGTTGTAATTTGGAGGTGACAACTAATATGTCATTGCTGCTCAGAATGCCATTCCATTAGCAGGTGTCACTGTGCTGTGAGCCAGCGCCAGACCATGTCTAGGACAGGATTTCCAGAGGTGACAGTCCCTGCACATTTGATGGGGCATTTACTGCCTTTAGATGAGCCACCTCATTAATGCCATTGTATTTAGTTACGGCAGTATTAACTGCTATGAACCACCGAAGGTAAACATCGAAGAATAAGTTTATTTCCCACATCCAATAATCCACAGTGGGTATATTAGTTTCTATGGCTGCATAACAAAATGCCACAAATTTACCACATTAATACAACATATATTTCTTATCCCACAGTTTCTGTGGGTCAGGAGTCTAGGTACAAGCCAGAGGGCCCCTTTGCTAGAATCTTACCAGAAGGAAATTAAGGTATCAGCCAACACTGCAATCTAATCTAAGGCTCGGGGTCTTCCTCCAAGCTCACTGGTTGCTGGAAAAAATTCAGTTCTTTGCAGCTGTATAGCTGAGGTCCCCACTTTCTCACTAACTGCCAGGGATGCTCTCAGTAACTAGAGGCCATCTCAAGTCCTAACCACATGGCCAGCCTCTGCTCATAACATGGAAGCTTACATCTTGAAGGCCAACAGGACAGTCTCACTTCAGTCTGCTAAGATGGAGTTTTATATAACATGGTAATCCCCAGACTGATTTTCCCTCACCTTCTCAGGTAATATAACCTAACTGGGGGAGTCATTATGCCACCATAGTCACAGGCTCTGCCCCCACTCTAGGGAAGGGAACTACATACTCTTGCTTCCTAAATCTTTCCTATCTTCTTTCACATTGTCTCCCCTTCTTCTTCTTCCAATGCCTCTTCACCTACCACTCATCCAGTTGTTCTCCATCAAGGTCTCTGCATGTTTAGGAGACACTGCTGGTTGCCAATCCCAGAGCCAATTACTCCTTTCTTCTTTCTTATAAAATACTGACACTGCTCTGGGGTCTCCACCCTTCTCTTTATAGCCATGCTCTTCAGGAAACATTTTTCTCAACCTATATACCAAGAGGTAAATCCTGATTGGTCTAAGCTAAATATACTGGCTTCATTTTTCTCACCAGTGATTGGTTGAGGAAGAACATGTGTTACAATTTTGGCCAATGAGAGAAGGGGAGTCTGATGAGAAGTCTGGGAAAGGTTTTCAGGCTGATGGCACACTGGAAGGTGCCATCAGCCTTCTGCTGCTGGATATTTTCAAACAGTTGGCCATTGTAGAGCACGAGGAAAGCCAGCTCTAAGGCTGGAATGAAGAAGACAAAGTAAATTGATGGAAAGAA
Organism: Artibeus jamaicensis; assembly: GCF_021234435.1. Lineage (NCBI taxonomy): Eukaryota > Metazoa > Chordata > Mammalia > Chiroptera > Phyllostomidae > Artibeus > Artibeus jamaicensis. Next base: position 46,986,607 of record NW_026521871.1, read on the forward strand.
CTTAACTCTTTCATGATATCATTCTGCTGCTGAATTATCCATCTCCAGTGCCTCCCTACATTACACCTCTTCTTCTCTCAGGCAATATCCTTATTGCTTCAACCAGGTTGACTCTGGGATTTCCAATACTTGCGATTATAGGTGCCTAAATGAGTGTGTGTGTGTGTGTATCAGTGAAGTGATTTCCTTACTTTATACACTATGGTTGGAAATACTAATCATGATGATGGTTGGAAATACTAATAATGATGATGATGATGATTACGATAAAGACAATAACAGCACTAATGTAGAAAGGAACTACCTCCATCCTGGGAATGATATCAAAGTCACCTGCATGAGACTTGCAAAATTCATTGTCCTTGATTTGGCTGAATGGCATCTAGGATAGAAATATAGATTCGACATATCCCCTGTACTCTTCTGGGTGCAGTGCTTCCCCGTAAGAAGATCCAGAGTCAGTGTGCCCAGACAGATTCTAGAGGAGCTGTTAACGATTTGGTATTAAGATCTTGATCAGCTGCCTATTTCCAATCCAAATCATGGAAGCAGGGTGGTCCAAATCAGAATTTAGTTGGTTTATGGGTATTAAGATTGTAAGGAGATGAATAGAATTCATGCTTAATCTCCACTAGCATTGGGCCAACAGTGTTAATTTTTCCCATAGACAGTGCTTTCCAGGTGTTGTTCTTATTCCAAGTGTTGTTTTTATTTTTTAAATTTTATTTAGTATTTATTTATTGCCATAAACATGCATTGCAGCACTATATATGATGTGAACTGAGGGGACCTTGACCCAGAAAGCCCAGTGAATGAACTCTTGAGGAATAGTGTCCATCAAAAGTTTAGTTGGCTTATAGCCCTGGCCAGGTGGCTGAGTTCGTTGGAGCATCATCCCATACACCAAAAGATCATGGGTTTGATCCTCAGTCAGTGCACATATCTAAATTGAGGGTTCAATACCTAGTCTGGGTGCTTATGGGAGGCAACTGATCAGTGTTTCTTTTTCACATTGATGTCTCTCTCTCTCTCATAAAAAAATCAATAAATATGTCCTCAGGTGAGAATTTTTTTTAAAAGTTTACTTGGCTTATAGTACTGAGAGCAATTCACCTGCTTTTACACAGTGACTATGACTTGGGAAGTATCTTGTACCCACTCCATTCATTCATATGCACCTGGAGGGAGAAATCAAGAAGGCAAGTCACGCACTAAGTTACCAAGGTAAAATACTCCGTGTAAAAGGCTCCCTAAAGCCAAACAGAATGAACATTCAACTGGCAGAATCAGGAGAAATCTCTCGGCCTTACATTTCTATTTTATACAAATCCAACAAACAGAAGAGGCAAAACTAGGGCATTTTGCAAAATGGGAGAGATTTGTTCATTCCACCGAGTCCCATTGCTCGGGATAGATTAGCAGTAAGTCTCTAAAAAGAATGGAATTTGGATTTTCTTTTAAGGTGTATGGAAATGAGAATTCAAGATCATCAGGGTGGTCTATTTTTAGAGAAAGTGATTTACTGAGAGTATTTGTCACTCACTCAGGAGGACAGCCAGCAGTGAACCATGGCAGACATCCGTAGTAACAGCCAGCTCTTGGAAGAAAAAGAAAATAATCTTTCTATTCTTGAAAAGCATTGAAAAGGAATGTTATGAAGTCAAAGGTAGACAAAACAGGCAGTGAGGGAATGAGAAAATTTAAGGCATTTGCTGTAGCATATGTGTGCATGGACCATAGATGAAGATTTACCATAATGTGTTTACCAGTTCATGGCTGTAAAGATACAGGGTCAGCGGGTTATGTGTGTCTGTATTACATGCTTTTGTGAATTTAAGAAATAACAGCTAATATGTGCTGGATTGACACTATGTCCCAGACTCTGTGCTAACAGCTTTATAGAGATTGGCTCCTTGAATTATCTCAACAACTGATGTTGTCCATTCATGAAGAGGCTAAAAGAGCTCTTAGGAATCAAAACTAGGATTCAAACCCAGGCAGCTTGACCATTTTTGGAGGTGAGCTCCCCAGAGCCCTTTGCCATTGGTTACATTACCATGCTGCATAAAAACTGTGTTTTTATGCATTTTTTGTATTTTTTTGTTTGTTTTGGAGAAAATCTTGAAGAAGAGCGGTGCTGACTATTGTCTGCCTTAAAATAGAATCAGTACATGTTTCAGGCTAAGATAATTAACCAAACAAATAAACATACTCATCTTCTTGGTAACATATTAATGAGCAACAGCAATATGCTACCAAGGAGTAACATCAGTAAATTCATCGGGAACACCAGTAAATTGAGATTGAAAAGCTAGAATTTCGGAGTGTTTTTAATTCCTGATTAATCTTCATCTCCATCTTCAACCCTGTCTCATAATTGATGCAGTTCACTCTGGTACCTTGCCATCTGGCCTCTGGCTTACAGTTTGATATGGTGCTTAAGGCTGTATATTTAGAAGACTTCAAGTCTCTACACCACATCTCCGCATGGATATCTAAAGTCAACACAATAGTAACCCATCAAAAACAGTTGCCCGATATTCATCCCCTCCTTCCATCAAACACACTTCTTCCCACTGTCCACCAACTCAGTCAATGGCCGCTTCTCCAATGGCCACTGGACTCAAAAGCCTTGGACTCATCCTTGGTCACTCTCTTCTCACACCCAACATCCAACCCACTAAGAAATCTTGTTGACTCTACTTCATAATGTGTTCAAAACACGCCTCATCTTACCATTTGCATTGCCATGGCCTGGCTCAAGCCATCATCCAGCTACAGAGTGTTCACCCTTCCTCCACACATAAACCAGCTCAATCCTCCATTAATATACTGCTCACTGGAAATTGGGCAATGACTTTACAACACACTGAAAATGAATCTGATGTCATTGCCAAGGCCTCTGAGGTCCTACAGGATCCAGCCTCTGCACGTATAACCTTATCTTTATCCTTTGCCTCCTCTTCTCTCAGTCTGTTCCAATCATTGAACAGCCACGCTCCTCAAACACACAGAACACAGTCCCATCTCTGGTTGGGAGAATGACCAGGGTTGAAGAGTGCTAATAGGGGATGTTACAAAGTGGCTCTTATACAAGTATCCGAGTAAGACAGACAATATTTTGCCAACAAAGTTGATAGGGGTGCAACTTTGATAGGAAGTGAGACCATGGCAGCTACACCCAGGAGAGAGTATTCCTCTAGGGTATGGTCTCTGAGGGGCAGTGGTGAGAGATCCCCAAATCTCCATTAGGCCAAGGGATGTGACAGCAGTCGGCCCACGTACCCTGAGATGCAGCACCTTGAACAGGGCACAAGCATAAATTATGGGATCTTGAAAGACCTGGATTCAACTCCTGACTTTGCCACTTACTTACTATTAGCATGACTGTGGACAAGCAGCCTAGCCTCTCTGAGTCTCAGTCTCTTCAGGTTTCAAAATTTTACAGCAGTCTACTTTCCTGCAATAATATTTTGGCTTTGTCAAAAATCTGCATATACCCATGGGAGTGTAGCATATATGTGCTGTCCCAGTTAAAGATATCAGCTGTATGAGTTAAAAGATCATTTTGGCCAAAAGTAACTGAAAAGACAACTTACAGTAATTTAAACAAGTATGCATTTGTTGTTCTCAGGTAGCAGGAGGTCTGGAGGTAGGACGTTCTTGGCCTTGGCTCACGAGTGAGCAAAGCCATTTGAATCTTCCTTTTCTCTCCTTGGACGCCTTGGTCTGCTGGCTTATGTCCTCCTGTTTATTGTCTTGAGTTGGCAAGAGCACTGCTGTAGCTTTAGACACCATGCGTATGTTCAAGAAAAGAAGGACAAAGAGAAAGGCAGGACCAAATAAGTCTTCTGTCTTTGATCAAGAAATCCACTCCCTGGAGATTGCGACACTGCATGCACATTTTGCTGGCCAGAACTGTGGCATACAGTCGCCTATGGCTGTAAGGAAAGCTGGGCACAGGGCTATGCCAAACAAAATGGAAGTTTTGTAAGAAGGGAAGCGAAGGTTGGAAGTTGGGTACACAGCGAACAGATCTGCCATGGGGAAAGGAAGAACCATGTAAATAATAGTCTTTGTTCCTAGAATAAACCCTTTTGGCCAAGGAACATAATCATTCCAATACATAGATTTATTTGATATTCTAGTACTGTATTTAGAATGTTTTTTTTCCATGTTCAAAAATGAAATTGATTTGTAGAATTGGATGTTTATAGATTTTGGGGGCACATTCTCTTTATTGATATCTAGCATTGGTGTCCATTTTAGGTTGGACAAAAGCATGAATTTGGAACATCACCCATTTGTGTCTATGTGATGGAACATCTTATGAAGCATAGGATTTATGTGTTTCTTAAGTTTTGAGGGGAACTTACCTCTTAAACTTTGGGTCCAGGCCCCTCTTTGCAGATAATTATTTAAAAATAATTTCTCATCTTTATAGTAGGATTGTTGAGCTAATGAACTATCCTACTATTTCTACATTAATCTTAGCAATTTAATTTCCTTACAAAATTATCCTTTTAAATCAAATTTTCAAGTGTATCAGGAAAGGATCTGAAATCACTTGCCCTTGTGATTTTACCTCCTTTCTCATTCAAAATGTTGTGTATTTAGTGGAGGTATCTTTCATCTTCTCAATTAGACTAAGTTTTTTCATTTTAGTATTTTTTCAATAAACTAATTCTTGGATTTATCTATTCTTTGATCGTCTTTAATTTCTGCTTTTATTTATTAAGTGCTGTCTCCTGATCTCCTTGTACTTGCTTTGTTGTTCTGTTTATAATTTTTTAAGTTACATTCTTAGTTCACCAACTTTCACTATGTTATTTGTAACAATGAAAGCTGTAGTGGCTCTGTAATCCTGAACACAACTGTGATTATGTATCTCTTAAGTTTTATGATTATTATTCCCATCATTATTTCTGAGTATTCCAAAACAGAAGCAGGTGTGTGTGTGTGTGTGTGTGTGTGTGTGTGTGTGTGTGTAGCTAATGAGAAGGCAGGGGTTAATTTCCAATTGGTTAGTTGCTTTTATGTTATTTGCTTTTTGGTTCTTAAATTCTTGTTGTATATAGTTCTGTGCTCACCATATATAGCCTGTCTAATCGTCTGTTTTGTGGAACTCACTGTGGATTCCTTCATCGTTCCTTATAAGATAGTTTTGGGTGGGTGTCTGATAGGCCCTTGAAAAGAATATGTATTTCCTAAAGTGTTAAGAGCTCGATACTCATGATTAAAAATACATTGTAAATTCAACTGTTCAGATATTTTATACTTTCTTTTACAATGTTAGATTTGTCAGGGATGGGAGGAAACCAGTTCAAGTTAATTTCATTACTGATTCATTTCTTTCTGTTTCATTTTTACAGTCTAAAAGTTTTATCTCATATATTATTAATGTCCTGTTATTTGGTGCATAACAGCTCACCACTGTTTAAACTTCATTATCACTGTGCCTTTCACCATTGACTAACTTCCCACTCTGCCCCACTCACTTCTTCTAACTTAAATTCTGTTCTGTATAATTGCAATACTGCAAAGCCATCTCCTCTGCCAGCATTTGTCACTCTTTGCTCATTCTCTTATTTAATCTCTATGGGTTATTTTGGTTTTAGTGCAGATCTTCTAAACTATGTTTTAAATTTATCTAATGAGGAACATAATCATTAACATTTATTGCCGTATGGTTGATTTTCTCTGTTGTTTTATTTCTGTTCCTGGAGGTTGTCATGCTCCTTACTCTTTTCTTTTCTTCTTTTTTTTTAACTATTCTTTGATATCTGAACTTCTTTTTTCAACAACTTGAAGACGAACCAATTTTGTTAATATACTACTGGCTACTTATAAAGTTTTACTAACACTTATTGCAACTATGTGTTTCTCATTATTAATACTGAGAGTGGAATAACATGTCTGTCTCCTCTTATGCCTTAAAATGAGGGTAGTGATAATAGGACCCCCCTGACAGGGTGGGTTGGAGGGTTGGAAGAGATGATGATGATGCATTTAAAGTTCTAAACCGTATGTCACAACCGTATGGCACAGTGATAATGAAGTTTAAACAGTGGTGAGCTGTTATGCACCAAATAACAGGACATTAATAATATATGAGATAAAACTTTTAGACTGTAAAAATGAAACAGAAAGAAATGAATCAGTAATGAAATGAACTTGAACTGGTTTCCTTCCATCCCTGACAAATCTAACATTGTAAAAGAAAGTATAAAATATCTGAACAGTTGAACTTACAATGCATTTTTAATCATGAGTATCGAGCTCTTAACACTTTAGGAAAAACATATTCTTTTCAAGGGCCTATCAGACACCCACCCAAAACTATCTTATAAGCAAGGACTCAAATGTCAGTTACAACTAACACTGTTGTCATCTTTGTTACTTGGCCTCCATGTAAAATGTGCACATTAGCACATCCTGACCTCCCCCTCCATCCCCCCATTCCTCCTACCTCCCACTCCCCAACCCTGTTTTACCCCTGGCCCCTTACCCCACTGCTTGTGTCTTGTTGCTACAAGTCATGGTATTTTTATTACTGTTAAAATACTTCTAAATTATGTGTCATCTGTTTCATTAAGTATTTATAACAGGTGAGTGTTCTTTGTGACCTGTTTATAGCAGTCGTTTTTAACTCAACCATGTTTAAATTATTTCAAGCACAAGCCCTTTTATGCGTCATGTTTTCCATAGTTTCCAGTCTTTTGTTTTCTCTGCACTCGAATGGTCATTTGTCTGGGTGAAGAACACTTGGGTCATAACTCTTTCTAACATTGTTTCAAACTGGTTCAGAAGAGAACTCTGACATGCGTCTCACGTTCCCTTCTTTGCGGATGACCCCCTTTCCCGCCTGTGTGCGTGGATGTCCTTCTGCAGTTGTGACACTTGAAGTTTCTGACGGGAGACGCAAGCGTGAACACGCTGGCAGAAAAAGAGATGTTTCTTTTCACCAGGCTGAGCCGACACATGGTGATTCCCTCCTTGACAGATGGATCTTCTTTCCTCATTTAGCCCAAGAACTCTCTTATCTTTGAAAGTCTCTTCAAGATCCAATCCTCTTTTTAAATCTTCTCTAGTGACTGTCAACTTCCTGTATTTTGGGGATTCCGTGAGAGCTTCTCCAACACACCCTCCACCTTGCTGAATAACAGCCTTTCTGCTGAACTATTTTTTCTTGCCTTACCTTTCCCTATTGTTTTTTTAACTTCGTAGGAACTTTATTTGTTTTAAAAGTTTATTTTTTATTGTATTTTTTCCATTACCATTTATACCCCTTATTATATGTTCCCCCACCTCCACCCACTTTAAATCTTCCTGGGCTGTTGCTGTGGCTACAAAGTCTTCCCTTCCCCATCCCTCCCTTCCTGACCTACTTTGATCATCTCAGCTTTCATATCTTACTTCATATTTTTTATACTAAAATCATATTTCTTCAGATTTATTGAGAGCACAAAGTAGCGAGTACATAAAATTTACTTTTTATTCCAATAGGCAATATTTTTACAACCACGGTCTTCCTTTACTCCCGGAGTGTTGGGATCTTCCTCATTTTATGTTGTAGAAGTTTTCACAAGCTCTGTGTTATTGCTGCGTGTTTGATGTTCCTTCATATCTAGATGAAAAGAGGGTTTCCAGATCTGGAATTGGTGCCTAAATATAGTGAGGAAAGTCTCCGATGACCACTTGAGTATTTGTGTGGAGGCTGTTAGAGCTCTCGTATTATATCTAAAGCTAGACAGTAGATCACTGTAAGTTTATAAGAGCTGAGTGATACAGTAACCTCCGTGATCACATAAAATAAGCAAATAGTAAATCTTCAATAAATGTTGGCCATCATTAGCAGCAGCAGCATCGTTAATAAATTAGACTCAATAAAAATTTAAAACCATCCACTATTAACATAGTGAGTAAAGTCAAAGATGAATACAAACTGAGAATATTTTATCACACAAACGGCAGAGTTTTTATAAACCTATAAACATTTACATATCAATAAACAGATCCATAACTTACTAGATAAACGGATTAAGTATAGAGCATTTAGTTTCTGCCCATCAGCCACAACAATTTGACCCTATTGATAAATAAGAAATTGAAAGTTTTGAAAGTTTATAAACCATTTTTTTTTTTTACCTATTGCTTGAAAATAATTACAGGGTGGAGCAAAAGTAGATTTACAGTTGTACAGATGGAAAATGATACAATAATTCATGAATAAAAATGCAAAAATAAACTCTATATTTCACATACTGACAACTGTGAACCTGCTTCGGCCCACCTTGTATAACAACATTGCCCAAGGTGAAGAGAAAGGACATTCTGTTATACAAACCAATGGAACTGAATTTAAAAATACCTATTTGGCCAAGAAAATTTACATCCAGCACTATAGTTCTTCGATATCTTTGCCTTGTACACAAAGATGTATGTACAAAATGTTTGTGCTCGTATTGTTTGTAAAAGAATACATATTCATTAGGAAAAAGATACGCTGCTATAAAAAAGAAACTCAACAAATATTCAGTGGATCAAAAATATGGGCATTTTCTTTTCTCTCACATGGGTTTCCAGGTAGACTGCTTAGGTAAGCGGAGCAGCTGTACTCTTTGTGGGCCCATTTCCTTCTAAGATACCACTCTGCCATCCCCAAGGGCATTGTCATCATCGCCAAGGTCAAACGGGATCCACCTCACATCCATTGCAGCTGGTGTGGATGGGGAGGGAGAATGGGGGTGCAAGCAGCGCACGGCCTTTGGCCTCGTTTCAGAAGTGGCACATTTCGCTTAATTATATCCCATTAGCAACTATACAGTCTCATTTCTGCATTTATGTGCCAAAAGCTTTGGGAAGTGTAATGTAACTGTATACCCAGGAAGAAAATGATAATGGATTTCGGTGTACAACTACATGACTCTGCCTCAAGAAACACTAGAAACAATCAAATGTCCATCAAAAGAGGAACAATTAGTTCATCTGGTACCTACATTCGGTGGAATATTAGACAGCAATTAAAGAATGAGTTAAATCTTCCATTCTGTTAGATCTAGATAATAGAAATATCCCAATGGATTATAAAATTAAAAGGAAAGATACAGAAAAATATGTATAACATATTCGTATTTTTATAAAGAAGATATTCTATACACTTAGATACACTTATATGCCCAGGCCTTTCTGGGAGAGGCGACTAAAGGAGGTTTAAGTCCAAGTTGAACTAGGGGTCTGATGTGAGAAGAAAACTTACTTTTCCATAAGTTCCCTTTTTGTATTATATTAACCATGACTAATATTATGACTAATGACTAATACTAATTAATCATTAGTAATATTGACTAATATTAGTAAATGTGAATATATAAATATGAATAAGCCCTTTCTTGCTTAATACTCTTCAACAATAACCTGTTTCTGTACATAGTGTCCAGGTTTATTCACACATTTTCCAAGCGTCCTTACTTTTAGAGTCCTGTCTACTCTTGTGCCTTGAACTTGAAGCTCCCTACCTGTGCTGTTTCCCGTTTTCATTCCTTTGCTTATAAATAGTCTATCCACCTCAAATACTCCTCCAAAAACCTTGCCACCCAGTATGTCTTTCCTTCTTTCTCTTTGGGGTGAGGGGGTGGAGTTCAGTGCCAGAAAATTAACATCATGGATCTATCCATATTTTTCCTCCAGTGAGATGAAAACCTAAGGAAAAGGGCATGTCGTTGCCCCTCCTTGTCCCTAGCAGGGTGGATGACACATGGCAGGTAGTCAATAAATATCTGTTGAAGGGCAAAGGTCCTCCCACCTACATAATTTAAACAACATTTATTAAGTGACTACATCCTGCCTCTCTTAAGAAGCTTCTTTACCCCTTAGATTTTTTCCAGTTCCTCTGTTTTGTCCTGTGTATTTGCTCCCAACTAATTTCTGTCCCCTCCTCCTCTAGTATCATTTAATGAGCTTTAGAGTCCAGCATTGCACATGTGGACAAGCGAACAATGAAAGATGTTTTAACAAATAAGGGAGTATATTGGTATGAACTCATGGCTTTTAATGTTATACATATAGATTGACACCAAAATAAATATAGGTGTGTTGTAGGAGTGTGTAAGTACACATTCATATGTCTTCTACTGCTGTCTACTGAGAGATCCTAAAGTCAATGGCACCAGAGTGGCCATGAGCACTTCCAGGACCCAGACCTCAGTTTGCAGGTACCACTCCCCAGGGAAACTAATGAGGGCTCCTTGGACAAATGGCCGGCTGCAAAGTGGGAACAGGGGAAATACAAGATAAGCCTGGAGAATCCTGTACTGTTAGAAAGTAAGGAAGTGTTCAAAAATAATTGCAACACGTCAAAAAGGACACATATACTAACCTAAAGGAGATGCTAATGACCAAACCTCAGATAATTTGAACAATATAAATAATGATACTAGTACATTGTAACTTATAGAATAAAGCAAATAGCCATCGGGACATGTTAGTAGAAATGAATAACCGAATGACTGAATAAATAAATAGTAAATTGTGTGGTAGAATGCTAATTAATAAATATGGAAGAAAACCTCTGGCTTTGTTCTCTTTTTATCAGGATTATTTTGGCTGTTCAGAGTCTTTTATGATTTCAAAGAAATTTTAGGATTTTTTGTCCTATTTCTGTGAAAAAGATTTTGATAGGGATTTGTACTGAATCTACAGATTTTTTAGGTGATATAGGCATTTTAACAATATTAATTTCTTCAATCTATAAGCATAGAATATCTTTCCATTTTTTGTATCTTCTTTAACTGATTTCAACAATGTCTTGTAGTTTTCAATGTACAAGTCTTTTATCTCCTATCTTAGATTTATTTCCATGTATTTTATTCTTCTTGTAACCAGAAGTATAACACTCCCAAATTTCAAACTATACTACAAAGCTATAGTCTTTAAAATGGTATTGTGTTGGCCAAAAAAAAAACAGACACACAAACCAATGGAACAAGTAAAAGCACATCTATACATATGGAAAACTAGTTTCTGACAAAGGAACCAAAGAGAAAGGAAAGTTTCTTCGATCAATAGTGTTGGGAAAATTGGACAACCACATACAAAAGAACAAAACTAGGCCACTATCTTACATAATGCACAAAAATTAGCTCAAAATGGATTACAGACTTGAATATAAGACTGAAACCGTACAACACAGAAGAAAACAGAGGTACCAAGCTTCTGGATCCCAGTCTTAGAGATGTTTCTGTGGATTTCACTCCAATGACAAAAGAAACGGAAAAAAAAACAAACAAACAAACATAGCAAGACTAATGGAAATAGAACATCACCATTAGGCAAACACCGGGTATTAAGGTTTGCAGGCAAAAATTGTCAGTTTATGTCAAAATTAGAGGACAAATGTTTGATGACAAACAGGATATTTGCATAGTCTCAAAGCATTTCCCCTACATAAAACTTGTTCATAACAAAGAGAAACTATTAACTTTACCGTGGAACAACCTGGCAAATATCACCTAAACCCAGTGACCAAAGTTAATATCACCTGTAATGGGACATACTGACATCAGGTAATTCCTAGTAGGCTGCACTGAGAAGAAGGCATCACTTTTGTCCTATCCTTATAAAAAATATTTAACTTCAGTCTAAAAGTGGGAAAACATCAGATGAACCCAAATTTTAAAACATTCTGCAAAATACTGTCTAGTAGAGCTTCTAGTCAAGATGGCAGCACAGGTAAACGCAGTACTCAGAACCCCCCAAAACCACATCAGAATTACAACTCGGTTACAGAACTACCATTTAGAACCACCTGCAATCTAGTTGAACAGAAATCCTACAACTAAGGATATAAAGAAGCCACATATACACTGGTAGGAGAGACAACGAAGCGGAACAGACTGGTCCCACACCCACGTGTGGCAAATATAAATTGGGGGAGATCTCAGCTGTGGAGGTTCCTTCTTGAAGAGCCAGGGGTCCCAGCCTGTGGTTCTAGAACTACAAAGAGAAGTCCCCATAATTTATGACTGAAAACCTCCAGGACTGTGGCCGAGTTAGACAGATAGCTTCTAGAGTCCCAGGCATTTCCCTTAAAGAGCCCATGCATGGACTTACCTGAACTTACTCCCTCTGATCTCTAGTGCTAGGGCAACAGCTCAAAAGGCACCAGGGACGTCCTGGAAGGAACTGAATCACCTGGCATCAGGATGAGGGCTGAAGGGGCAGCTTTTTCCAGGCAGAAGTGCTAGCGAAGGCCATTGTTTCTTTGCTAAGCCCTCCCCACACAGAGCCAGCATGTGGGCACTATATCTGAGTCTCTGTCAACCAGGCTGACACTGTTCGCCCCACCCTAGTGATTCCCTGAGACTCCAACCCACCCAACTCATGGGCCAAACCCATGCCCTTTCTACTGGCTTTTCCATACAAATGGCCTGTCTTGGTTCATGCTTCAGAATTTCCATAATGGCTCAAAGGTTCACAAATGCTAAATAAGCTCCATCTGGCCTCCACATTCCCCATACATCTTGTTAAATGGTCCCAGCCTGGATTAAACGCTCCAATTCAAAGACATCCAGTGGCTGAATAAATAACAAAATAAGACCCTTACATATGCAATCTACAAGTAATACTTACTTCAAATTGAAAGACACATACAGAATGAAAGTTAAGGGATAGAATAAAATATTTTATTAAAATGGAAACAAAAAAACGGGGGTAGTTATACAAGACAAAATAAACGTGCAAATAAAGGCTATAACAACAAAGAAAGATCCAGCAATTCCACCTCTAACTACTTACTGAAGAAACCCAAAACACAATCTAAAAGACATATACACCTATATATTCATTGCAGCATTATTTACAATAGCCAAGGCATGGAAGCCACCGACATGGAAGAGTCCATGAGTATATGAAAGGATAAAGAAGTAGTGACTATATACAATGCAATATGATTCAGGCATAAAAAGAACAAAATCTTGCCATCGCAACAACTTAGAAGGTGTTGTGCCAAGTGCAATAAGTCAGACAGAGAAAGGCAAATGTCAGATGGTTTCACTTAAATGTGGAATCTAAAAAAAAAGAATAAACAAGCAAACAGAACAGAAACAGACTCATAGATACAGAGAACATTTTAACAGTTGCCAGATGGGGGAGCCTTGCGGGGAGAAGAGTGAAAAAGGTAAAGGAATTAAGAAGTACAAATTGGTAGCTGTAGAATATTCATAGGAATGTAAAGTACAGGACAGGAAATATAGTCAATAATATTGTAATAACTGCATATGGTGTCAGGTTGGGTACTAAATTTATCAGGGCAATCACTTTTTAAGTTACAAATTCAACAAATGTTGAATCATTGGGTGGTATATCTGAAACTAGTAAAATATTGTACATCAACTGTCATTTAAAATTTTTTTAAATTAAAAATAAAAATTTATGCAGTCAAAAGAAAAAATACTTGCTAGGAGTCTTCCAAAGGGTCAAGGTTATGAAAGACAAATACTGAGGACCTGATATACATTGAAACATAACTAAATGCAATATGAAATCCTGGAGTGGATTCTTGACCAGAAAAAAAGACATCATGGGACAACTGGCAAACTTCTGATCAAGGTTATAGATTAGTTAATAGTTTCATATCGGTGTTAATTTCCTGGGTGCAACTAATTTATTCTGGTTATGTAAGATGTTGGCATCAGGGAAAAGTACGTAGAGGGCATTTTACAACTTTTCTGTGTGTGTGTGTGTGTGTGTGTGTGTGTGTGTGTGTGTGTGTGTAACTTTATATTAAAATAAAAATTTGGAAATAAAAAGAAATAAATTGTGCAATTTACCACTGGGTTCTTCTTTCATAGATAAACAATCCAGAGCCTACTAAATTGAAAGTTCAGAATAATTCTCCAACACCTGGTAGCTAATATTTAAAATCTCGGTTTTTCCCCCTCTCATTTCACATAATCTGACCCTGGGCTTGTTTTCTTGGCTATCTAGAAGAAGCAGAGTTTTTGTTATTCTTTTGGCAAGGAAAACTGCCCTTATCTTATCTTTAGCTAGATAGATTGTTAAAACCAGAGCAAGGCCTGATGAAGCTCTAAACAGAGCTGGGATTCTACTTGCTGCTCTGATTCTCCAAAGGCCTTTAAAGCTGCAAGCCGTCTAATGGAAAACCATTTACTAGGTTCCTGTACATCTGAGCGTTAGAGGGGTTCTGCAGTGCAGTGAAAATGGAAAGTCAAGGACCATACACAGGGTAGGAGGTACACAAAGGAGTCAGCATATGAATTGACTTTATTAGCCACTTTTTAAAGACATAAATATTATGAGTCACTACAATACAAAATCTCAGAACCAGGCTATAGGAAAGGTCTCCAGATGTGAACTCAGAAGCTTGGGTCCAAGTTCTGCTCCTGCCATTAATTATCTAATCTCTATGAAAATAATCCTTAAACAGAGATAAGGAAACCAGTTTATTAAGGGCCTGAACTTGGTGTGGTGCCCTCTGCTATTGGCCTTATTTTTCTCCTCTCACACTCTTCTAACATGGTCGGTTAGCATTTTGTTCATGACCTCTTAACAATGGGGGCATATGTCATAGCTTTCACTATTTTTCATCAGAACCTCATTTTCAGGTATTAAAAGTTTAGTTCATCTGAAGCAAACTGTTAGCCTGACAGTAAATTCACTCCCATTCCCCTCTCCCCACCATCAATTTCCTTTTTGCCTTGATGCACAAACACCCCAGGTCAGGCTGAGAGTGTATGTTGGAATCAAGCATTTTCCAGGTAGATTGACACCCAGACAGAACAGAGGCACTGAAGGCTTTTGAAAAGAATTGGGAATCCGGGGGCTGCTCTTAGTGTGTCTGTGTGCTTAGGGGTGAAGGGTGAATAACGGTGGACATAACGGTGGGCAGGTAGGTTCCCCACCCATCAGAAAGGGTTTTGTACCCCCCACAGTAAGGAGCCTGGATATAACCTAGAAGAGAGGGGGCTATCAAAGCACTTAAAGAGTTGAATTTTATGTTTTAAAGTTGAGTCTTCTTTAAGGTTTGAAAGAAGGTCTCTGACTATTCCAGCCTGCACAGGTAGCTCTGTTTTCCAACATCTAAGATCAGACAGCAATCAAAACACTCCACCTATCACTTGATAATACAAATATAGGGTCTTTCGTCACCTTTGGGTAGTTTTCAGCATTGCTTCTTGTCTGCTGAATTAGATCTTCAACTTCCTGTAAATAGAGACTATTGAGAGTCCTTTGTATTCCCTCATTGTGTTGAATTTCTAGAGCTGGGAGGGACAGCCCCTGAGCTCATCCTTTCTATTAACTGATGAAATCCAAGTCAAGGAGCTTGAGAGACCTGTCCCAGCCACACAGCTTGTTGGTGGCAGAGCAGGTGATTGGCCATATTCACTAACTATTGTTTTACTGATACATTCATTAACAGCTGGTTTTTACAGCTGGTTATGGCAGAGCCAGGTAGATGCAAGAAGACAATTTCCGACTTGAAGTCTCCATCCAAACTGAATCAAGTCAGGACCTGGAAGAGATTGTGCTTGTCTTAAAGGAAATGAGGCCGTGGATGGGTAAAAATATTGGTAAGAAAATTAGCCCTCATAATAGGCATTCTGTTTCTAAAGACCCCAGCACTTACCCTTTGCCTGCAGAGCCAGGCATAATATATTTGGGGAGAATGTGAGAAGAGACCCAGCAGACGAGAGCCTGACTTGGAATCGAATAAGGGCGTCTGCATGGCCGATGGGGTGTGAAGGGAGCTGGGCTTCAGATGCAAGTCACAGAGACTGTTCCGCTTGCTACAGCATCACAAATAACCTGTTTCCTTGCCATCAATAGATTTAATAATAACTTTTCAGGAAAAAACAAAGAAAAGGATGGGCATTCCCATAGAAGGCATCACCCTACTTTAGAAGATTTTAAATGTGAAAAAGAAAAAATGTGCACGCTAAAATCAAAGATGTAGATCACATATGGGCATCCAGAATGAGACATTTGGACATTTGCTCATCGAATGCTCTCTGATGACCTCATTCCAATTCAGAAGCAAGCCAGCGCATCACTGGTGTGGTCTTTCAATAGCAAAGGAAACATCCTTAGAAGTGACTTCATGGTTAACTGTCAACAGGCAGGAGACTGAAGTGACGTGGTGACTGATTTATGCCTGTGGGGGTGGGCAGAGGCTCATTTGCTCCCAAATCTTCCCAGTCCCCCACATAGTGCAGACTTTAGATCCTGGCTGTAATGATCTAACCCGTGCTGGTTAATTAACTTTATGGGCCACTGCAGAACAGACTTGGTAAATCAATAGGCATGCCACTGCGGTCACCTGCAGGCAGTATTCTGTGTTCCATTGCTCTGGTGATGCCTGATTTCTGTTCTTCCCCAATTAATTGCCATTGAAGTGCTTCTCAACATGGCAACCACATGGATTATTGCTAAAATTCCAGCTGGCTCCAAAGCACACTAAGTGGAGGAATTTTACAAAGAAGAGGTCAGGGCGGAAAACCTCCTGATAGTTTAGCTTAAGGAGCTTGAGACCCCTCAAGAGGCCTGTATGTGGGTCTCATTCTGCAACTTACCGGCCATTTAACTGGGTTGCAGTGGTCTCATCTGTCAAACGAGGTGATAACCTGAAATGGACCCCCCGTGCCACCCCTGCCCCCAGCCTTCTACTGGGCAATGCTCTAGTCTGTTCTCTCCCTGCTCTCTGAAACAGCTCTTCTGTATCTTCTCTCCCAACTTCTAACATCTCCTCCCTCCACTTCCCCATTGTGCTCACTCAGGAAATAGACTTCCTTCCATTTTCATTGATAGAAACAGATGCAATCAGAAGAGAAGATCCAACCAACACCCACTGTCTGCTTATGCATCTCTCTCCTGACAGATGCACTGCTGCAATCCAATAAGTCAACCCTTCCTCCCCTCCCGAGCGCTGTACCTCATTACCACCCATCTACTCAAGGACACCACTCCAGCATGTGCCCCCTGCTCTCCTGAGTCCTTAAAAACATGCTGAAATAATCTTCCATCTTTAAACAGTACAAAACAGAAAACTTCTGATTCTAGACCACATCTCCATGATTGCTTTTTTACTAACCCCCTTTAGAGCAAAACTGCCCTTGCCCTACCCCCATGCACTTCCCCTCCATTCATTCTTTCTTGAAATCTTGCCAGTTAGGTTGTCATCCCCCTCATCACCCCACCACCACCACCACCACCACCACTTCACTGGATGCATTAAGGTCCTGTTAATGCTACCACCAAGGTCTCCCAGAGACACTCCCTTTGCCAAGTATAACTGCTAACCCTCACACCTCGTATGACCTGACATCCAAGCTCCATTTGATGCTGCTGATTGTTCTGTCCTCCTCGAATCATTTTCTTCCCATAGAGTCTAAAACATCCCTCTCTTTTATCCTTCTTCCTCACCAGCCCCTCCTTCTCAGATTTCTTTCTTTGTCCTTAATCCTCTTGACGTCAAAATTATTTGTTGTTAATCCTCTCGGAGTCCTGGGCTCTGTCCCCAGCGTCTGCCCGCCCTAGGTAGTGACCTCACCCAGCCTCGTGGCTGCAAATGCCGTCTCTAAGCTTGTGACTCCCACATTTTACTTCAGTTGGGCTCTGTCCTCTGAACCCCAGAACTGTATATTTAATGGCCTACTTGGCAGCAATACTTGAATTCAAACCAAGCATTTCAAACTTGACTTTCCCCAGACTCAACTCCGATTTTGACCCCACCCCCTACACCAACTTACTTCTTCTCCAGGGTCCTTCCTTAGTTGTCCCCCATTCACCCAGTCGCTCAAGCCAAGCCTCTTGAAATCATTATTGACTCCTCTCTTTTCTTCATATTCCACATCCAGTTTCTCAACAAACCTCATTGGTTCTGCCTTCAAATTATGCCCCGAATTCAACCACGTCTCACTATAGCTGTATAAGGACAAACCACAAGTACTTCTCACGAGGACACCTGCAAGAGTCTCCCGACAGTCTCCCTGCTCCCACCATGGCCTCCTATGGTCAATTTTCCACACAGCATCCAGAGTAACTTTTTAAAAATAAGGGGCAGGCCCTATTGCTTCTCTGCTCCAAGCCATCACCCTTAGGATAAAGTCCAAAGCCCTTGCCATGACCTGCAAATTCCCACCATGAAGCTGGCCCTTGACCTCTCTGCACTTTCTCTCCCTCCTTGCAGTGTTCCAGACACATTGATCTCTTAGAGTTCCTCAGACGCACCATCTCGCTCTCTTGTAGGGGCTTTTGCCTTTGGTTTCCCTACTACCCAGAATGCTCTTCTCCAAAGTAGTTCCTACATTCACTTCATGTCTCTGCTCCAGCGGCACCTGTCCAATTTCGAGAAGACCTGCTTGTCACCTTCTAAAGCCTGGCTCTGGCCTTCATACCTACCCAAATTTATATTATTATATATCTTTGAGTATTTGCTTATTTTCTATCTTTACCCACGAGACTATATCCCCAAAGCCAAGGCCAATGTCTGACTCATAGTAGTAACCCAATAAGCATCCATCGAATGAATTATTTTAATAAATGAATGAATGAGTGAATGGTCCTCTTAGTCACAGGGTTGCTGGGATGATTACATGAAATAAAGTATATTTAGAGCACTTTCTAGCACATGGTAAAGTACTCAAGACTATCTGTTCCTTTTACCATGACTGTTATAAATAGAATGGATGGGCTGTGGCAATGGTGTATAGAAGCTA
Source organism: Artibeus jamaicensis (assembly GCF_021234435.1). Classification (NCBI taxonomy): domain Eukaryota; kingdom Metazoa; phylum Chordata; class Mammalia; order Chiroptera; family Phyllostomidae; genus Artibeus; species Artibeus jamaicensis. The sequence continues at coordinate 47,005,341 of NW_026521871.1, forward strand.
ATCATTTTGTGACATCTGCTATTATCAGAGTTTGCTTCTATTTCTGTATCTCATATGTTCCCATCTGGCCCCTGCTCTTTATAGGGATAATTGGAGAAAGCATGTTCCTTTGAGCTTACTGCTCAGACTTTCTTTAGCTTGTAGGCATTTCTCTTAAGCTGTCCACTTGAATAAAAAATGTCACATGGGCTCCCAAAGCGAATTCTCCAGCGTTAGAGGCAGGCAGGCTCCGAAGGTCTAACAGAATTATCAGCCACATCTCTCAGAGCAAGGAAAATGCTACAGGTTTCTTGGCATCATCCTATACTTCCAGAGGACACAGAATGCCACAGGGATGGAAGGGTTCGAATGGAGAAAAGAAGCAGGTGAGCACAGGAGGGAGCCCAGATACACATAGGTAGGTGTTACCCCACCACCATCCTTGTATTGGCAGCGGAAGACCACGCAGGGATGTCTGATGCTCTGCTTTGATCAACGATGTCTGTCCCTTTATTATTTTTAAGAAACTTGAAATATATAAAATAAAGGGAGTAGCTCCCAAAAAGCAGATTTGCTTTCCCACTCCACATCCCTTCCCATGCTCACGGACCATGAGTACTTCCAGCCCCCTCACGGTGAGAGGTGTTTCTCCTCCACACCCCATCTACCCTTGGTTAAGTTACCGGCATGGGAGTTAGAGGAAGGCAGATTTAGGTCTTTACTCACCTAAACTGTGTGACCTTGGACAAGTTTCTTAACCTCTCTCAGCCTCCATTTCTGTAGGGGGATAAGAAAGGCTTCACTGAATGGTTGAGAAGATGAAGAGGCATCACCTGAAGTGCGTAGGCTAGTCCCACCCTCCCAGCTCCATCCCCCATTGCTCTTCCCACCCCCTCCTTCCATTTGCATCATGTAGAACTCTCAGCTCTCTCAAAGACAAATACCAGGTGATTTCACTTATATGTGGAACCCAAGAGCAAAATAAGCAAACAAAACAGAAACAGACTCATAGAAACAGAGAACAGACTGATGGTGGCCAGAGAGGAGGTGGGTCGGGGGCTGGATAGAAAAAGGCAAAGAGATTGAGAAGTACAGATTAGAGTTATGAATAGTCATGGGGATGTGAAGTATAGCATAGGGAAGAGAGTCAGTAATGCTGTAATGACCACATCTGCTAACAAGTGGGTACTGGAAAAAGAGGGGGAAATACTTCATGAAGTATATGATATCTAACCACTTGATGGACACCTGAAGCTAATACAAGATAATATTTAATGTAAACTGTAATTGGAAAATGAAATTAAAAGAAGCATTAAAAAAAAGAATTTCCAGCTTTCTCATAGGCTGTCCTCTGCTACCTTCACAACTGTGCACTGATAAAATCAGGATGGGTGTTATGTTCTATTTCTGAGACAAGGGTAGCCAATTTATTGAACCATTTGAGTGGCATGGGGGGGGAATAGAAAATGACTTTATTTTGCTATGCCATTTGCTTTGATAAACCTCCCTCTCCGTGGTTTTCATAGTCCATGACAAAATCTTGGCAGATTCCTTAACTTCCTAGTTACTTTAATTTATTCAAAGCTCTCTAAAATAAAACTCCAATCTCACCTCCTATTTAAGTCCCCCTTCCTCCAGCACCAAGCCAGTATGTAGCCGGAAGGACCTGAAGTATAAAAGGTCTGTTCTGCGACTTTGCTACTTCCAGGTCCTTGCTTCAGCATGGCTCAGTCTCAAAGAGTGAGGGTCTTATGCCTCCCTCTCATTTACCTTTGCTGCAGATGGAGGGTCTGCTTCCCAATAAGCGCTGAGCTGCCTGGGGCCCATGACTCTATTCTCCTATATCCATCAGGATATGCTAGTTTATGGCCCAGTAACAAATTGCAAAATAACTCAGCAGCACCCCCTTCCTCCTGCTTCTGCAACAGCCCCAACTCCTTTGGCAGGTTTGGGCTGTAGGGCAGAAGGTAAGGGACAAGAGAACGGTCTTGGCTGGCCCACTGTTTCTGATCTTTCTATGAGTGATGTTGCTGCTTGCCTGGCTGGTGATCCCCTGTCTGGCTGACAATGCCCCATTGCTGGACCCAGTGGGGCTTCCCCAGAGGGTCCTGCAGGGCCTCCCTTCCATATGGCTACCTGAAGGAGAGAGTTGGCCACAGTCAACTTCAAATGAACAACAAAGTACATTCCCACCACATGCCAGGAAGTTGGGGAGAACAGCACTGTGTTGTGTATACACAATAGATTCCCAACTTACTGGTTTAAAAGACTAGCCATCTCTTTAGTTGACAGTTCTGTGTGTTGACCATTTGAACAGGACTCAGCTGCTCTCATCTAAACACCTTTATTCCTTGCAGGGAAGCAGGTGGCTCTGCTTCTGGGGGTCTCACTTGAGTGATAAAAAATGACTGGACCATGTGTTTCCCATCATCCTTCAGGCTAAGTCAGGTTTGTTACTATGGGAGTTGAGCACATTTCCAGGAGGATGACAGAAGCAAGTGAGGCATCTTAAGGTCTGGGCTTGGAACTGGCTTAAAGTCACTTCTGCCACTTTCTATTGATCAAATTCTCCAAACCAATAAGATTCAAGGAGTGGGAAGATACACTCTACTTTTGATGGGAGGACTGTAAAGGCACGTTGTAAAGGGGAGTGAGAAAGGGGAAAGACAAGGAATCATGGGATTATTGGAGTCTCTGCCCTAATAGACTCCAATATCTAATGAATATCGCATCTTTCTGATCTTCTTAGGGAGGTGTTTGTGGGGGTGATGCAGACATGGCTAAGCTTGGCAGGGCCAGGTCAGCCACCTTGTGTGTCCTCTTGGGGGTTTGATCACACTTGACACAGGCCTTCATTAGAATGTGCTTAGCTCCTATTTCTCTGCCAGTTTAGGCCAGGGACATTTATTCCAGGCAATAGACCAAGTCCCCATGGATATTCAATTACCAAAGGAACTACCTTAAAGGCAAAGTGAATTACTGCAGGTCAGGCAGCTACTACGTGGTTTATTTCTTTTATCCAGGCAGAGGGAAAGCTGTGTAGTAAGGGCTGGTGGCAAAAGTGCACAGTAAAAACCAGAGACTTCTCAAAGGCCACTGTGGCTGGGATGGGTAGAGCAAGACAAATGGGGTATAAGCTGTCATTGGGATCCAGTCACTGGAGCCCATGACGATCTGCTTTTCTTCCCATTTAAGAACAAAGGAAACTTCACGAAGGATTTTAAGCACGTGCTGACATTTTCCAAAAGATTCTTCTAGCACCAATGCGAGGCCTGGACTGGAGGTTCAAACTGGCCCAAACAGACACTTTTGAAAGTTAGAACTTTTCCAAGCTTCTTCATGAGTCCCAAAGGCAAAGGAGAGATGGTCTGGTTTGTCAAATGGACAAAAAAAAGCAGCAGGACAAGGGGGAGAGCAGAGAATGTCGAGTAGGCAATTCCATATTGTGTCCCCCTCGAACACACACACACACACACACACACGCACACACGCACGCACGCATGCACAAAGATTACGTATCCATATGCTTCAGACCCAGGCAGGCTTGAGAGTTTGTGTTCTCTGGATACTTGAGCCAGACTGATGCAGAGTTTGGCAGTGGCCTCTCCTGCTTTGCTGGGTAAAGAGACAAATAGCTGCTAACTGACCATGAGCGAGAAAGGCCAGTAGAGGCCTCAGCATTATAGAACCAGCCTTTGAGCCCAAGAGTTTGTACATGTAATATTTCCGCAATTCAAATCCAAACCACAAGTGCTGTCCAAACCCAGTGTCATGGAATATTTTGACAGCACATTGGTGGGACTTCAAGGAGGCAAGGAGGTGGAGAAGGGGCAGAAGCTAAGGCAACACGGACCCTCTTTCTGTTGTCTGGGTTGGCAGGGGGGTGGGCTGTCGAACTCCCTCTAGGCACCACCCCAACCACAGAGGGGCATCTAAGAGCTTCCTGGGAGCTGAGGGTATCTGTGGGAATAGCGAAGTGCATGGAACAGACTCTACCCCCACCGCACACACCTGCACAATTGATCGTAAGAGAGTCTGTTCTGTCATTGCATTGCAGCTCCAGAAACTAAAACGATCACTTTCTTTCAAGACCAAGAGTCTACGGAGCAAAAGTGCCGATAACTTCTTCCAACAAACCAACAGTGACGTGAAGCTGCAAGGGGACATGCTGGCTGAGGTCAGCCCCAGCCCCAGCCCATTCCCTGGCCCCGCCAGCCTGACGTCCACACCCACCAGGGCTGGCCTGCACCCGGGCAGCGTCAAGGCCCATGCCTTTCAGGAACACATCTTCAAGAAGCCCACTTTCTGTGACGTCTGCAACCACATGATCGTGGGTAAGGCCTTCCCTGCCCCTTCCTCCCGGTCTCTACTGCAAAACCCAGGGAAAGTGGTATAGCATGGGTCCAGGTTCCCGCACACCCTGTGCCTCAGAGGTGTGCACACAGGAGGGTTGTTTGGGAGCATCTGGGGGGACAGTATTCGTGGAAAGGTATGGGAAGCAGGACCAGGCTGTGGAGAAGTCAGGTTGTGATATAGTTGTAACAACATCGTCAGCTGATCCTCCAGGGACCTCTGGCCCTTTATAATCCAATTCGCATTGAGGCTGGAGGCCTGGGACTTTGTACCCCTGTGGGGGACATAACTTTGAACAAAGTAGCTCTTCTTAGCCAAGGGCAATTAGCAGAGGGGGAATTAGTAGGAGGCAACCAAAATAACATTTGATGATGGAGCAGTTTGGCAGGAGCATCTAAGTGAGCATCCCAGCATCTACTGCAATATGTATACAGTACATGCTACAGTAAGGGGGCTTACAGGTGAATGACCCAGACAGGGAAGTGTGTAAGGGATCATTCTGGTGATAGGGATCACTTTGGGGAGGTACTGAACCAGGCAGGAAATACGGTTCCACCGCCATTACATTACAACTCTGGACCCAGAGAGAACTCACTCACAGTCCTTCAGAGAAATGGCGATGGCCTGAAAGTCTCAGGGGTTGTATGCAGATGAAGAGAATGACCTCTACAATGTTCCAGCTGGAAGAACAATGTCTGCTGTTCAGGGCCATGGGGGCAGAGATTCCGCATTTCTGCCTCTTCCGTGTCAGAGACTCGGAGACCAAACAGATGGAGGTAAACAAAGAGAAGGTGGGTGGGACTCAGTGAATTTAAACCAGTGGTTTCAAGAACAGCAGTACATCCTGGAAATCGAACAATAGAAAAGAGGGAAGGAGATGGGTGCATGTCTGTTCTCAGGGGTGTGGGGATGCACTCCCCCCGCCCCCAGTAACTCCCTATTAGGAGAAGTTATAGGGCAGAGGCAGGAGAGAAAAATGAGGCTGAAAATCAAAAGATGCCAGGCCTATCCAGCTGCAGACTGTCTTCCTGAGACAGCGCTGATGTTCCAGACATGTAACCATTCAAATTCCCAGATTGCCCGAAAGAACACCATGAGGAAGGTGGGTGTGGGAGACAGGCCTTGTCCCCCACCGCCCTGTGGTCCCCCTGTCAGGCCTGTACTGTGGCTCCTGCTCACTTACAGCCTGGAGACTGCAGCCAGGGGCTTGGCAAGGATGCTTTAGGGAAGAACACTTAGATCAAGAGCCTCAGATGGTCTAGCTGGGGGCCAGGTCCCGGCATGGCCCCGGGCAAAAAGCTAACACATAAATCATTCCCTCTCACCATCTAGCTCCTCCACACTGACACACAGCCCCCCTCCGAACCCCACATTTCCCCTCGTGCTCTTTTCCTGTGGCCCTGGCATCTCTTCTGAGGATGACAGTTGTCTCAGGCCTAATTCCCTAGAAGCAGAGCCTGAGATGGGATTCAAGTGCACCTAAGTTATTGAGGGGGTGTTGTCAGGAGAAGGGAGAGAGGGGAAAGTGGTGGGGTGGGGAAGGAGCTAAACAAGGAAGTGGTCTCAGCTAGAGTCTCACTTTTGATCTGCAGGGAGCTGTGGCCTGGGAATGGCACCAGGTGTCAGTGGGCTTTGGAGGTGACTCACACTCTGCTGAAGAAAATTTTCAGAAGAAGGGGGTAGCAACCAGCACATCCATTTCCTGCCCGTGTATTAGTGGTTTTTCACTATGGTAACGAATCACCGTACATTTGTGACTTAAAACAACACAAATATATTACCTCATAGTTCTAGAGGCTAAACATCCTCACTGGGTCTCCCTGGGCTAAAATCAAGTTATCAGTAGGGCTGACTTCCTTTCTGGAGGCTCTAGAGGAGAATCCATGTTCTTGCCTTTTCCAGCTTCTAGAGGCAGCCACACCTTGGCTTGCAGCTCCTTGGCTTGTGGCCCCTTACCACATTCAAGGTCAACAATGGCAGGTCACATCTTTCTCACACCACCCTCTCTCATAAGGATCCTTGTGATTATAGTGGAACCACCTGGATAAACCAGGATAAGGTCACCTGATTAGCAGCCTTACTTCCATTGCAACCATGGTTTTCCCTTGCCATGTAACATAGCACGTTCACCAGTTCTAGGGGTTAGGACATGAATATCTGTGGGATGGCATTCTCTGCCTGTGCCCACCCAGGAAAGGGTGTCCGGGCAGGGCATGGGCAATATCTGCCACAACAATAGGAGAAAACCTTAGCTGATCACAGGATGACCTCTGTTGATTCCTTTCCTTCCTGGCTCTAATGCCAATCATGAGACTGTTGTATTCCAGCTGACAGCTTTGTAATGTCACATAATAAGGGGCCATTTTCATTCAAAGCAGGCATAGAGGCACCTTTCTGTCTGGTGCACAGAATGGGAGAACAATGACTCGGGTTTTGCTCCTGGCTATTCCAGTGACATAATGAGCCCTTTCCCTTCCCAAACAAAATGAGATGAGGGCATGGGGGTGGTAGAAAGGCCACAATCATGGAATCAGATGGCTTGGATTTCTTCATCACTCTCCTTGGAGCAAAGGAAGATATTCGGAGGGTAAAACAAATTAGCTTAACAGAAAATATTTTAACTTAATAGGCATAGATAACTGAGCATGTAATGTCCAGATAACAAGTAATTAATCTCTTATCTGCATAGCAATATTTTACATCCATCTTAAGAATTATCTCTAATTCTGCATTTCATATTTTACGAGGGTAGGGACAAGCAAGTGTTTTGTCTAGATGAGAGTGATCAGAATGGTGAGTGATGGGTCAACATAAAATTGTGAGGAAACCCTGGGAGTCTGGTGTGGAAAAAACGTAACATGTACAGCTGTGTTGAAATCTGGAAGGAGAGAAAAACATCAAACATCCCGACCACCATTAATTTCTCCAGAGCTACACCAGCCAGGGCTACAGCTGTGTTTTAAAATAACATATTTGAAGGGTGAAGAGGCTCATTCTATGTGCCTTCAGAGGAAAGGGTTGGGAACAAAGGGGTAAAGTTAAAAAGGCAAGTTTCAGTGAGTGAGAATATAACCTTTTAACCAATGCACTTGACCTGTCAGTGAATGGCTTGCCTTGTGAGTGGCATGTGGTTTAATTTCTGTCAGGCATAGGGTCATCTCAAAGGTCTTCTCTTACTTAAATATCTGATTTTTCTTTAAAATGAGACTTAGAATGCCTGTTGCTTCCTAAAGAGGCCAATATCTGTCATCATTGAACTTGAACTTATGGTGTCCAATATGACCAAGAAGGCAGAGTTCAGCAACTCCTTTCAGACTTGACCAAGATGTAGTTAAGAGGTGGGATGTTCAAAACAGGAGCAATGTCAGCCCTTCTTGTGACCATACACACAGGGCTATCCTCATCTTCAGAAAACCATTATTTACCCACATTCTTGTTTTCTTATCACTATTATTCATGTGCTTCCTTCAAACAGGCCCCATTTTGGATCGGTGTTTGTGTCAGTCAAGGATTTCCACAGTAATGCTGCATAACTAACACTCTCAAACTCCAGCTCTTTTTAAGTAACTTTCTTTTGTGCTCAGTCAGGCATCTTTGGATCAACTGGGACTTGACCAATCCAGACTAAACTCAGTTACTTATCTTCTCTCTAGTCCTTATTCCTCACTCTTTCCATGGACCAGTGGGCTAGCCGTATCCTGTTCTTCTCATGGCAAGGGCATATGGAAGCCTACAAAGCTTCTTAAGGCTTTGAATTAGAAGTGGCACTGTCCCTTCCACTAGCATTCCACCAGAATGGGGGCCAAGCCCAAGCCAAGGGATAGAGAAGTGCACTCTGTCTCAAGTGTCAGGGACTTCAAAGCCACCTGGCAAAGGGCACAGGTATGAAGGATGGGGTTAATAATTCAACCTACCATGGTGCTGAGGATGGCCTCTGGATTACTCATTTTGTTTGGTAGATTCTGCAAAGTCTTGGAGCCATACCATCCTCCAAATTCACTTCTCTGTCTGGAAGTGATGCCTGGCACCTGACTGTGAGCCTGTCGGGGAGGGGGTCTCACATGGTCCATGCTCAGAATGCTTAGGCAGTTTGGCCTCCAACTTAGCAACTTAGTTTTTGTGTCTGCCTCCCTAGCTTCTGAGTCTGATGCATCACTTTCAATGTCTGCACAAATTTATGCCAGGACTTTTCAAAGCTGTGGTATTCATAACTCTTAAGTGACTATGCGTCACTATTTTAAATCTCGTTGTGACCAGAGTGAAAAGACAACAGGAATGCATGTTTCTAAAATGCATAAGAAAAATGAGTTCACCTCTGAGGAATGTCACAATCATTGCGCTACAGAGGATTCCAGGTACACCTCACGTACAGCAACAGCAACAATTCTGCAAGACTTTGTTTTGAAAAATCACAAAAAAACCCATGCCCTGTGCCAAAGAGAATTGCACTGTACTTTCCTCTTATCAGAATTGAATTTATATTGCAGCTGGCTTTTTATCCTAAGAAAGAAAGAGGAAAAGAATAGCCCACAAGGCATGCTGCTCTTTTCAAAGACAAAAACAAAGTAAACCAAATAGCAGGCTCTTTGTAGGAAAGAAGAAAGAGGATGATAGAGGCAGGAGGGCAGTGGGAGCGAGAAAAGCAGGAGGAAGGAGGTGAAGAGAGGAGAAGAAGCGAGATGAAGTAGAGGCTGATAAATGCTTTAACTCCCTGAGACTGTGCCTAGGCCTTTGTAATCTGGGACAATGGAGCCCATTGGTTCTGCCCCTTCTCTTTTCCTTTACTCCTCAAACCTAGCCTCCTGTCTCTACATAGATCACCTGAAGATTTGTTTTTTTCAAGCCACAGGTTCATTTTCATAGTCTTCATTGTAAGGAAAGACCACCTGCTGCTATCCTCTTAGAATGGCATTTGGGAAAATATATTAAAGCAGATACTTTTTCCTTTCATCGAGAACCAACGGTTATATAACCATGGCCAAGAACAATCAAATCTCATTTCTGCGGTTTCTAGATGACGGATATTTGTTTAAAAATAAAAGGAATCTGGCCCTGGCCAGTGTGGCTCAGTTGGTTGAAATGTCATCCTGTGGCCAAAGGTTGAGGGTTTGATTTCCAATCAGGGCACATACCTAAGTGGTAGGTTGGATCCCCAGTCCAGGCACAGGTGGGAGGCAGCCAACTGATGTTTCTCTCTCTCCCTTCTTCTAAAAGCAACAACAACAAAAAAATCCTTGGGTGAGAAATAGATAGATAGATAGATAGATAGATAGATAGATAGATAGATAGATCTGGCATTCTCACTGTCTAGGACTTCTAAGTTGGAGTGGGCACTTAGCGTTGGGTCTACAAAGCCTCCCATTGGGTCTTGCCTGACTGCCTGTGCCTTAAAGCTGGAAGTGCTACACATTTACCACAAGCAAGTAGCCAATAAAATAGATCTGGACCCCAGCCTCAGACCCTGCCCATCTGTTTAGAACATCCTTAGCTCCTTCACCCTGTAACTCATTCCCTACAGCCAGCTTTGCCCTTGTCCTTGGACTTGACACCTGAGACTGTTCCTCCCCAATTGACCTGGCTCCCATGCCCTTTGGACTAAACAGACCCTGTGGCACTCATACCTGCTCATCAAATCTTGCCTCCAGGACATTGCTGCCCTTTATGATCCTCCTTAGACTTACCAGAAAAGTTGGTCACCTATGCAAGCCAAAGGGGATCAACCCAAGCTTTCTGGGAGACCTGAGAGAAATAGGCAGTCAGGTGTATTTGTCTATCCCAGTGCTGGATGTCCGAGTCTTTGAGTCCACAGGACTCAAGACTCAGTCACAAACTAGGAGAATCCTCTTGTACTTGATGAGATGAACATACTTACTCCACCAAACACATTCAGTCTTGCCATCCTTAGGCTATAGCAATGGGAGTTGGGGGTGGGGGAATTCATCTTCACTATGCATCAACTAAATGTATTCCATCTATGGCACTCTGTCTTTACATTGAATTAACTACCTACAATTACTCATTTCAAGAGAGTATAGGAATATCCTTGTGGTAATCCGCATCTCTTTGAAATTTTAAGACTTGAACAAGTCAACATGCACTATTAACATAACTAACCCAATGCATGAGTCTACTCCATAAATTAAGGTCTTTCCAAGGGACTCTATTCTTTTATTTACCAACAGACACCTTGTTTCGAAAACTATTTTTAAATTAACTAAGTATTTTTTGTTGGAGTTCAATTAGAAGTCACAGCATATTAAAGGAGTTCATATTTTCTATACAAATATTTAGCAAAGTGACTAGATTTTATTGCCTAAAATTTTAAGTTTTCTTATACAGTCAACGCAGAGTCTAAGAATCATTCACTTTCAAACTGTCCATGTAGAGAACACTGGGGAAAATAATAATAATGGCTCTGTCATAAGTAAAAATCCCCAAACAGCTCCTGAGATAGAGGTTCTTGTGAACGTGATTTGTTGTGGAGCGTGCCCTCAGGAGAAGGAATCAGAACAGCTGGAGGGTCCCGCAAAGGAGCTAAGCAAGGATGTGGTGTCAGCTGAACTTGGCTTCAGGCTGGTCCCACCCATGGGGAGCTCTGGAACACAGACTCTGTCACCGAGTGGTGCCAAAGGGGTTGGCCTTTGTATATTTCCAGCACTCAGTCATTGGCTATGGCTGCCCTCAGGGGGCAGTGGGGACGTGACATCCAGGCAAGGAAGACCTCATTTGGATGAGAGCGATCCTCTGGGAAAAAGGCACCCATGAGCCATCAGCAGCCAACACTCACAGCATTAATGTGATAAATAAGATCTGGACAAGGGGCCCACAGCATCACCACGTAAACATCCTCTGATACCACAAGACGCAATATAAAAATGTCCTCTACTAGGAATGCATTTAAAATGCAAATGGACCTTTGGTATTGTGTACCTATAACACTGTGTTATCATTACAATAAATAATATAACATGAGGAAATATTACATCACACTGAGTCCAGGACCTTTTTGCTCTGCTCTTGTTTGACCGTTAGTTTAATTCCTGACCTATTCCGACCTTGTCCAATTGCTCAAAAAAGCCAGATCAACCAAACCTTGAATGGAAAACATACACACACAACTAGAAAGGCAAAGCAGTATTCACTCACCAATGAAGTTATCTCTTAGCAGGAAAGGCCAAACAGAAACCGAGGGGACTATTAAAAAGCAAAGGTCAAATCCATATATTCTCTGAATAGAATTAAAACTCCGAGGTGCCATTGGTCATTGAACTGGACAGTTGTTTTAGGAGCTGTACAACTTAAATAAGAAAATACCAACACTCTCTAGGATCATTTCCTTTCATTTCAAATAGATACTTTCCTTTGAGCCATGGTATGTGTCCATCTTAAAACACCGTGGCCAGATCGGTGGTTTGGCCGATGGGATGGTTAACCTCTGGTGTTTTAACTGCTACTTTTTTACTAAGGGGCAAAAATGCCTTGTGATGCCCAGTCCAACCAAAGTAGTCTCTTTGTATTCCTTGCTCATCGGGTCCCCTTGAGAGAATCATGCTGACTCTGGGGCCCGAATTTTAAGCACAAGTAAGAAAAACAGGAGCCCAGTCAGGTTAGGTGACCCAACCAAATGGATGTTTGCAGGAGCTGGCACTGTCTGGCCGGGAGAAGACGTGGAGAAACATGGTCATTGTCTTGAAATAGCCGAAGAGCTCTCATCTGGAAGAAAGATGAGACTCACCCAGCATCCCAAGTGCACACTGATAGAGGATGCAATGAGGTAGAGTTCTGGACAAAGAGGAAGAGCTTCTAAAAGTAATTTCAGAAATAGACACCATAGGTTTGGGGAGAGGAGACCTTCCATGGTAAAATATACAGTATGTTTAGAAATGCTGTGCACTCTTCTCCCTGTAGCTCTTCGTAGCACTCTTTAGCACTGATGCGTCCTTCTAGCCTGAGAACCGCCTAGTGTTATCAGTGGAAAACAGAGGGAGCGGAGCAAATGGATTATAACTGAAGAGTTCTCACTCTTCTCTAATTCTTCTTGACTGCTGCTGTTGAACACCCCTTGGCATCTATCTCTTTAATGCACCCAATTCAGAGAGCCTTTCCAATGCCTGTAAAAGCAAATTTATTAACAAGTTATTGAGTTGTCAATTCAGGCCCAGTGTTCACAAGAAAACATCGTACCCAGCCCCATTTAACTAAAGGGGCACAAAATACTTTTAAGCCAGCATCTTCTGTTAGTTTCCTGAAATTTTATGCCTGCTGCCAAGTACTGTTTATTTTAAGAAATCTCTCACTGCAAATTACCCAAATGAAAAAGTAAACCACATTCCTTCCAGCAAAGATGGAGCAGAAACGGATGTTAGCTGGCTGTCAGAAAGGAGGTCTCTTAGAGTTCCCCACAGAAATGGAAGCAACAGCTGTTAGGGGCTAGCATTATCCTCTGGGGCATCAATGGGATACACAGGTCATCGCTTTGAAAGTGTAAAAGTCCTTGACCTGCCACCAAAAGCAAAGACAGGATGAGGGGAGGTGGAGAGGACTTCCCGTGGTACCGGATTTCTCATCACTCCTCCCTGCTCCATCTCTCCCTCTACCCTCATTTCAAATCAATCAAGACCCAATTAAAATGTTCTAGACACCAGGTCTTGACTGACCCCTTATTTTCTCTGAATTTGCACATCGTTATCCAGACAAACTTGACTTTGGTAAGCTCCTCGAAGATGTGATCAGGTCTAATGTATGTTCCTATTCCCACAGCAGCACGTACTAGGCATACCTGGCACAGCACATACCTGGCACAAAATATTTTTAAAAAGAGTAATTAATGAGTGGAAAAATAGTCTGCCACCAAATACTAACCAACACAATCAAAGTTAATTTAAAACAATACAGAAGAAAAACATGGGGAAACCTCTAATCCTTCTGAAACTCACTCCCAGGTACATCAGGACTCCAGCCTGCCCAAAAGGAAGCTAGACACGGAAGCCCCATTTTCTCATCTGTCATTTTTCTCTTTTAGTTCTCCTTTGTGTTGCCTATTTTCATGCCAAGTTCATGCCCAAGTTCCTCAGCACACAGAGGGCCATTACAGAAATATCTCCATTGTAAATTACATCCATATCCAAATAAAATGACCTCCTATCTTGTTTAATACTCTTGTCATGAATTCCACTGTTACAATAATCCTTGCACTGTACTTTATTTCTAATCACCTGTTTTGCCTTTATCTACCCTTTAACTTGAAACCTTTTCATCATGTTACCTAATTGCTTCTTTTGAAAATATACTTAATTGGATTTTAGATTACATGTCCTCCCAACCTGAATTTTGATTCTTAAACACAAGAGGTTTATAGATTTGCATTCATTGTCGAGAGTGAAATATTTGGCTTTTCTTCTGTCTGTTACCCTTTTTTCTGTTAGCTATGTGTGGTTTATATGTTCTTTCTTTTCATGATCTTTTGTGTTTTGAAAGACGTATATTTTTTTCCTAATGATTACCTCTAAGATTTTCAAAAGACGATCTTTATTCTATATTGCTCAAGTTATTAAAAGTAAAAGCAAATATATTTTGATTCTTCAGCTATTTGAAATATGCTCATCAAACTTTTAATCCCACCTTCCATCCCGCCAGTAATAGTATTTCTATGTCTTGCTTTTGCAGATTAAGTATAGCATTCTTATCAACCCATATTGTTATTATTATTCCAATGTTTTGCAAGTTTGAGAATAAATCTTAAAATACGTGTACATTTTATAACGAGATTTATACGTCTATTTAAACATTTCTAGTTTTAACTGATTTCGACATTTACCACCAGTTCTCTGATTACATATCTCCAATCTTAAGCTCTTTGCTTTGTTTTGTTTCTCAGTTGTTCCTGAGCACCGAAGGCATAAGTGAGTAAATTGCCACAGCCCCCACTTGCTTGGCTCATGAATCTCTTGCAGACTAGAGCTGATTGGTGATGAGTTCAACCTGGACCTTCCTGCAGTCTCTGCTCAATGTCCCTTGGCCATATTCTATGGCTTTGTGTCCCTGTCCACTCTGCCTTTACTGACACTAGTAGCACATTCAAAATGAGTCCACGAAACTCAAAGGCCTGGGAACTATGGCTTTATGACAGTATTTAAATCACCTATAGCATCATTTCCTTCCTTCATACCTCTAGTAAGGATTTTGATTATAAAATTTTATTTGTTGCTTCCTTACAGTCCCCATACATTATTTCAGGTCTTTTTAATTTCTTCCTTTGACTCCTTTATTGTAATATCCGGTTCTTCTATATTTTTTGTTAACAAAAAATGGAGGCTGTATATAAGTGTCTGTTGTTTAACCTAATGAAACAAGATGTGTCTTCTCTTATGGCATTGGTGACAGGAGCAGAGGAGGTGGGTTATGTCACGCAGTGATGCAGGCTAGGTGTGTGGCGAGTGTGACAGCATCGACTCCGGAGGGCGGAGGCGGTAGTGTGTCATGCTGTGTTCTCTGTAGTAGCCTTAGCGTTAACCCTGGCACGATTCTGTAACTGTTGTTCAGTATGGATTTATTAGGTAAATGAATGAAAAGATAAATGAGTGCTTGACCAATGAGAGCCATTGTTGGAATTACAATTGTGATTATTTTTGTTAACCACAAAGCAACATAATCAGAATTAAGAAGGTAGAACTCTACATAACGTCGACAACCAATTGTCCACCAAACACTGGCACCAGCTCTGTGCCTCGCCCTGTGCTGATAGCTGCCATCTTCATAAGTTCAAGTGAAGAGGCCAAGAGGTCGCAAAGGAAAGGGAAACAGAAGTTATCTAGAAACGAAGAAGTGAGAGGGGGCTGCAGTCACTTTAAGCGGAGACCTGTTGGGCCTTCCCTCACAACAGACTCTGCAGTGTTCAGAGTACAAGGTGGGTTTAACCTGCCTCACGTTGCTCTCACTGGTCTTCTTCCAAAGCCATCTGATCCCCACCCCCACCCATGTAGGTGATCAGACTAGGATGTCCCGAAGCCAGGTTATGGATGGGAGGATCTCTGAACCGCATTTGGGGACCAGTTTGAGGAAGTCAGGAAGCCAAGGGAACTTTCAGAGTCCAGTTAATCTCAGTGATGTTGGTCATACTTCTACACATGTTCCTAATTCAGTTTTTTGCAACGTACACATATGCTAATATTAGGAAGACAGGGACACTGCCTCTCTCCCCCACCCCATCATTAACACTTCATGACTATTAAGAATAAGAAAGGGACCAAGTGGTGAAAATAGAATCTTTGTATGTGTCCAACTTCCCAGAAAATAAAAATTTCCCAAGCTGCCAGACACTGCTGTTATCTTATCAATGTAAGAAAGAAAATGCGGAACTTCATTCCTATGAATTATTTATTTTACTAGTAATTGAAGAAAGACTTAAATGGTCAAGCTTGGGGGAAAACATCATTTTTAAAAAGTCAGCCAAAGGAAAGAGATGGGCACTTGTTTAAGTGAGAGATGATGGTATTTGCAAGCGCTTTGCTGATTTCCTGAATCACCGCCAGGAGGCAACCTTTCCAAAAAACAATGGGTACTTTTTGGTGCCCCAAAGAAGAGCTTTGCATTTTAGCACTTTTTAACATCATACCTTAGCAGGAAGAAATGACACTACTGGAAAGTATTTTCACAGTGTAGAGAACCAACCAGAGTGGAGAGAATGACAATTGAGGTGATCTTTTGTTAAATTTTTAGTCATTCCCTATCAGTCACCAGCTAGATGCTATTTAGTAATATCATAGCAAATATATATTGATTATATATTTCCATGTTTGTCTGACCTACTGTGCTTCATATATTATCCCCTTGTCCTGTCCACCAAGAAATAAAAATGGTGCCAGGGCAGAAGGAAAGGAGGAGGAATCACTCAAAGTTGGTCTTGGGTGGACAGAAGTAGGCACTACTGTGAATGCTGGATATGCTTTAAGAGGTCTCAAAACTTGAAGCTGCAAAGCCTTTTTGTGACCGTGCTATTGTTGGCCCTCATCTTCCTGAGGGGGGCCAGACCAAACCATGACAGACAAATGTAGACAGGCTGCCTGCCCTTGGACCCATGAGCAGTTCCATGTTTGGAAGCTAGGGATGTAGGGGAGTAGGCCATCTCCTGTTGTAAACACAGGGAAATAAGGACATGTTGGAAATGGGCGTCCTGCACTCCTATCCGCTGCCCTAACAAGGAATGCTCTACTGACCTACTTCAGAATAGTCATTTGGTTGTGCAGCGACAGTGGATACCACATCATAAAATGACAGAACGGGGCCCGTAGTGAAAAGTGGGGCATCCTCCCTGTGTATCTGAGGCTCAAAGCATCAGACAGGTGTGTGTGTCTGCGTGTGTGTGTGTGTCTATGGGAGATACTTGGACACTGTGACCCAGCCATTAAAGAAAGAGGATGGGGGCAAGAGAAGTACATGCTTATTTCCTACTAAAGCACTTTTTTTGTAGCTTATCAACACTGGATGTTTGTACAACCAGAAAAGCAAAACATAGATTTTTTTTCACAGGTTAAGCTTACCTGGGAGGAAAACATAAAAGCCTACAGCTACCCTGCACTCCCCACCCCAACAACAAGAAACAAGTTTGTGAGTGCACACATTACACATGTGTACATATGTACACACCATAGACACACTCTCTCACCCTCACCTTCAACTACACAGGAGAATTGACACAGGAAATGTGTGTTTCCATTGACATAGCAGAATCATGGATTAAAGAATTCACACCCACTTCAACCTGTGCCTGAGCCCTTACGATCTAAGATCCAAGCACCATCTTCATCCTGTTCATAATGTCACAAAGAGAAGTAACAAGAATCACATGTCATTAAAACTGAAGAGGGACAATGAACCGGCCTGACTCAGTTTGGCCCAGGACTCTATCACTTTGCATGAGACTGGCCTGATATCCCTGTTGATAAAAGGAGACTTCGGGGAACATTTTTAGAGCATCTATTTTCTAATTTTAGAAATAGAAATGAAAAACACCTATCCAATAGAGGTGGTACGAAGATTACACGTGACCATAACCAAAAGCAGTAGTGTTTGGGTAGCACTGGCAGGGCTCTTGGCTTCTCCCTGTCTTGCTGTGCTGCTGCTGGTCTGCCCTGCTTTCCAAGGTCTAGCTTCTCACTCCACCTGCCAGAACCTTGCTGCCCAGATGTCTTGTCAATACCAAAATATGTAAATGTGTCCACAGTGGGACAAAGCACCTTCTCCTCTTGTACAACCCACCCCTTCACTGATGTCCTCTCCTGTTGGGGCAGATGGCACCTGCATGCTCTCAGCTACCTGGACAGAACCTCAAGGCCACCTTGGACTTGGACCTTCCCCCTCTGTTCAGGAAGCCCCCCAAGAGCACCCTGTCAATTCTCCTTCTGTGAGTTTCCTGCAGCCAGGGCACTCCTCCCTTCCCCACTGCTCCCTCCCCAGTCCAGTCTTCAACACTTCTCACATGACCTGTTTTAAGAACTTCTGAAATAATGTTCTTTCTGTCCATCTCTACCTCCTCATCCACTTTACACATGCTGCCTAACCTCTTCTGAAAGCCAACAGACACTGAATTACTGCTCTCCTTGGGAATGGTTGCACTACCTCATTGCTTAAAGATTTTCTCGATGCTTATTCTAAAACCTCTAGTAGCTGACAAAGGTGAAGAAGGGCTTTGTCCCATCCGATTTGTAGAAGGTGAAGCTTTGTTCACTACTCTGGACATCCATCATCAATAGCCCTTGTGAGCATCTGTGGTTACAAACTCAAAATACAGAGCTGAAAGAGAGAGCTGGGAGAGAGGCAGAATGGCACAGGGGAGTCCTAGGTGGGTACTTGCATTCTGGCTCTTCACTAAGTAGATCATCAACTCACCTTAGACAACTTAATTTACCTTCTCTCAATCCCAGTGTCTTTCAAATGACATTAAAAATAATACCTAATTCCTGGAATTTCTGACAAAGTGACATAAATAATGTTCTTTGTGACCTATAAAACTTAACAATGGTTCACTATTAGTAAAGCTACCTTTATGCATGAAAGGTTGATGTTAATAGTCTGCCAATTTCCTAGGAAAGTGAAAAGGGGTCATGCATGGATTGGCCAATCCATTCTTGGGAGGACTGAGGATAAATACAAATGCTTGAGCCTGAAGCTAGAAGAATAATTGTGAAGAAAGCAAATGAGACCATGAACACTGCAGACCTTGGAGAAGAGAAGAAAGGACAGCAGAGATTATTAATACTGGGGTCAAGGGTGTCAAGCCCAGATATTTCCCAGATGGTCATGAGAAAGTGATAATCCTGGAGGACGTCTCCTCTCAGAATTTTAAGCCAAACACACAAAACAGAAGGAAAGCTCGGCAGCCATGATATTATGATGTGAACTGGTGACCCAAGGGGTAAAGGCTATGGACTCCAAGCTCAAAACTGAGCCAACCCAACTCCTGTTGCTATTTTTAAAGTTCAGTGCGGGTGAGGGGCGGGGGAAGTAGGGAGAGTTTTTCCACTAGTAGTCAGGAACCTAAATAGGAAAGATCAACAGAGGCATTTATAAACAATGAATGCCATTAATTTTTTTAAGCTAAGAAGGGGGTTGGAAAAGTCATAGCATAGCAAGGAGTGGGAAATGTATGGAGAGAAAGATGGCCTGGGGTCTTCACAATTTTTAATGGTCCTTTCTGCTTCCTTGATGGCATTTCAAGTCACAGGTGAATTACTAAGTCACTGACTTTCTCAGGAAACTTAGGAACCATCTTGTTCAACTGAACTTGTAGTAGGAAAGACATAGGCTGGGTTATTTTTAATCAAGGTCTCATGACTAGAGTTCAAGTGTGATATAAAACGTCTTCCCCCTTTATCCCCTTTAGAAGGAAACTTTCTAACTATTGAGTGATATCTTAAGTTTGGGAGCAGTTTAAGAGGTATTGCTCTAATTCCAAAGCTCCAGCTCTTTGAAGTACGCCACTGTGAGGACAGTGACAAGTAACCCAGGACTCCTTTAGGATCATGAGAAATGGGTCGTTTTAAGCCCTGGTTTGAGCTGTCTGCTTAATTTACCAGCATGGGGCAACAAGAAGACCATTAGCCCAAAAGGCTGAATATAGTACTGTAACATCAGCTCTGCTGTGAAGGGGCAGAGTGGTGTCTGCCAAAGCACTTTGTTCTTTGAGCCTTAGTTTCTTTATCTGTAAAATGAGAGGTTTGCCTACTTATGGTTATCTTTTTATTATTTTTAACCTTTGCACATTTGATAGAAAAAATGCAAATCTTGCTGTTTTTATTTCCAGTTCTTTGATGACTAGTAAAACCTGCCATTCATTAAATGCTTAACTTTCAATTAATTCCATTTCTTTTAATAAGCTGTCAGTTTGTTTTGGACCATATATTTTTGGCTTATTCATCTTTTCCCTTTAATTTGTAAGAAATGCTCATATGTCTTTTATAATACAGTATCATACCCTTAGTTTTATAAGACAAACATTTGCCCCAATTTATCTGCCCTTCAGTTTTGTACTATTGTGTATATTTTTATGTAATCAAATTTATCAACCTTTTGGTATATTGTTTTCTCTCATAAAAAATCTTACTTAGAAAGATCTTAAGTCAAAAATAAATAAGCTGGTATTTATTCTTTCTTCAGTTAATATAATGGTTTCAACTTTTATTTAATTTCTTCACTTTTGTTCAAACTTTTGTTCAGAATATCCTGTGAATTAAGTATCTAGTGTTTCCCTAAAATAATTTACCAGGTGACTCAACAATATCTGTTAAATAATTCCTCTCTTCACTGATTATTTGAAAGTCATTTTTATCACACATTAAATTCTTAAAGATGCTTAAGTATATTTTGTGTTCAGCACCAGTAGCACTCTGGTTTAATTATTATTGTGGTTTATAATAGCTCTTTTTCAAAAATATTTTGCTGTTCTCAGGCATTTATTCTTCACATTAATTTTAGAATCATTTTGTGAAGTCCTCCACCCAAATCCCATTGAGATTTCAGCTCGAATTCTGGTATATTTGCAAAACTGTTTGGAGGAAATTGGCATTTCTTCAATGCACTTCTTTTCCTATTTAATAATAGCATGCTGAGTATTAGTAACATCAGGCATCTTTGTCTCATTTCCAACTTAAATAGGAATTCATTCAAAAAATGTTTCTGGGGTATCTCCTCTGTGCCAGGCTTTGCTCCGAGCACTTAGGTTGTATCAGCGAGCAAACCAGGCAAATTTCTTTGCCTTTGCAGAGCTGACTTTGTACTTGAGGAGACAATGGATGGATGGAGTTTTCTAAGGTGACAGGTAATGTGGAAAGAACACTGTTAAGCAGAGTGAGAAAGATCTGAGGTCCCGGGGCAAGAGGCAGGTCGCTGTACCGCATGAGATGGTCAAGGTCGATCAGATCTGAGAAAGACCTGAAGGTGAGAAAACTCTGAGGAAGGAGCATCCAAGTAAAGGAAACAACTAGAGCAAAGCAGGAGCACGCTGTGTTTAAGCACCAGCCATGTAGCCAGAATTAATGAAGAGCAGCAGAATTAATGAAGAGCAGAGGGGAAAGGAGGGCAGGGATCTTGTGCAACTCTGCTGGCCATTGTGAGGACTCTGGCTTTTACTCTGTAAAGTAACTACAGCACTTTAATCTAATTATATTTGAGAGTATCACTCTGGCTGCTATGTGAAGAACAGAATTTGCTGGGATGGGGGCAAGGATTGAAGCAGAGAAGACAGGAGGCTATTACTACAGTAATACAGGCAATAGATCAAGGTAGAGCAGGAAGAATTGAGAATGGTCCAGATTTATGCTATATTTTGGAGGAAGTACCCAGCAGGATATTCTGCATGTGGGCTGCCTGGGGAAAAAAGGAAATGGATGCTTCCGAGGTTTCTGGCCCAAGTAACTGGAAGAATCATTTGCCATCAGCTGAGATGGGGAAATTGTAGGATGAGTAAATTCAGTCCTGTGAAATCTTTTGTTAAGCCGAAATGGCACAAAGTGGAGAGTATCTCAAGCTTTCCAAAAGTTTGCTTTGCGCCAGAAAGACCTACATTAGTTGGTAACAGAATTTCCCATGAAAGTGAAGATCCTCTTTGGATTCCTGCATTGAGGTCTGTTTTCATGCCACAACAGCAGACTTAAATAAACGCAATAAAAACCACGTGGCCTCCAAACCTCAATTCCTTCCTTGCCCTTTACAGAGAAACTTTTCTGGCGTCTAACCTAACTCCTCAGTAGGAAAAAAACAAACAGAGAAACAAACAAAAACACCTCCTAAATTTGGGTCCAAGCTTGGCATTGTTGGAAGGTTTTCTTCTGGAGAGATCCTTCATTCTGCTGCCAAAGTCTCTACGTTCTTGGAATGTAGGTGTTTTTCAAAGACAGAATCAGGAGGTATCTGTTTTTCTCCTGGTAACTAAGTCTTGACTTGATTATCCTGCAAACCACATTTTGAAAAGACCATACTAGACAATGAGAAAGTATTTCTAATGCTGCCGGGAGTGTCGCGCTGGTGGTATGTATGCTCAGTGTGGGAGACAGGAGTTCCAGAGAGAAGAACAGGAGAGTAATTCTGTCCCCTCTCCCTCTGGGCGTGGGAGGAACTGCAGAGAAGGCTCACCTGCACCATCCGCTCTAGCCCTCAGCCTCTTTTTTTCTCCCCTATTTTCTTAAAATCAAAAACGGTAAATGAGGGCTAGGGCGCAAAGACCCACTAATGGCAGCAGACACAACATTCTCTCTCGGTCCTGACGGCTTCCCCACAACCCTTGACCAAGCTTCCCAAGTCCCAGTCTGATCTGAAACCTGGAGTCTGATGTTTCAGCCGTGTCTTTCTACAACATGAATGAGAGTTTGCACCCATTCACTTTTATCTTGCTTTTGT
The DNA here is from genome assembly GCF_021234435.1 of Artibeus jamaicensis. Lineage (NCBI taxonomy): Eukaryota > Metazoa > Chordata > Mammalia > Chiroptera > Phyllostomidae > Artibeus > Artibeus jamaicensis. The sequence continues at coordinate 47,027,565 of NW_026521871.1, forward strand.
TTAAAAAAAAAAAAAAAGTCTTCTCTTCTCGCTCTCAAACCTGTCCCAGTGTAGCTTTTCAATACAGCTCCCTGGAGGATCCATCCGGACGAAGGCCAACCGTGCACTGTGGACATACACGTTCCTAGAGAGCTGAGGGGCCAGTTCCGGGTGCCCTGGCAGCTCACTCCGGCTTGAATGCAGTGCCGGTGCTCAATGGTTCTCATTCTCTTTTTAGTCGTGGCTCTGAAAATGTAGCATTTTGGTCTGCCTCAGGTTGTTAGAGGCCCTTAAACCGTCAACTTATCACATTAGTACATAAACAAAATATAACTATTATGTACGACTATGTTTAAACAGTATTTAAATGAAAAATAATAGAGTTGATCAATGTAAATCTTATTTACAAAACAATGATGGAGTGAATTATTCCATTATATAAATGAAACATTTCTTTAATATTTTATGTCATACTTGAGTTCAAAAGGTATTTGAAGGATCTTTTACAAGACAAGGATCGATTTGCTTGTTTGTAAATCGGGTTATAAGGAGGGATTTGGATGCGGTGCACACAGGACAGTAGGGTGGGGCTCTGTCTGGGTCATGCCTGATCCAGTCCTGAGTTCCAAACGTCCAGGTAAGCCTTAAGGAAATTGGAAATCATGCCCTCAGAGAAAGTCACTGTTCAGAAATGCTGATGACACACCTTCCAGCCATGTCACAGCTGACTTTTGCATGGTGAGTTATGCTTACCAGAGACAGGGCCCTTGATTTTCCCATTCTGTGCTCATGACCCCTTTCTCAAATGGGAAGACTGAGGCTCAGAGAGTGAGTGCCTTGTCCAACGTCTCAGAGCTGAGGACTAATATCTAAGCCTGTTGATACCTGAGACCTGACTTTTTCCACCCTGCCATGATATCTTTATATATCATATATGCAAGTACAAACACATATGTAGGTATGAACATACTAATGTCATACAGTTTTGGCATGGCAGTTTTAATAAGCTGTAAAACAGCTGCCCTGCTTTTGTACTTTTATATTCTTCCATTTCTACTTCAGCTCCACTCCTCCTTTTAAGAGAATCAACCAAGATGAGAACATTGTTTTGATTAAAGGCATTTAGGACATCGATGCCATTTTCAAAACAAAAAATATGTCCCTGAATTAGTGCATATCAAAACTAGAAACGGCAGTGTACCCTTTTATCCGCGCATGCCTTTGTGGCCTTATTTCCTAATGCATTGCTGAGCTCGTGAGTCATCACCGGCTCAGAGGGCTCGGCAGTGAAGTCTGCCGTGGGAAGGACTCTCTATTTCCTGCACTTTCCTCCTGCATGTTCGCAAGGGCCTGCCCTGGGCTATAGAGCAGCGGAGCCTATAACCCTACATCTTCATATACCAAGGACTGCTTTATCCCAAGGCACTGACTTAACCCAGTTCCCAGTAACATTATTTATTCACTTTTTGTCACAGTAGTACATGAGATGAGTTTAAATATGGTACTGCAAATTCTACCATGAAAACTGTCTCATTCTATAACCCAGACTAACTTCCAAAATGGCAACCACATTCAACTTCTTTGTCTTTTCTGGCATTTATTTCACTATTTCTAAATGCTGTGCTTCTACTACTATTTACTGATTACTCAAACATGCATTGGCTTTCTGCAATAGGAGATAAGAATTCAGTTCTCAGCCCTCCAACGCTCTCCTTGTTTCCTTTTTTCCACTCTCGCTGTCCCAAAAGAGTCACATCACAATTTCTGCCCCCTTGCTCTCATCTTCCCAAGTACTTTTATCACAGTTTTGTGTTAACTAGATGGCCTGTTTATACACTGTTGTGACTATTGCACACTTCTGATTCAAGCACTTTCCTGTGATTATATTTCTTTCCTTATGCAGGTTTTACATTTTCTTAAATTAGAAATTACCCTTTTCATTTTCTTGACTTTTGTGCACCTAAAATTGTTTTTTTTTTCCAAATGCTCCATATATCTGGTAAATGTCATATCTATTATAATATCCAAACTTCAAAAGCATCAGTAAACTTTAAAGTTCCATTTTCATCTCGTAGCAACTGTCTAACTAGGGTTATTGCCGAGTTTTCCTGTGGGCACTGGATCTGACAATTTCCTCTTCCTTGGTTTATTCCCTCACCTTTCCAAGGCACATCATCATTCATTAGTCTTCTAAGAAAGGGTATGTAGAAAGTTAATATTTTGAATTCCTGAAGATGTGAATAGGTGTTTATTCTGTCTTTATACTTATTGGTAATTTGGCTGAATATAAGATTCTAGGTCAAAAATTACTGTCTCCCAGATTTTTGAAATTCCGCACATGTTCAAGGTCCACGGTCTTCTAGTTTCTAAGTTGCTGTTGGGAAATTCAGTCTCCCTCTTTTGTGCTAAATTTATTACCTTTCCTCGAGTTGCTCTCTATCTTCCAAATCTATGTTGAACTCTCTTCTACTCTCACTGTGCTTCCCAGTAACCTTGTCATTTGAGATTTATACATTTTTTAAATTCTTGGACTGTAATTTCATTGGGGTTTTTTAATGAATAAGTGAAATCATGTAGTCAGTCTATTATGTTTACTCAAAGTCCAGTGACATTTCCATGTTTCCAAGTATTTCGACATATACAATCCACTTTGCATATGTTTTGACACTGTGACTATTAGAAACCCTCAGAGTAGTTAGTACTACTCCCATTTGATACAGAGACAGCTGAGGCTTCGGGAATGTTAATAGTTTTCTGAAGTTTAAAGAGCCAGCGTGAGACAGATGTGAATTTAAATTCATGTTTTTCTCACTCTGCTTGAGGCATTAGGGTCACATGCAGTGATGTCTTTGTGACAGAGGTCACTTTATTAATAGCACATGTCAAACCACAGCTTTCTTCATTTTGCTGCGGTAAACTAATACCACTGCTTGATATGAGTTATTCCTTTGAATTATACTCTGAACCACAGCATATAAATTTTCCTCTTCAATCATTCCTGCTCTTCCAGAGCAGAAATTGGAACACCTAAACCCAAATAATTGCTGGTGGTCTGACTCATACAAAATAGTAGATTGTATTAGAACAGACAAAGAAAACTAGAATTATGGTGTTCAGGTCTGAAGGAGGGGAAACAGCCTTTAATACATAATGGTGTTCTTTCAGAGTCCAGCACACAATGAAATAACTTTGTTCTTTGAAGCTTTTACTTATATTTTCACAAAGGGCACAAATAGCCTTCTGTAATCCAAAAAAAAAAAAAAAAGAGAGAGTGGTTCCTTTCGAAGTCCTGTCTTTTGAAGGCATTGCAGTCTTTCAGCTAAGTTGTTCCTCTCAAAAGTAAAAACGGACTTTCCAGCCAGTACTGGTGAACATGCACACACACCCAGTAATTCATGGCGTGTTTATAGATCACTTTGATTTTCTGTGGTTATAACAGCAGACATGCTTTGTGTTAAATGAATCCTTCCTGAGGGGTTTTTCAGGTATTACCTCCTGAAGGGTTTTCTAGGCCCTTGCCAAGTCCCAATTTTCCCTGTTGTTTTAGGTTTGGGTTTTTTTTTCCAGCTGAATGTCAGGTTTTTGTACCCATTATTTTACCATCTTATTACACCCAAGTACATTTTCATGTAGGTTAAGAAAACCAAGGAATGGGAGGAAGTGCGTGGGTCAAGCAATAGGAGTGGTACTAGGCAGGCCCTTCTCGGACCTGGGGCAAATCATTTCACTGCTTAGACCCTCAGGCTGCTCATCTCTAGAATAAAATCATATATATAAATGAGCTTCAAGTCCTCTTTCAGCTTTGAATGTCATTTCTAAACCATCAATGAATCATGGTTTCAATTTATTATCTAAATCAGGCACCACTGTTTCAATGTATGTGTGACTATGAAAGACTTGGCTTGTTAACTTATTTAATACATTGGTCGTCGTACTCAGAGCTGGTCATACAATGACAAATGAACTTAGCCTCACTGCACTCATAGTCCAGAGGAAAAGCCAGACACAAACAAACTCTCAAATAAATCATTATGATTTAAAAAAATGCCTTGACAGAGTATTATGAGAAGGAATAATGGGAAAAAGATAATTTAGACAGTAGAAGGGGGAGGTTTCCAGGAAAACTTCATGGAAGAAATGACAAGTGATTCAAAGGATGAAGAATAGTAAGACAATCGAAGAATGATAGAAACAGCATCCTAGGCATATAGGGCTGCCTGTGCAAAGATCCTGAGGCATTAAAGAGCTTGTGCATTCAAGGAACCTGAAGAACATCATGTGGTTACAGCATAGGGAACAAGAGGGGTTGGCCTATGATAAAAGTAAGAAGTGGGTTCCCACCAAACCATACAAAGCCTCATCACAATGGTGAGCATTTTATATAACACCAGAAAGGTGGGAGAACCTACTGAAAGATGGTAAAACAAGAGAAGGAGTTGATCGAAGTATCTTTTTAAAAAATTACCCTGGTCACTCTACACAGATCAGAGGAAGGCAAAAACAGATTAAGCCAGCTCAATGGAAAATTAATTCAGATAAGGGATAATGGTAGTTTGGGTGAGGAGGAGGCTATGGTAGAGAAGATGATGAATTGTACATATCTTGGGATAGCCCCATTTTGTATCTGTAGTCAGCTGTGATACACCGTGAGATATCTGTTCCACCTGTATTGGTCATTTTTCTGAGAGTTACGCAACAACTCAGAGTCAGTGGTAGGAATTCAGGTAAACATGCACAAAATTTCTGGACTTGCACTACTCAGCAGTAGACACAGAAGAGCAGAAACAGGTGACCTATATAAAGAGCAAAGAAAATGGAATTTGCTACTTGGAATTGAGAGAACAATGAGAGTGAAGGCAGCTAAGATTTTCTGGGGTAATGGATAGAAACACAATGAAAAGAACCAAACCTGACAGCTTAGGTAGGAAGTGTGGGAGAAGCTAAAAGACTCTACCATAATATTTTGCCCCTTTTGAAAGGTTCATGCACAAGTCACAGAAGAGAAGAATTCCCTGGGTCATGCAAGTGATCGCTTTTCCAGCGAATTCATACTAGTCACCAGCAAAGGGTAGGTTGTATCCTAACCAAAGCTCACCGTGTGTCTGACAGGAACAAATGCAAAGCACGGACTACGCTGCAAAGCCTGTAAGATGAGCATCCACCACAAGTGCTTGGATGGCCTGGCACCCCAGCGGTGCATGGGCAAGCTGGTAAGGGCTCGTGCCAGGAGGGAGCCCCAAGAACGCCTTGCACAGGCACTTGCCTGCCCCTATGAGATCACTCTGTTCAAACTCCTTCCCTGCAGCACCCCTGAGAAGTGACACCTGGAAGGCAGCCCCAGAATCCCTGGCCAGCCAACTTGGCTTCCTAGTTGGCAAAGTGATAGAGCAGAGGAATAGCTTTGTCAGCATAAGGGATAAATGTTCTACTTGGAAAATGGACTTGGTATCCTGAATAGGATGACTGACTTGTCCCAGATTGGGACTTGCTCAGTTTTAGCATTGGAAGTCCCACATCCTGGGACTCTCTAGGTTATAAAAGTGAAACTTAAGCACCCCAGGAACATTGTCTCAGCCCCAGGCAAAATAGGGTAGTTGGTCATTTTAGTCCTCAGTTGGCTGACAGCTCAGTGAGTATCATGAATGGGCCAGAGATTAGCCACCCTCCCAAAAGTAGAGAGAGTAATGAAAATCTGCAGCACTGCAATAGAATCATGGTGGCCAAACCAAGAGAGGTTGGGTAACCCTGGCCCTTTCTGGACTGATCATACCATCTCAGGAATGTGGCCTTCATTCATTACTGGAGTCACACATAGTTAAAAAGCAACCCAGAGTATATTTCAAAACTAGGATGGCCAAAGAATTGTAGAAAGAACCAAGAATTTCTACCGTAGAGATACTTATAGCATAACAGTTCTCTTCAATAATAAATAATAATAATAACGATAATACTTGTCACACAAAAGAAGTATTGTCCTCTGTGGCTCCAGGAAAAAGGACCTAGGATCAGTAGGTACCAAGTATTAATAATCAGAGACAAAATCAACAAAGACCTGCTTCCAGGGTTAGTGCAAGCTCCCCCACCCAGCCAGCTTCCATCACTGGCAATGTGCAAACAACAGAGAATTCCAATGCAAGTATTATTGGAGAGGATTGTGGAATTCCAACAGAGGCTGGGCCACTAAGTTTTCTTTCAATTCTGGAATATAGTAAGCCAAGGCTCTTAAAGAGTTCATCATATTACTCTCATTGACAACGTCCTCTTCTCTAAGACCCTACCTACCTGTTCCCCTCCTCCTCCTCTAATGGTGATTCCCAAATGCCAAGGCACAGACCATGAATGAGAGGTCAGAAAAACAGAATATAATCTAGCAAACAAAGCAAATGGTCCTGGGTAAAGCTCATCAGATAGGCAAAGACCTTTAGGCTGACCTCTGACATCTGCTTTCCCATTCCCAAGCCTTTTATGGTTTTTAACAAACCACAATAATAAGCTGTGGTAAAATAAGGCATCATGATCCATTTGTATTCTGGGAGATAATGAGGATCCCAGAGATAAGGGAAGCTGCCATGGGCAGCAGAGAGGAATGAAACAGGACAGGGAAGGGCAGGGCTGAGGCTTGCTTTCTGGATGGAGTGTGGCTTAGGACAAGTCACAACTTAAAGGGAGAAAAGGAGGTGTCCCTAGAAAAAGCAACTGTTTAATTTTTAGAGTTCTTATGTGATTTTCTCCATTTCATCAGTGGCATTCAGCCCTTCTCTTTCTCATTCTTTCTCCAGCCCAAGGGGTTTCGGCGTTACTACAGCTCCCCCTTGCTCATTCATGAACAGTTTGGATGCATTAAAGAAGTTATGCCCATTGGTGAGTTGGGACATTGGTGGGCTGAACTGGGATTGGAGCAGCGATGTCAGAGTTAATGGCTACTGTTCTCCCAGGCCTGTGAAAACCATGGGGTGTGTTTGTGCATTTGTGTTGGTGGCTGATGGGGTTATGATTGTATATTTTGCTGAAAGGGAAACATAAGGTGGAGCAAATTCTGCAGGAATATTCATCTTCTCCATGATGAATCTCAAACCACACCCAAGTTCCTAAGGCTACCTCACCCACCAGCAGCACGGTGGAGTGGAGAGAGCATGGGGTGTGGCATCCCACAAACCTGGTTCAAAGCCCAGCTTCCCCACTGACCAGTGTGCATCTGAACAACCTACCCAACCTGTCAATCCTATAAAATGAGAACCATAATAGCTGCTTTTCGTAATTGTTGTAAAAAATAAATTTAAATTATAGACCAATGCTGGGAAGGCACTCAATGAGTATTAGTGATTCTTTAATGAGGACAAAAAAAATGCCTTACACATTTAGATGTTTTTTGGTTTGAATTTATTTTTTAACAATATTGTTCAATGTACTTCTATTTTTTTTCTCTCAAAATCTCTACATCAGTGTTTGCCTCTTGGCAGGGGTAAGGGGGTGAGTTTTAAACTAAAAATTTATAAACTGAAAAGTTTGGCATTAGAATTCATGAGGCCTGGGAGGGTCAAATTCTTCCAAAAACACTTGCTTCCTACAGCAAACTTTGCATCTCGAGGCTTTGTATCTGGGAGAGCCAAGCCTTGCACTAGAGGGAGTAAAGCTGGTCTCTGGGGAGAAACTGGAGATTGGCGTCCTGAGGACAGATAACAAAAGAGGAAAAAGCAATCCACCAGGAAGTGTTTGGGAGCAGAGGGTGCTGGGTGCAGTGGAGGGACCTGGCAAATGGGCCTAAGTCATGGGGGTCACATATGTGAAGAAAGTTTAACCCAAAAAGTCCATTTTCCCAGGGCGAAGTGGCTCTGCTGCTCAGACCCTGTTTTTGGTGCATTTGAGAGGTGGCACATGATGCAATCCAGGATATGTGATAGGTGATTGGATGCATTCCTGACAGGGAGGTGAGGCAAACTTTCTCTCAGATGAGCTTTCTCTTCCATTGCAGCCTGTGGCAATAAGGTGGACCCTGTCTACGAGACGCTCCGCTTCGGCACCTCGCTGGCTCAGAGGACAAAGAAGAGCAGCTCTGGCAGTGGCTCTGATTCACCTCCCAGAACCTCTGTAATTGTCCTCTTCCTCCCTCAGTCCACCATGGTCCTCTTGGGCAGGGTGGGGCTCAGGCACTGCAGTGTGAAGGGTCCCACCTAATGGATCATGAGGGCAGTTCTGTTGCGAGTCAGGCAGCCTCCGAAAGGGAACACTCTCCATCACCCTTCCACCAATGTTAGATACCGTGTCCATCAGCACAGAAAGGTTACTCAAACAATGGCAGAAGCAGGGAGTCCCAGCTGTGCCCAGTTCTCCCTCTACTTATATCCCAGTTCAGCAATACAGCCATTTCTCACATCTGCTCAGTCCTTTCTCTTTAAGGCAAGGTATACCCTAGGTTTCCCACAAGAACTGCCTGCCCCAGAGGCACTTGACCTGTGACTTGGTGAGGCTTCTCTCCCGGTGACACTCATCCCTCCCACACACCTCTCCCGTGTTTTACCTGACCAAAAGTGAGTGTTCCATGCATCTCTATGACCTGCTATCATTATCCTGCCTCTGGACGCCCCAACCAGAATTTCTAAAAATGCTCCAAGTGCCATACAATTCTACAGCTGAAGGCTACCATCTCTTCTACAAAGAGACATGAAACTTCAATTCACATTCCCAACTGGGATAGCTTGCACACAGTTATCAGTTCCATTGTTGCAGCCTCTGCTGAACTGGGGAATTCTAGGAAAGACAGAGAGAAGCCTTCAAATGGTCTGCCCCACAGGGTATTCTCAACATGAAGTGATTGGGGTAGGTTGTGGGAGGAGGGCAGGCCGACCCCTGCCTGAAAGGGGTTCTCAGGGGCTGAGTTGAAGCATGTCCTTCACTGGGTGTGGGTCAATCAGCAAGATAACAGATTGTTGTCTGTGGTAGATATGTAGGTCAAGTGGGTAAGTAGGTAGGTTTGTAGGTCTTCTGACCAATGCCACATGGGTATTCTAGAAGCCATCTTTAAACTTACAGAAAGCCCTGGTCTTTATATAGCCCACTAACTTCAAAGAGGAAACAAAAATGATTCTTACTCTTTTTCCTTGCTGAACATACAATCGATATTAATTAGTTCTTTCTTTCACTACTCAGTCAGCAAAGATGAATTAAGTGCTTACAATTACTGGCAATGTAGGAGGCAAAAAAGAAGTGGAGGACAAATGGAAGGTTCCAGTCAGGTTGGCAGTGTAGGTAAATGTGGTACTGGAACCTCCCACAACCATATTAAAAGTATGCCTGAACTACAGAACAACCATCATTCAGAACCACCTGAAATATAGCTGAACAGAAGTCCTGTAACTATGGATATAAAGACGAAGGCACATTGAAACTGGTAGGAGGGGCAAAGTGCTGGTTTTATACCCACGTAGTACTGTTAAAAATAAGAAGAGAAATGTCGGATGCAGAGAACCCACCTGAGAAGCCAGAAGTCCTGCTGCATACCAGGTCCCCCGCCCAGGGCTCCAAGGCTGGGAAGAGAAGTCCTTATAACTTATGGTTATGAAAACCAACAGGATTGTGGCTGAGTGAGACAGAGGGCTGCAGAAATCCCAGGCATTCCTCTTAAAGGGCCCACACATGGACTTACCTGAACTTACTTGCTCTGAGCTCCAGCACTGGGCAGCAGCTCAAAAGGTACCAGGGATATCCAGGGGGGAACTGAATTGTCTAACATCAGGATGAGGGATGGATGGGGCAGCTTTTTCCAAGACCGAAGTACTGGCAGTGCCACTGCTCCTTTGCTGAGCCCTCCCCCCACAGAGCCAGCAGGTGGGTGTCATATCTGAGTGTCCATCAACCTGGCTAACACAGTTTGTCCCACACTAGTGATTGCCTGAGAACCCAACCACTCAACTATGGGCCAAACCAAGTCATCTGCAGTGGTTTTTCTGTACAAATGGCCTGTCTTGGCTCAGTCTTCAAACCGTTCTACAATCTCTCAAACAAGCAGCAGCTGGTCTTTGTATGCCCTGTACCTCTCACTAAATGGTCCCAGGCCCAGCATTAGTGGCAGCTGGAGCTAGTTCACTGCTTTGTGTCTCCTAGGCACCTCTAAGCCCAACACAAGTACCAGCCATCTGCAGATCACCTTGCAGCTCATGCAGGCTGGATAGGACACAGGTGGTGGTAGCTGACTTTGGCCTGCACCTCCTAGGAGGCCCCAGAGCCAGCACACCCAGTGGACAGCTTCAGGTTATACTGAAGCACCACCCTCAAAGGTCCACAAGCAACACAAGGGTCAGACTCAGCAGGCACCAGAGAACCACAAAAGTCCTGCTCTATGGGGTGGGCCCCTGCGTAACTGATTTTTCACAGTAGTGGAAGCCAGTCTTCATAGTTGATTGGCCTGGGGGTAAATCCCTCCCACGGATGTGCCAACAGCAATCAAAGCTCAACTGCAACAGGAGGGTGCACACAGCTCACACAGTGGGGAGTGCAGTGTGCATCTAGAGTGCCCAGCTTGGGTGATTAGGGAGGCTGTGCCACTGAGCCTTATGGGACCCCTACCACATAAGGCCACTCTACCAAGATCAAGAGATGTAGAAACGAACACAGAGAGGCTGCCAAAATGAGGAGGGGGAAAAAAAACATGTCCCAAATATAACAATAGAACAAAACTCCAGAAAAAGAACTAAATGGAGATAAGCAATCAACCAAATGCAGAGTTTAAAATGCTGGTTATAAAGATGCTCAATAAATTTAGGGGGAAAATAGGTGAACTAAATGAGAACTTTAACAAAGAGATAGAAAACATAAATATGAACCAGTCAGAAATTAAGAATAGTGAACTGAAATGAAGAGTACATTATAGAGAGTCAACAGCAAAATAGATAAACCAGAGGATCAAATCAAAGATTTGGAAGATAAGGAAGCAGAAAATATCTAATCAGAACAGCAAAAAGAAAAAAAAGTGATGATAGTATAAGTCTGTGTAACAACTTCAGACATACCAACATTTGCATCATGAGTTTACTAGAAGGAGGAGAAAGGGCAAGAATTGAAAACCTATGTGAAAAAATAATGGAAAACTTTCCTACTTTGGTGAAGGAAATAGGCATATAAGTCCAGGAAGTGCAAAGAGATGAAACAAGATGAACTCAAAGAGGCCTACACCAAGACACATCATAATTAAAATGCCAATGGTGAAAGACAGAGAATCTTAAAAGCAAGAATAAAGCAGTTAGTTACTTACAAGGGAGCTCCCATAAGACTGTCAACTGATTTCCAAACAGAAGCATTTCTGGCCAGAAGGGACTGGCAAGAAGTATTCAAAGTGAGGCAGAAAAAGGACCTACAACCAAGATTACTCTAAAATTGAATGACAGGTAAAGAGCCTCTTAAACAAGAAAAAGCTAAAGGAGTTTATCAGCACCAAACCAGTATTACAAGAAGTATTAAAGAGTCTTCTTTAAAAAGAAGAAGAAAAAAACATGAGAGGATCAAAACTATGAATAATAAAATTGCAATAAATATATACCTACCAACAATTACTTTAAATGCACATGGCTTAAATGTTTCAATCAAAAGACGTACGGAAGCTGAATTGACAACAAAATGTGACCCTGACATATGCTATCTACAAGAGACTAATTTTGGACTGAGAGACACATGCAGACTGGAAAGGGATGAAAGAAATATTTTGTTAAAATGGAAACAAGCAAACAAACAAAAAAAACCTGAGGTGGCAACACTTACACCAAATAAAGTAGACTTTAAAACAAAGGCTTTGTAACAAGAGACAAAGAAGGGCCCAGCAATTCCACTTCTGGGTATCTACCCCAAAAAACCCAAAACACTAGGTCAAAAAGATTTATAGATCTATATGTTCATTGGAGCATTGTTTACAATAGCCAATATATGGTAACAACCTAAGTGTGCACTAACAAATGAAATAATAAAGAAGAAGTGATGCATGTATACAATAGAATATGACTTGGCTATTTAAAAAAAATGAAATCTTGCCATCTACAACAACATGATGGACCTAGAGGGTATTGTACTGAGTGAAATAAGTCAGACAGAGGAAGACAAATGCCATAAGATTTCACTTATGTGTGGAGTCCAAAAAAACAAAAATGAACAAGCAAGAGAAGAAAGAGACTCATAGATACAGAGAACATTTTGACACTTGCCAGATGGGAGGGGGTTGGGGAGATGAGTAAAAAAGTTGAAGGGATTAAGAAGTATAAATTGGTTGTTACAAAATAGTCATAGGGATGTAAAATACCACATGAGGAATATAGTCAATAATACTGTAATAACTATGTATGGTGTCAGATGGGTGAAAGATTTATTAAAATGATCACTTAGTAAATTATATAAATTTCTAATCACTGCTCGTACACCTGAAACTAATATAATATGATATGTCTATTGTAATCAAGAAATAAATAATAAATAAAATGAGGTAATCAGACAAAAAAGAAGAAGTAGAGGGCATGGCTCTTTACCCTTAGAAATCACAACTTATTTCTGAAGAACAAACTAAGAGAAGAAAGCTGATAATGGTAGGTTATTTAGCATTTTTATATGTCTTATCCTATCTTTATGCAGAATAAGAATATATCATGTATGTGTTAAGCATTATAATAACTATGCCATGTAAATGCTAAATGCTTTCATAGTAAAGATGAAAAGTGTCCACCTTCAGTAGGCAGTGAAAACAGTGAGGGTGTAATTTGTAACATTTTCATAGGCCTGAGCCTGATGAACTCCCTAGGGAGCTATAAATCAAATCAGTAGTCCCAATGATAATGTTAATTTGTTTACTGAAAAGAGGATAGAAATGGTGCTCAATGCAATGGGAACATACAAAGTACATATGAATAGGATATATATTATATACAAATACATTATGGATGAGTGGTTTGGATAGTAATAATAGCATAAGTAAAGTTCCTAGCACAGGGTCTGGCATAATTGGCCCTCAGTAAGTAGCAGTTGCTGTTTTTTTCATTAAGCATCTAGGCCAGCTGGGATTTCTCCAAACAGGACTTATTAAGTGAAACAAGGTTGTAATCTATTCAAAAGGTCAATATGTTCTCTGAAAAGAGCATTTCCCAGGGCCACCTTTAACACAGTCTATTCTTAGCTCTGTAGGGAACCCCTGCATCACTCCAGGGTTCCACTCTGTTCTGCTCAGCCTGTCTCCTCTGACATGTCCTCCAGCCACTCCTGTGTTGGAGTGTCCCCAGGGGTCTGCTTTGGCTTGGGCTTTGTGTTTTATGTGCTTTTCCTGATTACCTTTTACACATTCCTTTTGTCCAACCATCATCTGTCTCTAAGCTGGTGCCTCCCTGAGATATTTCCTGCGTAACATCTTTTCCAAATGCCAGACCAGTTCTACAGATCTCTCAAAATCGGCATGACCACGCAAAACTCATGCTCCACTGGTGAGGAGCTCCTATAATTCAGAACTCAGGATCCCTTCTCTCTATGCCCATGGTTTGAAACCCATATTCTCTCATGCAGATTATTACAAAGGTACTCTTCCTTTTGAGTCTACTCTTAGCAATACCTCCAGATTTATCATCTCTCAAACAGAGACTTGGTGCAATTAAAACACTCTATGGATTCTCTTAAGCCCCAAATCTTTAGCAAGACAAATGAGGCCTGTCACTACCCTAAAGATCCTCCTTCACCTGAACTCACCAAGCTTTTCAGACTCTGCATACCTTGGAGCATGCTGTTCCCCCCACTTGAAATTCTTTAAAACCCAGGTTGGTTTTTATACAAACTGTGAAGAGCTCTCAGACTCCCCAAGCGTGGTGAATTATTCCTCCCACAAGCCTTCAAAACTTTCTTTCTTATAGCATCTAGAGCATTGCACTGTAATTTTCTGCTTTTACATCTTTTTTCTAAACTAAACGCTGAACCTCTATACATCAGGGCCCCATTCCTTATTCATTTCATTACACCAGTGTCTGGCTCTTAGTGGGCACTGGGGAAATGCTTGATGAATAGGGAAGAATTAACAAGAAATTCTTGAAGACTGACCACAGAGCCCTCGGGGAGTCACACAACACCTCTTCCTCCTGCCCTCAGCGCCAGGCACAGTTTGCCATTCTGGTTAGCAGACCCTCTCCAGTCGTTGAGCCTTGCCCACACCCTGCCTCTGCCTCTACGCAGATAGCAGCTCTCTTCCCGGTCTGGGTTGGGCACCCCTTCCCTGAGTTCCCATAGCAACCAATTTATTCATCATAATGTTCTGTATTGCTTGGAAATCTTCATGTTTTTGTTTCATTTTTCTCTCCCGCAGTGCCTTCCTCAACTAGACTAAGCTGCTGAGTAAGGACTCTTATTCACTTACTTCTACTACTTTATGCCACTGATACTCAAACTTCAGTGGGTATCAATGTTCACTGAAGAGCTTTGTAAAAATATGAAGGCCATGTCCTACTTTAACAAGCCTGGATTCTGTATGCATTATTAGCTCTCCAGGTGATAGGTGATTCTGATACCCTCCAAAGTTTGACAACCTCTGACCTATACCGTTCCAGTCTTTGTATATATAGTCTCACTAAGTATGTGGTGAATGAACGAATGAGTTAGTGAATGAATGAACACCTTCCTAAGTCAAACTCTCTAAAATTCTAAGTTGAACCTAAAACCAGCCATGCGTTCAATCAGTGGTTCTCAATGTGTGGTAACTGGATCGGCAGCAGCATTGCCTGGGAACTTGTTAGAAAGGCAAACATGCATTTTCCTCTCAGACCTCCAGAATCAGAAAATCTGAGGGTGAAGCCCAATGATCTGTGTTTTAACAAACACTCCAGGTGACTCTGATGCACACTAACATTTGAGAATCATTAAATCAAATAAAGGACTTAAGTCTATTTCCAAGAAACCAGCCCTGCCAACCCCTCCTCTTTCTTCTTCATATTCTCTTGTTCTTGCTCCCACTTGTTCTTACTCCTTCTCTGTGTGAACAGCTCTTGAATCACACATTCATGCTTGATCTGAGGTCTGGAGGTTCAAAAATGCCAACCATGTCCCTAACACCACGGACCACATTCCATCTCCTTCCTCGGGAGAGTGAGGAGGACCAGCAAGTCATTTCCCGCAAAGCCCCACGGAGCTGGCCCTTGGCCTGCTGCCATCCCTTCTTTGCAAGTCAAGACTTTTTCTAGATACTACTCAACAATCCAAAAGATAAACACAAACAGCACTGGCCAGAGTGGGGAGAACTCTGTGCACTCTGGCCTGTATCCTGACCACCCGTCTTTGGTGTGAGCCTGTATATCCTCATCCCTCTCTCGGCCCACACATCCGCCAGGCTCTGCTGAGGCAGATGCAAAGCCGGGCAGGGAGGCAAGAGCAGAAAGGAGGCTTCTCCAGGGACAGCTTGACCCGTCCACATGAGCCTCAGGTGGCCACTCCTGTAAAAGCTCTGCAGAACTGCTGAGGGGGAGACAGCCTCAGAAACACAGGAGCCAGTGACCCTTTTAGCCTCCACGTTTTGGGCTCCTGCTAAGAAGCAGCAAGACTGTTAGGGAGACAACTTGTCCAGTTTGCTTTCATGTCTAAAATAACTTTGTTTCTAGCACTGTCTGGACCCTACAGGCCGATTTTACGGTCAAAAAGCATAGTTTTCTGAATGTCAAGGAGGTGTCTATTTGTCATAGCCCACTTAGGCTTCCTGGCACTGGTTCCTTCAGTAAAGGTTTCCTGGAATTTTGCTCGGTGACAGCATTGTTCTAAGACCTGCAGGGAGACAAGGACAAATCAAATTGTGCTGAAATATCTGTCACTTCACTCCTTCCACTCCTTCCCCGGAGCCCCACTTGCCTTGATGGAGGAAAACAGAAACAATTGATTGGTACTTTAAAATGAATTCACTTCCTTCCTTCAAGGGCAAATGATAATGAAAACCGGTCTCTTGCCATTCTTGCAGTACTATGTCCTAGAGCTAACATATTCCCACATAGCAAAGCTCGGTCCCGCGGGTTGATTTTCTTCCCGGGCTAGAGAGGCATTTGCTTTACGTTGTTGGGAAATCACTGCCTGGCTGTTTCTAAATTGTTATGTTTCCTTTAATGGTCTTTCAAATGCTCTAGAATGCAAAAGGCTCTACGGCTTTGAGAAGGCCTGCCGAAACTAAATTCAGAAAACTCTGGGAGTTGGCTGGCTAGCTTATGAATAATCATCAGTTTCATAAGATTAAATTAATATAATGGCAACCTTTGTTCAGCAATAGTGAGATTCAAAGGAGCAAAATGCAAGTGACTTAGAGGCCCGGTGACATTTACTGTTTTTCTTATTCCTGATATATCATGAAAATAAGAATGGCTGAAAAAAATCTTAAAGTTAATTTTTTTTGTAATAAAGATTAGTCTCTGAAGAGTTCTGCTAAAGTGCTCTAGAGCTAATTAGGAGAGGTAAGAAGGGAAATGTGTTCTTCTCTGATAAGGAAAGATAAGTAAAATGTTTTAAAAATATGACTCTCCTTTGAGACTCCCTAAATTCCTCTTTTATGGAGCCAGGCAGATCGAAGTGGGAGCCTCTGACCCTTCAAAGGAGACAATGTGAAATCAGAGATGTGCTAGTAAATGTTTAACCACCAGCTGAGGCTGCACCTAATGTGTAGCATCTGCCAGTTTCCATGGTGTAAATACCCCTCCCGTGATCGGGTTTAAGCTACCAGTGGTGAGGACTCCAATGGCTCGCTCCAGCACACCCCTGGATGGACCACTGTGTTTATGAGCGCAAGCTCTGGAGACAACTCCTGGGGCTTGAACCCCAGATGGCCCTTGTCATCTGTGGGACATCAAGCAGAGTTACTAATTCTTGCTGGGCTTTGGGTACCTATCTGAAAAATAGGTCTACCTAGGATTATTGTGAAGAAAAAATTAGATGATATATATATAAAGAATCAAAAACCATTACCACGTAGAGTGCGATTACTATTGCTATTGTTGTTTTGTATCCTAAATAGAAGAATTACTATGACTTCTCTTACTCTAAAAAAAGGGCAAAAAAAACTGTACTTGAAAAGTAACTAAATAAATTTTTAAAAAATTTTTAAAAAGGGGGGCCAAAATAAGTATTACAAAAACAATTGATTTTTTTGTAGCAGTGGAGTTTTTAACTTGTAACCAAGTAATGCATCCCTCAGTAGTGCATCTCTGTGATTAATACTTAAAACTCGCCTATAGAGAAAGCTGTAGTTGTATCGAAAATTTTAATTCACAGGACATGAGCAGGAATTCTGATTTCTCTCTGTTGTCTCTTCCTGGGAAGAAGCCTAACTGTGACCTATTAGGCAGCTCATCCAACACGCATTGAATACCTACTATGGGCCAAGCCCTGAGCCTGCCACAGATATCTGAAAAACAGGACAGTGCCCATGAGGGAAAACACAGCCTCTCTGAAGTTAGCCAAATGGACAAGAAAGCAGTGATTGGATTCTTAAGACAGTGTCATGCAAATTCTACCTCAGTCGTTCTACTGACATGGAAATCTCTGTTCAGTTGACCCACTGACAGGACATTGCTCATTCCATGCTGTCCCCTCTTTTCTCCAAGACATCGGATCTCGTCGAGGTTCCTGAAGAAGCTGACGGGCTTGGAGACGGGTACGACCTACGGAAGCGCAGCAACAGCGGTAAGTGAGGGAATGGGGAGTCGGGCCCCAGCACAAATGTGAATCACATTAGTCCAAGTCAGCAGGCAGAAAAGTAGGTTTCCAGTCCTCCTGCTTCCTCTGCTAGCTAGCTCAGGAATTCAGCCTGGGCAAGTGCTCAACATTCTGGAGAGCAACTGGCCATCATTACTGGTGGATTTCAGTGATTTGAGTACAATGATCCCTGAGTTCTGCTGCCTGAGTTCTCATGAACTCCTGGACTTAACTATAATGGGGTTTAGGAGTCACTGCCAGGACTTTCTGATAATGTGTCATACCCCCCACTAACCTACATAAGACCAACAAAGCCACAGAGAAGCTACTCCACGCCACACCGGAAGGACCTCAGCCCAGAGGGGTGGCGGGCCACATGTGAGTAGCAGCCTCACATGTGGCTCCCTCCCAGCAGGGACAACTAAGTCTCCAGGATGTGCAATCTAGCCCAACATTCCTTATTAATATCATTTAACTTTCTAATAGCTTAAGCCCTAGTACAATAATTTCTAAAATAGTTATTAAATGATAACTACATACAATTGCTTGCTAACATTAAGAAAGAACCACCTCTTAAACCAGAGCTTAAGCAAACATAACCAGCCTCTTATGAATGCATCCTGCTGAGCCTCTATAACATGAACAACTACTTAATCTCCACGCGTTTATTCGGAAAACATTTATGAAGCATTTACTATCCCCAGCAAAGGGACCTACATCACTGACGCTGTCCTCAGGCCACTCGTAACCTAGCAAGGCTGCATGTCCTGACTTGTGTCATTTACTGGGCTGAGTGCATCCTCAAGGCAGAGGTTGCCCCTCCCGACTCTCATGCCTGTGTGGGAAGCGTGGGAACATACCCCTTGGGTAGGTTTTCCACTTGGCAGTCTGCCCTGCCTTTTCCAGACTGGAAGCAACATCTCGTAGCTGCTTTGTCAGCAACTATCTTACAAAGCATCACTTTCGCTTCCTCAGTCCCAGGAACCCATGTTCATCTCTTCTCTAGTTAAAGCTGTGCTGCTAGGAGTCCCACAAGGCAGCACGCACTTAGCTCCCCCCGTGACTCTCCTTGCTAAACAAGCACCAGCATTTGCACAGCCCGCCTTGCCAAGCCTGCACACATCTGCTAAACCATGCTTCGAGGGGAAGGATTCTTTGCATCACATGGGGAAACTGCACTTTGAGTCAATGCAAACACTCACTGAGCACTTAGCAGTGCCATCAGAGAGACAAACTAAAGAGTGCCGATGGTCAGGGGATGCTCACAACAAGCAGTAACATGGCAGGACTGTCCCAGCCCACATCTGTCCAGCATTGCAGGTCCAGCAGCTGAATTTTGTCAGCAACCTCGGGGTTCTTCAGCATCTGAGGAACAAACTCACAAGAGACTGGGATATAATCCAAACATGCCTGCGTTTTAATGCTTCTGGGTCTGGTTAGCTGCTCTGTTCCTGAGTCTGACTTCTGCTTGCACTCCTCACCAACATGAGGGCCTCCTCATCACCAACCATGCTGGACACCTTTGGTCCCTGGCCCCTCCTGGCTCTGGTGGCAGACTACTGGACTGCACCTGGTGAACACGTGGCTGTGAAGCAGTGACCTAGCCTCTCTCTACCTCTGTTGACTCATCTGTAAAATGAGGATAATCATATCACCAAATCTATAGGATGTCGTGATCTTTAAATGAGATAATGAATGTAAGTACCATGTATACACTGATCACTGAAACCCCATTTCCAGGACCAGGCTTCTTTGTTGCCTCTAGACACCTACAGCCTCCTGGATATGGCCATCTGAATGGGGAATAGGCATCTCTAAGCTAACACTGGATTCCTGATTACTTCACCCACCTATCCACCCATACTGGCTCTTCCCGGCTTGCCCTGCTCAGTAAATAGGAACTCCCTTCTATTAGTTGATCAGGCCAAAACTTGTGGCAGCAGCCTTGACTCTCCCTTCTTCTCACACCTCACATCTAATCTGTCAACAGATCTTAGCGGCTGCTCTTCAAAACCTTGCCCAGCCTGTGTCTTCCACTTGCCTCATTCATCCTGGTCCAGCTCTCCTGATGCCGTTGTTCACCTGTGCCCTTAGTGGTTACGGTCTTTATATTGGCCCTTGGGGTTTCTTTACTCAATGAGGGGTCTTCATAGGATTTATAATGTGAAGGAATCATCATCCCTATAGGAATCACCAATACGAAGCACAGTTGCTATTAAGTCATCGTAAGGTCATAAAGTGTCAGAGATGCCATTTAGAGCCTCACTACTCCAAGTGTAGCCCATCAGCTTCAGCCTGGGCACCACCTGAGAGCCTGTTAGAAATGCAGAATCTCAGGCTGTTCTAGAACAACTGCAGAATCAGAATTCATATATGAATCTGTGACAGGAATCCCGTTAAAGTTGGAGAAGCAGGATTAGAAGTCATGGAGCCAAACTCCTCCCCTCCAATACAAGTACACACACAGATATACACACACCACATACCATTAGAGAGGGAAACTAAGGCACTGAGTAATACACTCAAAGACTCAAAAGATTCACCATCTTTTTATGTTAAGGGGACATTTTTACACACTTACTCAAAGAAATCTGTGAAAAGAACCTAGCAAGCAATAAACCTTTAACAAGCTTTGCAGATATATTAGCCATTCCTTTGATTAGTAGTTGCTTTCTTTATAATGCACCCTTGGAAGCAAGAGAGATTAATAATGCAGCAGTTTGTTTCAAAACATTTTCTTTGATTAGATTCAATCCCTTGTCCATGCAGTTTAAGAAACAGCATAGGGCAAACACCCCGCTCAGGAGCCCTGGTTGCCTCTAGTCTTCTCAGCATTGTGGTGAGGATGGTGCTGGCTTTTCAGAAGCAGCACTTGGTTTCCAGGCTCAAACGGTTCTGCACTACATGTTTCCTTTATGTTCTGAGACAGGCACAGTGCACACGGTTATTACTTCTGCCTTCAAGTGGTATGTTGTCCTGGAGGAATAGTTCCAAAGCCACCTTAGAAGAGGGTGCAATTCGTGCTCATGTCTTTACTGTTAAGAGTGCAGTCTCTGCTTTCTCTTCCTTGAGGCTCTTGGGGAGGGTCTAAGTGTTTCTGGTTGTTGTTTTCAACACCATTTCTGGATGCATCAAAAATATACAAGGGGAGAGCCGCTGGTCTTCACCTTTGCTTCAACTGCCAGACACTCCACTGGAAGCAAGGTGGTAAGCAAAGGGAGAACAAAAATCTAGGCTGCCTATTTAGGCTCAAAATGCCAGATAATGATGTCAATAACTGCCTTTGATAATTGTATTTCAGTCTAAGTGTATGTGATCATAACTTTCCTGGAAGAAAAGTAGAGGGAAAAGAACATAAGCAAGACAGATTCCTAGAAATAGTCTTTTAAAGGGACTGGGTTAATCACATTCACTTGAGAATGTTACACAGCCCAGTAGAATCTGAGGCTGCAATAAAGCCAAGGAATTTTTGCCCAGGAAGGAAAGTGGCAAGCACATATTTGTAAAATTTATTCTTGCCTTTAGTATGCACTGGTTCTGTATCTCAAGTTTTGAGTTGTCACCAAAAGAAAAGGGAGCAAATATTTTAATGGCTCTCTTGGCAGATGCTCCTGGTTCTGGTCCCCCTCCAGTGGACAATTCCCAAATTACAGATTCAAATATTACATGTGTTTTTATAATACACAATTAGAATCTAGACCATTTGAAACCATATCGAGGGTCCCAGAGAGTATTACACCCAGTGAAACAAGTCAGACAGAGAAAGGCAAATACCATCTGATTTCACTTATATGTGGAATTCAAAACAAACAAAATGGAAACAAACTCATAGATACAGAGAACAAATTGATAGTTGCCAGGGTAAATGTATTGAGATGTACAAATCGGTAGTTATAAAAACAGCCACAGGATTATAAAGCACAGAAGAGGGGATATAGTTAATAATATTGTCATAACTATGTAGGGTGTCAGATGGGTGCTAGACTTACTGGGTGATCACTTCAAAAGTTATACAAATATCTAATCACTGTGTTTTATACCTGAAACTAACATAATATTGTATTTCAACTGTAATTGAAAAATAATTTAAAATTTTTTAAGTTACTTTAGGCAAATGTTAAGCAAATGAAAGATTATATGTGTGGGGAAAATGGACTTGAAGATTGGGGGGGAAGCATTACTAGAGAATAGCATCCTTACATGGCCACGTTTACTTCACTGGAAGATATAAATGGTAAACTTCCATCTGCCTAATATGTAGCCTTTAAATAACAGAAACTCAAAGAGGAATTGATAGAACTATTAGGAAAATTGACATGCCCCTTCGTAGTGAGGGATTTTAACATGGCTTTCAGTCATTGGCAAGTTGGATAGACAAAAAGATTCAATACAAACCTAGAGGAACTAAGGACCCATTAGACAATTCTAATTGACTTGAAAAGGACACTCCATCTAACAAATGGACAATTTGCATTCTTTTTAAGACCACTTGGAACAATTATAAAAATCGATTACCTGCTAGGCCACAAGCAAGCTTCATAAATTAATATCATATAGAACACATCTTTCTGGCTACCATAGAAATCAAGTCAAAGGATAAGTGGGAAAACCCATAATCTGAGAAATTAGAACACACTTTTAAAATGCTTGTGTTAAAAAAAAGAGTCCACAATGAAAATTGGAATAGATTTAAAACTAGGTAATAGGGAAAACCCTATACATCAAAACTTGTGGAATGCAGCTAAAGTTGTAACTATTTAGGCTTAAAACTATTTTATTAAAAAAGTAAGAAATGCTAAAAAGTAATGATCTAAGCATCATATTTAAGAAGTCAGAAAAAATAAATAGAATAAGGCCAGTTAAAGCAGTAGGAAGGTAAATAAAGATAAGAGCAGAAATGATTAAACTACCAAGACAGATCATAAACCCTAAGAGTGGTTCTTTAAAAATTAAATTTATAACATTTGGCAATTTTAAGAATAAAATAGAGATCCAAAATTAAAAGCAGTAATAAAAAGAATGAATATGCAGAAATTAATAAATCTTAAAACTCTTTTTAAATGGGCAGATACCAAGAAAAATATCAATGACCAAAGTGACTCAAGAAGTAACAGAAATAGAAAACTTGACTTGGCCTCTAATTGTGATAGAAATGGAATCAACACTTTCATTTTTTGTGCAATGAAAGTACAAGGTCCAGTCAACTATGTAAGTAAATGCTACCAAACATTTAAGGAACAGACAGTTCCAATATCACGTAAGCTCTTCCTGGACAACAAAAAGTAGCAAGAAGAAAGAACAGTAACATCATCTAACTTAGTTTATGAGGCTACTATAATACTGACCTCAAAACCAAAGACAGTATGAGAAAGGAAAATCACGGGCTAGTTTCCCCCTTGAACATGGAACAGAAATCTGAAACAAGATCTTAGTAAACTAAATCCAATAATATATTTGCAAAAGCCAATGCTTAATTACCAAATTGGACATTTCAGGGATGCAAATTTGGGTCAATGTCAGATAAGCCAATTATGTAACTAGCTGCACTATCGGGATACAGATAAAAAAGTCATAATAATCATCTCATTAGAAAACACACTGGTGGACATGGGCCTCACAGGACTACAAGGCAAAAAAGAAAGAATATAGAAAAGGAGCAGACGCAAGTCCTTTGGAGGTATGGTAAAAACTAAAGATTCATTGTGTGTCTATAGAAGAAAATACTGCTAAATGAAATAAATCATATGGAAAAAGATAAGAACCATATGATTTTACCCATATGTGGGATATAAAACACAAAGCAACAAATGAACAAACAAGCTCACAGACACAGACAACAGTACGGTGGTCACTAGAAGGGGGGGAGGATGAAGAAGTTTCAGGGGGTCAAATACATCCTGGTGGAAGGAGCCCAGGCTTTGGGTGGTGAACACACAATGCAATATACCGATGATATATTGTAGAATTGTACATTTGAAACTTAGATAATGTTTTTAACCAAGTCTACCTCAATAAATTTAATTTAAAAAAGAAAATATGCCTCAATAAGGGACATATTCTTTGAATGCTTGTCATGGATGAAATTAACAATCAAATTATTTTTTAATAAGATTCTGAAATCCCTGTCACCTGCTTTATTTCTGGAGAAGGAGAAAGGGAGAAAATATTCACTTGGACTTGAGGGGCAGCTGACCTGGAAGCAACAGTAGCCACAATTCTATGCCTCTGAGTTTCTTCTGATCCACAGGGCATGCTTAAACTTCCTTGACTAGAGATTCAACAGTCTCACCTTTCCCCAGAGCAAGACCATTGGGATAAAAAAACAAAGAACAACAAACTCAATAGCACCAAATGGGGTGTAACACAGATAATGAGGCCTGGTTTGTCCTTTCAAATGAAATTTTTACACTAAAATGTGTTTAGAAGTCATAGTTGTTTTCCCTCTTTATATTCAAAGAACATGGGGTTCAAGCCCTCCCCTTCCCCCAACAGGGGCATCCCCGTTACTAACCAGATAAACCAACCACCTGCCGGTACCACACGGGACTCTGATGACCAGTGGGGCTGGCCTGGCCCAGCCTGCCCACAGGGACAGGACACAGTGACTATGCTTCCAGGGAGAACGGGTACTGAGGACGTCACCAGTCTGAGTCAAACGCTGTGCTCTGGGTCCAAGATGACTTGTGCGCCCTGCTCACTGCACAGTTTCCCCCCACTGCGAACGGAAGAGTCTTGCAACACCAGTCTCATCGATGATGCCGCATTTCCCTGCTCACATGGATCGTAAAGAGAGTGACTATCATTCCCACAAGGGAAGGAAGGTGAAACTGAGGTGGTGACCTCCAGGAGGTAGCAGTCCTGGTCGGCGCTGGCATGAACATGTTTGTACTGAACAGGAGGCTGCAGCACCCAATGCACTTGCTCCTTAATCTAGGAACTGGTTTTGAACTTGAAGTCGAAGTTCCACATTGGTTACTGTTTGTGCCCAACAATCTGTTTTGAAATTCTTTAATGAGCTGGGCGTGCTCTCTGCAATGGTGGGGTGTGGGGAGTCTCCGGCAGCAAAGCGCTCGTCTCTGTGGTGCAGAGATCAGATGACGCATGCCCAGAGGCAGCGCAGCTTTTCCAGGGACTCTGGTCGCAGGCGCAAAGGCAGAGGAGTCCAGTGTGTAGTGCCTCTGCACAACCTGGTTCAAAAGGCAGCAGTGCAGGTGGCAGTCCAGGCACTCTTACAAATCAGGGAGAAGTTCACAGGGTCCTCAGGGCAGACTGTAGGAGGCCAGCCACAGCCAGATATCCATGGGTACTCTCCTCCTCCAGCCCCGTTCAGGTCTCTGTGCCTCCTGGTTTTCTTTTTTCTGGAGACAGTTCTCTCCCGTCTGGGCATCCATCTCATCATTGCTGTCAATGAAGTCACAGGGCTCCCACAGCCCCAGAAAGAGCTTCCATTGCAGGAACTGGAGAACCTTTCAAGCCACAAAGAGATTTTACTTCTTGCTTGGCAACAGCTTTCTTGACCCAGCCAGACCTCACAACAGCTGGGTCTGAGTTGAAATAGTCCGCCACGGTCACTCATCCAGAGCAGACATCGTGGGCTCAGAACTTGAGTCACTTCCCTCTCTTGAGCACTGCACAGTGTCAGGATGAGGCCAGTCTAGTGGGCCAGGACCCCGGACCACGTCTCGGGCCCCAGAGCCAGTTCCGGGGGCCACGGGCCAGTTCCAGGAGCTCCACGGCCATCGAGCCCCTCAAATTATTTTTAATAAAATAAATGTAAAGAACCAAATATAAAAGGTGTATGATATATGTATCTTGGTAAAACAGTTACCTTTCTTATTTCTTTTCCCTCAGACCAAAGTCAGACTTGATTCTGGAAGGAATGGGCTTTAAAAAGCATTTTGGCACTGTTTAGTTCTGCTTGCAACCGCATAGCTGAAAACACATTTGGGGGCACTTCAAATGACGTTTAGTGTAGTTCACAAAAATGATACCAGATGTCTAATGGATATTCAATATAAAGCTAAAATGAGGTGAAATTACCAAATTGTAAAGCCAGCCCAAACCACTCATTGCGTGTACACCTTATGCAGTTCCCCTTTTAGCGCCAATCAGCAGTTTTCTAGGAAGATTCTCTTTGAGGGTTTTTATTCAAATATTTAATATTCTTTTAGAAGTATCCAGTTTTCTGCTTACGGAATCAAGTATTTCCACCAGGATTTTAGGTACTCACATTATACCAGTGAAAAGTATTGCTGCTTCTACTGATTTTAAACTAAGTTGAGTGGTCAAATATTGGGGCAAATGAGGGCCATTGGATTGGAGCTTCGTTTTCCAGTCACCTAAAAACCCAAGCTTCTCCAGTGACTGCATATTGGTCTCCTAGGGGTAATGGGATTGCGTCCCTAGGCCCTGGAACTGCAAACTGGAGAACAGCTGTTTACCATGCACTGGCTCATTTACAGAGGCTGTTCTGAAGCACGTTTTCTACCCACAGTCATTGAGTTATGGACAGTGGAAGTTGTCAATGCCCTCACTGAAATTGGTGATAGAGCTTCTTGTGGTAGATAGACCTTTCTCTACCTCTACTGATATTTCCTCGATAATCAAAAGGATAACCAAAAGGAATAATAAGGCAGCAATGTGTGATTTTTAAATGTCAAGTCATCTAAGTGGTAGGTTGATTTAGACACCATAACTGTATTGTATAAGCTTGGAAACATCTGCCACCTTTGTGTTTAAAGAGAAGGCACGCAGTGGGAATAAGGCCATGACTTTGGTCACCAGGGTGCACTTGGCTGATAGAACTGGCCAAGGCAGAGCCTTCATACCTGTCAGGGAGCTCCCACAGCTGTGTTGTGGACAGGAAGCTTCCTGCCCAATCTGAGGAGCCTTGTTTTTTATCAGAGGCCACAAAGTGGCTGCTGAAATGCAAAAGCGAGAAAAATGTACAACCAAAGAACAAACTAACTGAGAAACCATGATTTTATTTTTTAATCCAAATAATCACTTCCATGCATTGACAATAAGAGATCAAGGAACTATTATGAAATTTAAAGCTAAAGCTTTAATCTGCAAAATAGAATACAGACATCATTAAGAAACTAGAATCAAGATACTGATATAGGTGAATCCGGTATTTAGAAAAGTAAACTTAAATATCATTAAATAGGGCCATACATCACCCTCCACCCCATAACAATGATTTGATACATTTTACAAAGATGAATGGCACGCTTTCTATTCATGAGAATAGCACTGTCAAATGAGGCCAAGTTGTAACCACACAACTGCCAGGCAATCGAGAGGACGCATGTACAGGGTGTGAGCACGCAGAGAAGGCTGTTCTGAATGTTGCATGGGGAGTCAGGGAAGCGCCACGTGGACAATGGCATGAGAGCAGGGTCACTAAGAGCAAGGAAATGGCAGCGGATCAGAGTGAAGTGCAATCTGTGGTACAGGGAATAATAAGCCACGCCTTTCGAGCATGTTTCCCAAACATGGTGACTGGATTCATAACACTCCTGCTTTCTCTGTCCCCTGCAGTGTTTACGTATCCAGAAAATGGCACTGACGATGTCCAAGACCAAGCAAAGAACATAAACCACCAGGTATTTATGGATGCCACAGAAGGCAGTTTTCACTTCTACATGTATGTTACATGCAAGTAGATATATTCTCCATAGTGTGTAAATTATATAGTGGCATAATATATTGACTATATTTTATAGTATGTAAATATATATTCTTATTTTTATATTCATTTATATATAATTAGAATAGAGTCCCTAGGACAGAATAAACTGATAGAATCAAGAGAATAAAATAAAACATACTTTAGCTTTGGATAGCAGAATAAATCAAATAAGAAGGGTATATTTGTGTATTCTTTTAGTTTTATGTACAGCACATATTTATTGGATTATATATTTAAATATAGTATATAATTATATATTATTACATATTATGTATACCTGTATGTAGTATTATACAATTGTTATATATTATATAATTTTTAATTTATTATATGTAATTTAAAGCATAACATTATATAGAGCATTTCCATTTACTTGGTTAATAATAGTAACTAATATTTATATAACACTTATAGTTCTCTTTATAGTCTACAAATTGAAGATAAC
The DNA here is from genome assembly GCF_021234435.1 of Artibeus jamaicensis. NCBI lineage: Eukaryota > Metazoa > Chordata > Mammalia > Chiroptera > Phyllostomidae > Artibeus > Artibeus jamaicensis. The sequence continues at coordinate 47,055,353 of NW_026521871.1, forward strand.
AATAAAATCTTCCCCACAGGGCTGCTGGGAGGTCATGCTAACAAATGAAACATGCTGCCTGCCACACAAATAGCAGATTTTATTATCATTATTGCAGGGTTTCATAGCTGGTAGATGGTGATTCCATGACATAAACTAAATATGTCTGATGTCAAAATCTGTGCTTTTTGCAACTCATAAAAAGTCCATTTTAGCCCTGGCTGGTGTGGCTCAGTGGATTGAGCACCGGGCTGTGAAGGAAAGGGTTGCCAGTTCAATTCCCAGTCAGGGCACATGCCTGGGTTGTGGGCCAGGTCCCCAGTAGGGGGCGCATGAGAGGCAACCACACATTAATGTTTCTCTCCCTCTCTTTTTCCCTCCCTCCTCTTCTCTCTAAAAATAAATAAAATATTTTTAAAAGTCAATTTTATGGATCACTTCATAAATTATATAAATGTCTAACTATTATGCTGCACACCTGAAACTAATATAATATTGAATGTCAGCTGTAATTGAAAAATAAAAAAAAATTTCAAAACTCAATTTGAGGAACCGTTTATTTTTAGTCACATGTCCCTCTTTCTATAGGGAGCATATTCTCATTCCTGGGGCCAAGCCTGTATCGCCTTTCATGAGTGACTAAATATAAAATATTATTTGAAGAAAATTGTAGTATTTCTGACAAAGACCTCCACATAACTGTTTTCGAATGGTTTGTAGTAAAATCAACCTCATCTAAGAAATTAAAAGTAAAGCAAAACAAACCAATAGTTGAAACAAAAAATAAAAACTAAAATAAGCCCATGGTCTTTAATAATGGTTAGACAGTTTATTCCTTAAGCTCCATATACTTAATTACATTTCATTAACTTCACCAATTTCTTCTTCTCTCAATTTCTTACTTCTTCTCTAATTCTTCTTATACTTTCCCTTTCAGGAACCTCTTCCCAAAGACCCATTACAGATGAACACCTATGTTGCCTTGTACAAGTTTGTACCACAGGAGAGTGAAGATTTGGAAATGAGGTAAAAACATCTTTTAAAGAGAAAAAAAAAAAAGCAAGAGTGAAAGAAAGAAAAAAGTAATTCTATGCAAAAAAAATCATTGAATTTGTGCCACCTCTGGGAACTTTAGAGCAATTCTCAAATTTTACTGCATGCAACGAGCTGAGGGACTGGTTCCCACACGACGGCTGGGCCACTCCCTGCACTTTCTGATTCCGTGGGTCCGGGGTTGGGCTTGAGAAGTGGTGTTTCTAACTGGTCCGCAGGCAGTGCCGATGCTGCTGATGGAGGACCACACTTTCAGAGGCACCATTTTAGCACAGCTGGCGACAGATATGCTAATGTCCGTTTTCATGAACATTGACCATCAGATGCCCTTGGCATCCTGTGGGGGCTAGTAGGGAATCACAAAAATAAATATATTTCGTCCCCAAATGAACATTGATTGAAGAAGTAAGCTAAAACAACTTGTTTCTCCTGCTGGCGTCCGGCATCTTCCCCTGGCTCACACCCTGCGACAGGCTTTTGTTTCAGGATCTGTCCCACTTATGGTCACAGATCCACAGGGATGGTGTAAGGTGAGGTTTGGGGACCCTCAGGAGAGCTGAAGCTTTCTCCTGACCACAGTTTTGGGGCCTGGTGTTTCAGGGGTAACTAAGCTAGAGTCAGCCCTGCGTTCACATCCTCCTTATTGTGTGGCCTTAAGCAACTTATAAACCTCTCATTGCTCTGGCTTCCTCTGGTATAAAAGAATAAGAATGACCTCTTCCCAGAAGGTATTTTTGAGGATGAAATACGTAATGTTTGTGAAGCATAGAGCCCAGTGCCTGGCCATCGTAAACACTCGGTAACTGATAGTTACTACAATTTTTATAATAAGGTGTGTTCACTGGCCTGTCTCTAAGAAAAGGCTTTACTCCCCCTCCTCCATTCCTGGCCCTAAAATGTAAGTCATCTGGGGAGAAGGCGTTGGTGTTTTCCAGGCCTGGAGCAGGATAGTAAGGGCTGCTTCTCTAGTCAAATGGGCCCTTGGAGATTGGTTCTTTCCAAGTCTGAAGAGAATGGAGGAAGAAATTAACACTGAAAACTAGCAGAATGTCAGAGCATCAGTGAAACGGTCCCCATTTTGGGATGGACTCCTTCTGTATGAATGTCAAGTTAGAGCCACCAGTCACCCTCTTCTGATGGCTCCCAGAGGGGTCTGTCTCCCCACCCTAGGGCTGTGCAGGCTTCTCCACATCCTCAGACTTGTGCCATTTCCCAGAATCCCTCTGGCACTTGACTGAATATGGCTTCCCACCTCAGTGACATCTGCCTCTTCTTCTTTTCCACTTTCCCCAAAGCCCCTTAAAAGGGGAGAGCTGCCCCAAAGACTCTAGTTACGCCCTGCTGGCTGGCTCCACGTGCCATTGGGTCAACTTCTGCCAGCCCCCAGAGTGCGGCATTCAGTGCAACTCCACAGCAGATGTGTGTACTCTGCTGCGTCTGGTAACTCCTCCTGGCTCACACCCGAGGTCAGCTTCGTTTCGGTCCTCCTGTGGTCTGCTTCCAAGCGATTCTCGGGCCTTTGCAGAGCAGAGTGCAGGGCCTGGATCCCGGCTCCTTCTGTTTCTGCAGACCTGTAGGCTCTGCTACATTGGAGTTTTCTCCATCACTGAGTAAGAGGGGCCATGCTAAAGTCAGTCCCTGGCTAGAGTTGTAAACACTGCACGAACAGTCTGGCATTGGTGCAGGAGAAGGACATGGCATTTGTCCAGTGGAGCCTCACTCTGTCAGAGGCAGACCAAGCCCTGAAGGTTAGAGCCTGCCTAGGATCCATCACTAAGGTGGTCCCTGCCCTTCAGCCGACAGTCCACACTGACCTTTTTGCTATTGAAGACAAGGATGACATGTGCTTACTTTTCAATAAGTAGAGTGTATTTTGTTCTTCTTGAGATTGTCATTGGGGTATCTAAAATTTTAAATTTACCAACTTCCTATTGTGTGGGTTCTACCATCTTATATTAGAAAATTATCTGGAATAATCAGATAAAAAATTCCTGATAACTATAGAATGTTACTGAGGAATGATGTCTAGCTGCCCCGTGGTGGTCATAACGTTTGGTGCTTATCATAGGCAGCCACAGGCCATTAAAACTCAAATGGTCTGCTCACAAATCCAGCATTTACAGTCTGCTTCCAGGCATACAGTTCATTCCCTGGAGTGAAATGTCTGCATTACACAGGCTGCAAGATTGGAGTGATACATCATACTTACTTTTTTTCCCATTTGCCAAGAGATTCTAGGTTCGCATTTTAAAAGCCAGCTGCTTGATTTAGAATGTGTAAGGCAATGCTTGGGAAGTTGGTATAATTCCGTGAATGAACTGGGGCTTGGTGAATTATCGTTTTCTCCTTAAACCATAAAGTAGAGTGGGAAATCCCTTTGAACAAAAGACCACTCTTACCCACCTGTGTTCTGATGGAGGGGAGCATGCTGGGTAATGTCCTCAGGCAAGAGAACAAAAGAGCAGAGAGTCTGGGGAATGTTAGGAGTGTGAGCTGGGAGGCAAAGAAGGCCCAACTGACAAAACCAACGGTCATAGATCAGAGCAGAGGAATCTCCACTTCAGCGGACATTTATTATATATCTGCACAAGAATAAGGAAATCTTTTTCTGCCAACATCCAACAAACAGTCCAGATCTCCCTACTGACTTCCAGTGGCTCATCTAAGCCCGCCTGTCCTAGGAATGGACAGCACAGAGAAGCTCCACCCTCCCTCCCACACACCTGCTCCCTGGGGTGAATGGTGTCACCATCTGCCCTGACTTCGAGCCAGCCACCAGAGACGTCCCTTTACCCTGTGTCCAAAATGTATCTAATTCAAATTCTACTGGTTCTTTTTGCCTCGAGTCTACTTACTATCTCCATTCCCACCTTCACCTCTCTCCTGGATTGGTGTAGCAGGTCCTACCTGGTCCCTGAGTTCCTAGGCTTACCTCCCACTCCTACCTTCCCATCCATTTTGGGAAGAGAGTACCCAAAGGGGACAGTGTTGTGTTTTGGATGGAGGTTGTCTAAATTTGGAGTAGGAGAAAATGGGTTCGAATCCCAGCTACTCTTACAATAGATCACATTACCTAACTTTCTTTTTTTTAAGATTTTATTTATTTATCTTTAGAGGGAAGGGAAGGAGAGAGGGAGAGAAATATCAATGTATGGTTGCCTCTTGTGCATCCCTGCTTGGAACTGGCCTGCAACCCAGGCATGTGCCCTGACTGGGAATCGAACTGCGATCCCTTAGTTTGCAGGCCCGTGCTCAATCCACTGAGCCACACCAGCCAGTGCTTACCTAACTTTCTGAACCTTTGTTTTCTCATCTTGAAAATGGGGACACAAAGCTGCCCTTACAGGATAGCTGTGATTGAATAAGATGACAATACCTTGTACAGAGTGGTAACTTAATAGTATTCACTCTAATTAGTTCTATTTCTACTCTAAAAGTAGATGCTTTTTTTTTCAGACTTAAGACATGAGAGAAAGAGAATGAGTATCTCACCATGGATTTCCTGAATGTTTAAGAATGAAATGTGTGGGTATTTACCTGACAGGGGTTAAGTCCCTGTGACATCACTCACTAGCTGTGTAACTGCAGGTGCCTGCCTCAGGTCTGCTCACGACACATGTATCTTTACTTAAAACTACCCAGTGTCCTCCTATTTCCCTTGTGTAAAAACCAGAATATTTACAAGGATGTCTAGAGTCTCATCCCTGGTCACATCTCTGCTTTGTGTTCCCCTCACCTCTCTGCTCCATCCACAATGGCCTTTTCCCTTCCCTAGAAGGTCCATACAACCACCTGCCAAAGGATTTGTCTTCCTGTAGTCTGTCCCTCCCCTCTCCCCGCTCCTATCCACCCGCCACCACCATCACACCACACACGTGTGCATCTGCACACACATACACACTATTCCAGTTGACAATCATGCACCCACTGGATCTCAGTTCAGATTGTGCTTTCCTGGTTCAGCTTTTCCTGACACCCCCTACCTGGCCAAGTTCCCTTTTTTATATATTCTCATGACACCGTACTTCTTCCCTCTGAAGCACTTATCTCAACTTGGGTTAAAATGTTTCTAGTACTATTTGGTTAACCTCTCTTGCCCCTACAAACTCAATGAGAACAAATCTGTAATTGTGGTCTTTTCTATCCCTGTAGCATAGTACAGTCCTTGAAATATAGTAGATGCTTAGTAAATATTTGATGAATTAATGAACGAGCACTATGGAAATTTAATGAGCTAATGTTGTACCTGGCATCTATAATGAGTGGGCACATCAAGTACATGGTATTATAATGGAAAATATGAAGGAGGAAGCAAACCAAGCTCAGAGGGGCTATCCAGAACCTATTTCTTAGAGGAGATGGGCTTTGACCCCATGATGAATACTATTTGTCAAGGAGAAACTATAGAAAGCAAAGCCAAAAGGAGCCCATGGTCATATTCACAAGGAGCAAAGGAGTAAAGACCATTTGGAAGAAACCCTTTACTGAACATTCACAAAGAAAAGAAGCCAGGTGCTGTCCCCTTATTCTTAGGGCAGTGAGTACTCCTCTTGGAAGTGCTGTGGTCCCACCACTAGTCTCTAAATGCTCTCTAAAGACAGGCTTCACACAATCTGCTTTGCTACAGTGTCAGTGCATAAACTTCCTTCCTAAATTCATCTATCATTATCTTCCCAAATCCCCAGAGCTCACATACCCTGATGATGCTCTACCTTCCCACTATCATGGGCAGAGAGTTGGAGAGAACAGGTGAGAGGGCAGCAAAATGAAATACCTGGGAGTCACATAGACCTCATCTACCATCCAGCTCAGATCCTCATTAGCTGCATCAATTTGAACACACTGTTTTCTGGGGCCTCAGTTCTCCCCTTCCTAGGGCAACTGAATAGGTAATAAGCTATTTAAAATAAAAGCTGGGATTTCATTCTAAATACAAAGCAAGGTGAATAATATATTTTATATACATTCCGTTCATAATTTGCATATTTCCTAGTCTTCTAAACAAGCTCATTAACACAACCCTAAGGATATATAGTACAAAAAAAAAAACCCCACAGTCAACGACTGTCTCTGGCCATTGAGCACATCCAATGAGGCTTTGTCTAATTGGTTCAGTGACAAGGAGGCTGTGATATCCCACCCCTCGTATTCTGAGTATTTCTAGTTGCTGAAATAACATGCCACATGTATGGCATTTCACTACTGACATAAGAGATGTGATGCTCTCACATGTGAGATCTCTAGTTCATTGCTGATGATTTGTGGTCTCAGAATATTATGGAGCCACCCAGGTTCCTCTGAGTGGAATGAGCTCACACAATAACCTTCTGTAATGAAGGGTCTTAACAATTTCCATCAGTAACCCTTATTATCAAGTTATTTTAAGAGCTCAGAAAATTACACTTTATGGGCTGCCAGCTTAATTCATGAACAAAATTCCTTAAAACACTACTTGAAATACACACTGGAGAACACCGTTATAATCAGTATTGATACATTGCCTCCTGCAGTCCCATCAGCCATGTGTCAAATCATCTACTTGGCTAAGTGGGTGAGCATGTGTGTGTGATATACTTACAGATGCACAATGTGCACATACGTTCCCACATATACACAGTCAGATCTGCACAAACACAGCCACACATATTCATGGGCACACGTTCACACACCCATGCAAACCCAAGTATATATTCATTCACACACACGTATCATTAGCATGAGCTTGATAATACAAGCTTAACTTTTTATTTTTTTATTTTTAAGTACATCTTATTGATTATGCTATTACAGTTGTCCCATTTTTTTTTCTCCCCTTTATCCCCTTCTGCCCTGCATTGCCCTTCCCACCAGCATTCCCTCCCTAGTTTATATGTCCATGGGTAGTACATATAAATTCTTTGGCTTCTCCATTTCCTATACTATTCTTAACCTCCCCCTGTCTATTCTGTACCTACCAATTATGCTTCTTATCCCCTATACCTTTTTCCTTATTTTGCCCCCTCTTCCCCCCTGCTGATTCCTCTCCCTGTGATCTCCATTTCTGTGATTCCATTCCAGTTCTAGTTGTTTGCTTAGTTTGTTTTTGCTTTTTGGGTTCAGTTGATAGTTAGCTTTGCCAAGAAAGCAAATCCTGCCTTCCCTAGGAACAATGGAGCCAGCCCTGTTATCCTCACTGCTTTTGGATTCAGAGATCTGCCAACAAAGTCATAGAGCCATTGCTTATTATTCACACCAACACATCTTTTCAAATTTGACAAGAATTACTATTTTGGCTTTGACGAGTTGATATTATCATATAAGTAACCATCAGATGTAAATAATTCCGAGTAAACACAAACCCCTAAACATCTTAAGAACTCTGAAATAAAAGATCCAGAGTAAATGAAAGACGCAATGGTTCAGATACACCATATCATGCCTGTTCCAAAGAACACATTTTGGCTTCCCACATCTAACTCATTTTCATTTTTATTAGTTCTCCTGAAAAATATTTATATGATAATGGCCATGTTTCATAAAGGGGGGGAAAACTTTATGAGCCAAGAAAGTGAAAGCAGGAACTGCTTTCTTAAATTCTAAGAAAGACACAAATTAATGGCCACTTCAGTGTATGTCACCTGAATTTGGGGGGGCTTCAAAGAAATACCTATCCTATTTTGTAACCCTGAATGAGGATTTAGATTCTTGAATAACTAGACTCTTCCCTAGAAACAGGGAGCCTCAGATTTTTCCATGGGTGAGTCTGAATGGAACCAGCCAATCCTTTGTCTCATTAGCTAGTGTTTGTTAAGAACCTCTCATTTCATTCTGATCTCCTTTGAAGCACCATTTGGTTGAGTTAAAACTGATTTTAACTCTTGCATGGCTGTTCCCAGGATTTGTTTCATCTGTTCATCACAGAGTGAATATACACCTGCTCCCTAACCATCCATAGGCTCAGTCCTCAAAAAGCTCATGTGGACATTGGGCTGGGGGTGTGGAGGTGGGGGGTCAGAGAGTAGACAAGATGGTACACTTCAGCATGAGGTCTCGTGGTGGGCAGGCAGTCCAGGATGCTGCCACAGCACCTCAAGGGGGCAACATCCCAGCAGCCTTGGCAAGTCAAGGAAGGCTTTGCAAGAAGGTGGCATTATAGCCATACCAGGGCTTCAGGAAAGGGGACATGGAACTTGTGCAGCTTGCTAGTGAGCAATCATTCCCTCTCTACAGTGAGGAAAGGACTAGAAAAGAACAGGTCAAATAGCAGGACAAGAGGATTACATTAAGAGGTCCCAAATGGGAGGTATGGGTGGGAAAAGCACACGCCATTACAAAAAGAGGTGGTGCATAATCATTGCAGGAGCAGGGGCAAATTTAGATAACTACATTCATTCCAGTCTTCATTCTGAAAAGACTGCCTTAAAATTCAGTAAAGTATAGTGAATGGACAGTTATGTGAGTTCATATTCAAATGAGACAACTTATGGTTCTTTACATCTTGGGGGATAAGGTGGGAGTTCTACCTGGGTTCTGCCAGGACTCAGAACTCACAGGTAGAAAGTAGATATCGGGGCTACAAACCAGGGAGACAGACTCTGAGTCCACTTGCCTTTCTCTTACCCCGACCTTTCCATCCTTCATTGATTGTGGCAGTTATCCTCTCTGATAAGGTTGACAATTACATTGAAATGAGCAGATTCAGACAGTGTATTAATTCATCCCATGTTAGAAGCATTCACATTGCTTCTTATAAGTCTATTAGGATTGTGAAGCTTGTGTATAAGACCAGGACACTTCTGAGCTATAAAATGTGTTCATGAAAAGTCACTCTTCTTCAGGGATAATTTTATTTTAATTAAGATAAAATCATGACTCCCATACAAATATAAAATAAACACATCATGTTGAAATTTTCATTAGACTCATTAATTAATGAGAGAACCAGTAACGTGTCACATCTGGTTTAAAGGAGAATTCAAGCAGCACACATATGTAGGCAATTGGGGGGTGTTGATGTGAATTCACAACTACGTGCAAAACTGGTCAGTATTCACAAGGTAATAATTGATCATATTCCATCAGACATGATTCACTTGCATTTCTACAGACAAGAATCGTTTGTGTTATCATCGGTTTTCTACAACTTGCGGATACAAAAAATAATAGCTCAAAGACATTGAAAGGGGGATGTCCTGGGAGGGTGGGCTGGATAGATACCCAGATCAGTAGACCTTTTTGCCCATTTCAAAGTCCTTCACAATTTTCCCTGACATCCTTTTGTGTTCTTTCAGCAAATCTGCTGGGCTACCCGAGTAAGGAGTATATTACAGAGGAGAAAACTGTGGCTAGGATGGGTCAGTCATGCTTGTTAACAAGCCCAAGAATCTCCTGGAGAAAATTAAAATAGAGATTCCTGGGCTCCACCAAAGCTTAGCGAGTCAAATCCCATTTGGAAATATGTATGTTGAATGTTTCCCTAGATTCTGATTATCTTCCAGATTTGAGAACAACTGTGACTTATCAAATAATACATAGTGGGCCAGTGGCAGACTCAAACCCAGGAGGCAGTTTTCCTGATTCTCGGTCCTGAGGCTCAGTACACTGGTCTTCATTGGATTTTTGGCCTGTAACTTTGTGATGATGCCCTTCACTCTGTAATGCTTTATACACCTGCCATAATGTAAGGAGAGCCCTTGAGACAGAATAAGACAATAAGACTCCCTCTGTGTCTCATTTCCATTCTCTAAGTACATTACTGCTTGGCAAATGCATCAAGTTAATTAAAACTAAATGTAATTCTAATGCACCAATTTGATTTAAAAATAATCTTCACAGTCACCAGGACATCAAAATTCAATTAAGGCTATTTGAGGCAAGTCTCTGATGCATATTACGTTTGGATGCTGCTCTGTGTCAAGAAACCCAGATCTTCCCAAATGTCACTAATGTGTTTAGCAGCCTCTGTCTCACTCAAATGCCTCTTTCAATTAGGTTCTGGAGAGCGTGATCCATGACAGTTCAGGAACACTCACCCAATCCCATCCAACCAGCCCTTTAGCCAGATGCCTTTTCTTTGAGCTGGTCTCTGAACTTGGGAATGTTCAGACAGTCTTCTGAATACCAGGCTTAAGACAGAATCAAATTGTGCCATTCCAGAGTTCCTTGTTACCTACCTGAGTTCTCAGATTGTGAGAGGCTCTGGACCAGGATTATGGAAAACAAGAAATGGGTCTCAGGGAAAAAATAAGAGACAGATCGAAGATTAATGGAGCAGTTTGGCAGTCTCCTTTTCTCTGTTCCCCTTAGGCTGATTTTCCTGGGCATCTGTTTTGGCTGAGTGACTATGGTTGCTGTAAGCTTCATTTGTAATTCCTTTCGCATAATGAATGGGAAAGGGTGAGAAATATTAAAGATATCTCAAAGTACTTGCAGAGAAAAATGGGTGGTTCTGATGCATTCTCACAAGGCTTGGGTGGTACAAGAGGCACCCTGAGCTAGCGATGTTAGTGATGAATTCAAACCCTGCCTATTAGTGATGAAGTCTCTCTGAACCTTCTTTCTCATGTGAAAATACATGTCATTTCCACTTCACACAGTGCACATTGCTGTCCCCTTTGCAACTTGGCTGTCAAAATCTTCAACTTCTTTATTGCAACCAGCCCCTGGATGGCAGAGTACTAGCTCCAGCCCCCCAGCCTTGCCATACCTTTGTGGTCACTACCTGCCATGGAGGGGTAAGAGGTATAAAGAATGGAAAGGGAAGAAAAGACTTTTTCAAAGCTCTGAATTACACTAATTATTAGTGTCTGAAGCCACTAAAACCAAGAGTCCAAGGCTATTTTGTTAACCAACAACCTCTACCAAAAACCTAACAGAAATGCTCCATTAAAAAGAAATAATCATTAGATCTCCTAATTTCCAAGTGAAAAATTATGAGGAAATTAGAATTTGTAAACCCTTACTGTATATCAGTCACAGTGTAAAGACTTCCACTTATACATTCTTATTTAATCCACACGGCAACTTTGCAAAATAAAAATAGTCATTATCTATTCGTTGTGCATAGTATATAACTATATGTATACAATGGAGGTAGCTGAGTCTTAAAAAGGCACATATGTTGGGGGTTTTATACAGGGTCAGTTTCCCATTTGTCTGTGCCCCCTGGCATGTTTCTCATTTAGTGATCACACTGACTATAAATTACCAGTTCCCAGGGCTTTCCCCTTTAAGATCACAAACATCTTAAGAGCAACGGCTATGTCTTAATAACAATAATAGCCACCATCTACTGTGGGCTTGTCCAAATGTGCTTTCCAAGTGTTATCTCACTTAGTCCTCAAAAATATTGATGAGATAGGTACTATTATTATCTTCACCTGACCGATTCAAACAAAAAACACTGATGCTAAGAAAGATCTTTCATCTCCTAGAAAGGTTTAGGGCGTGCACTCAGGGCACGCCCAAGACCTAACCTGTCATAAGCATTCAAGAAATACGTGTCATATTATTTCCTCCAGCGCAACAGGCAGAGATGGCAGGATAAAGAAAGACAAATGTCCTTCGTATCCAAAATATTCAGTATATCCAAAACATTATGAAAGCAGAGAAAGCCCAGAGAAGCCTGCCTTGTCCACATGCTTCCAAAGGAGGGCCGATGTGAGGGCTTAGGTTGTCCCAGAGAGCGGAGATGGTGGCTCTGAGGAGCAGTGTCCTCAACACAGGGGTGTCAGGGACTCTACTCTTAGGAATCTGTGCTCCACGTGAGGGATAGAGAGAAGCTGTGTGGGACAACTTACACTCCAGGGTAAGTTATCCTCTACCCTCCAGGAACTCCCACCCATAGAAGACCTCAGGGTCTTCATAACGCCCTGCAGAAGACTCCCCTCTAGCTGGTTGGGCTCAGCAAGGACTGCGAGAATGAACCCAGATAGGCAATCATCAAGCTCACATGCAAATACACATGAACACACAGATACACTCACAAAGAAACTCTGTCCTTTTCACCATCAAACCATAATCCTACAGTTAGGTTTTGTTTTCTCATTCCTGCTCTTGTTGACAGTTCACAGTTCCCTCATCATTTTGAGGCTTCCTATAAATCATGATATAACCAAACTGAAACTCTTCCTCTGGGCACCCCAAAATTTTCCTGAGCAAACAAAAAGAAGAGGCCAGCTATGGTGCTCTGATCTATCTGCACAGAGTAGTAAACTGATGCTTTCATTGTTTATGAATTGTGTTATACCTTGTATCATGCCACACACACGCACACAAATACACACACACACACACACTTCTGGCTTATAGTACAGTCAGGATTTGTATCTAAATGTAGGATGTTCTGATTAAATTAAGCAAAAGTAACCTCTTTAAATGTCTGGGGGCCTGACAAGTTTGTCCACAAGAATCTGGAAATAAAGACAGAGTTAAAATCTACGCGTAAGAGTAGATCAGAAACATCAAGTCATCTGAAAGAAAGAGAATGGTTGTTAGAACTGACCCGGATTTTCCTCTAACATGCTCGGAGTATGATAACCTGAAATAAGGAAGAATTGTTCCGTGGAATAGGACTTGGTCCACCACAAAAGCATGAGACAATTTGGGGCAGAGAGTCATGTGCTGGCCAGTGTCCCTCCTAGGACTAACCAGGGCAGGGAGAACTTTAGACATGAGACTTCCACTCTTCTGGGAACAACAGCAAGGTTCTCCTTACGTAGAGCAGGTGGGCAGAGTGTTTGGACTGAGTTCTTTGATGGCAGGACAGAGAACCCCAACAACACAGGGAGGAGAAGAGAACTAAGTTGAGGCCTGGTTTGAGAAGAGAACTCCCAGCTGGGAGAACAGGGCTGCCACCAGGGCCACACAGGCCTGCATCTAAGATTTCAGGTAAACAGCAGGCTGGAGCTGCCGGGCAGCTTAGCTACGGCCAGCTGCTGGGATCATCTAGGTTTACCAGGCTCCCTGTGAATTTGCTAATTTGAATAATTTCACAGACTCTGAGGCATAAGAGCTGTCCCTACTGGTCTGGTGTCTGCCCCACCCCACCCCTTGCCAACTCTGGGCAATTAGGGCTGGGGGCAGTGCACTGTGGCTGGAGTTTGAGAGCCCAAAGAGAGGTGGTTGGAGTGTTGACTTAATCAACTCCTTAAAGGAAACACCCATAGTTTCAAAACTGAGTCAAGACACATGAAAAATAAAAACTAAAACCACTATATTGCACAGAGTGGTTTTATTTGCATGCCTACTCAGGTCCACCACCTGGAGCCTAGTGTTGAAAGGGATTCTGATGCAGGCTCAGCAGGGAGCATGCTGAGGCAGGTTGGGGATGCCGGGCAGGAGTATAGGGGCAGCACAATTCCCACTGCTGACTGCGATGTTAGAGAGCTGCATCTTTGATTCAAGGGCTGCCCCCCCTTGAGAGCAAGATCCCCCCCTTGCTGTAGGCAAAAAGAGGCATTGGCCTTCTCCACGGTTTGGCTGGAGCACAGACTAATATCAGGAGTCTGCTCTCATTCTTTATGACAGCATCCTCTTTATTTCCTTCATTGCCCTTAAGATAATTTGCAATTATATATACACATTATATATTTATTATTTATATGTTTATGAAGTGTTTACTATCTACTTGCTTATTATCTATCTTCTCATTAGAATATTAGCTCCAGGAGGGACTTTATTCACCAGAGCATAACCAGGGTCTACTAAACTGGCTCTTTCAGAGTCAGCATTCAGAGTATTTGTTAACTGAGTGGGTAAAAAAAAAAAAAAGAATAGCCCTGGCTGGTGTGGCTTAGCTGGTTGAGCATCATCCAACAGCCAAAAGATTGCAGGCTCACTCCCTAGTCAGAGCACATACCTAGGTTGCGGGTTCTACCATTGGTCAGGGTATATACGGGAGGCAACCAATCAATGTTTCTCTCTCATATTGATATTTCTCTCCATCTCTTTCTCCCTCCCTTCTCCTCTTTCTAACATCAATAAGCACGACCTCAGGTGAGGATAAAAAACACACCCAAAGAATAACTGCATGAATGTAACTCTCCTCACCCACCAAGCCATTCTTCTTATTCTGGTGGTGCTCTATTTTTAGGAAAAGACAGAATCCACATCACAACATCAGGAGTACGTCTGATATTTCCCATAAAATTATAGCTTGTACTCCAGGGAGTGCCTTATTCTAACGTGTGGCTTAGTTAACAGGGGTCATTTACGCTGCTGGGACAGTTCACCTCTGGGCACAGCCAAGAGTGAGTCCCCATCTAGACTAGAAAAATAGAGGTTGGATTTAGGCAGCATCTTCTTGCACCCTTAGCACAAGGTGCCTCCCTCAATCTCCAGTTTTGTATTCTACATAAAATTTCTGCCAAGCCATCAGCAAAGTCTTTGTAGTTGATATTAACACATGGTGTCTCAGGTTATTTGGTTAAATAAAATCTGCCAGAGCTAGAAAGATTTTTCTATGTCGACTTTCATCCTTGCTGCTTAATTAAATCCCTCACCTGGGAAAATAGTAATTTTCAGCCACCTTGCTTTCCTTTGTGGCATCAGCATGAAACTGTGACTGCTGGAATACCCAAATGCCAGTTGTGTTTAATGTTTCAGGTGTGACAAGCCTGATATATTTGGAATCCCCTACGAAGATAGATATTAACTGAGAATTGAAAATGACTGCAGAGGAGATTGAATCAGAAGAGCACAATGAGCACACAAATCTACTTCTCCTCTTTCTACAATTCCTTAAAATGTCAGAAAATATATACCTTTTACAGAATACATCCACAACAGTACTAGAAAATGAGAAATAATGCTGTGAGAGACCCCAAAATCTTGGGAGTTTCCTGGAAGCCTAGGAAATAAAATTGAGTCAAGAACAATGAAGATGACCAGAGACCAAAGAATGCTCAGGAAAAAAAAAACAACTTTAGCTGTAGCAGCGCAGAGACTCTGAACTCACAGAAAATTCACTGAAGGGCATGAGGTGTCTCTGGTGGTATGATTGCGTTAATGGCCCAAATTCTTCACCCCAACCTGTATTCATACCCTTTGCCACAATTTCTCTTACCACAGAGGTGGTGCCTATTACCGGATCCCTTGAGTCTGTACTGGCTTCATGACTTGTGTTGCCCAGTAAAATGAGGCAGAAATGACAATGTAGAGAAGGTATTAAAACACACATTCGCACCCGCACCCTCAAACACACATGCAGATGTAAAAATCAAACAAGAAGTGGCAGATCACCAACATGTCAACAAAAACATGTAAGTCTTCAGTGAAACTCAAGTAATTCCTCATGAATGATGTAACACACACGCAAGTCTAGAGCGAAATTCCAAATTATACTAACATAAAAATCCAGGAAAGTAGAGCTAAGCAAAAAAGGATAATAGGTTTTAAGAAGGTACTGAGAAAATATAGATAATGTTAAAGATAATGACTAATTTTAGATGCAGTAGGAAACTAAAGAAAAATCAAAATACATAAACATATCTGCATGTAAACATAAGTGTATGGAGGAAACACTGGAAACCACTGACAGTGGCCCCCGCTGGGCCATGAGAGGAGGGCTGTGGGCAGAATATGAGGGGTGACCTGTCCTTGAAACTTACCGATGCCCACATTTTGGAGTTTGTTAATAATGTAAATATGATGATCTATGCCCAGGACCCTGCAGATGTAGTGCCTGCCTGAGTGTGGTTGGTAGGGTAATAATATGGGTGTGGTAACTTTGGTTTTAACTGTAACATTTCACCTAAAATGACATATGGTGTGCTTCAGTGTGACATTGTTATGTCACAGAACGACATGCTTATGATTTTTGAATAAAAGATTTCATAATGAAAAGGGAGCATTATTTGTGCCAGACCCTGTATAAAAATAAATCTAAAGATTATTTTTTAATATAGCACAGATATTACACTTGCTTTCAGTATTTAACAAAACTACTTCATGGGTGGGTAGAACTGGTAAAAATCGTGTTAATTTTCTTTCCATTTATTTTAGGATTCTTTGTATGAATGAATAACTGTGACTTCGTACTTTTAAGTGTATTTTTGTCACTTTATCCCCCTCTGCTTCTTCATTCAACTTGTTCACTCTCCATTTTAGACCAGGAGACATGATTACTCTTCTAGAAGATTCCAATGAAGACTGGTGGAAAGTAAGTCTTTCTCTTTCTCTAAAACCAATCATCTGATTACTGTAATTATAACCAATGCTATAATTACAGTGAATTATGGGTACATGTCCTTATTTTCCTTTCAGGGGAAAATTGAAGACAGGATTGGCTTCTTTCCAGCCAACTTTGTTCAGAGAGTACAACAAAATGAGAAGATTTTTAGATGTGTTAGAACCTTCATCGGGTGTAAGGAACAGGGGCAGATAACACTGAAAGAGAATCAGGTGAGTAAAGCACTCAAACAAATATCAAGTGTCACCTAAACAAAGTAACAATCATTTTAACAAACATAGCAATATCTATAAATCTGAATGAGTGGGGTCACATTCCAAGCATTCACTTTGAGAAAAGATATATTTGCCCCGATAATATTAGTGTAGTAGGATCTAAACATGCAGAACCAAAATGTTCAGGAGCTCACTTGGTGATGTCTGTCCACAAGAGGAAGTGTCCATGATGTCATAGCAGCAAGGTGAGGACATCTGGTCCCCACGCTTTCCTCTGAGGGTCACCAGAGTCTGATGTGGGTCGATGTTCCTCTCTGGGCTTCCTGCTGGTCTTCACTAATGTGTGGTTCATTTGTCTTGGTCTCCTGGGAATATTTCATTGTTTCCTGCTGCTATTGTGTTCTACAGTTCATTGCATTTGCTATCAGCCACAAAGGCCCCTCTTCCATCTCCCTGTTCAGATTTCAAGCTTCTGCCTGCTCGCTGGAAGCCACAACACTCCACAACCAGGGACTACCCCAGGCGCAGGCCCTGGATATCTCCCTGCACCTGACCCAGAGGTGTCTGGCACCATCCTCCTCCAGCACCATATTAAATGTGGAGTTCAGTGTGGTGATATTGATTTCCTGAGACATGAGGCATGAATCCCCTGTACCTATATGTCTTCATCCTCCTTGCTTCGTATTCCCCCACCTCACTCCTGGAATGTTGTCAGAGACAAAGAATCAACACACACATGCACAGCTTAGCTCTTCGTCCAGCAGAGACAGGTTTTCCTCCCACCTTCTTTTTTGACTGCGGCTCCCTTCATGTCCTGTCCTGGATCCTCACTATAGGCTAAAATAGGATTTTCCACATTGGCCATTGATACATCTGAGGATCCTTTTGGAAATCAGACATTAGGAATCTATTTTCTCTTCGAAAAAAGTCTCCTTGGAATCCAGCCCCAGATCCCGCTCACCACTCTCCCAAGGTGAATGTAAAGGGAGAGGAGAAAATGGGGCCTGATGCCATGGTTTTGTTACTGGAAACAGAGTGAACCAGAAGGGGCCTTGGGGCTGAAGGTCCTTCTCACCTCTGCCCCAGCACACTGCCACACAGGCCTGTCTGAATCCCGGGATCCTACAGCTCCAGGTGGCCCGTAGGAGAACAGTGGGTCAGGAAGACAGGTGATAGAACTGGCACAGGAGATAAGACGGCATGATGACCTCCCAGGAGGAGCCAGAAGGGGGAAGCCTGAACAGATGATGATAAACCCCTGGGACATTTCCAGTCAGACCTCCTCCCTTTGCAGAATTGAGGACAGACTTAGGAGAGAGGGTAGAAATCTTCGAATATTATGTTGCCATCTTAAATGATGGTTTTATAAACAGTGAAGGGATAAGTTAAGTATTAATGATAGAATGGTAGTGAAAAATTAATTTAAATGGAAAGAGAAAAGCCCTTAAACAAACTTTCCTATTTCTCTATTTTCCCTTATGTTTGTATAATTTTTCACTACCATTCTTTAAGTTTCACGGTACAAATTATTTTTAAATATTATTTATTTACTTTTAGAGAAAGGAATAGATAGTGAGAAAGAAGGAGAGGTACATGGATCTGTTGCCTCTCCCTCACCCCCAACTGTGGACCTGGGGAATCAAACTGGTGAGGTCTCAGTTCTCAGACCAGCACTCAATTCACTGAGCCACACCAGCCAGGGATTATGGTGCAAATTTCTTTAAACTAAAATTTTAAAAAATTCAAAGTTAAAAATACTCAATCTTATCACTTGGATCTACTAATGTAAAATACACAGGGTCACTGTGGTTTTCCTGGGCCTCAGTCTTGCACATTCCCACATACACGCACACTCACACAACACACCATCACGTCCCAACGCTACTGCGTCTAATTGCAGTAGCCATCGTTTGCAGAAATGCAAGTACCTCCATCAAGTGATTTTTGATTATTAAGATTTCTAAGGTCCTTAGGAAATTGGGTCACAGGGCTGCATGGTTTTACTTAAAATTGGCATTCTTCCCACTTATAAAAATTGCCTGTAAGGTATGCCCACTTTGGGACAGACTGCATTTGGTAATCACACAGCCTCTCCTTTACCTGGCCCCTTGTGAACACGATATATGTTTAAAGAGATCAAAAGCCATCAATGTGCCAGCATGAAATGCACCTTGCTTAAAATCTCCTGCTTCTTTATTTCCTCCCCAAAGTTTCTCATTCTCCCTGAAGCTGGTGTCTGCCCAACACATCACTTGACTATTTGCTGCCTAGAAGTAGCAGAAGGCATCACCTGCCTATAAGAGCGGTGGCATCTGACAGACTCCCCTTTACAACAGCACCCCTGGGCAACCCCACCACCTCCCCCACCCTTTCCTGATTGCGTTAACCACTCTGTCTCCCATAAAATATATAGACAACTCCCACCACTGTTCCTTTTTGGATTATGATAACCTGTCTTTGGGGTCTGTTTCATGAGAGAGAGAAAACCTTTTATCTCCAGTCTCTGGTTCACAGAGAAGGCAAGGACAGATTAATGCTCTCCTAGACATAGTCACAATAACACTTGTTATAAGTATCATCACTATTATGAGTCATTATTTTTAAATGCCATATATATAGCATTTGTAAAGCTTACATGTGCCTACCTTTTATTTGAGGTTTCACACATGCCCTGTGAATTTTACAGAGTAATTATTCACTATTTATATTTTATAAATGAAGAATTAAAGGCTCAGAGAGGTCACCTGTCTTACTCAAGGGCACAAAAACCTGGTAAGTGGCCAGGCTGCAACTTAAACCTAGTCTCCAAGTTCCAAGTCGATGCTTTCCACCAAGCCACACACCCTGGACAATGTGGAACAAACTGAACAGTGAGGCACTATTCACTTAGTTTCCTTCTCCGGGATGGCAAATGTCATAAAGACTCCTTGGAAACAAATTCTCGCTCATTCAAACACCCTACTGAGTCATTCTTGATTCTGGGCAATGGACTCACCCTCATCAGCCTGGAACCTTCATGCCACACACACCTCACACACCAAACAAGCACATTCCCCCACTGGATTCCATGCCAACACTTCAAACTTCTCCAAGTTTACCCAGTGGTATCCTTCCTGTTCCAAAAATTTGGAAAGTCCTTTGAATGAAATAAATCCAGGAAGGATATTCTTCTTGGTTGGCAAAGTGTTATGAAATCATTTTGCCAGCATGTTTGATTTTTTTCTCAGAGTAATCTTATGCTTTCCCATTTGAGATTAAACATTGTTTTTATGTTATTAATATACAAATAGGTAAAAACAGAAGACAAACTAAAATTTGCTCAAATTGATCAATTTCCAGAAGTAGAACATCTGCTCAATGACTTGGACAAATTCCTTGGTCATATCCCCAAACCTGCACCCCCGGCCTGAGAATATTTCCTGGGAGTGGGCTCACACCTGCATTCTCCACTCTCATGGCCAAACCCACAGTCATGTCTCTTCCCTTGGACATGTTTAAGGCACAACATAGGATTTCGGCCTGAACCTGGAACTCATAGATCTGTCTGTCATTGTTTAGGAAGGTGACATAACTCCCGACACTTGTCCAGCCTGGGGTTCCTTAACTGCCTGGTCTTTGAACCACCTGGAAGCTTGCTGAATATGCAGATTCCTGACTCCACTCTAGACCTGATGAAGCAGAGCCTTTTGGGGTAAAAGGCAGAGAATCAGTCTCTTTTGCAATCTCCCCAGACATTGTGACCAGTGTGAAGGGTTGAGAAGGACTTTCATTGTCACAGCCTCACTTTGAGTCCTCTAGTTGTTCTGTGAGAACTGAAGGCACTTTTATTTGCAATTACATATTGGTCAACAGAAGCTGCTGAGGTCTCTTTACCACTACACCAATTTTCTGTTTTCCATCTTTGTCAATGCAGCAACCAATTTCAGTGTCAGCCACTTGAGAAAAAATTTGCATTTTAACAATCTGTTACTGAGAAAAAAAATTAATTTGTCTCCACTTCAGTATCCTGAATTATTTTAGGTATAAAATTTTAAAACATGCTTGTTAACTGAGGGGAGTATACTGCAGTAACAAGAGCATGGGTTCCAGTGTCACAGAAATGGGTCCATATCCTGTGTGGTTTTATCAGAGTCACCTGGGAATATCAGCATTCTCATCTGTAAAATGGGTATAGTAGCATCTCCCTCCTAACTTGGAGGTGAGGGCTCAATGTTATGCCCCGTGTGCAGCCCCAGCACAGTGTCTGGCCATGACAGGGGGTTATTTCCCTTGCCACCATCATATTCAGAGTTAAGCCTAAATGGGGAATTCATTTGTAGTGGCCAGTGCCATCTAAAATTACCTACTAAGTATCAAAAAATAGCCAGCATGATATTTATAAGCCTAAAAATGTAAAGAGACTAATGGTCATTAGCAGGGAAAAAGAAGAAATCTGATTCTGAAAATAAATCCAATGTATCTCTAATTAAATCACATTTCTGCCTCTGGGGTTAATACGTTATTTTTTCAGAGAGCCCTTGTTTCCAAATAGAATTAAGTTACCCTTTTGTTGTGAACACAACTAGAGTCTTCATTGACATGAGTATGTTTTCTTTATCTCTGAAATTTTAAAAATATCCTTATTAAATCAACTTTAAACACCATGAAAATACTGTTTCCATATTCATTTCATAGTTCTGTCATCCCTAGAGAACTGTTTTCACTGATTCTTTGTATTCTATCAAGTGTTAAAGAAAAAAAAATATTCTGAATTATAAAACTAACCTGCATTTATTGTAGATAAAATTTGGGAAAATTTTATCCCAAAATTTTCTCCTAAATTTTTTTGGGAGATCTGGGAAAAGATCTCTTAAAAAAAGGATAAGAAAGAAAAAGATCACATTATTCAACCACCAAACTGTTATTAACATAAACACTTTGGTACATTTCCTACCAAACATTTCTTTTAATTCATATTTTGACATCATATTCTATTTACTTTCCCAATTTATTTTTTTAACATAGTCACTAAATGTTTATGAAAACACATTTTTTAACAGCTGTATAACAAACATGTCATATAAATCAGAGATTGACATACTATGACCCGTGGATCAAATCTGGCCTGATTTTCAAACAAAGCTTATTAGAATGAAGTTTATGAGAACATAGAACACAGACTCACACATACATATAGTCTGTGTCTGTTTTCACACTACTATGGCTGAGTTGTGTTACTGCCACAGAGACACTATGATGTGAAAGCCTAAAATATTTACTATTTGGTCTTTTACAGAAAAAGTTTGCCAAGCCCTCATCTAGAAGAACAAGAATGGATTTAAGTATTCCCCTGTTGTTGGCTATTCAGAGTTTTTATTTGTTTCCCTGTTATTGATAACTGCAATGACTGTTTTCAAACCTAAAACTTTTTTCCATAACTCTGATTGCTTCCTTAGGCTATCCTTTAGAGTTTATAGGAAAACAGGTAAAAGAATTTTATAATTCTTGATATATATGACAAAATTGCCTCTAAAAAGGTAGGGCTAATTTATTCCCACATCAACTGTCTATGAGAATATTCAGACCACCATGTCACCTATATGTCACTGGGTGGATGAATAATATTTCATGTTAATCTGCATTGCCCGGATGTTAGAGATGTTGAAATCTTATCACATATGTACTAGGCATTATATTTCTTTTATATATTTGAGTACTTTTTTATATTTGAGTACTTTGCCTATGTCCTTACACTATTGAATTTGTTTTCTCTTTGAATAATATTTACAACTGGTCTCCCACCTGGGGCCAGCATTTTCCCAGTTATCTTTGGCTTTTAATCTTTAAGATCCACTGGTTCTCCCTTCAGAAACTTGGTAATTCTTTGACTGAACCCTCTCCATTTTATCTTATTTTCCTCGGAGTGTTAATCTCTTTATTGCTTTCCACTTTATCGCTCTCCACTTCTTCCTAAGAGAACATTTCGAGATACCCACTCCACTTTAATTTTCTGAACTTTCAATTCAGTCTTCCATTGCTTCTCATATGGATTTTAATTTAGTGATGGTTTCCTTGCAGTGTTTTCTTCTCAATTAGCCCCCTCCTCTCTGCAGCCTGTTCTCTTTACATCTCATTACATCATCACTCTTAACCTGAAGAGACTCTCTGCTTAAAACAGAAAGGCCAAGTCTTCCTTCAACCTACTACATTCAACATATCTGAAAGTATTGAATGAAAGAATATATTCTTTCAGACATATGTGCATATTTTCTACAATGCTTCTTAATGATTTTAGTAATATCCTTGACCCCTTTATCTTGTGGTAAGCAGAATAACAGCCTTGTGTCTTAATACCAAAAACTTTGAAAATGTTACCTTAACTTGGCAAGAAGGACTTTGCTGATGTGGTTGACTTAGCACTTTCAGGTGGGAGATTATCATGGATTATCCAGGTGAGTTCAGTATAATCACAGAAGTAGGAGAGATGATGGGAGCAGAGGTTAGAGAGAGAAATTTGATGAAGTGATGCTGCTGCCCTTGAAGATGGAGGGAGGGACCAGGAGTTAAGGAATATGGGCCTCTAAAAGCTGAAGGCAAGGAAACAGATTCTTTCTCACAGCCTCCAGAAGAAATGCAGCCCTAGCAACAGCTTGATTTTAGGACTTCTGATCTCCAGAACTGCAAGAAAATGAATTTGTGTTTTCTCAAGCCACCAAATTGGTGGTGATTTTTTATAGCAGCCATAGGAAACTAATGCAAAGGGTACCGGAGATAGATTAATATGATGAACCCCATGATGGGAGACATCTTAGATTGTCTTGGTTGGCCAAATCCAATCACATGTGCACTTATCAGCAGTGACTGTATCTGGCTGAAGTCAGAAAGATTTGGAGAAGAGGGCAGAAGACACCTGAGATCAGAGATTTAGTGTGAGAAGGACTCAACCCGCCCTTGATGGATTTAAGATGTGGGAAGAAGCCAAATCAGGGAATGCAGGTGGCAACTGAAGTAGAGAATGACCCCTGGCTGACAGCCAGCAAGGAAACAGGCATCTCAGTCCTACAACCACAAAGAACTGAATTTGGCAACAACCTAAACAAGCCTGGAATTGGATGCTCTCCCAGAGAAATAGAAAGAAAAGGATGGAGCCCCATTGACTTCTTGGTTTTGGCCTTGTGAAACCCGGAGCAGAGAAATCTAGCCAAGACAGCTACGCATCAGACCTACAAAACTGATGTAATTGCTTGTGTTGTTTAAAGCCACTACATTTGTGGTAATTTGTTACAGCAACATTAGCAAACTAATACCCATCTCAAGTTACAAAACTTAAGTCAACCTCAAAAGTAGTTTTTCATGTACTCCAGGAGTTTAGAATATTGGAAGGACAAAAATAAAGTGAGGTTTCCTGGCCGAAAAGGTGAGTGGGTCAGTGTGAGTCCAGCTCAGGGTGTTTTCAGGGCAACTGGGTCGGAGGAGCAGGTAATGATGCATGAGTCACACTCACTTCTGGTAACTAAGAGGCATTTATCTGATGTTGGTCTGCTGGGCTGAGTTAGGATTTGTTTCTTTCACCATGGCTTTCCCCAACCCCTAACATCCTAAACTTTGGGAGTATATGAAAAACTACTTCCTGTTTTTTGTCAGACCCCATAGTCCTTGTGTGTCCATTCCCACCCACTAGAATCTGTGTCTTACTAGTTGGGACCTCGAGTCCCAGGAGACACTTGTGCCCCCTCTCATTTTCCCTACCTCCTGTTCGTTCCTTTTCTAGGAAGACCACAGATTCTAACAAATGTAGAAAGAAAGGCGTCGACTGGGAGGTGGGTCATGTGGGAAGGAAAAAGTGTATTTTAGCTACATCAGAAGACAAAGCCCATAGTAACAGAGAAATATCCACCCTGTTTTCAGCTCTGGGCAGCTGCTGCAGCTCTGAGGCTGGGACAGACCTTGGAGGAGAAGATCTCTTTTAAGCTGGTAGATTTATCCTTGACTCAGCAGCACAACTTCCTTCAGTCACCAACTGAGTTCAGCACCAAAGGTCTTACAGAAATTCCATTCAGCTTCTAAAACAGCCAATAGCCTTGCCATTTAGTGTTATGACAGTTCTCCATTCATGTCCAACACTGTATTTTTCATAGATACTGTGAGGGGGAGACTTAGTCCAAGGGTGCTAGACAAAAAAAACTTTTTAAATAAAATGATTGCTCACCTAATATCAGTGGCAGCACATTTAAATATTAATGAGTATAGAGGTCATACAGGGGACAACGTAGATGATATTAGTATGGATGCACCCAGAAGTGGGTTATTAGAACCTTAGTCAGGTAGGACTAAATGGGACTGAGCCAATACGGGCATTTGACCATCAGGCAACAGAATCCGGGGCAACATAGGAGAAGAGGCAGAGGGTCGTGGTGTGGGCCAACAAGCTGATATTAAATAGAGACAGAGTATTTAAGATCCGGTCCACTCCCAGGGACTGGATCTTCCAGTCCATAAAAACTAGGGGAGTGAGAGCAGGAGGATGATAGAGCTACAAATGCAGAAATGAGCTGAAACCTGGATGAGTGGTGTTAAAGTAATAATAGTAGTAATTATAATAATAACAATAATATGATAGACTAAGAGACCAAAGGTTGAGTGCTATTTTCAACTTTAACTACCAAGCTGAACTTGCAACCCAGCAAAGAGTCCAGACTTTGGGCATGAGACTAAGAAAACATAGGGTAACTCTTTAAAGATAGAAAACCATAAATTGTGTATGTGTCATATTAAGATTGCAAAGTCTCTGAGTGATGCTAAGAGGCTGGCTGTCTCTGGGCTTGATAGTCAGGTAAACACTGGGCTGGTTGGAGAGAGTGTGCTGAACCTGTAAGGTAGCTCTGCTCTGGATACGCTACACCCACCTTGGTACTGAAATGCCTATCTCACCGCTGCTACACACATGATGTGTCAAAGTCAGGTTCATACTACTGTCAGCAAGTTGGGGGGATGGGTCAGTATTGGTCAGCAGTGGGAAGGAAGTTGGTTCAGCCTTTGGAGTGCTTTTGGTGGTAAAGAGAGAGGAAGGGAGATAGAAAATAAGGAAGAAAAGAAATAAGGAGAGAGGGAAGTATGACAGCAGGTAACAAAAGAAAGAGAAGAAAGGAGAGGAGGGGAGAAGAACTGCTGTAAATAAATCTGACCCTCCCCTTCCTCCACTTAAAATCCTTAAACATCCAACCGTTCATTGATGCCAACATACATTTTTGCCATTTTCCCATACTGCATAGCCCTGATTATTACTCTCTGTATCTTCCATGACTCAAGTAAATGCTAACTGAATTGATAGAATGGCTCCTATTCTCCTTCCTGGTGATATTTTAGTGGTTGACTTATGACCCACTTCCGATCAATGAAATAGGTCAGAAGGTCAGCCAAGGGACTCAGCAGGGCTTGCCTGTCCCCACATTCTTGTCCCTGGAAGCCTTTCTTCTCATTGTTCTCCATCTCCATCTCTAGTTACATTGTTCTACTGAGTCACCCCAAAGTGCCATAAAGTTACTTGCGAGGCTAGATCAGATTGCCATGTATTTTCACTTTGGAACCTTTTTCTTTACTCATCAAATCATCCAAAAATATTAATTATTTAAAATATTAAATGTCCACATTGCCAGTCAATTTACTAAGTGTTGTTCACTGGATGATCAGTGATTAAAACAGGCGAGGCCCTTGCCCTCAACACACATGAGATTACTCAGTGAAATGTCTTTCTTCCCAGTTCTGCTCAATAAGCAATATGAGAGCAGGAATCTGTCTATTCTAGCTAGTTTCCCAGCTTCTGGAATGGTATCTAGTGCATAGTAGACACCAAATAAAAATGTGTTGAATGAATGAGTGAATTAATGAATGAATGAATGCAGAAAGCAGGTACTTAAGGGTCCTTAAACAACTGAGGTATCTCTGACTTGGCCTATGAGTTAAATACTTGCTAAGATAATAAACCAGCCAGTTTGTCTGAAACGGGAATTTTCTAGGACTTGAAACTCCCAGTGCTAAAATCGAGAAAGTCCCAGGCAAACCTAAACAAGTTGGTAACCCTACCCGTGACCCTTCGACCCAAAGAACTTCCTCTGGTTCTTCCTCAGCTCCCACCCTCTTCTACTTACAATTAATCTTCTGAGCTGGTCCTTCCATCCCACCTCTAAAAGAAAGAAATTGTTTCCAGTGCTGCCGCTGCTTCCTAAAATGGTAGGTTCTCAAGCTGTTCTTGATCCTCATTCATCAAGCTGAAGCTCAGAAAACACTCAATGCCAGAACCTAGTTCTAAACTCACGGCTCTGCCAACTTTTTTATCCAACTTTTTCTCACAGACCCACAACTTCCCACCCTGACACTGATCTTCCTTTTCTAATTTGATGCCCCACTGATCTCAATCAGCAGCAATTCAAGCTGTAGATTTTAGCTTCTTTCTTGCTGACACTTGGTTTTTTATTTCCTTGGCACTCAGATCTGCCTGACTTCTGAAGAAGAACAAGACGGCTTTATCAGAGTCCTCAGTGGAAAGAAGAGAGGCCTAGTCCCCCTGGACGTCCTAGAAAACGTCTGAGTGCTGGGCCCTCCTCCTTTTGCAGCAGGCGAGTCCTGCTGTGATGCCTCATCTCACACTGTGTCAACCCCGAGGAGCTGTCGCACTGACCCCGGCCACCCAGAACACAGACAAGACTCAAGCATCTGAGACTGGAGTGACAGCGACAAGACAGGGGGTCCATCACACAGCAAATCCAAGCTGCCTGAGATGGGGATGAGACTGAGAGAGTCACTGGCAGAGCCGAGGACGCTACCTGGTGACAGTAGCAGGGCAGCCACCACAGCTGTTCCTCAGGACTCAACTCCCTGCCTGTCCCTGTGGTCTGAGTTAACCCACTGAAATGTACTCCAGTCTGCGGTGTGGCCCCAGCACGAGGTTCAGATCCATGTAGCCAAGTGTGATTCTGGTTCCAGACCTTTGTCCTCAGTACCAACCAATGATCATCATCACATGAGACTCCAGGCAGTCCCTCCACAGAGCATCAGGAAGTCCTACTTCCCAGCCCCCAGCATTCCGGGCCTCCCTGGGCTGCCCCCTCACTTTGCCACACTTTGTGATTGTGCTGTGTCTTCTGTCCTCCAAGTAAGCCCTAGGGGTGTGCATTACCTGTGAGAGCTCAGCTGATGTGGCACCGACTTCAAAGACCTGATCTGCCCAAAGATGGCTGACATGCAGTCCCCTCAGCTGCTTTAGTGACTGAAATGTGACAGAGCAGGACAGGAGGCACAGATACAAAGGGCAAAGTGGGGACAAGGTAGGACAAAGGACCCTTATTTATTGAAGATTATACAGCCCTTTCAGTAATGAAGTCCTTTCCCCAAGGAGCTGGAGCTGGGGAAGAGAATGTGGCAAAAAGCCTCCAAGAGGAGCTTCACTTTCATCTTATATCTTCTGTGTTAGGGGAAAATTTTCCCATCATGCCATTTGGTAAAGCTCCCTCTTGGAGGCTGAGTCCACCTTACAAAGGGCCAGAAACGTAGAGAAGACCCAACAGCATCTTAGGAGGAAAGTAGCCAAATTGGAACCCACTCTCTTTTAGGGCAGTATGTTATACCCTAGTAGATGTAAAATGGAAAAAGAATCCTTAATGATTCAGCCTCAGAGAGCAGAGAAACATGGAGCCTATTTAGCATCAACTAGAGGAGTCTTGTTACTCTGTACTTGTACTAATGTTTACAAGAATGCAATATACTGTGATGCCTTTCTCCTCCTTCAAACTTGCATCCTGTTCCTCTTTAATATGGTTAAACTTAATTCACAGTGACCTTGGAATCAATGTCAGTTTGATTTATTTTGTTGCAGAGCAATAAAACCATTAGAACAGTTGGTTTTTAAAAGACTTAAAAGAATGCATCCTGTGCATGTCAGCATCACTGGGAAACCAAAGCGTCATTCGTCTCCATTTATTTCTTTGGTTACTGCTCAGCGTGAAGATGGGAGCTGAAATTGGAAGGCTGATGGCTTCTCGGTCGTTTGGATGCCTTATTCTCGTTTTGAAGCCAGCCTCCAGAAGGTCCTCCCTCTCTGATACAACATGCGGAACTGAGTGTTCAGAGACAGATGGATTCTTTGGGAGCCAGGGCGGGTAATACGGCTGCCATCCTGTAAGATGGAATGCTGGGGTACCAATGCTCTTTGCTTCAAATTCAATATTCCATTTAATGAAACTAACACCGTAGCTGGAAGGAGCATAGAAAACATGTGTCCTGATCTCTTCTTTCCCGTGGAATATCCACAGAAACTCTTTGGTAAGGTGGTGTCATATCCTATGCCCACTGAATTTGCACAAAAAAGTCAGTTTGTCTTTTGAAGCTGAATAGAAGGTTGTGACAGCCAGCTTCCCAAGTGGCCCCCCATGACCTCTCTCTCTGGGTATCCTTCCCTTTGTGGAGCCCACTGCCACAGAGAATTGGGGTTGGGCTTGTGTGACCAATAGAATACAGCAGAAGTGACACTGCATGACATCTGAGGCTAGGTCAAAAAGTCCTTGCAGTTTCTGCCTTGATCTCATGGAGCTCTCACCCTGGGAGCCCTGAGCCACTATGTAAATTTGTCTCCTCTGAGGCCACCATGCAGGAGTGGCCCAGTGGACAGACCACACATTTCTGCAGTGAACATCATGGAGGACCAGTCAGCCCTGCTGAGCTTTGCCCAGGTTACAGCTTGATGAGCAAGATAAATATGGTTAGGGTTTACAGAAACAAGGATAAAAGACACATGGACAAAAACTAGGCGGGGTGGAAATGGGAGGGAGGTTGGGAGAGCTGGGTGGGCGGGCTGGGATGGGATGGGAGTAAAAGGAAATTATACTTGAACAACAATTAAAATAAAAAAATAAGATTAATATGCTTAGGTTTTCTAAGTCACTAAGTTTCAGAGTGAGTTTTTAAATACTGAAATAGATAACTGGAACAGGGACTTTGTAGTCTGAGCCAGTGTTGGAAAGGAGGAAACATACACTTTCCGCACCATGAGGCCCAAAAGTTTTTGCCAACGTCAGGTGACCCTCCAAATGCAAGATACCCGGTGTGCCTTAGCGATCTGGCCATCCAGCTACCAAAGGAAAAGGCAGGTGTTCCTCACAGCACAGATTGCCACAGATGATCTCACACACACACACACACACACACACACACACACACACACACAGACCATAGATTCTGGGAGCCAGAATCTACGTTTCTCTCCCGCTTGTCTGCAGAAATAGCGAGAACAAGGACAGCTATGACCGACCAAAATCTTGAAGGTTTCCATGGCCTAAGAAAAAGCTGGCAGAAGGGCCACAGCCTCAGAAGAGGGATGAGATAAAGGCCTCAGAAGACAGACACTGGTGAGGAGACGGGGAGGAGAGGGAAGTGCTAATACGAAGAAGAACAAAGGACTAGGAGAGGGGCTGCTCTCCACAATGTGAGGGAAGGGTCTCGAACCCCCTCACCTCCCACCTCTGCCTCCAGCTGAAGGGTGGCACACACGTACCCAGCCCTGGGGAGCGGTCCCCAACACTGCACCAACGCTGCAGGACATGGATTCAGTCACAGTGAATTTGAAATAAAGAGCTGATTGATCCTTCCCCAGGGCTTCAGAAAGTGAAGAATAGAATTTCTTTCACTACTGTCACTAGCAGACAGAGTCCCCTTTAATGTGGGCAGTGGGGCTACAAAGAGAATCCACATGTGAGTGTTCAGCAGGCTACCAGTAGGGTTGATTGCACAGATCACTGTAAATCCCAAACTCTACACACCAAACACATGCACACGCATGCACTTCCATCAAGAGGAAGAGTCCAGCATCTGGGTTCCATATTTAA
This sequence comes from Artibeus jamaicensis, assembly GCF_021234435.1. NCBI lineage: Eukaryota > Metazoa > Chordata > Mammalia > Chiroptera > Phyllostomidae > Artibeus > Artibeus jamaicensis. Next base: position 47,085,625 of record NW_026521871.1, read on the forward strand.
AGCAGCTGGTGGGGGTGGGGTGGGGTACATACTAGGAGCTTATTAGAGTTAGTCCTTTTTGCTATTAAAGAGAGAAAAATAAAATCCATGAAGAAGCTCACAACATATGTAAATAGCCAAGTCCTCCTAAAAGAAAAAAGAAACACCGTGAAAGTCCGAGGAGGATAGAGCCAGGAAGGAAACCTACTAGTCCATCCCAACCCACAGCTAGACTCAGACAGCTGTGAAAAAGTATTGTGTGCTCAAATAGAAGCTTAGATTCTGGTAAAGTGAACCAGACTTCTTCCCTCAAGACTTCTCAGAGTCTCTAAAAGGAGATTTAGGATCATGAAACACCTAATGACACCGTCTAGGACATTCCCAGGACAGTCTGGGAAAGGCTACAACACAGGATTCTCACATAATGTTGTATCCACCTGATAGCTCCCTGACAGCCATTCTCTCCTCACACTCACTGAGTTACCTGTGAAATATTAAAAAGGATGGAAGTGTATAATCATAGGAAAAAATGAAGACTAAAAGACAATCTTCCCTGGAATCTGAGATCTGTAGGGAGTAGGAGAAAGTGAGATCTATGTCCCCAAGGGGTGAAACACATGGAAGGGCCAGTAGCTTTGCTGTCCTTTGACCAGCAGGACATAAACTGGTATAAATATGAGAATAAAAGAAACTTCAGCATTGACCAAAATAGCCTCCTCAGGAAACTGAGTGAGCAGGTGTATTCCGCAGATTTACCACAAAACAAACCCTTACAAACAATACAAAGAACTAAATTTAGTTTAATGACACCCTGAAGCTGTCACGTAGATTCTGCTGTGTGTTTTGTACAACACTTGGTGTTTTTCTTTTATTGTTGTTCAAGTACTGTTGTCTTTATTTTCTCCCCACACCTGGTGTTTTTGACCCTTAGAATATTTTTTTTTCTCAGCTTCCTTATTAGGAGTTTTGAATACTTTTTAATCTTTCTGCGGATAGTAGGAACTTTTAACTGTACCCTGAAAATTTAACAAAATAATAGCAATTTATATATTTCCCTTTTAATAAATGAAAAAGTGGCAGGTTTATTTTATCATCATGTCATCAAGTTTAAGCAGCTATTGAATATCTTTATGTCTTCATGGAAGTCAGGATATGCTGAAGTCCTGAAAATACACCCTGGAAAAACCTACTTGCAAGAAAAATGGTAGATCATCTTTCACCTTCCTCCACTGGCCTCATTTACTCAGGTTCTCTGGTTACTCCCCTGCCCCCATTCCCTCTGTGCATGGCAATAGCGTTCTTTGTCCATCTTCTCCTTTCAAACCAGCTTTTTGAAGATGGTGTGTTAACTTCATTTACCTTTGTTCTTTAAGGTAAAAAAAGAATCATCCAAGGTTATGACTTTTCCTGTGAGTGCAGCTTTGACCATTTAAAGTGTTCCCATTTTCTTTCATTTCTAAATACTCCGTAATTACAGTTTCTAATTTTCTCTTAGGTATTTTATTGTGTATATGTGTGTGTTTAAAATCATTACATGTGGTAGTCAGAAAATATGGTTCATATTGGTTTCTGCTTTGAGGAATTGTCATTTTACATTGTGCTCTAATATGAGTAATTCTTATAAATGTCCAATGGATGCTGATAGAAAAGTCATATTGGCTGTGCATAAAGCTCAATATGAAAAAAAAGTTCAATATGTATTTACTAAATAAATGTTTCAAGTGTACTGGTCACCTGTGTTCTAATTTTTTTTTTTTTTTTTTGCTAATGTGCTCTCAAAGGATGTCAAGACCAAGCCACAGTGGGACTGAAATGAGAGGCACCTTATAAGGACCTGCAATTGTTTCTTTAGTAACCAGCTCTTGGAGGAAGGAAATACCAGCCAGTGTTCTCTACCACAGCCTCCCCTTCCTCATTTAGGATGAATCTCTAAGGGCATTTCCTAAGTAAACACACTCTTTTTAATTCCCTGGAGTAAACTGTAAAGAAACCACTTTTAACTGAAGGGATTCCAAAAATATTCTTGGAAACATTCAATATCAGGTCAGGAAACTTTGAGAGAGAAAATATACAATGAAATCAGCAATCACTGGTGGATGGGAACCACATTACAGCTCTAATGGTAAGGGAGAAAAATCCTATAATGAATTGATGAGATGTATTCACACCTAAGAGTCTAAATATGAACATGGTATATCACAAGTCTCTGGTTTCAAGCCATGAACTTTCCTTTGGTCATTACGATGGTTATTATTTTTTCAGTAAGATTAACCAATATTTGTTGGCACTTACAGGGAAAGGCTAATCAAACAAATAATACCAAAAAAATGTATAATTAGTGCCACGATAGAGGAAAAACAGTGAACCACAAGAATATGCTAGAACTATGCTGGTCTCATTAGGAATGGGATCTAAAAAGTTTAAAGCTCTCTTGCCAAAAATGTCCTCACTTTCTAAAAAGGCAATTTCAGGCTGGAAGTAGTCAAAAAGCTTCCCAGCTCTCTCTCTCTCTCTCTCTCTCTCTCTCTCTCTCTCTCTCTCTCTCTCTCTCTCATAACTTACTTAACACTTGAATCTCTTTAGTTTCACTAGAATCTATGGATTATAAGAAAGGCTATTTTGTGGAGATGATGTGGACTTAGATCTCACAGAGGTAAGGCAATTCTTTTCCCTTTTAGCGGAGCTGTTTCCAACAGTGCTCTTCCTTCATGCTGTAGTGTTGAGCATTTGAGCAATGCCAGCAGTATGAGTGGATGACTGGGTGGGGAACAGAGGAGATGGGGAGGAGGGGATGGGGGTGGGTGAGAACATCGGGGCAGGGGAGCATTTTTGCCTACTTCTTTATGCTCTATTTCATTTCAAAGGAGGTTTAGGTTCATATCTCAGTTCCAGAGAAATAGCCCAAGGAGAGTGAGCCACCCAGGTGAGACCTCATTCATCCCACATCAACCCTGACACTTGGGATACCCCCCAAAAATAATTCATAGATCAATGAAAGTTAAAACATCAACAGAATGTAAACAAATACACAGACTTCTTCACAACAGGGATAACAATGGTCTTAAAATATCACAAACATCCTGTGATTTGGGTCAGATTCCCATCACACTCACAACAAACCTCACAAGAGCCTTTCTCTCTAGAGAAGTCAGAAAAATAAAAGTGCCTATCCCGAGGGAGGCAAAAGTTGCTTTCCCCCTTTGAATCTTGGAGACAAAAGTTCAAATCTTAAATATTCAGAAATCAGTTTCATAGAATTCATACCCTTGCAGACACATGATATTACAACCATAAAATGTAATGCAATGCAACAGTACAAAGCAAATCTTGAGTCAGTGCTGGAAATAAAGAACTCTGTGGACTTTCAGGCCTAAGAAATGTTACTTGTACTTACAACATCAGCCATCTAAGAAGCACCATGCAATCTTGTGGGGGGCACGAGGTGAAGTAGGTAGGGTGACAATGAGGGTGCAAGAACTCAGCCATCAGATGGCAGCAGCAGGAAGCAGAGCTGGACTAGATGAGATTCCATCAGTCTTGGGGTGGGGAGGGAGCAGCAACTGGCACTAAGCAATCGCTTGCGCAGTAGCACAACTAAGCAGGCTGTATTTCTCAGAACTCTTGCTGAGGTGTCTGTTGAAAAACAAAACACTTTAAGAGCTTGGTTTGGAATGTGAGACCCTCAAGGGACCAGCTGGAGTAACATGTTGACATCGATGCTAACCTGACATTTAGGAAAGGACGGTCCTATTCCCTGCAGGGTTACAGTTTTGCCGATGGAGCCTACAAGTAGGACACTACCTGAGTCTCTTTGAACCCAAGAAGAGAACTCTTGAGCCCTAGTCCAATGAGATTCATTTAGGACTTCTGGCCTCTGTGATTATAAGATAATAAATTCATATTGCTCTAAGCCACTTAGTCTGTAGTCATTTGTTACAGCACCAATAGAAAACACAGCACTACACTGCCACTTAGGAAGGTGGAGAGATGACAGGAGAAATATAACTGAGCCTCCTGGTTGTACCTTAAGAATATTGTCAAGGAGGATGAAAGCCTGAAAACTGAGAATTAGGACAAAAGAAACAGCTCCTAAAACTCAGAAAAGGCCAAGCAAAGAGAATAGGAAAAAATTCAATAGTGTGGTAGTAATGTATAACCAGTGTGGAAAGCTATTGTTTCTTCCTTCAGAAATAACAGACTGAGCTGGACTCTGGGGATGAGAAAAGTGAGGAGAGGTGGCTCAGTCTGGCTAGCAGGACTGCCCCCAAGTGCACATACCCGCACGCACGCTCACATTCTCAGGTGCAATTTATTTACACTGAGTCCTGATAAAGAGTTAAGCAGTTTTTCTAGTCTTTGATTTCAAAGCTATTTCTTTCTCATTTTTTACAGAAAAATCAAAGTCTCCTTTTCTAGGCCTCTGGAAGGGGTCTCCATAGACCTCCCTCTTCTTACCTCTCTCTTTAACCTTTTCCTCCTCCACTGATGCTCTCACCGCCACCACCACCCAAGACTACAACTCAGTTCCTACAGCAATAATCCGGCCTCCTTAAGGAAATAATGGTTCTCTTGTATCTTGTCAATTTCATAGCCTCAAGAGATGCATGTAAATAATTGTTTTCCTCTTCCCAATTTCTGTTTCTCCCAGAGGGGAAGGGTGAATTTTGGTCACAGTGACTTTTGTTTTTGTGTGATAAGGTTACAGAGTCAAAAATGAGCTCTGGTGAAAAAAAAATACAGAGATGGTTAGATGATGAGCGTTTGCACCTCCAGATGCAACTTGTCTTTCATATACCCTGTGTATTTCAAGACAGACCAGTCATTACACAACAATAATTTACAAAGCATGAAAAAGTTGTCTAATCAAGAGAGGATTATGGGAAATAAAGAGAATATAACATGTCTCAGGTGATTCAGGGAGGTGAAAAAAAACAAAAAGAGGCTTATGGGATGGCATGGAATCTGGGTGAACTCAATATTCTATAAAAGTTGTGGTGGAGACAAAGTTAGTATTGGGACAAATCAACACTGAAGGGAAGACACTCTTAGGAACACGAGAGGGAGCAGGCTAGAAACCAGGGGGGCCCATGCCTAAGTGGCAGAGTCTATAGCCATATAGGGCAACAACAAGGGACCCAGCAGGTCAGCCAGCCTGCTTGGCAGCCTGCTCCTCTGCACTGTGTGCTTTCAGCTGCCCCACCACTACAAAGCCTTTTTTGGTGGTGGCTCTTGGGAGCACCTCAAAGCCAGAATCATCTTTCTAAAGCATCACTTTGCTCCTGTTGGCTCTCTGCTCAAAACCTTCAGTGGTTCCCCATATTTAAAGAATCCAGCCCAGCCCCTTCAGTGGGATCTTTTCCAATGGTCCGGGCCAAGTTCAACTTCTCTAAAATGACTCATTTCTGACCAGAACCACTCTATCACTTTGTGTTTGACTGGAAGTAATTTTTTAAATTTATTTCAGTGAATAGCCTCTAAATTTCTTGAGACCACAATGCAAGGCTGGATTGCCTTGAAGAAGGAAATCACCATCTTTTGTGATAAATTCAGATTGCCATGGAATATTGGCATCACTGGCAAACTCCCCAGCCCTGTCAGTCATGACAAACACATTCTCCCACCTCTTTCATGTCCAGTTGTGGTACCAGATGACCATGACCTCTGCCTAGAGCAGGTTAAATTGATCAGCAAAGCCCACCAAGATAGCAATCAAGGTCAAGACATGGACTAGAGATTGGGTTTTGTCATGTTCTTGGCAGAGAATGTGGCTCCAGCTCCAGTCACAAGGTGAGGGTGTGATGTTACAGGTCCATCACCACCTCCAAAAACAACCTAAAGGGCATTTGATGGCAGCGCTGCCTTCACAAGAGCCCTTTGTGCGTCTGCCCCTCTCCATCTCTATCGCTGTTAGAGACAGCTCAGGTCAGGTACAGGTGGGGGAGTAGAATAGAAATTGTTTGCATTTTATGACTCTTAAGTCTCAAGCTATGAAGGATATTAAAAGCAGTGTATTGAGTAAGTCTGTGTGTTAGATTAACTGTAAGACTTGCCTTCGCATCCAGAAGAGGGGACTGTGAGCCTTTTGCTCAGATATTCTGACAAATTGTCCCAGTCCCCATGCAATGTAGTGACAGGTGTGAGCTCTGCACTCAGACTAGCTGGGTTTACCTCCGGCGCACTACTCAGCCACTGTGTGAACTTGCAGCCCATTTCTTCAGCCTTAAAATAAATACCAATATAAGTTTGCTCTCTTTATCTGAGTTTATCTCGGTTTGCTCATTTATTTTGTTTTTTAAGTTCCACATATAAGTGAAATCAGATGGTGTTTATCTTTTTCTGTCTGACTTATTTCACGTAGCATGATACCCTCTACATCCATCCATGTTGTTGAATGGTAAGATTTCATTCTTTTTTATGGCTGAGCAGTATTACATTGTATATATGCACCACATCTTCTTTATCCATTATCTATTGATGGACAGATTGCTTCCATACCTTGACTATTGTAAATAATGCTGCAAGATGCAATGGGGTTTAGGGAAGCTGAGTGAAAAAGGTGAAGATATTAAGAAGTACAAATTGGTGGTTACAAAACAGTCACAGGGATATAAATTACAGCACAGAAAATGTAGTCAGTAGTATTGTAATAATTATGTACAGTATCAAGTGGGTACTAAACTTTCTGGGATATCACTTCATAAGTTATATAAGTGCATAATCACTATGTTGTATACCTGAAACTAATATAATATTGACTGTCAACTGTACTTGAAAAATAAAGTAATAAAATATAAATAATAATTATTTTAAAATAAAATTTAAAAAGTCAACTAATGCCCAAATCATGGGGTTATTTAAAGAATTGAATATAAAAGTCCTAGTATAGTTATGGTACACAGTAACTACTCAATAAAACATATCTATAGCCCTGACCAGTGTGGCTCAGTGGGTTGGTCATCATCCGGCAAACCAAAAGGTTATCAGTTCGATTCCTAGTCAGCACACACACCTGTGTTGTATGCCAGGTGCATGGTTGGGAGCATGCAAGAGGTAACCAATCAATGCTTCCTCCCTTCCCCTTTCTCTAAAATAAATAAATAAATCTTTAAAAAAAACCATATCTATAAGTGTACATCATTGCATGTGCTGAGAATAACTTCCTGAACCTACTTTCCATTATAAGTGACTACTCTCTGTCTCTGCCCAGCCAGGACTTGCTCTGCTTTGTAAGTGAGATGCTTGCTTGTCTTGCTGTCTCTTCCTTAATTTTAAGCAACTTAAAGGGAGGAACTGATCTTTTACACAGTTTCAGCAACACACATTGGTGGATTGTTGTGCTAAATCTTTTTTATAAAAATGAAATAATATTTATGTGATATATAAAACATTACTTTTACCCTCTCTTCTGTGATCCACATTTTTACAGAGGTTTTTTAATCAATGTTCAAGTACAGTTGTCTCCATTTTCCCTCCACCACTCCTGTCCTTCCCATTCCACCCCATTTCCCACCCTCAATACTACCCCCTTTGACTTTGTCCATGTGTCCTTTATATATATTCCTTGTTGACCCTTCCCCTATTTTCCCCCATTATCCCCTTTCCCGCCTCCCCTCTGGTTACTGTCAGTTTGTTCTTTATTTCAATGCCTCTGGTTCTACTTTGCTTGCTTGTTGTTTTGTTGACTAGGTTCTACTTCTAGGTGAGATTATATGGTATTTGTCTTTCACCACCTGGCTTATTTCACTTGGCATAATGCTCTCCAGTTCCAACCATGCTCTCTCAAAAGACAGGAGCTCCTTCTTTCTTTCTGCTGTGAAGTATTCCATTATGTAAATGTACCTCAGTTTTTTGATCCACTCACGTATTAATGGGCACTTGGGCTGTTTGCAGTACTTGGCTATTGTAAATTGTGCTGCCATGAACATAGGAATGCATAGATTCTTATGAATTGGTGTTTCAGGATTCTTAGGGTATATTCCAACCAGTGGAATTGCTGAGTCAAAAAGCAGTTCTATTTTCACAGTTTTTTAGGATGAAAAGTAACTTTTAAAAAAATTATGTTGTCAGTTCTGATTATTATGTTTTACTCATCTTCTCTACTTGCATTTAATCTCTAACTAATTAATTAATTAAATCCCCATCACAATCTTTAGAAATTCCCCAAGATTTGTGTTTTCATGAATCCTTTCTGCCTCCCTGTTCCTATTGCCTTGAAAACTGTTTCTTTTTCTGCCCTGTCTCAGGCTGGATACAAAACTCAGCCTTCTCATCATTGTTTATAATAAATTCCCTCCCATAAATCATGTGCTGAGTTTGGTGATTCACTCCCATAAATCAAGACCTGCCTTGATGATGTCAGTAAGAATCCAGGAGGAGTCCTTGCCTATGGGTTTCCACCAGTGCACTGTCCCCCACAATCCCTTCCCTGCTTCTTCTGCTTTCTCCCACCTTGTCCCCAGAAACTTCAAACTTGCCTAGAGAGCACAAACAATTCATTTCCAGGTACTTCATTCACTTTTCACATCCAAATGTACCAAAATGCTCAACAGGGCAAGAGGTCCTCCTTCTGATAAGACTTACTATCTGTTAAGGATTTATATGACAATTAAAATTATAGATGAAAATACCACCTTGGACTTATGGTCAAGATTGAGATGTAAGTAAACACACCTCACCTCCATGTACAACTATAGCAAAAAAAATTACAACTAGACTACAAAACAAATACCACCCAGATTTATCAGAAAATTGAACTGTAAGCAAGTCCAACAACCAAGGATTTAAAGAAGCCACATTCATCCAGATGGGCCACACTACTGAGACAGGGAGTCAAAGAAGCTCTCCCTAATATAATACACAGAAACAAACACAGGAGACTGCCAAATTGAGGAGACAAAGAAATATGGCCCAAATGAAAGAACAAAACAAAACTCCAGGAAAAGAACTAAATGAAATGGGGATAAGCAACCTATAGATGCATAGTTCAAAACACTAATTATCAGCATGGTCAAAGAAATCATTGAGTACTGCAACAGTATACAAAAGACCAGGGCAGAAATGAAGGTTGAATTAAATAAAATAAAGAAGAATCTATAGGGAACCAACAGTGGAGGGGATGAAACCAAGAATCAAATCAATGATTCGGAACATAAGAAAGGAAAAAAGCATTCAATCCCAACAGCAAGAAGAAAAAAAGAATCCAAAAAACAAGGATAGCATAAGGAGCCTCTGGGACAACTTTGAATGTACCAACATTTGAATCATAGGGGTGCTGGAAAGAGAAGAGAAAAAGCAAGAATTTGAAAATATAATGAAAGAAAACTTTAATAATTTGTGAAGGAAATAGACATACCAGTCCAGGAAGCACAGAGAGTCCCAAACAAGATGGACCAAAGAAGACCACACCAAGATATATCATAATTAGAATGCCAAACGTTAAAGATAAAAAGAGAATCTTAAAAGCAGCAAGAAAAAAGCAGAGAGTTACCTACAAAAGAGTTCCCATAAGACTGTCAGCTGATTTTTTCAAAAGAAATTTTGAAAAAAAATGTACTTGAAAAGTAACTAAATAAAAAAAAAATAAAAAAAAAGAAATTTTGCAGGCTAGAAGGACCAGCAAGAAGTATTCAAAGTGATGATAGGCAATGACCTACAACATAGATTACTCTTTCCAGCAAAGCTATCATTTAGGATTGAAGGGCAGATAAAGTGCTTCCCAAACAAGTTAAAACTAAAGGAGACTTATTGTTCATCATAACCAAGCCATTATTATATGAAATGTTAAGGGAAGCTATATAAGACCAAAATAATGAACATTAAAATGGCAACAAATTCACAACTGAACATGAAATACAAACTAAAAAAAAAAAAACAAGCAGAACAGGAATGGAATCATAGATATGAAGATCATTTGGAGATTATCAGCTGGGAGGAGGAAGAAAGAAGTAGGGGAAAAGGTACAGGGATTAAGAAGTACAAATTGGTAGGTACAAAATAGACAGGGGACAGTAAGAATAGTATAGGAAATAAGTAGACAAAGAACTTGTATGCATGACCATGGACATGAAGTAAGGGAGGAGATTGCTGGAGGGAATGAGGATACCTAGTAGAGAGGATAGAGTGGGGGAAATTGGGACAACTAAATAGAATAATCAACAAAAAATATATTTAAAAAATACCATCTTTAGCTACCAAAGAAAGCCTCCATGTAGAAGTATACATTGGAGTAGCTCTAAGTGTTTCTCCCCTGGGCCCCTGCCCTGGTATCTTTCTAAAGGAAAAACTCCATCTTCAGTATCTCAGAAGGACACTTCTTAAAACACTCTTGATTGTGCTACATGGCCAGGCCAACTGGAATTTCTCTTCACTGTATTCACATCATCATTTGAACACCTACTTCTGGAAGTTTCCCTATTTCAGCTCCTCAGCTGAATGTTGATGGGAGTGAAATGCATGCTCATTTGTTTATGAACATCTTCCTTTCACACCAAACACAAAGGGACTTTTATGGAGTTTCTGATTTAAGGTCTGGATAATTACAGCAGATAGACTAGTTTTGGAAAGTCACCTTTCCAGCACACCACAGACAAGAAACAATGAGGCATTCTTGGTGATAGTTCACTGCTGGAGAAATAGAAATTATACCCCCAACCAAATAGCAGAAATGCAATGACCTGGAACACCATGATATCACTGCACAAGTGAGGTTTTTAAATAATAGTAATAAACAATATCGATTTCTTTACATTGGCATTCTTCAGTTCTAAAAACTTCCTTCAGAACTGCATGTATTTGGCCTTACCTTCACAAGACTTTAGCTGTTATTGGTCACACTTACACAATCCTTCTTGCAAGGATCATAATCTATTTCACAAATGCAGAATAGTGACATTATTTGCTTCTTTATAAGTCTAAGTATACTACTAATCTAATTGTGTACTCTAAAATATAACAGCTATAGTCTGCAAAAAAATGTGTTTTATCTTAATTTATATTACCACCTCACTACAAAAAGAGCATAAATAGTAAATACTTAATAATATAGCTATTGACCTACAAGGCAACTACTAGTTATTTTTTCATAATATAATGAGAAGAACATGGATTTTTTTAAAAATACAAACAACCTAGGTTGGAAACCCTGATATAGTTTTTTTGTAGACTGTGGCCTTCAACAAACTGCTTGACCTCAGAGATATTAATACCTACCAGAAGACTTGTTAAGAGAATCAAAGGGAATATATATATATATATATATATATATATATATATATATATATATAGTAGTGATTGACACATAGAAGGCTGTAAAATCTTTATTGTCCTCCAAAAGTGGTATTATCCTATTGAGAAGCTGGTGCCTTATTATAACCTGTTGACATAAAGTTGATTCTATTATATGATAAATATTTTCAAAATACCTTTGTCCAATATGTGAATAGTTAATAGTTAGTAAACCAAACTAGTATATACTGTTGTCCTCTGATTCTCCACTTCAACTTGTCAGGATACAACTGTAAACAGAACACACCAAGGATTGGCCCACACGCTGTTGACTGGCTGCAGCCTCCTTCAAGAGCTATGGGCAAAATTCTTCATGCTTATATGGTCCTTATGTCTGAAACACTCAAAGCATTTTTCCAGAGATTAAATCAGGACTTTCAGAGGATCCTGGTTAATAAATGTCAAGTCTCCAATGTGAAACCTCAGGCTGTCCTTTTGAGGAAGGTGGCTGACAACCTTATCTTTCATACAAATAAACTGAGGCATGAAGAGGATAAATCAGAAATCTCATTATAGATTCTTAACTTCATAAATACACTTTTATTTTATGTATGAAGGCCAGCATTTCGTGGGAATGCACAGAGAGAGCACAGCTGTGGCTCCTTGGAAAAAACAGCCTACCATTCTGCTAACATTGCTGGGAAGGTTATGGGACACGGTTCAGGAGGCTGCCAAGGGTGGGACTGCCCTAACTGGATAAAGAGTCTTAGTCAGTGATGTCAGCACAAGCAGATAGGCTAGAACTCCAAAGGTGTGTGGCCATGGCACAAAAAACCTGTCATGGAAAACCTGTCATGAAAGACACAAAGTTCCTATTTTAAGCTAGGTGCCTGTGGTTAGAGTAAGCCTTTTCTCAGAAAGAAAAAATTGCTCAAGAGGGGCTAAGAAGGGAAAACTTTATACACAGGGAGGGCCCAAGTGCTCTGATCAGCATCTGGGAGAGCCATCTTGAGACAGTGTCCACGACTATGTCAGGAGGGAGCAGACCTTGCTGAGTAATTACCTGTACTTCAAACATGCACCTCCAGTGCCCCCTTAATTCGACCATACCATTAGTTAACATCTATTATCATTTACTACACACCTAGTCTTGAGCCTGGTATGGTGGCTTTGGGGGCTTTGCACTGTAACAACATAGCTAAGCTGGAACAACATCTCCCAGAATTCCCTTCCTCAAAAGGACCCAAGTCAGTCCAAGTCACAAGTTTTACATGAGCCTTGAAATGTGGAAGTAAAGCAATTGCCATATTTTTTACACGCTGAAGTTGAGTAGGAGACATCAGGCACTGTGGCAGCTGGCTCACAATGTCGCTGTTAGGTCCTCCAACTCCTGATCCGTCTCCTCCTGCAACTTCCACGTGCATTACAGCCCCTTGGTGAAGGGCACCAACTTCTCCAGCACGTCATCCACGGACTGAGTTTGTGGGTGGGGAAAGACAAATGTAGCTTCCAGTTCACTCTCAAGGATTCCACTTTATCTTTGCTCCCCACCGTACCCATAGTGGGGTTAATGAGGTAGTTTCTCATCTAACTACCAACATGGTCAACCTCCTGTTGCTTTATACTCAACAGGACATGGAGACACAAAGGCAGCATTGATTTCTCCGCCAGTTTTTACAATTGCAGAATCTTATCTTTATAACAAACTTTGTTTTTGTATTACTTAGAATACTTCTGCTTCTCCGATGAGACCCTGAGTGATACACATGTATTATCTCATTTAATCCTCACTAAAGTCCTAAAAGATAGGGAATATTATTGTCCCTGTTTCACAGGCAAAGAATTTGAGAAACAAAAAGATGGCCCTAGTCACTTAGCTAGTGTATGGTGATGCTGGGATTTGAACAGAGACCATCTGATTCCAGAGCCTGAGTTTTAACTCTACTTATTTCACCTTAAATTCCATACAGTTTGGCTTCTGTCCTCATGATTTCTGTCCTCTCAACACTTTTAAAATATCTTCAGAAAACTTTCCTCCATCTTTTTCCTGGACCTTTCTAAAGACCCTGGTACTTTTCTTTATTTCCTTCCTTTATCCAAATTTTTCTCTTCCATTTCCTTTAGTAACTCTCTGCTGTTGTCTACCACACACGCATACACATGCACACATACGCACACACCCACAACAGGTGTGACCTTACCACTCTGGCTCCACATTGCATGCCCATCTCCTGCAGCCACCTACCTAATAGTATCCCATCAGCCCCTTGCGCTAGCCCAGACTTCTGCCATCTCCCAGTGGGGGCTGCCAGAAACCCTTCTCCTGCTGCCTCTAGTAGTAACAGAAGCAATCAAACTTCAAGTACACAGGGGGACAGAGACCAGATGAGAAAGAGACAAAATGGGGAAGAGAAAAGAGGAAACTGAGAAAATCAGCCAAAGAAAAGGTACCAAGGGAGCAGAGCAGAACCCAATAAAATCTTCTAAGACAGAAATAAACTCCCTTCTAAGACAGAAAAAAACATAAGACCAGGATACTTTTATAAAGAAAGAGTCAGATAATAAACCATGGAGACAAGGGAGAAAAAGTATAGATTTCTCAGAGAAGGGGCCAGAAGGACCACAGCTGGATTGTCCATGGAGTGGAGTGAGCAATAAGAAGTTTGAATATGAAACTAATAACAGAGACAGGACTAACATAGGAAATGTTACTCATCCTGAAACCAGCATCTGGAGCTGGGCAGAGCCAGAAACTCAAGGGATAGATATAGTATCTGGACCTGTGAACTCAAAGCAAGTGGTCACCCAGGAAAGAATTGCTAAGTTCTTTGAAACTTGGCTCAGTCAAAAAGTGTGAACTGCATGTATGAATGAACTCAACAACTCCTGAGAACAGAATCAGTGGTGATGGGTGCCTTTTACTGAAAGAATCTGCCTTTTACTGAAAAATTTCCCCACTCCACCCCATGTCCCCCTGGAAATAGGAACCTGCAATTTTCCAAGAATGAGACAAGGTCTTGTGTCTTCTTTCCCACAGACATACCAATATGACAATCAAAAACACCAGGAAGTAAACAATGAAATTCAAACCAGATACAAATAAAACTTGACTTTTTGGCCTCAGCATATTTGGTAAACCTTTGCAAAGGAAAACTTAGCTGACGAGAAACTTATGAAAACATCTGAAAAAGAGGCAAAAGTATGAAGAGGAAACTTGTAGGCCTTAAACTCAGTGATCTTAGACCCAGGAACTCTATTTCTGAATCTTACAAATGGAAAAATACTAAATGGAGAAACAGCTTTCCCCCCAAAGTTATTTAACTAGGTATTACTTATAATAGCATAAAATTGGAAACAATATATATATTGAACCAATCCCCTTTGCCTAGGCAAAGGGGATTGGTTCAATGACAATAAAAAGAAAAAACACAGCACATCCCAACAGTGAAATATAATGCATGTGTTCAAAAATAAAATGTGTGTGTGTGTGTGTGTGTGTGAAGGGGTGAGAGGAGAGACAGATAGAAAACAGAGAGAAACACTGGTAAGTGAAAGGAAAGTTGCCCGATGTTAGGTAGGACATGCATTCATTTTGGTGAGTCTCTCTGTGAGGGTGTGTCTACCTATGATTACATATCCCCAGGGAAAGTCTGGAAAGAAATATTACAGACCATTAACATGGTGACCTCTGGGACTAAGGAGAATAGAACAACAATGCCAGGGCATTCCTTTTCTTCTTTTGTGTACTTCCAAATTGCTTGAATAATTTTGGATTTCAAGCAGAAACCTGTCCCATAAAATTTGTTCATACCATCCATCCATCATTGTATCTCAGAAGCTGCTTTCTCCACAAACAACTCCATTGCCCAGTCCTCTGTGGAGCTAAGCATGGTCACGTTTGCCACAGTATATTAGCAGATACGTGAGCTATTTCCAGGTCAAGTCCTTTCAGAGATGGTGGGCCACTTCCACGCATTCTTTCTCCTTCCACCACTGTTAACCTAGATGTGGCAACTCAGCCTTAATTATTTATAACAAGACCTGGGTGGATGGTGGAGCCACAAAACAGAAAGAACCATGTTCCTGAATTATCCTCTGGGGGAAAATCCACTGGGGACTGTTACATGAATAAGAAATTAACTTCTGTCCTCTTTGAGTCATTACTTGAGTTTCTGTCATTTCAAATTAGATTAGCCTTGCTAAAACTTCCAGTACTACCTTTTTGAGGGTTTTTTTTAAATTAAACTTTCTTACTTTGAGATTTGAGTCCCAAGCAGTCATAAGAAACAATACAGAAAATCCCATGTATTATTAACTCAGTTTCCCAAATGGTGCATCTTGCAAAAACCATAGCACCATGTCACAACCAGGATGTTGACAATGACAGAGTCAAGACAGAAAATACCCAACATCCATCCTGATGAGGATCCCTCGTGTGGCCCTTGCAGAGCCACACTCACTTCCCTCCAGCCCCCATGTCCACCTTAACCCCTAGCAAAAACTAATCTGTTGCCCATTTCTACAAGTTGTCATCTAGATACTATCATGTCAATGGAATCCTAGAGTATATAACATTTTAGGACAGGTTTTTTTCACTAGGCACAATGTTCTGGAGACTTATTCCACTTGTTATATGGAACCATAGCTCCTTTTTTTATTGCCAAGTAGTGTTCTACAAGAAGGGTGTACCTCAGTTTACTATTCATTCATTGAAAGACATCTGAATTGTTTCCACCTTTTGGCTATCGTGAATAACGCTTCTATAAACATCCACATATAGGCTATTGTGTGACTCTAAGTTTTTATTTCTCTCAGATAAATGCTATAAGTGCAACTGCTGGGTCAAATGGTAGCTGCATTTTTAGTTTTTTAAGAAACCATCTAATTGTTTTCCCGGAGTGGCTGTGTCATTTTACAGTCTCATTCAAAACATATGAGTGGCAGAGTTTCTGTGCATTCTTGTCAGCATTTGGTGTGGTCACTGCTTTTATTTTAGTTATTCTGATAAGTGTCAGTGATATTTCAATGGAGGTTTTTATTGTCATTCCCCTAGTAGCTAGTGATGTTGAAGATTTCTTCCTGGGTTTATATACCATCTGTTCATCCTCTTTGATGGAATATCTCTTCATGTCTTTCACCCATACTCTAATTGAATTGCTTGCTATTTTTTACTTTCGAACCTTGAGAGTTTTTTATAAATTTTGAAAAATTGTCCTTTATTGGATATGTGATTTGCAAATGTTTTCTACCAGTCTGTAGATTGTCTTTTCATCCTTTTAACATAGTGTTTTTCACAAGCGAAGGTTTTAAAATTTTTTGATGGCATTCAATTTAACAATTTTTCTTTTTCTGGATCGTGCTTTTGATGTATCAAGTCTAAGAACTCTTTGCCCAGCCTTAGACCCTGAAAATTTTGTTTCATGATTTTAAAACAGTTTTATAATTTTACACATTTCATTTTCAGTTAATGTCTACATAAGATGTAAGAAAAGTTGAGGTTCCATTTTTTTGCCTATACTTATATGGATGTTCCAGTTTTGGTCATTGGAAAGACTATTTTACCTTATTGAATTGCTTTTGCACCTTTATCAAAAAAAAAAAAAACACTTGGGCATATTTCTGCAGTTCCAGTTCTGACTCCTTCATTCTGCTCCACTGATCTGTATGTCTACCCCTCAGCCAGTACTACACTGTCGTGAATACTGTGGCTATTTAGTGAACATGAAACTGGGTAGACTAATCCCTCTTACTTTATTCGGTTTTTTAAAAATTGCTTAACTATTCTAGTTGTTGCCCATATAAATTTTAAAAAATATTCTTTATATTTACAAAAAGAAATATTTGAGATTTTGATAAGAATTTCATTAAACCTATAGATGGGTTTCAAGAGAATTAACACATTTACTATGTTGATTTCTGTCAGTCCAAGACACAAGATGTGTCTCCATTCATTCAGATCACCTTTGATTTCTTTCACCAGTGTTGTGTAGTTTTCAAGTCTCTATCTTGGATATCTGTTTTCATTTCATTGACCTGATATCACCAAGTATTTCACAGAGGGTGGCAAATGTTATAACTTTTTTTTGGACATGCAACAATACCTTAATTTTTTTTTCACAATTAACATTAGTTTCTGATGATAGTACAATATTTTGAATTTAAACTACTTTCATTCATCATAACTTTTTAACTTTTAATTTTGACAATATTTTTATTGTTGTTCAATTACAGTTGTCCCCATTCCCCACCCCCATTACTCTCTCCTGCCCTACCCATCCCCCCCTTCCACTTTCAATCCTCCCCACTGTTGTCTTTGTCCATGGGTCCTCTACACATGGTCCTCGACTCAACCTTTCCCCTTCTTCCCCCGGTTCTCCTCCTCTCCCCTCCCCTCTGGTCACTGTCAATAAAGAATAATTTTGACAATTTGCAAATTGTCAAAAATTTGACAGTGATGTTACAAAGAACATTCTATATAGCATTTATGCATGCAAAAAAAATTGCAGTTATGTTACAAAGAACTCCTATATAGCCTTTATGCATGTTCACTAATTCACTTTTTTTGCTGTATTTTTTATTTATTTTATCCCTATTTTTATTCATTTGAGAATAAATTATAGACAGGATGTTTCTTCATCGCTAAATATTTCAATGTAAATTTCTGGAAAACAAGACCATTTATTAACTTAACCACTGTGCAATTATCAAGATTGCAAAATTTAACATTGATATAATTCTATTATCTAACATCAGATCTTATGTAAATTTCCCTACTTGTCCCAATAATGACTTTTATAGCAATTTGCCTTTTAGCACTTACTGTTCTTAGTTCAAAACCTAGTCTAATTTTTTTTAATTCCTTTTGAAGTATTTTTTTTCTCTCAAAGGTTTTAGGATTTTCTCTTTCCCCTTATAGGTTTAAAATTTTACCAGACTCTGACTACATTAAATGTATCTGCCTTAGCACCAGGTAGAAAATTATAGTCCAAAACTTGTGCCTTTCTTGAACCACAGAATTGTTTTACTTTCATTTCTTACATTATTTGTTCTCTCCCACTTTCTATGAAATTTCTGGTTCTTATATTCTTTCAAGCAGTATTTACTGGGTTCCCTCTGTGCCAAATATTGCCCAGTGAAAAGAAAAGTAATTTAGCCTCAGACAAAGCTACTGGCTGAGCTGAGTATTCATCATCAAGGGCACCACACTTGGCCAAGTGTAAGGCAGGACAGGACGCCCATGCTACCCAGGAGTCCTGCTCTAAGAACACAGGCTACGTACCCCCAACAAAGGAGACACCATTCAACTTCCCAGGCAGCTAAGGAGGGCGTTTTAGAACCTGAAGGCTGACAATCCAGAACTTTTGGCCAGTGCTCTATCCACTCAAAATAAACCACTTACATTTATACATGTTGAATACAGAGAGGCCCAGACATCCAGATCCTCTCTCGAAGACATGCCTCCACATTACGTGCACACACACACACACATACACACACACGTGTGATATTCTTTGTGATATAGATTGTCAAATCTCTAAAAGTACATAGTTTCACTATGAACTTGGAGTTTTTGTAGATTTGAGGACAAATAACATGTTTTTCCCCACAAAACTCCCCTAAACCTCTTGACACTTGCCCTAGGGGAATGACAAACACTCTCCCACGGTGTTCTTCTGTGTCTGCCACTCTTCCCCTCTGCAGGGGTGTGATGCTGGAGCTGCAGAGAGATGGCAGAGCTGGGGCTTCTTCCGGTAAAGATGGAGGCTGGCGCAGGTGCGCAGGCTGGTCACCTGTCTACACCAGAGAGTCAGCTGTGTCCTGGTCCCGAGTTGATCAACCTTTCATGGACCTACTCAGGCTAATCACCAGCATCTAAGAAAGAAACTAGGATAATTACTTTCCAATGAAAATGCAGAGTAAGTACCAAGACTACCAGAAGTACTCTTCACTCTGCAAAGAGCTCAGATTTTGGAGATTAACAGGCCTGATGTCAACTCTCAGCTCTACCCCTAACAAAAGTGTGATCCTGGGTGGTGACTTAACTCCTCTGAACCTTAATGTTCTCATCTGTGAAATGGACAGTAAAACTACCTGCCTCACAACATTGTATGTATTCAGAAAAGGTAAAATGGATATTTTCATGACAATTCTCAGCAAGTCACGCAAAAGTCACCTGCATTGGTAGTACAATACAGTCTGTTTGTTCCAAAAGGTATAGTCATATAATAACCTAGGTAGTAAATGTCAAGAAATGTTTCTTCCTGCCGTTGGCTTCTGGAAGTTTATTTTTCCAAAGAAGTTTACAGCTATGTAAAAATTAAGATCCAGTAAACAGATTACATTTTTCTATTTCTTTCCTAAAAGCTATAATGTACAATGTAAGAACATTTTCTATGGCATAACTGATGATTTCTCTTCTCCTGCCTTTAAACACAGCTGGGTCCATAAACGTCCAATCATTCTTATGTTCCTATTTGTATGTATTTGCCTTCAGTGAGATAGAAGTTACTTCTTTTTCCATACTACTATAAACAGAAATATAGCACATTTTTTAACTTGCTTCAACTTTGAGCTAAGATTATGGAATAGTCAAGCCAGAAGGGAGAACAGTTCTATTTGGGGGGGAATAAGAAGAGTACTAGGAGGAAAAGGAAAATGGATCAAGTTCTCTTTTCAATCCTACCATTAAGAAACTATCCATAAATAAGGTTTTACTAAGGTTGTATATATGTGTGTATGTATGTGTATGTACATATGTATATCTGGTATATGGGTGTGAGACAAATAGATGGTAGGTTGGTAGGTAAACAGGTAGGTAGGTATATAGGTACATACATACATACATACATACATACATACATAGACAGATCTCCCTTTGGTTTGTTTTCCCTGAAGACCCCTGACTAATAGGCTATCCATGGGTAGCCATACCACACCTTGCAGTCCTTTAGCTTCCCACATTGAACAGCCTCCCATCCCATGCTTATTCAAGCAGCTTCTCTTTCTCCCCCAGTTCTCTTTAGATCTATGTCCTTTAGTCTCACCTCATTCATACAGTAGCACTTGAAGCCAGGATTATTAGATGATGACGCTGAAGCTCAGAAAAGGTCAGCGACCTCCTCAGGCTCCTACAGTTAGTTACAGTGACAGCCACACAGCATAATTATGTGAGTGTGAGATGCATCCTCTTTCTAATTACTTTGCATTGACTCATTATTATAAGGTATGCAGTGTCTGGCATGATGCTAGACAACATTAGATACCTAATATGCATGTGTTTTTTAGACTGTACCAAACTCTAGTATTAGTTCGTTCACTGGAGAGTATCATTTTTGTCTTTATGGTTTCTTGAGCTTCTTGACTGCTGAGTTTGAAAATTATCCTCAGGTAATTTCTATACTTTCCACTAGATGATCAAACCAAGTTTTAATGTCCAAGCCTTGGTGGTAATGATCTGCTCTACTTTTTCACCCCCAAAGAAATAGCCACCCATATGTTGCATCATAAACTTCAGGAATTAAAATATTAAGTAAGGGAATTGTTCATTCATCTATTGGCCTTTGTCCTATGTTATTTAATAAGTTTGGATTTTTGAACATATTCTTTGTCTTTTCTCTGAAACAATGATGCAAACTCTCCTAGGATTTACATTTAATGAGGGAAATATGCTCCTCATCTGGTAAGTGTTTGTGGACATGTATTTAATTAAAATGTAATTGGTTTTCCATTAAAGGATCCAGTTTGAGTTTAATGTTTACTTCAATTAACCGTTTCCTTTTGCAAATCATTGTTTGCAATGGAAAAAATGTTTTCACATTGCCACTGGCAAATGAGTATGTGTCCAATGTTTCTGGGTCAAATGGAGTCTCGCCTTTCTTCTTTCAACTTTTTAAGACCACATTTCATGCCTGTACTTCTTGAATTGAGACTTCCTGCCTACTGTGGGTTAAATAGTCAAGAGGACCTCCAAGAGTAGTTCTCATCTATCTGGAGAACAATGAATACTTAGGAGTCTATAGATATTTATCTAGCACAGATCATTAATGGTTCATTATGATTAAAACCTACAATGTGCCAGAAACCAAACTCTGTGTCTCCAGACAAGTATGTGGTCCTCTTCGTCTGCTGGAAAATAAAATTTTGTTGGAAAATACAATTTTATTGGAAGGAGGGAAAATGTTTCTGAAACAGAGCTAAAAAGCAAAGCAGAAAGTATAAAATTTTTATATTAATGGTATAGAACAAGCATGGCAAGTAAAGAGCCACTTCCATTGCCAATATCCATGGCTGATGTTACTATGCTCCTATGCCCCATGAGCCTAAAAGAAGCCTCATTTCAACATCTTCTCAACACAGTAGACTTGGGAACCACACAAATCAATCAGTGTAGGTATATGCAATTACATCTGTTTGCTATTTCTATATAGATAATGCTCTAGGAGTTCAAAAAATGATATAAGAATGGAACAGTTAGAGAAGCCTTCTTGAGGAGAGCAAGATGTGAGTTTGAAAAATGAATGAGATGCAGTTTAGTGGAAAGTAGAGCTTAAAGCATTCAAGCAGAGGAATTGGTGAGAGCAAAGGCATGTTGACAAAAAGTGGATTTGGGATGATGAAGAAACCCTGAAAATAAGAGGGACAACTTACCAGCCCATTGCCTACCTCAGTGATTGCTTTCCTATATCAGGAAAGTGGATAGAAAAAAATATATATATAGCTAAAACTTCCTATCTTCCTGTCTTCTCCTCATTCAAGGATTTTAACAATCAAAAAGACATATACAGAAGAAAAACTAACTTAAAATATAAAAGGACAACATTCTCAGAAACACGCAAACTTCAGTAAACACTAGATGAAATTATTTCAGTATATCAGACATAAAAGAATTCAACAGTTGGACCCTCTAATTTGCAGCAAGAATGCTGTTTAGTGGTGTTATACGGGAATTGTCCTGATGCCCTGATTCAACCCCAAAAGGGATCAGTTTTCAGCTCAGACTCCAATCAGGATTGTTTTAGAATAAAAGGCATGTGTAATTCAGAACAAACTGGCAAAGCCCCCAAAGCAGAGAAGGAAACTTCTCCCAACAATAGGGATTTGGCACTAAGCATGTTTCCAATCATTTAACAATATTTAAAATGAATTTCAAACAGGTATGTAAAAAGAAACTGAGACTCAGCATTCTGGTATGAAAACTCTGCTCCCCCTACCTGCAAAAGCAAAGATGCTGTGGACCAAGAGGAGCAATTAACACTCAGCAAAACATGGATCAAGAAAGAAAAAAAAAAGAATGCAGATTGGATGATAGTAGAGAATAGTCCCTCTTGTTTGGGGAGGGTTTTTTTAGATTTTACATTTAAATAAAATCATATGGTATTTGTCTTTGAGAAAATCTATCTAGTCAAGGATTCTAACAAAAGTTTAAGTGAAAATAGAAATTAGTATATGAGTCCCTTTGCAAAGTATCCACAATTATTGCAAGTACTTATGTATAAATAAATTCTTTGAAAAGTCTATATGGTTGTTATTCTATAAGTAGTTTTGATTGTTCTAAAATACTCTTTATAATATTTCTTTTTATCTTATTTATTTTTATATTAAATCATTTTCTATTGTTATTCTATTATACTTGTCCCAATTTTTTCCCCTTTGCCCTCTTCTGCCCATCCCATATCCTGCTTCCACAGTCCATTCTCACACTATTGTCCATGTTCGTGGGTCATTCATATATGTTGTTTGCCTAGTCCCTTCCCCTTCTGTCCACCATTATCTCCCCTCCCCTTTCTCTCTGGTCACTTTCAGTCTGTCTCATTTTTCCATGACTGTGGTTCTATTTTGTTCATTAGTTTATTTTGTTCATTAGATTCCTCTTACAGGTGAGATCATATGGTATTTGTCTTTCATAATCTGGCTTATTTCACTTAGCATAATATTCTTTAGTTCCATCCATACTGTTGCAAAAGGTAGGAGTTCCTTCTTTCTTTTTGCTGTGCAGTATTCCATTATGTAAATGTACCACAGTTTTTTTTAATTCATTCATTTACTGATGGCCACTTATGCTGTTTCCAGCACTTGGTTATTGTAAATAGCACTGCTATGAGCATAAAGGTGTGTAAGTTCTTTTGAATTGGTGATTTAGGATTCTTAGGGCATAATCCCAGAAGTGGAATCACTGGGTCAAAAAACAGTTCCATCTTTAGTTTTTTAAGGCAATTCCACAGTTTTCTACAGTGGCTGCAACAGTAACAGTCTGCATCCCCACCAACAGTGCACCAGAGCACTAGGGTTCCCTTTTCTCCACATCCTCACCAGCACTTGTTGTTTGTGGATTTATTAATGATGGCCTTACATTCTAGTAGATGTAAGGTGATAGCTCACTGTTATTTTAATTTGCATCTCTCCAATGGCTAATGATGTTGAACACCTTTTCATACGTCTATGGGATATTTGTATATCCTCCTTGGAGAAGTGTGTATTCAGATCCTTTGCTCATTTTTTCATTGGCTTGTTTGTCTTCCTGGTCTAAAATCCACTGAATAACTCCTTCTGATACTATTAGAAATGCCTGGTTAACTAAGATAGGCCTTGCGCGGCTATTGCACTCAAGATTCCGTGCTCAGGGTGGACCAAACAGGTAAGCAACCTATTTAGATCAACGTCCCTAGTAGCAGAGCCAAGGATCTGGGTATACATTTTCCTAGAAAAGCACTCTGAGGAAAAATATGTGAAGTAAAAAGGCTAGCAAGGTGGGGTAAGGGGAGAAAACTAGCAAGGATGAGCTCTCAGGTATAGTCTGGCCTTGTCCTGATCTATAGTGGGGCTACAGAGTGGAACCCACACCCCAAAGGACTAAAGGAGCTTATACTCCCATATCAGTCATTTCCATAGCTCTTCAAGCCTTGTAGCTTCCCTCAGCTCTGGAGAGTTTTTCAGCTGTGAAGGAGTCACAGCTGACATTCACAGAAGCTGGAAATATAGGGGCACCAGCCCAAGACCAGGGATCTTGGACAGGTACCACAGACCCTTTGCAGAGTATCGTCTTACTTGGCCACATTTTTGTCTAGAAAAACTATGTAAGCTGCAGTACCAGAAAACCTTATTCCAGGACCTTCAGACTTCAGTGAGGCCCTTTAGAAATAGCTCCTCTGGAACTAGCCTCCAAAACCCCACTTCTGAAATATATTCAAAAGGAGAAACAATAGCAGCAATAAACATTTTTGCTTTCATACCAGCCTTTGATATGCTAGAGGGTCAGGGGAAGGGGGTCTAAGAAGAAATGGGACTGGAAGACAAACCCTGGCAATTCCAGAAGGAGTCAGGCTGTAATCATAAAAATCACATCTTTTGAGTTGCGCATATCCCATTGCATTCTGAGGTCTGGAAGTTACTGATACCCTCAGACCCATAGTCTCCCCACTAGTTAAAATGGAATAACACTGGGTGCCTTGCATATCTGTTGGAGGAGAAAATGTTTCAGAAAACCCCAAATGCAGTATTTGGCTCGCTGTGTGCATATCTCAATAAATTGCATGTGTCTGTGCCCCCCATTCCCAACCACTGAACATCATTCCCCAAGTCCAAACACCTGGATTAAATTTAACCACTGAAGAACCCAAACAAAAAAACAAAAAGGCTTCAATACTACCCTTAAAAAAGTCATGGGCCAGAGCACAGATTATAAAAGTAAAT
Organism: Artibeus jamaicensis; assembly: GCF_021234435.1. Taxonomy (NCBI): domain Eukaryota; kingdom Metazoa; phylum Chordata; class Mammalia; order Chiroptera; family Phyllostomidae; genus Artibeus; species Artibeus jamaicensis. The sequence goes on from NW_026521871.1 coordinate 47,110,516, forward strand.
AGAGTTGCATTCTTACACAGAAACTTTTTTTGTCTGAAAGATAATAGTTAAAAACACCAGGGGCTTCTTCTGGTCAAGATGGAAACATAGGTAAACATGGTAATTGGAACCTCCTACAACATCAAAATTACAGCGAAACTACAGAACAACTATCCTTCAGAACTGCCTGAAATCTAGCTGAATAGAAGTCCTGTAATGAAGGATATAAAGAAGGAGCCACATCAAAACTAGTAGGAGGGGCGGAGAGGTACACAGGCTGGTCTCGTACCATTCCACATATATTTGGAATCTAAAACAGAACAAAAACAGACTCATAGATACAAACAAGATTTTGATGGTTACTAGATGGGAGGGGGTTGGGGAGATGTGTGAAAAAGGTGAAGGGGTTAAGAAGTACAATTTGGTAGTTACAGAATAGTCATGAGGATGTCAAGTACAGCATAAGGAATGTAGTCAATAATGTTGTAATAACTATATATATGGTTTCTGATGGGTATTAGATTTATAGGGGTGATTATTTCATAAGTTATATAAATGCCTGATCACTGAGTTGTACACCTGAAACTAATGAAAATTATACTTGAAAAATTAAAAAATTAAGATAAGAAAGTAAAAGATACCCAGCACTGGGGAAAGAAGGAAGAGGGACAACTCTGATGGAATAGAGAAATTGAAATGTAGAATTTGCATACCAGGGTCTGAGGCTGAATCAGCTCAGCCTTTTAATACCAGCATTGAATAATGTTTTGAGTAAATCAAGATGGTGCTAATTTATTGTCCTTCTCATTAACTTCTGATAAGGACCACAAATTGCCAGCAGCCAACCCATCTCCTTGTCATATAGTGTGGAATAACACCTGTCCAATCCTGGAGAGCCTCCCTCCAAATAATCCCAAATGGACAAGCATCGCCTAATAACCAGCATCCCTCACAAGTCTTGTTCACCCCCATCCACAGCATGGATGGTGGGGATGAATACTGGGGACCAGGTAGGCATGAATGGAAAGTATGAAATAAACTTCCCCCACCTGTTTTCCTGTCTTGCCTATGGTCAGCCCTTTTGAACTTTACATTTACCCAATAAGACTCTAAGAAGCACCAGAAGCTATTAAAGGCTTTCCCCTACCCAGAAGGAACTTGGCAAAGGTGCTAATGCTATTCTGCCCACAGACTTGTTTGGGAGAAGGGCAGTGGGATATAAAAATTTACACTTGGATTTTTCTTTCATTTGTTCAGAATTTGGTGTCCCCTTCCATTTCGCCTCCCTCTCCTTTAACCCCAGCTCTGCTTAGAAAATTTCATTGTTACAATATTCTGCTCCACAGGAAAATATATCAAATTTAGAAAGCCATTGGTATGTAAAGAACCCTTATTTCAAGAGGCTAGAACAGAGTGTGCCATGTAATCAAAGGCAATTAAAGACACTCACACAATTGTGAATATACATCCTTTCCATACATAATTTCAGAGAACTGTTCAGAAAACTTACATACTGTAGCACTGGATGGTTTCCAAAAGTCACTTGAGGCATAAGAAGCCCTTAATTGGGGCTTGCAAACATGAGTTTTGTTTGTGTTTATGCATGTTTGTCAAATACAATGAGGGCTCTGCTTTCTGAACATTTGGCCCTAAGTTAAAAAGAAATATGTCAGCAAATCCACCAAAAAGTACACTAAACCCAAAACCTCTTCTGTTGGATCTGGAGGGAGGCTGACATAGACTCTGCTAGTTTTCCAGTTAAAGGCAACATCTGGATGCAAGAGTTCTGTCTGCTTTGGCCACATCTAGCAGAGAGGCAGTAATCCTTACAAAAGGCCTAGTGTTTTCATTGCCAAGCTGCCCAATGCTTATAGCACACCTGGAGTCAGTTAGGAGGGTGATGTGTCCATGGGAACAGGATGATCTCACTCTGTGCCTCTCAGTGACCTTAAGCATTTGCCATCTGCTCCAGGACATGCAAAGAGCCACCTACAAGCATATTGGATTACTTGGGCGGTTGGGGGAGGGCAGTGGAGAAGGACGCATTTCTCTTCTCTCCATTTATTAAATAAGAAACAGTCAGGACTTTATAGTCCATCTACCTGGCTGAAGTACCAACTCTGTTTGCTTCGAGACTAAGCAAATTATATAACATCAGCCTCAATGTCCTCATTGCTAACACAAACATAATCAATAATGCCTGACTCATGAACTATTGAAGACCGATAAAATGACAAATATAAAGTGGCTGCACAGAATAATCTCTCAAAGAATGTAGGCTAAAAATATTAAATTATTTTATCATATTCTCCTTGTATTTTCTTTTTGGCTTCAATGCAGAAAAGTCTCCTCCACTTAGAAGAAGAAGGAAGAGGAGGAGAGAGAAGGGGAAGAGAAAAAAGTGGGAGAGGAGGAAGAACGGAGCAAGGAGAAGGAAAGGAATAAAAAGAAGAAAGAAAAATTTGATCTACCACTCACCCTCATAATTTACCACACCTTAATTTCCTCAAATACCAAGTTCCTTGAAAGAAAAGTCCGCATGTGTGGTCCTATCCTCATTCCCATTCATTCTCACTTCCTTGCTCCCTCCCCCACAATAAATGATGAGAACAACACATCAACAGTCTTTGCCATGTGACTTTGAGTGTTTTCCAGGCTACCCCCACTGACCTGCTGGCCACATGACTGAAGTGGCTCAGTAGAATGTGGACAAACATATTTTCAACATGTGAGCAGAAACTTTAAGTGTGCAAACTCCCTTCATTGTGGCCTTTTGCATTCTTTCCTTCCCCCATGAGAACAATATGGAGAATAGAGGCTACTTCTTTACCCTGAATCCTGGAATGAGATGCCTTGAACCCAGGAAAGCCCTTCAGAATCACAGCTAATCTCAGCCTTCATTTAATGTCAAAAAGAAATACATGTTTGGAAGACTTCCGGCAAAATGGAGGGGTGGGTAGACACACTGTGCCTCCTCGCACAACCAAAATGAAGGAAAACGATAATTTAGAAACAAAAAATACAACCAGAACTGACAGAAAATTGAACTGTATGGAAGTCCAGCAACCATTTATCCAGACTGGTAAGAGGGGTGGAATTGGTGGCGGGCGGAGAGGGGTCATGGCAGGAAAAAGCAGTGGTGCAATCCTGGGCATGCAGGCGGCTGGCAGACCCCAGGCACAGGGAGGCAACAAGCAGACCCAGTGAGGTGCACAACGCAGCTAGCTGACCAGGCAGTCCCACATTCATGTGCAGATAAACCAGGCAAAAACAGGGAATGAGGCAGACCGTGCAACCCAGGGCCTCAGCGCTGGGAAATAAAACCTAAAAGCACCAGTTGAAAACACCCGTGGAGTTGAGGCGGCAAGAGAGACTCCCGGCCTCCCAGGATAGTTTCTTGCAGAGACCCACAGGGTCCTAGAACATACACCAGCCCACCCACCTGGGAACCAACACCAGAAGGGCCCAGTTTGCTTGTGGGAAGCAGCAGAAGGGACTGAAACTGGAGAGAGAGCGGATCGAGCACCATTGTTCCCTCTCTGACACCACCCCCCACATACAGAGTCACAACCCAGAGACTGGGTTGCTCTGCCATGGTGAACACCTAAGGCTCTACCCCTCATACATAACAGGTGTGACCAGACCCCCCAAAAATGGCTCAAATGGAAGAACAGATCAAAGCCCCAGAGCCAATACTTTTAATCGACCAAGAGATAGCCAACCTATCAGATCCACAATTCAAAGCACTGGTGATCAAGATGCTCACAGAATTGGTTGATTTTGGTCACAAATTAGATGAAATAATGAAGTCTACACTAAATGAAATGAAGGAAAATGTACAGAGAACCAATAGTGATAGAAAGAGAACTGGGATTCAAACCAATGGAGTGGCCCAAAAGGAAGAAAGAAACAACCAAACAGAAAAGAATGAAGAAAGAAGAATTCAAAAAAATGAAGAGAGGCTCAGGAACCTCCAGGACATCTTTAAACGTTCCAACATCCGAATTATAGGGGTACCAGAGGGGGAAGAGGAACAGCCACAAGTGGAACACTTATTTGAACAAATAATTAAGGAGAATTTCCCCAATCTGGCAAAGGAAATAGACTTCCAGGAAATCCAGGAAGCTCAGAGAGTCCCAAAGAAGTTGGACCCAAGGAGGAACACACCAAGGCACATCATCATTATATTAGCCAAGATTAAAATGAAGGAGAGAATCCTAGAAGCAGCAAGAGATAAGGGGACAGTCACCTACAAAGGACTTCCCATCAGACTGTCAGCTCATTTCTCAAAAGAGACCTTACAGGCCAAAGGGGGCTGGAAAGAAGTATTCCAAGTCATGAAATCCAAAGACCTACATCCAAGATTGCTCTATCCAGCAAAGCTTTCATTTAGAATGGAAGGGCAGAGAAAGTGCTTCTCAGATAAGGTCAAGTTAAAGGAGTTCATAATCACCAAGCCCTTATTATATGAAATGTTAAAGGGACTTATCTAAGAAAAAGAAGTAAAAACATGAACAGTAAAAAGACAGGCAACTCACAGTTATTAACAACCACACCTAAAACAAAAGCAAACTAAGCAACTAGAACAGGAACAGAACCACAGAAATGGAGATCACATGGAGGTTTAGCAACAGGGGAATGGAAGGAGGAGAGAGGGGGAGAAAGTACAGAGAATAAATAGCATAGACAGTAGTTAGAAAATAGGGGGAGGACAAGAATAGTATGGGAAATGTAGAAGCTAAAGAACTTATAACACATGGACATGAACTAAAGGGGGGAATGTGGGTGGGAGGGGGTGTGCAGGATGGAGGGGAGTGGAGGGGGGAAATGGGACAACTGTAATAGTATAATCAATAAAATATATTTTAAAAAGTAAATACATGTTTGGTTTTATTCTGTTGAGAATTGGGTTGATTGTTACAGCAAAAGCTGACTAATACCTAGCTAGTGACTGCACTGATTACCTAAGTATTCCCACTATAGTACCAGTGAGAGATGACATACCAAGGACCACCATCCTCCTTCCTCATCAAGCTCCCTCTCCCTTCACCCACCACTCTGTATCCATGATTCTCCTGCATATTGCCATGTTTGTAACTGTCAGCTCCCCTGTCCACCAATTATTGACTCAAAGGTAGGATTTGAACCCATCCACAGTGGGAAAATGGTATGATGTAATCGTACACAGTGAGGTTGGTCTGTTTCTGCTAATGTTCCTGCACAGGAAAGAATTCCTGGCAAGGAGAGGTGAGGCTGGATGACCACACACACAAACGGGAAGGAAAGAGGTCCTCTATCTACACAGAAAGGATTTACCATGAGCCATTTGGTGGCTGGTGGTCAGCACCCTGAAGAAATAGGTCCAGATAGAACAGATTGGTGTTGAAGCAGTTTAGAGCCAAGTCTTTCAGTTCAAATATGGTCCTGACCAGCCCTGGCTGTTGTAGCTCAGTGGATTGAGTGCAGGCCTGGGAACCAAGGAACCACGGTTCGATTCCCAGTCAGGGCACATGCCTGGGTTGCAGGCCAGTTCCCAGCAGGGGACACACAAGAGGCAACCATACATTGATATTTCTCTCCCTCTCTTCTTCCTTTCCCCTCTAAAGATAAATAAATAAAATCTTTAAAAATATATATATGGTCCTGACCAAAAACTTGAAGAGCCATCTAAATTCCTCCACGTGGTGAAGCTAAATCTGAAGGAAGAATACAGAGGCCAGAGCAAAGCTGACTGATCCCCAGGCTGGAAGAAGGACCGTCAGGCAGACCTGGGACACCACAGGGGAGATCCAGGCACCAGGTTCCAAGTCAGCCCAGGGGTGTGAGTAAGAGACTTTTTCACCTTCCATGAGCAGCTTCTTCGAGCCAGCCTGGGCCATGTGTTCACTTCATTTTCAACATAACAAATCCAATCCCAGTGAGAAGTTCTGGGGCCTCCCAGACATCACTCTAGTCATTCAAAAAAAGAGATTCCAGAACAAACACTGGGGTGTTCTGGGCTTTAAGGTAAAAGAGTCCTTCACTTCACACCCCAACTGTGTTTTTTGTTGGGATAAAAAAGAACAGTCTGCACCAAAGAAGAAAAGGACTCAGCAAACACACCATCTTTCTCCCTTTACAGAGGGAGAAGGTAAGGTGAGCAGGGCACCCACCAAGGCTGACCCTTCCCAGTGCATCTTGTTGGGTTGGGGGCTGGCTGGGACTTGTTGGCTCAGTCCTGGGTGACCAGGGTGACTTATGTGAGGCTGCAGTGTGCCCTCGACAGTTACAATCCCCAGATCTGCCCCCAGGGCTCCTAGAGACCTTGGCTTACTTGAACTTGCACAGAAGCAGGCTATGCTTGTCATGGGAGAGGGCTCCCCCTATTTCAACAGGAAAAAAAAAAGCAGGCACTATTAAAAAATATTACAGGTCTACATAAAAAGAATAAGTGAATGCTTACCAAAAACAAAAACAAAATCCCATAAGGTCCCCAGGAAAGGAAAAGGATATAAAGCAGGCATTCTGTATATTCTGGAGATTGAACCAAATCACAAAGACAGCCCTGGGAGCTGAAGCTCAGCTTTCCAGCTCAAGGGCAGTGGGTCGGATGATTTGAACACCACGAGGCAGACCCCTCTTATATTCCCCTGCACAGGTTGAGAGCAGAAAGCAGGATTGGGATGGGGAAGTATAAAGGACAATAAGTAAAGTAATAAAAGAGAGACTATGCAGGAAGTATGCATAATCATGTTCTACACACTGAGGAGTGTGTAGGATCATTCCAATTCTCCATACCAAAGAGGAAATAAAAAGCATCATTGAAAACCAGGATAATGTCTCTTTTAATTCTTACAACTCTCCAAGGTACACATAATCCTCATTTTACAAAGCAGCTAAACAGCTGAACCTAAGATAGGTTCCCAACAGTGCCCAAGTGCACTTCATTGACACACAGGGATTAAAACCCACCCCTGCTTAACTCCACAGCCTATCTCGACCACAACACAGTCTCTTTCTTTGATGTTTAAGTGGGGTGTGATTTTCTATCAATATGTCCCTTCTTTAGATGGGCGGTACCCTGGTTATGTAAAGGGCTTTTTCCACATGTCATGTGCATTCCATTTCTTCTCTGAACTTTAAATTCCCTTCATTCTAGCTCTGGCTTCATTGATTGGAGCATCATCCCGTACTCCAAAAGGTTGTGGGTTAGATTCCTGGTAAGGACACAGATCTAGGATGTGGGTTTGATCCTCAGTCTGGGTTCACACAGGAGGCAATCAGTCCATGTTTTTATCCCCCGCCTTCCCTCTTCCTCTCTCTCTAAAATCAATAAATATATCTTCAGGTGAGGATTTTCAGAACTTCCCTTCATTCTAGAATTTCTTTGGAAGCTAAAAGGAGGTTCCTCAGTTGAGACTTTGTTGGTGGAGTCCATGTAAACACACAGAAAAAAAGTGTGCCCTGGCTGGTGTGGCTCAGTGGATTGAGCAATCAGTGGACTGAGCACCAGTCTGCAGACCGAAAGGTCACCAGTTCAATTCCCAGTCAGGGCACACATCTGGGTTGAAAGTCCACTTCCCCCGTTGAGGGCATGTGAGAGCAACCGATCAATGTTTCTCTTGCATATCGATGTCTTTCTCCCTCTCCTTCTCCCTCCCTTCCCTTCTCTCTTATAAACAAAACCTTTAAAAAAACTGTAAGTGAAGTTCACATCCTTCAAAAAGAATATCTAGATAATTGAAGTGGCTATATTAAAACTGTCACATTGTGCCTCACCTTGGTATATAGACACTGCTGCAGAAATCAGGTTTTTTCAAAAACCTTTACTACGTCTTGTCACAACTCATCAAGGATCTTCCAAGAAGAAGACATTTGAAAAGTCCTTTTGGGTAAAACTACAACAAACAAGCCCCACCCCACCCCTCATAAATCATGCTATTGTTCAGCGATGCACCAACCAGGCAGGCCACATTTATCTCCCCAAAGCAAGCCTCGCAAGACAACGCTCAGAAAATATTGGTCTTGTTTGTTATCTTTCCGAAAGGTTAAGAGAAGGATTTGCTTATCTATAATGATTTATGGAACTGACAAGCAGGTGCACAACTGTGGCCAGGAAATGCACACAAATAGAACAGCTTAGAACAAAATTATGGCATCAGGGCACAAAGCCGATGGCTTCGTTGTATAATGCGACACAAGAATCGGGATTCATAAATCACATTTGTCAAGAATAAATAAAAAGAGAACCAGACGGACCAGTGCCCCTGGTTGTTTCTATCTTTATCATAATTTGTTGGCATGCCCTGCCCTTCCTCTGAGTTAGAGATAAGGGATCCTATTGCTTTCTTGCTGTCTCCAGATGACGTCTAAACACCAATAAAGAAGTCACCCTGGCTCTGTCAGTGTGTCCTGTCATTATCTGACTTGCCTAGTGACTGTGAAATGATTTTCTATGATTTGATGGCTTAAGCACTAAGCAAGTGTATCTGAGGGAGACCCTGTCGATCCCACCCAGTGAATTAGCTTTCAACAGCTACCACGAGAAAGCCTGGATCCCAGCTCTAGGCTCGGCCAACCTGAGAGACTTGATGCAAGTTTACTGTTCTCTCAACTTTCATTTTCAAAGCTACTTAAAAAATATACCATCCATCAGTTTGAAAAGCTAAAATAATCCAGATGAACCAAAAGAAACTAGAGGAAGTCATGCCAGTACTCAAGACCCTCTGGCTATTTCATTGCCAGGCTTGGGAGTTAGGGGTGTGGGGACAGCAGGTAAATGTTTATAAAACTGACCTGAAAGACATGCCTTATATCCTTAAGTAAAGAAATAGAATAGATGTATGTAGGATATGACAGCCTTCCTAATTCTGAAATTATATCATTGAACTTGTAAAGAGTAGCTCACCATCTGCTGATTTAATTGACATTTAGCACAACTGAATTGTTCTGAAATAAAAATGCTTTATAACTTTCTGGTTTGGGTAAAGCATTCCCTCCTTGTGTTTTATTGTGGCCCTAACAATAATTCAAAGACAAACAAACTTCAATACAACACCCTCTCCTACCTCCTACAGTGTCTTGTGCTATTTTAAGGTCTAACTGCACCACAGGTAATCGTTGATATAAGCACGTTGCCAGAAAACCTTTATTTTCATGCCTTAAAGACAGCTAACCTCCAGGTGTACCATTCATTCAATGGCTCCAGGTGCTCCATTCAATGAGTAACGTGCAAGCTGCAATGCTTAAGTACTTGTTTTTATTCATTAGAAGCCTGAGCTGAGAACAAACACGGTTGAGTCCATTTGCAGGATTAAAATATGGCAGGGATCACTGGATAGGGACCTTGTCCCCTGCTCCCTATTGCCAGCTCTTCTCCATTAATCGAACCAGACACCTTCAAGGAGGCAGCCTTATGCTTAACGCCTATGCTTCACCTCCATCCTTGCCTGGCTCTAAACCTGCTCGGCCCATCTCCTCACATGAGGCTTATCTCCCATTTCCAGATTAGTGCTCACCTCCTAGACCTAGACCTTCAGCCATTCCCATTTAGACTTGGTCTTTCAGGGACAAAGGCTTGCACCTGCTCTGTAGGTCCATCCAGTTTTCAATGAGGCCACTGATGACAACCTGGCCCTCTCTGCCCAGGTTGTGTGGTCCTTCTAGACCTACCAGAAGGAGATACATGGCAGTTTATTTTATAAGTGACTGTGGTATCCATTTTCAATTAACTTGAGGTATGGACACAGGCCGTTCCATTTCCACAGTTCTTTAAGCAAGAAAACACAAAAGGGTCAGAGTCAGAGGAGTTGACAAAGAAGGCTGATTATCCCGGGTCAGAGAAGACCCAACAGATATGACGGCCAACTATGTTTTTAATAATCCTTTCAATTGAACTATAATGTATATAGAAGTTCAAAATTATGCATGTACAGGTTGATGGCTCCTCACGAAAGAGTACATACATCCATCAACCAGCCAGATTCAGAAGTAGAACATGACCAGCAGGCCAGAAGCCACCCTCGTGTGCCCCCACTCAGAAACCCCTCTTTCCTCCTCAAAAGCAACCAATGCCATGACTTCTGTTCCTAGACATTAGTTTGCCTGTGTTTGGATTTTATATAAATGGAATTATACCAAACATATTCTTTTGTGTCTGACTTCTTTATCTCAACAATTTTGGTTTGTGAGGTTTATCCATATGGCTTTGTGTAAATAATTTATTTTCATTTCTGCATAGTTTTCTACTGAACCAATGAATGCACCACAATTTGTGTGTCCATGCTAATGTTGATGGACTTCTGAGTTGTTTGCAGCTTGGAGTTACCATGAACAACACTGTCGTAAATATTTTTGCACTGATTTTCAGTGCATGTACGTGCACATTTCTGTTGGGTATATACCTAGAGTAGAATTTCTGTTACAGACTTCAGATGCCATTAAACAATTTTCCAAAATACGTATATTAATTTACCACTTACTAACTACCAGCAGTGTTTAAGAGTAGTGGAAGCCTTCTTTCTCACGCATACGCATACTTGGTATTGTCAGTCTTTCTATTACTGAGTCTCCTGATGTGTATACAATAATAGGGGTATCCTAGCCCCAGGCACCAGTGGAATGGAATCTAGGCCATAAGCTATAGAAGACCCTGCTCTGGTCCTTTTATACTGTATCACCCACCAAAAGTCTGCTGGACCTAAAGCAAAGAGAGCAATAGAAGACCTTACTGACATATACTGCTCTTGTACCCTCAAGATAGAAAAGAAATCTTTCCTACAAAAAAATTTTTAATAACCTTTTCTTAAAGATCTATTATAAAAAAATGTTTTTATAGATAAGAATCTACAGAAAAAGTAAAGTTAAGGGTAAAAAACTTTTCAAAAGAGAGAAAATGTAAAGATTAACACTAGACTGCCTTACTCAAGACTATGAAAAACTGGGTAAAATGTGTATTTTCCCAGTAGAGTATAATTCACCAAACTGATTCCCACTAAGACATACACATGGGACATTAAGTCACTCGAGGGTTAAACATATTTGAGGTTCACTCCCAAAATAAAATCCCAAAAACTACTGAAACAGGAGACCACAACACTGACCCAAGGATGGCATCAAGATTTTTCAATATAAAAATGAGAGGATTGAGAAAATGTCCCAGTTTGGGGTGGGAGGGAGATAGGATTCAATTTAGTTTCAGAGGGATTTCCTTATTTCTCAACAGTCAACTGTCAAAAAAAAGCCACAGAGAGCCACAATGTGGATTTGATTCCGTCACTGGGATTAGCAAAGCAAAAGAGCAAATCGTGCTAATCATCTCATGACATTATCATGTGCATTCTCATCTATTACTTGTCAATTAACTTGATAACATATCATTGTGATGAGCATGTAGAATTATCCACAGTCACAAAAATAAAACTGAAAGACTATGGTTTGGTTCAATGTCCTTTTAGGCACCAGGATTCTGTTCTTTTCTGGAGTTTGAAAATGACGTTATGATGAGTTCTGAGTAAAATAATTACAGATGGATGTGGTACTTATTATCTCTACTGTGCTTTCTACTCCAACCTTCCAAGAATACTAAAACACAAAAGTACCCAGTGCAGGGCTTATCACACAGTAAATACTGGTATTATAGTCATGTCTTTCTCAAATTCAAGTAAGACTCAGAATATCCTGGACAGCCTGTGTAGATGCTGATTTTCAATCCTGTCTGCTTCAGGGAATCTACATAAATTCCCCCAAAGTTATTTGGATGCATGTTTTTCCATAGACCTCATTTTGAGAAATACTACCATACAATTTCTTTTCTCCATATGTGCAGTGAAGAACCACATTTTTTAAGTTCTAATCCCACACAGACTTATAGTTTTATATGACATAACAAAAAGGAATTACTATAAGAAATGAAATAAAAACAAAAACTTAAATATAAATATAAATCCAGGTTTTTTATTATTAGATTAAGCAGGTCTAAAAATTACATATCAATAAATGCCTCAATTCATCAATAAATATAATCTGAACAAATCTGATACAGGTAAAGAACAAAATCAATCTATGTGCATTATTCATTGAAAGTGTTCCTAGAGACAATAAACATCATGATTATGGTCATAACTTTTGTCATTTCACACTCATAACTAAACTAAAAATTATGAGGTAGCAAGCCCCTCCCCCAAGTTAAGAGCTATGAGCAGATTTGGAGCAAACACCGTGTATATCAGCACTTAAAGGCTGTACTGAAACAAACACACTTGCTGTGTTAAATTGGATTGGCAATGCCACTCACAAGAAATAGCCAGACATAATATCTAAATGATTCCTGAGTTTTGTTTTTATAACACTCACAGAATTACTGTAGATAGTGTGTCAGCAAAAAGAGGAGTAGAAAGTTTAAATCCATTTCAGCAAGCTCAGGATCCCCTTTCTGACTTCTAGCGTGGCTGTACTGGGCATGACTACTTTGCAGCTTATGTCACACGTGACTCACCTAGAAGTTTACCACCAGAGCTAGTCTATATCTCAATGCAAAAACAAAGGACTTGATCATTGCTTGGATGTGGCAGCAAGGGCAAATCGCTATCAAAATTCTTAACACACCCCCTCATTTCCATACTAACCGCCTCGGGCGCCAGGCACAAAAAGGTGGCTGACTGACTAGCACAGTCCTCAGAACACACTTCGAACAACACTGACCTAGAGGACCTAGAAAGTCAGGACTTCATTCTGCAACAACTCAAGGCAAATGGCACAACCTCCTTTAACCCCAGAGACTCAAAGGCCTGTGACAAGTTAGTGTATTTGGGGCAATGCATTTAACTGCTTAATGCCTCCAATGCCATGCAGACTGTAAAAGAGCTAGCTGGCAGACAGCCGGGTCTTCGGGTTTAAAATTATGCCATCTTCATGCAACATTACCTTTGCATTCTTTTATAAGGAGTATGTTTTTGTTTGAAATTCTTATAAATAATAATTGTCATTTGACATTCATAATGACAGCGGAAAACAGTTTCAGCCAGGCAAAGCCTATGAACATAGCACACGGGGCTTTCGTCAGCAAACATAAGAGACCAAAATCACAGGGACAAACGCTGGTACCCCACAATAAACACAGCAGTGGTTTCTAGAAGCTCATTTCAACTCATGTCCTAACTACCGAAGCCAGACCCACTGGCAGAAAGCTCCAGCATCGCTGTAACAACCTAATTAACCAATGGGTATGTGGAGTCAGCCCATACATGGGGCATACGCTCCGTCCCCATAAAATGTCAGGGAAGCAAGAAGCGTAGACCTCAACATGGTTTGAAAATTGTTTGCAACCACTGAGCCCTGTCAAAAAGGCTTTCATGGAAATAGGCACTGAATGGTGGGTGCCCTATTTGTCTATGTCCAGTTCAACTCCAACTTCGGACTCTGAATGTCTCTCTCTTCCCCATTGCTCTATGCCAGTGGCTCTCAATCTCTGTGGCAGAAAACCGTTGCCACACAAGCATGCCTCCAACTGTTTATCCCTGTGGAAAACACGTCTTCCTACAACAGGGGATATATTTGGGTCCATCAGCTGACATTCTGTGCTATACTGGACAACATGAAGGGGAACAAAATTTGCTGGGAGTAAGAGGTAAGAGACACAGCAAAAAGCCAAATAGTAAGTAAAGGAGGAATGTGAGAAGTTTCCCCCTGAATATATTCAAGGTTGTGGTCAGAGTAGGAATAACTGAGCTCAACCAGCAGCATGAGAGGCAAACCAGGGACTAGTGGGGTGACAGGTCCTTTAAAGTGGGGATTACACTGGAATGGCTGTTGGCTTGCTTGTGCCAGATTGATTCCTATGATCCTTCAGAGTATACTGCCAAATAATCAAACACAAAAATGTGAGAACCCTGCTCCATTCATGTCTCTTCCTTGGCAGGAAACCAGAGGTGGAAGTTAATTCCTGGAGAAAGAGATACTTTAAAGTGTAGATTCTCAACACTCACCTCAATCCAAACAATCAGAGTCTCTGAGGGTGACTCTCCCCCAAAATGGGTGGTTCTGGCTGAATGAAATAGGGAGAAAAACCTCAGTCTTAAGTGAGGCAGACCACCCCTGCTGGCCCGGATCCCAAAGCCCAGCTCTGGACAGCTGCTTTGCCAAGCCCCAGTGAGCCTGTCCACCTGCAAGCTCAGCTGCCTGGACCCTGGGTCTCTCCTGTCCAAGGCAATGGGGACCATTGCACAATGCCACACACTCCTATTAGGGACGTTCGGAATCCACCTGGATGCCTACACAGCTTGGAAGCTGACCCTTTCCCCAGCCCTTGCCAGACAGCTCTGAGTCTGATTTCCTTGTGAGCTCTTCAAGGTTCAGCTGGAACCAGGAATCCAACCCATAACGCCTGCGTGTTAAGGGCCTACGGTATGTCGATGCCATACTGGGTCCTTTATATAGCTTATATCCTGCTGTCCTTACAGCATCATTCTAAAGTAGGAATTATTATCTCATTTTACATATTTGGAAAATGAAGACTTGAAAAGTTATCATACAGCTTGTGAACAGTGAAACAGGTTGTCTTACCCCCAACATTCAAAATTAGACTTAGGGCTGGGAATTTGGAATACCATCTAGTTCCTGTCATCCCCTTCTTCCTGATTTTGATCCCATTTCCTGAATCCCCAGCTGTCCAATCCCCTGGCCCAAACCAGAGAGAATACACAGAATTACGTGGGAAATCGGGGGGGTGGGCCTCTCTCTGCTGGGCCCACTTATCTGACCAGGCACCTAAGATGTCAACCTGGCCCCAGATCAAGCTAGACTTTGCTTCATTTTGGAGCCTGTTTAAACTGGTCACCCAGGCAGAGAGTCCAGTTACATATCCAAGTCAGACCCCTGGCATTTCCCTCCTTTTACTGCTCCTGTAGTCTCAGCAAACCTGGAAGAAAAACTACGTATTTCTGGGGTCTTGGAAACTCAACCAAGCCTTTCTGTTTAACAACAAAGCTGGGTCTCTTGAAGTACAGCCACCTACACCTACATCATGTGTAGTGATGTACCACCTACATCAGACTCACCTGGATGCTCTAAAAATGAACAACCCCAGGTGCCCCTGAGAACTCCCAATCCAGACTGCTCAGGTGGTCATTTTCCTAAAGGTGTTCTGTACACATTTCCTAAAGTCCACAGCATCCTAGTTATAGAAACAGTTTGCCACCATCGTTTTTGTCTCTGAAATGGGTATGTATTTACTTTTCTGACATAATTTATAACAATGCTTATAGAAACTTCTTCAGTTCAGTCATGTTAAGAGTAAAGGGGAAAACATGAAGTTATCTCTCCAGAGCAGCTATAAAGGATCAGGCACCTTGTATTCTTCTTGAGGTTAATCCTCCCAAAAACCCTGTAATGGTGGCTCACTATCACCTACATTATCACTTAGAGACACTGAGACACCAAAAGGTTAATGACTTGTCCAAGGTCATGCAGCAAGGCCAAGATCAGTGTAGATACAAACCCAAGTCTGTCTGATCCCAGTCTCCGGAGCAAGTCCCTCCACAGCAAGTCCCTCCACACCACTCTAGGCTTCCCCCAACTCCACCCACAGCATGTTCTGCACACTGCTGGTTGCTTTGACTCATTTCAATACTTACTTAGTTGATTGTTTCACCATAGTATAAAAATTACTCTTACCTTTTGTACACAAGAGTTGTCAATCATTGTTTGGTATATAAATGAACGAATTCTGTGTAGGCTTTTAAATCTACAACACAATCATGCATTTCAAACCACCATGCCATAAACCAGCAAAAAAAAACACCTCATTTAAACTCTGAAATTTAAGCTTTTTTATTATTACAAATCAGGGAGTTGGCAAACTATCATGTGAGTCAAATCCGGCCCACAGCCTGTTTTTGCACAGCCAGCAAGCTAGGAATAATTTTTATATTTTTAAAGAGTCATTTTAAAAAGAAAGAAAGAAAATAACAGGTGACAGAGACCAGAGACCATATGTGGCCTGCAAAGCCTAGAATATTTACTATCTAGCCCTTTATAGAAAAAAATGGCCAAATACCACTATAGATGATAAAAAATTATTGTGCTAAGACCATGCATGCTCACAGGAGTGATGTCACATAAAAATGATTCATTTTATCTATAAACAAAGATATATGGATAGTACATAAACAGACACACAGCATAGCTGCGCTTTGAGAAATGTCATGGAGGAGGATCAAGTAGGAAAAATGCCTAAATAGGCTCTTTACGGGACAATAAAGAATCAGAGAAACACTTTGCTAAACAACACCTAAGCCAGTGTGGGAAATGGCTTCATGTGTGGGGTGTCCCGTATTCCCAGGCTTTCTTATCATGGCCAAGGTGAAGGGCTTTCCCCTAGACTCAGACACACCCATTAGCACAGAGCTGTAACCATCACTGCCCCAGCCCTGCCAGGACAGCCCCATGCAGTCTTCATAGTGATTAAAAATAAAGTTATGGACTTCATTTTTTGAACTGAGAAGCTCACATATTGCTCCAATTTTTGGCATTGGAGACATCTCAGAGCCAAAGAGAAGCATCCCCAGGTTCTCTGTATCAAGTCCAAGGACATTGAGTACTAAGCCAGAGAAGTAACTGGCAGCCAGAGAAGTAAATCCTCCATGTCCTTTGTAGCAAACATTCACAAGAGTTGTTTTCATTATTTTTCAACCCACTCCAATCCACAGCCCTCCCATAGAGCTGCTGTTGCCATGGTCATCAGAGAGCTCTATGCTGAACAATCCAGTAGGTATTTTTCTCTTCTCATATTACTTGACCTCTCATAATCCCTTGAAATATCCTCTCCTTCTTGTTATATTCCCCTCTTCTTTTCAGTACTCCACACTTCATTAGTTTTCCTCTTTCCTTCCTGGA
Organism: Artibeus jamaicensis; assembly: GCF_021234435.1. Lineage (NCBI taxonomy): Eukaryota > Metazoa > Chordata > Mammalia > Chiroptera > Phyllostomidae > Artibeus > Artibeus jamaicensis. Next base: position 47,127,367 of record NW_026521871.1, read on the forward strand.
CAATCCTTTCAAACTTCCTTTTGTAGATTCCTCTTCTCCCACCTGATTTTTGAATGTCAGAATTCCCCAGGACGATGCTAGATGCATCCTCTTTTCTTCTCCATGTTTCTTCCTAGGTCACAAAATCCATTCCTAGCTTTAAGTGTCGTCTTTATGCTAATGAATCCCAAGTTTGTATCTTTCCACCTCTCTCCAGAATTCTAGGTTCATGTCAAGCCACCTTCTGATGTCTCTACTTTGATATCTAAAAGATACCTCAAATGTCAGGAAAAGCTTTATTTTCTCCTCTCCTTCCAACCCAGTTAGTCCGAACCTGAGTGTGTCAAAGTCCTGTCAGGAAAGCAGAATCACTCTAGGTCTTTCCAACAGAGAGGATTTAACATCAGGAACTGGTAATACAGGCAATGGAAATAAGAGGTGGTAGAGCAACCCATACATTGGCCACAGCAGAAAGACACCATCACCGAAAGGGCCGGAAAGAAAGAGAGGTGGAGGTGTCATCAGACATTAAAACCCAGTGCCACCCAGGGAGACCTAGAACAAGAAAGGCTGACAGGAGCTAGAGTCATGGAAAAGACAAGATCTCTGCTAGAGAGACCTGTTCCAGAATTAGAGAGAAACATCCCTGGCTTCTCCCTTCCTCCTGCTAACCAGTCTTCTGCTCTTTGCCTCCATGGGCCAAACCTATGAAAAGCCAGTTAGTTGACCATGAGGCAGGGAAAATAAAGGGTCTTATGACATAAAGCATGACATGGACAGGATGGGAAAAGGATATGTGGGCAAAGAGGAAGTGACTACTCTCTCCTTTCCTGGTAAATGGCACAATTCCCACTGACTTACTAGAGCCAAATTATAGAACTCTTCCTTGAATCTGCTCTTTTCCTTATCACTCACTTATAGTCTAATATAGAGTCCCATCACTTTTAGCTCAGAAATAAATCTGTCTACTTCCCCTCATTTCATCCATCCTAGTCCGTACCATCTTTATCTCTCACCTGGTCAACTACAAGACCTCCTACTGGTCTCCTAGCTGCCACTCTTGCCCTGTTTGAAGCATGTACAGAGCAACCAATGTGGTGTTTTTAAATTTGATGCCAATTATATCAACCCCTGCTTAAAAACCTTAAATGGGATTTCTACTTCCTGTAATGGAAGTCTGAGTGATTTAGAGCAACCTCACTGCTAAAGGTGTCTAAAAATCCAGGTGAAACATTTTTCTAAGAAAGAAAGAATGATCAAACCAAAAAAATAAAAAAGAAAAGAAAACCTCTTTTGAGGAAGAGAACCAGCATACTAAGCACCAAATTATTTCTTTAAAAAATCAAGATGCAATGTACAACACACAACCAAAGAAGCAAATAAGGCACACAGGAAACAGTTGTTATGGCCAAGAACTAGCAGGAACAAACACACAGATTCTCAAAGATTTTATAGTATTGTTATTATCAGACTAAGCTACTAGCTTAATTTCTCAAAGGCATAAAAGGCAAGTTTAAGTTTTGAAAAATAAAAAACTATAAAAAGTGACAAAGAAGATTTTTAAAGAACCCAATATAAATTAAGAATTAAAAATGCAAAAACAAACGGTATTAAAGCAGATTTGACTTTACAAAAAGGGAATAGCAATTTGGTCTATAGGAAAAATACATTATACAAAATACAACACATGGAGACAGCAAGATGTAAAAATAACAGAAGTGAGCACAATACATAGAAGATACTATAAGAAGATTGAATATACATTTACTGAGAATCCAAGGAGGAAAAGTGAGAGAGAGAGGAGAGTGGAACAGAAACAATATATGAAAGAAATGGCTAAGAATATTCCAGACCTAACTAAAAATATCAATCCCAGATTTCAAGGAGCTCAATGAATCCCAAACAGAATAAATTAAAAAGAAGTTCATACATGGCCACAGTATAGCAAAACGGCAGAAAAATAGAGACGAAAAAGAAGTTCTACAAAAGCAACCAGAGAAAGGGAAAAAAAATGACAGTCATTGGCAGATGGCTTCTTACCAGCAACAACAAAAAACAGAAATAGAATGATACCATCAATGTGTTTAGGAAAAAATAACTCTCAACCTAGAATTTAATACCCAGGAAAAAAATTCTCTAAGAACAAAGGTAAAATTGAAGGTATTTTCAGGCAAAGCTCAGGGACTGTATTACCAGCAGCTTCATATCAGGTTTAAAGAAGCTACTTTGAGCAGAAGGAAAATTATTTCACAGGAAATGTTGGGTGTAAAGAAAGGAATGAAGAACAAACGAAGACATAAATATGTGAGGTTAAGCTATATAACTAAAAGACTGCATCTTAGCCTATGATTCCCTAGTTAGCAGATCCTGGGACAAAGCAGGCAAAACCCCACGGAGAACTGGGGTTTTTCAAAACAGGAAAGGAGAAAAAGACAGTCAAAACAATTTATTACTGAGCAAGTCTCTTCTGTGCACAGCTGGAGCTCAGTCTCACCAGGGCGTCCTGAGAAGCCAAGTAAAATTTTCCACCTGAAGGGCAAAGAGAGGAGTGCTTACTCACTAGCATCTGTGCCCATGTGGCCATCCTAGTCACACTTCCAGGCTACAGATGTGCGAGTGTTGAGCGGGTTCATGCAGACAGGAGGTGAGGGGTTAAGAAAATGTGATAAAGGCATTCTTTAGTCTTGGTAAAGTAATAATTTCTAGAGTAACCACTAAAAGAATATAACCATTTAGTATAAGGAACAAATAAAGAAAAATTAAATTTTAAAAATACTTAAATAAAAAATAAAGCAGAAAAAAGGAGTATAGAATATAACAGAATAAAATCACAAAGTAAAATGTTACCTTTAAACTCATATACATCTGTATTTATATTAAATATAAATAGATTAAATTCCCAGTTAAAAAATAAAGATTATCAAGCTGAAGACCAAAATACATAAATAGTAAAATTTCATCATGGGATATTAAATCAAGATTTGTTAAAGAGATCAGCATATCATGTTATCAAATGAAAACACCTATTCTGTGAGTTCTTCATATATTTTGGAGATCAAACCCTTGTCCAGTGTATCATTGGCATATATTTTCTGCCATATAGTTTGTTTTCTTTTCATTTTGGTGACGGTCTCTTTAGCCATGCAGAAACTATTTAGTCTGATCGAGTTCCATTTGTTTATTTTTTTCCCTTATTTCCCTTGCCCTAGGACAAGGGAAATATATTAGCAAAAATGAACTCATAGAACTCACCAGGAAGACAAACAATACAATTAAAAAATGGGCAAAGGATTTGAACAAACACTTCTCCAAAGGGAACATACACAGGGCCCATAGACATATGAAAAGATGCTCAACACCACTCGTGAGCAGAGAGATGTAAACTAAAACCACAAAGAGATATCACCTCACATCTGTCAGAATGACCATCACTAATAAATCCACAAACAACAAGTGCTGATGAAGATACATAAAAAGGGAACCCTAGTGTACTACTGGTGAGAATGCAGACTGGTGCAGCCACTGTAGAAAACAGTATGGAATTTCCTCAAAAAACTGAAGATGGAGCTGCCTTTTTGACACAGCAATTCTGCCACTGAGAATACACTCTAAGAATCCCAAATCACCAATTCAAAAGAACCTATGCACCCCAATGTTCATAGCAGTGCTATTCACAATAGCCGAGGCCTGGAAACAGCCTAAGTGCCCATCAGTAAATGAAATGAGTGGATTAAAAAACTGTGGTACATTTACACAATGCAATACTACGCAGTAGAAAGGAAGAAGGAACTCCTAACTTTTGCAACAGCATGGATGGAACTAGTTTACTTCTATAATAGTCTTCCTATAAGACTATCATGCTAAGTGAAATAAGCTAGTCAGTGAAAGACAAATACCATATGATCTCACCCATAAGAGGACTCTAATGAACAAAATAAACTAATAAACAAAATAGAACCAGAGGCATGGAAACATGGAACAGACTGAAAGTGACCAGAAGGGAGTGGGGATAATGATGGAAAGAAGGGGAAGGGACTAGACAAAGAACATGTATGAATGACCCACGGACATGGACAATGGTATGAGGACTGGCTATGTGAGTTGCGGGTGGAATGGGCAGAGGAAGGCAAAGGGAGAGAAACTGGGACAACTGTAATCAAATAACAATTTTTAAAATAATTTAATAAAAAAATTTTTTAAAGAAAATACCTATTGTGGTCAAGATGCCAATTCTTTCTAAATAAATGTACAGGGTGTGTTGAAGTAGGCTTACAGGTGTGAGTACATGAATCACAGACTTTATTCTTGTATCATTATTTATTTATTATTTTACCATTTTCTGTGTTATAACTGGAAACCTACTTTGGCCCACCCCTGTACAAATTTAATACTATCAGAATTAACACAACAACAAATTTTCTTTGAAAACTTTACCAAATCGTTCAAAATAAATCTGGAGACTATTCAAGAATATTTTTCTAAAAGTAGAATAATGGAAGATGTTAACAATATCTATAAAACTGCAAGAAGAGACAGACATAATCACGCCAATTCCTATGTGAACACTGACAGCTTTCTGAATGCATTTACATTTATTATTTCATTTGATCCATGTAATAAATCTTATAAATCAAACAGGCGTTATACAGGGGAAGTAACTGAATCTTATCAAGTTTAACTTGTGCAAGTTTACCCAGCGAATGATTCAGCTGAAGCTCAGTTCTAGCTCAAGCTCACTGCCGGTGGTACCCTGGCAAACTGATCTTTAAACCGGGCTATAGTCACTAATCAGCTCTACTTTTAGAATCAGGTCACAGTTTTATATACAACAGGGCAAATATAAAGGAGATTAAAGTGTGAGAAATATCCTGGGTTTATTATAAAAATTGTTTTTCTTTGAGCATTAAAATAGCATAATGTTGACATAATGACAATACAAGGAACAATCTCAAGCAGAATTCTCCCTTGGGTTTCTAAAATCTGATATTAATCAGCTACTTAGCACAAGCTTTAAGAGTTGATTTCTGTGCCCACCCCAGATAATATCATAAACCTGTAATCTTTTCTATCTTAATACCTCCAGAATTTTTATACATCTTTTGCTACTATAATTTATTTTATTTTATTTTTATTTCTTTTTAGAGAGAGGAGAAGGAAGGGAGAGAGGTACAGAAACATCAGTGTGAGAGAGAAAAATTGATTAGTTGCCTCTTGCACAGCCCCAGCTGGGGACCTGCCCTACAACCCAGGCATGTACCCTGACTGGGAATCGACCCAGCGACCTTTACATTCACAGGCCAGCACTCAATCCCCTGTGGCAATCACACCAGCCAGGGCAGTAGTCTTTTTTTTTTTTTAAACAATATCAACTTATGTTTGGGAAGCATCTGAGCTGGCTCAAGGCATGTACCTTGAACCAACTACCATACATTCTGCTTTGTGTACTTGCAAATGTACTTAACACTCCTCTTCCCCACAATGATAGCAGCTACCTACTGCTGATTCTGCAGCTGTCCAATGTCCAATGTATTACTACGTCATACAGAAACATACGAGTGAGCAAATCTGTCAGGTCTTCAGAATGATGACAGTTGACAGTGATGATGATGATGACGACGACAACAAAAACGTCTCCTTCTACGTCAGAGCATAATAAACTATTTCACCAGCTTCCTGCAGAAAGCAAACATGGAAAACTCTACAACGTGGACCTGCTTCAGGAAGTATGCTTCTTTTTCTCCAAACTTCAGCCAGCCCAGAAAGAAGTGCGATAGAAGACTGTACCACCAGCTGACATTTCTTACAACAGGGCTGTCAAACTCATTCTCACCGGGGGCCACACCAACTGGCCTCGCAGTTGCCTTCAAAGGGCGGAATGTAATTTCAACCCCTTAACAGTTAAGGAGTAGTTACATTTATACAGGCCTAAAATTATTTTGGCCCTTTGAAGGCAACTGCAAGGCTGTTGTGGCCCCCGGTGAAAATGAGTTTGACAGCCCTGTCTTACAGAGTATAGAACACACGCTCTGCTTCGGGACTATCAAATGTTGCTACTCACAGGTCCCATAAAGGCTACAGGGCTCGTCCTGGAATCAGTTGTTAGATTTCCACGGAATGAAAAACGATAATGAGTTAGTCATTTAGACATTCATAGTGAGTGAGCATTAAGGAACCTAGTTACATACGAATATGTTTTTCTTTCCCGTGTGTCTCAGAAATGTCCCATTTTTAAGTAAGTAAAACTTTTTAAGGATTTTTAGGAGCAGAACATGGTCCTTTTCACATACTATTATACATAATTCTTGAATGTTTATTTTATATCCAAAAAGAGTTATTTTATATAGTCAGTCATGTCAAATTAACATACAGCAATTCAATGCCAAAGAAATTCCATAACGTCATAAATTCCTCAGCCTCCATTTATCTATTTCATACATCCCACATTTCTGACCATTAGTTACCCAACCATGTTTTATATTAATGGGAATACAAGAGAAGAGAATCGGACCTCCTATACAAAAACAAACACATATTGCTCTCCTTGTAAAAAAAAAAAAATAGGAATTATCTACCTCCCTGGGAGACCAAGTCATTGTAATGAATTATGAAGCCCTGAGAAATCCTGAAGCCCTTTTCAACCTCAAGCTGATCATCCATAAGTGACTCAATCACAGTAAATCTGTGCCTCAACATTCTGATTCTTAACCAAGTGCTGCCTCATTATCTCCAGGCTGAAACCAGGCCACGAGTTCAGCCAACCTCTCACCTTCCCCACACACACCTCCAGAAATGTAGTCACTTCTGCATAATCCTGTTATCACTCGTTGGCCAGTGATTAGTCTCAAACTCCTCTGCCCCTGAGACTAGCTCTTGCTTGAAGAATGTATTCTCCACCCCACTTTATCCCCTTTCTGCTGGCCATCCCTAGCCCCTGCACCTGGCATTTATTATCCTCTCAGTCCTACTGCTGCTCTTGACAACTTCTCCTAAAACCAGACAAGTCCAGGGGTCACCAAGGGAGGTGGGAGAAGACCAACTTTTGAAGCTCATCGCTGAAAAGCAGAAAGCCCTGGAGTGTAGGCGAAGGCTGAATAGAATCCCCATCTGCCCCCTTTGCAAGTGTCTCTTGGTTACCTGACTTTTCTCTATCCCATCAAGATGTCTGGAATGAAGAAGGAAATTCTACTCTGGACTCAAGTGACTGACAGGCAGCCCTACCTTCTCACTTTCTTCAAGACAGCCCAGCACATGGACTCGGCCCTATTTCTCTTCATTCCTGTTATGACAACAGCTGGAATGACTACCCGATCCTCACACTGTATCTGTAGTTTGCCTGTCTCCATCCCCCGTCAGACTCTCTTCCTCTGTCTAGGCCTGACTAGAACAAGATTGACCATGATCTTGCTGAGACAAAGCTGAGTGGGCCAACCCTCTCCAGGACCCCAGCCACTTCTGGATGCCAAGTTTGTCTCTGTGCTTCTCCTGGGAGCACCCCACCATGTACCCTCTTCATTGGCCCTCAGGGACTCCCCTTTGCTCCTTTGCTGGTGTTGCCACCTCACTAAGGGACGCCACTGCCTCGGGAACCATCAGCACAGCTATTTCCAAGCTAGGGTGCCAGAGAGTATGTCTAATACGGAGAGCTTGCACCCAGCTTCAGGCTTCACACTGGGATAACTGGCCCTCAGCAGAAAGCTGTGGCGCCTCAAAGTTTCTTGGGACATCAGTTTTACATAATAGCAATAACTTAAAACTTCTTAAATATTCAAACAAGAGTAGATTCTTGGGGAGTAAAATACAGAATGTAAATAGTTTTTAAAAATAAAACCCAAGACTTCTAGGATATTTGGAAATACAGATGGAACATACTAGCATGATTCCAGGCCACACCCCCCTCACTCCACACAGGTGTAGACATTGTCCCCCAGGGGCAGGTGTTCACTCTTCTCACCTGCTACTGAGCACGCAGGTGAGACCTGGCTCTGGGATCACTTCCCATTGTTTAAGACGACCCCGTTGGCGGGGGTTACGCCTCACTTTTACAGGTGTGGCTGATTTTAGGCCCCACCACTGACCACGCACCGGAGGCCACCCGGCTTGTTGTGCTTGAGAAAAGTTTGCAGGACTGATGCACCATCAGAGAGCTTCCCTCTGGACTGACATTTGAAGTGGAATTATTTTTGTGGGAGTTACAAAGAAATTGATATTTCAGTGCTAATTGTGGACAATTTCCCTTTTCATTCATTTGTTATTATGAACTGAGCTGCAGTGAGCACTCCTATTGTATGTGCATACAAATGATTATTTCTCTAAAGATAACAGGAGAGGCATCTCTTTCTTTAAAAAGTATAATTTGACCTAATATTTCTATTTTTATAAACCCCAGGACTAGGTCATGGAAAGGACTCAGCCCTCTGATGGCAGAAAGAGGTGTATCTGTAAATACCCAGGTCATATCGAGGTTTGCAAAGTGTCATCTTCAAGGTCCCCTGACCACATCTGACCACAGCCTAAATCACTCAAACACCCTAAATATCATAACAAATAACAAAACTGGGGAGGAGGCAGACTCAGTAAGACCTAGAACTGGATTCTACTAAGCCTATTACCCCCTGAGAATTCTAGCTTCTCACAGAAAGCATTGCAGGACACATAGCTTACCTTTAATACTAAAACCCCACAGGATTGTACAGATAAATGCTACTATGGACAGCAATGAACTTGAGATCCATGAGAACTACTGAAATTTAACAGACAAATGTATATCTTTCTTCCTCAAAATGTGGGTTGTAAAGAACATGAATAGCAGGAGAAAATGAGTATATAACTCACACACAAGGATACACAGCTGACACTTTCTGCTTCTTTTGAGGCTCATCCTGTGACTTTACATCCTTCACTGAATTAGCTCTGGGCATCACCCCACATTGGTCAAAACCAAGAGATTACATGGTTAACACCTCAGTACCCCGCCCTGAGAGAACCTGCTGTATATGCATATTCAGAGGGGGATGGACTGACAGTTGAACACCAGTGTGCTGCTTCTTCCTGCTCATTAACCATTGCATCCTCATGACTGCTTTAAAAGTGAACAGTATGAGCATCAATTCCGAATAAAGACATGAAAGGTTGGGGTAGGCATGGATTTGTCTAATATATGTGAAGTTTGTTCTGCAGTCCCAGACACAACACAGCTATATAATTGTGGAGGCTGATATACTCGGCCTTTCTAAGATCGTCATAAAGGAATGAATGGCTGTGAACACAGTTAATGACCCGTTGAAACAGAGATCAGTGCAGCCAGAGTTCAGGGAGGGGTTGCATTCCTTTATGGGAAATGATGAGAAACCCCACAGTCCACAGAAATCTCACAGATGCTCTGTCTGGAGCCTTGTTTAGAGCCAAATTATGACTCTCGGTTTATCTGATGAAAGGTAACTCAAGTAATTTGTCAAGGTCAATACAAGAAGCACACTGAAAGTCACAGCTCTGTTGCCCCTGAATGGCAACAGAAAATAATTGTAGCACATCTATGGCATCTTTGGAAAAATAAAAAAAATCTATAATCAGCAAAACTGAACAGCATATTACCCACTCCGCTTCCCAAATCCCTCATAAAATGCTAAGGACCAGGGGAACACAATATTACACACAACAGCAAGATAACTCAACTAAGTGTGATTTTTATATGCAGGTTGATTAAAGAGGTTACCTGCCTCAACAAGCTTCAAAAACAGCCCTGGATAGATCTTTTCCCCCGAATGTCTCATAAATTACACAGTTCATTGAATCTGTATTCTACAGAACATATCACGGTGTCAGCCTTGTAAATGCCAATGCCAAGCCACCAGCCCCTTTCATTCTGTGTTGTGATTATGGAGTAAATGATTTCATAAACACATTGGTTATCTCGCATTGGGCACGAGGCTGTCTTCAAGGCCCTACAATCTGTCATCACTGTTAATGAGATATCGACCTCATCATAACCCAAGCAAAAAAAGCTCCCCGTTGAATGTCAGCCAAGAAGAAACCCTCCAGACCTTTTGCAGACTCTGAAAGCTCCTCTCAACACCATATCAGGAACAGCCTCGGCAAATGGGCCAGGGGCGTGACCACATCACCAGGGCCACGTCTGCACAAGGTGAAATGGAGGCATTGGTGATGCCTGGGGTCCTTTCCCTCCCCCATGACGACAAGGGCCCCCTTAAGCAGGTGGAGCCTTTAGAGCACATTTCTCAAACATTGCATTAAAGACCCCCTAAAAGTAGAGAATGGTGAACTCAATACCCAGCATTTCTGAAGGTATGGCTGTTGGATCCTATCCTACCAAAATTTCCTGGAAGTCTCGTGTGATATCTTTAAACTTTTATTATACGTCTTATATCCCACTCCACAATACATCCAGGCTTTACTTTAGCATTTAAGAAGCTTCAGATCAAGTGAAATTGATACTCCAGGAAGTGGAACCATAGTGATACCGGATGCCAAGTAGAATGTGGCCTTCCCCCACACAAAACCCCAGGGGGCCACAGATCCCAGTTTAAGATCCTCGGTCTCAGAGAGTTTTCTGAATGGAGCTAGTCTTGTTTAATTTTGAGAATGGGGAAGTTGATAAGACTGTACATAGTTTGCAGTTACAGGGTATTCTAAATGTCTCCTTCCTTAGGTGCAATAAATTAAGCCTTCCCCTGTATTCTTGCCAGATTTCATGAGAATTGTTGTCTTTATATTACTGTTAGTAGATCATGGGGCAAAGATATAGATAATTATACTTTTATATACACAGGCACATGCCACCTCACAATGTTTCTGTCGGAGATGGACCGCATATACCACGGTGACCCAGTCAGGTCATAATGAAGTGACATAATGAACTGATTGTCTAGTGACATCCTAGCAGTGGCAAGAATGTACTGCAGCACCTGTCTGTTTTGTGCTGGTCTTAGTCTATGCAGAATGGTGCTACCTGCTAGAAATGCTGGGGGCGGAGCAGGGGGTACTCACCTGGGCACCAGTAAGCTTCCCACAAACATCTACTACTGGACCGACCCTTGTGGTTCTCAGTTTGATTGCAAAGTGCCCTTCAGAAATAGCCACTAGGGAACTTTGAGAAGAGGATGGGAAAACATAATATAGTTAATTTTAACTCAACTGTGCTAACACAATATTTTTGGTGTGGGAGGGGACGACGCTTTTAGTTTGTAATTAAACTTAGAGTAGCAAGTAAATTACAGTAACTATTTGCCTATGGGCTAATGACAATGCCAGTCTTAATATCAAAGCAATCACCAAAACAGACTCCTTTCCATCCGAAGAATCTAACATTATTTTTCAAATCAAATAAGCGTGGTAATAGAGGACCTGTGGCTCCCATCTCAATTTGGGATGCAACAGTAAACTAGAATATTTTGAGTCGATTTCTCCAAAGATCATTTTTTAAAAATATCATCTGGACATCCTGAAAACTATGTTTAACTGTTACTGCTGGGGTAATAAGTTCAACTAACTGTAAAAATATGCCTCTTACAGAAACGGCTTTGTGAAATTTTTCCTCTGGGAAATGTGAGACTTCATACATGCATGCCATCAGAGGAGAAGTTAAAACCACTCATACATTACCAGTTCACAGATAATGAGAGATGAATGTTCTTTATCAGTGATAACAGATATGCTGCTAGGGTCAAGATGCTTTCACAACAGGCTCTGCAAAGAAGGACCTCGCGCCAGCTTCCCAGATCCAGAAATGCAGTGACGATAGGCAGACAGCTACAACTGTGAGATTAAAGAATCTTCCACAACCTTCATTCTAATCTTCCTCGGTCTTAACCTGATTCTACAAGAGCTGCCCAGTTATAAAATACAAGCAATCTATGTCTTTATACTACATTGTTGTATTTGAATTTGGTGCAAGTAACAAGCAAAAATTTATCATGGGTCCATTAAATGAATATGATGAATATATCACGGCACATTGAATAAATATAATGAATTAAACTTTTCTAAATATTTCCTAACTCATGTCGCCTTACTGGAAAGCCGGTTCCTCTGCCTGCACCCAGACTATTTGGCCTGGAAAGAGAGCAGGGAAGATGCTGTTTCAGCTGAAAGGAGGAAAAAATGGAGGGGCGTCCATGCAACACAAGAGAGAGGGAAGCCCACCCTGGTGGCTCTGGAAGACCCACACTTAGCATGTGAGAAGGCTCTGGAGCAAAGCGGAAACTGTAATCAGAGAAATAAAGAAGCTGACTTTGGTTTCCACACCTGAACATGGAACCCTCATACAACAGTTTGAACAGGGACAGTGGGAGAAGAACTGAGTCACCCAATGGTCCACAGCAGCAGAGTCAGAGTGAATTCAGAAACCTGCATTTGAGGGATTTGGTGCCCAGCTTGCACTGTGAGTCAATGTGTTGAGTGGTCCAGTTTGACCAGCCAGTCCCGACTCGTCTGGGAGCTTTCTGGGTTTTTGCACTGACAGGCTGACATCTCAGGAAACCGGAGTCCTGCGTGAATGCTATCTCTGTCTATATCCGTTTCCAATCACTCATTATAAGTATAGTAGTAAGTATGAAACAGAACATTTTAATTGAATTAGATAGCCATTTAATATAGATGATAATAACAGAGCACCGCAAACAGAGCACCTTGAAGGTGTATGTACCTTCAAGGGAACATACAAGCTTAACAGTTCTCCATAGACACTCATTTAAACCACCTTTTGAGAACTGCTCAAGGGCAGAATTTTGGCATGAGGTCAGATTCCTTCAAGTATTTATTAAGTAAATAGAACTCTAAAACTAACCCACATTGTCCTGAACTAGTCCTTAAGAAAAACAATCATTCTTCGAATTATAATTATGCAAGGATAACATACAGAAATGTTCATTTGTTTGCTTCAGCCACCACAGGGCGGCTGAAACATTCGGAATGCTGAGACCAGTAAGCTGTGACACCCCCAAGGCAGCGGCCGCAAGCCCACCACTGACGTGAACCATGCTGGGCAGCAGGGGAGCGTGGGATGGATGGATCGGCCCAGCTACCCTGCCACTGTCCTGCCTACATGCAGGAGGAGCAGACAGAAGGTGAGAACGGAAGAACGCCTGAGGCCCTGACTCCTCCTTACCTCACTCCAGACGAAAGTCACATGTCCACTGATTTCAGCTACTAAATTTAGCTTCCAGAATGGATTGATGTATGCCTTTGCTCTCGTCACCCAAAGTCAATAAGAAACTTAGCAATGACATCACTGCAAATTATGACTACTTTCAAGGGAAATGTGTTCTGTTTAAATGAGTCACATAATGCAAACACCATGCAGAAGGGATTGACATTTAATAATAAGGGGCCCCCTAACTGACCAAGCTCATTTGAATTTCTGGTCCATTTGAGTTTTAGCTTCTCAGTTCCCAGTTCCAATAGATGTGATCATTAAAAGTAAGATGGTATTCAAACTACATGGATGATCAAAACATTATATCATCACCTTCTGGTAAAAAGATATTATTTGTAAATATATTTTGTGTCTCTTTCCAGTAAAAATATATTTCTTGAAACAATAAATGTGTTCACTGGCTACAAGCTTGGGTTCTGACACAGTGAGAGGTGAAATGAGCAGCTATGCGACCTTGTAAAATAAAGGAAGGAGTAGACTTATGGTCTCTTGCCAGAGGAAACGTGCAAAGCATTAGGAAGTAAATGTGTCTTCTCTGTATCAAGTGTGGGGAGGTGAGGGGCTGTGGGCACAGCCTCAGATCAGGACAGGGAAATGAAAACGGACAGAACCAGCTCAACGTTACATCCCGCTATTCCTGCATCTGACCCCCAAGTACTGTTTCTGAGGGGACATTCGCTCTCAGTGCTCCACCCAGATGTCCTGAACCTTCTCACTGGTTAGCAGAATATCCTCAAGCATACACGGAACATGCTCCAGATAGATCACATGTGAGGCCTCAAAATAAGACTCAGCCAATTGAAGAAGATTCATGAACAAAGCCAAAGGCAGGTAGGGTGGAGGGTGAGAGTGGGTGGAGTGGGGAAAGTGATGGCGGGAAAAATGGAGACAAGGGTACTTGAACAACAATAAAAAATTATATCAAAAAATCAAGAAATCATACCAGGTATCTTTCCAGCCATGCTGGGTCCTCTCCACTTGCCACTGCCCAGCATTTGTCCACACTTCCCCATCCCACCCTGGACCCCAGAAGGCTGACCTCGGTGGAATGCATTACCCAGCCTCTTTGGCCCTCTGGCTTTCTGATAGATTTGGCCAATAGAGATACCATTAAGCAACTGAAGGGGAGGGGCGAGAAGCTACGTGTTTACTCTGGCTCCCCCCCCCCCACTACACAACACTTCAACAGTGTCCATGTTTCCTACCCAAGTGCACAGCTCTTTTCAGACAGCCCCTCCCTGACAGTGACAACTCCTGCCAAGTTCCCATTCCCACCCCTTGCCCATCGTGAGAGGCAGTGGCTTCCCACCATTTTGGATGCCACGGTGCCTCACCAGTCCTCACTGAGCTCTCTGAAATGACATCGGCACACCCATCCATTTTCTACACGACCCTGACCGATCTTCCACTGTTAGCATAAACAGAGCACCGAGCCACTCCAACAAAGAATTTGAGTTGTAAGCAACAACTTTTTTCCTGTGATCCTGGAGCAAGCAGCATGCTAGAACCAACATCTGTCTCCACACGGCAAATGAAGCTTCCTAATTAGTCCATCCCATCACTTCCAATCAGCATTATGAAAGCTTGTGCTAAAGAGAAATGCCTGTGTAGTGAAATCCTGCCACAGAGGACTGCGGCGTCTGCATCGGGGAAGAAGAACAAGGTGCCAGACATGGGAGGCAGCCTTGCCGGAGGGAGCCAGCCTTCAGCGCATGGTGTCAGGGGGTCAGAAGCAATTGTAAGGGGTTAATCTGGGTGGTTCCAAAGGGCCGACCCCAAGAAAATATGGTTCAGGACCGGTGATGCACACAAGCAGCGGGGCAGCGCAGGATTCTCATGGTGATTAATGAAAATCTTGGCCTCTGACTTCCTTAAACTCACAAAGAAAATTAAATTTTCTACCAGATCTCTGCTCTGACTGGGGCCGGAGAAGCTTGTTGTTTATCCCTCAGGATGCAGGCAGGGAAAGGAGTGATCTTGAGAAAATACAGTGACCCGGGTGTCCAGGACTCCCGCCCCCTTCCCTCTAAGAGCCCAGCCTCATCGGCTGAACAGCACTGGAGGAAGGGAAGACCCATGACCTGCACAGAGCCTCCTGCCACCTGCTGGGCATTTTCCAGGCTTTGTCTCATTTGGGATGACTTCCACATAACCCTGCAGGTCGGCTATAGGTGGAGGGAGCCTTCCTGAGGAAAGGAGTCAAGAGACAAAGCCACTCTAATTAATAGTCCAGGGTCATAGAATATTATCCTGCCTTTCTTAACCCATTTATCAAAACAGAGCAAGGGGAAAAAACAGAACAAGGGGAGTTGGTGGGGGCTGGGGAGACATAAATAAGTGAAGCACAGATGTTGAATTGGGTGGAACTGTTCTGTATGAAACCGTAAAGGTCGGTATATGCCTTTATGCATTTGTCAAAACCCATAGTGCAATGCAAAGAGTAAAACGTAATGTAAATTACTCATTATAGTTAATAGTAATGGATCAGTATTGAGTCATTGATCGTAACAAAAGTACCTAGATAACAATAGGGAAATTGCATTTGCAGTGAGGGTGGGGTGTTGAAGAATGGGTATATAGAACTATCTTCTCAATTATCCTGTAACTCTAAAACTGTACTAAAAAACGAAAGCCTATTAATTATTAAAAATTATAATAATAATCTCACTCACTGAGCACCTCCCCCTTCCATTGCTTTAGAGTGCATCTGGTCTTTTTCACAATGTGGGTACAGTTGGCTCTTTGTATCTACAGATTCCTTATCTGCAGATTCAACCAATCATTTAATCCATAGTCAGTCGAATCCAAGAATGAGGAACCCATGGACATGGAGGGCTGCCTAAGAGACGTGAGCACCCTCGGGTTTTGGAATCACATGGTACCTGGACCCAATCCCTTGCAGATACCGAGGGGTGACTGTACAGGCAGTTTTGTACCTGGGACTACCAGGCTGGTCTGTATATGCTGGTCCTAGGAGACGGCCCAATGCTAAGTATCCAGCTACAACTAGGTGTCCCAGGATACTAAGAGCTGAGTGGGAAAAGAGGGAAGGAAACCTGGGTAATCATCTGTGAGTAAAGGATGAAGGTCACAGTGGCAGGAGAATTTCTTCCTGGTAATTCTCTTAGCAGGTGACAGAAGTTAGGAAGAGCTGGGAGATACTCCTGTGGTCATGTTTGGCTTTGTTTAATTTATAGGAGCTGCAACCATGAGTGAGGTGTCTGAGGTAGGGAGCAGACAGTGTGTCCAGACTCCCATAATATAACAATTACTGTGGTGTTAGGAAAACACCTGAAGATTCTGATAGCCGGAACTGCCTCTGGGTTTTGTAAGATATTCCAGGAACTGGAGAAGTCTGGATACTCCAGGGTGTTGGGTTACCTTGGGCTGGGGGGGGGGGGGGGGGGGAGGGCAGAGGCTCAGGTGCAGGGAGTTTTCTGGGGGATGACCCCAAGAAGCGGAAGTGAGGGGGTGAGGAAAGGCAGGACAGGGAGGGAAAACCAACATAATCAGGATAAAAGGACTTGTATAAAAGGGCTTGAGAGCTGGCAACTGGCAGATAACAACCAAAACTCTTTGCAAAATATCAAAACTAATGGGACAAGGCCACTTATGGTTGAACAAGACAAACGCTGGGCCGCTTCTCAGTCACGACTGAACACAAAGATAAAGACACTGTAAGAGCTCAACAATAGCCTAACATCCATTTCTTTCTAATACAGTGAGTCCATTTAGATAGAAATTATTAAAATACCCAGTCATCAAATTGCCCTCAATTCAGCACCCAATTCAGAGGGAAGGAAAAAACAGACTTCCTACAATCCTTTCAAAATCACTCAGCACAAGCTAAAAGAGCCCACGGTCGCGTTCTCCTGTTGCAGAGAACAAATCGACCCCATTTTGTTTGACTTCAGGTAAGGCGCTGTGGGCCTTGGCTGATGGAATTGACATCAGTCAGAGGTGTACTCATGAGTTCATTATCATGGCCGGTGACGGGGGACTCAGTCCCACTGCGGACACCACAGAACTGCAGAGCATGCGTCTCAGAATTATACCACCAGAGGATGGAGACCAGAGAATCACCCGCAGAGTCCCATTCCTCCGAACTTGAGAATCATCCCTTGGGCATGAACTCCTCTGTGTTGTTGGATTGCACATGGTCAAGGATGACCAACCTTCCACAGCTTCAGAGGGATCTCAGCGACAGCACAGAAACACCTGGAGTTGTGCTCTCCAATGTGCTCATGGTGGGGCTCTGGTCAAGTGTGTGGAACTGTCCCCCAGAGACATGTGGGTATCAAGTGGTGGGGGGGGGGGCGGTGCATCACACACTGTGCTACTCAAGATAATCCTCTTTTCACAGAGGCAGGAACAGAGACTGGAAGAGATTAGAAAGGTCCAGCTGGGGTCATATAACCATTTTCTCAATGTTAAAAAAAAACAGTGCTTACATCTTTTTCTGGATGTAGTTCTATGATCTTGTAAAGAAAAGAGAATTTATTAAGTTCTATCTTTCATTGTATTGAATAGCAGAACAGGACTTGGAGAGTACCCACAACTACAGACCATCGTGAGGAATGTGCAGAGTCCTGGGGAGCAGTGGTTTGCAAATTGCTAGTTGTGGAACCCCCTTTCTCCTTCTGATGAACCCTTATGGGGAGCCTGGAGCAGAGGCTCAGAGCCTCCCCTACTTGGGGCAAATGTTATGGCCTCAGTCAGCTTCTGAGGCTTCTCCATGAATGCCCAAATTCTAAAGAGCACAGAAGTAAATCCAAGTAAAAGACAGAATGCTAGAGATTTGAGTGCCTACACCAGCCGGACCTCCGTCAACTTGTTACATGGAGTTAGTCATGTCATTTACCTTGGCCCTTAGGTTCTGGTTCCTCTCTTATGACAGGGCTGCCCCATTTACCAGCCAACAGTTGAGGGCTAAGTGGGCCGATAAACAAGCAACCCTGCCCATCTCATTCACAACTGACTTCATTCATTGTCCAAGTGCAAAGTCAACTGGCTGATTCTCACCATGCCACAATAGCCCACTGTGGCACCCGCCCTCCTTTATTATTCATGGGTTGAAACCCAGTGTCTCATGCCCCATGACTCTCATCACAATAGGTACACAGCTAAACACAGAGACAAGGCAAAACTAAATCCTCTAGCTTTTGTTTGCAATCTCCCTTGGGAATAAAAAAGAAAGAAAGCATGCAGAGCTATGTGATTGAGTGTAAATATACGGGACAGAAATGAGAGGGTTTTAGGAGCCCAGAGATCCATGGAGGATGGAAAAGGGGAAGGGAGGGAGGGAGGGAGGGAGGGAGATGAAGAAAGAAAAAAGAAAAGAAAAGAAAAGAAAAGAAAAGAAAAGAAAAGAAAAGAAAAGAAAAGAAAAGAAAAGAAAAGAAAAGAAAAGAAAAGAAAAGAAGGGAGGGAAGAGGGAAGGGAGGGGAGGGGCAAAAAGAAAAGATAAAGGACAGGGGAACCCATCACCAACCTGCTGCCTGTACTAAAGGGTGAAATGATGTGTCATCTGGGATTTGTTTTCAAATTCTCCAAAAGAAGCAAAAGTGGGAGGACAGATGAAACAAGTTGGCAAAACATTGCTAATTTAAAGCTGGGTCCTGGGTAGGTGGAAGTGCATTTCCTCTCTGAAATGTCCTATGTGTAAAACACCCCATTAGAGAAGGGCGGCACTGGGTTTTTAAGCCCGATGTGAATCTCACCCATCTGCAACACTTTGCACATTACCATGGTAAATCTTTTAAAAAGCCGAATCATTTTACAGATGAAGAATCTAAGCATCGAAGTAATGAAGTAGTTTACCCAAAGAGGGCTGGAGCCAGGAGTTCCCAGAGCTATCCGACCTGAAGAAAGGCCTTGTGGAGAGGTCCAGCTGGATTTGACCTTGACTTCTGAGGGAGGCAAAGCCGTTCCAGCAACAGGAACAAACCTCCTGAGATAAGCCCTCCAGGGTGGGACCAACAGTGTCAGGAAATGGTTTTGTGACTCATAAAATGTATTTCATTACCCCATAAATAGGAGCCAATTGTCTCATCACCTAATCAAGCCTGAGTGGACTGATAAAGGTAATTAGACTGACAATCGGGTATGGAAATGGAGGACTGGTCCATCTGAGGTGTCCGGGGTGATGAAGACTAGAAACGCACCAGAGGCTCCCTCTGTCTTCACCATACCCTGATTCCAAAGTGGGAGTAAAGGGGAGAGGGAACCTGGGCAGCGGAATCAGCAGAAGCTCTCACCCCACAGAGATTTTGGAAAAACTAACTTTCCTTCTTCCTTTTTCACTCCCAGCTCTGGGCCCCCCGCCAAAAAAAGTTTACTGAGCCCACCCACTGCATGCTGGCAACCATGCAGACTGGATGTGGGGCTGCAGAGGTGCAGTAGATCAGACAGACCCCCAGGGCTCGGAGCCCAGCATCCAAGAAAAGTGGGCGAGCATCTTAGTTCGGAGGGAGAGGTCTGCCTGGGGTGGGGCTGCTCAGAGGAAGCTGGGTGCACATTCCACCATGAAGCAGAATGGGACTTAGGCAAACAAAAACTTGGAGGAGTACCCAGGCAAAGGCGGACATGCTTAAGATATGTTTGCCTGTGGGGAGTGGGTGAGGGGATTGGGTAGGGGACAGCTATAAGAAGTTACAGAGGAAGGTGAAGGAAAGAGTCCTTAAACTTGAGTGCCAGACTTGGGAGCCAGTCTGGATGCTTTGTGAACAAGGCAGATGTGTCCATACACATTGTGGTGGATTACATTTGAAGGGGGCAGTTTTTACTCCACCCTTTCCAGTGTGACTTTGCATTTCCCCCATATAATTCCCTTAACTTCAGGATCAGCTGTAAAACTTGCAACAGCCAAGGGGATCTTAGCAGATGTGGCGTGAAGCCGGCATTTTCAGTGGGGACTTTCTTTTGGCCCTCCCCCCCTGTCATGACACAGACAGGCCCTGGGGAGGAGACTGGTCCAGGAAGGATGAGACACAGTGCTTAAGAGAGCCCCAGACTTGCAGTGAGAAGGGGAGTGTCCCAAACATGGCAGTCAAAGCAAAACCACTCATCCAGGCCCTACTTAGATCAGTCCACCTCCAGCCAACTCCTGATGCTTGAACAGTCCCCCGAGATCAACAGAGGCATGTAGCTGACCTGCAGATGCATGAGCTAAATAAACACTTTTTGTTGTACACCACTAAGATTTTTTGTATGTGCTTACTTGTTACATAGCAATAGCTGACTAATACACTCATCATATTTCTCTCTCAAAAAAAAAAATCAGGAAATTCTGACAAGGAAGCTAATCAGTTTTTGGATAATCCAGGCCACCTGTGAAGCTAAAGCCAGCGTGCACTTCTCTCTTCCTCTCATGGAAGAAAGGGCAAGACACTGCTGGAAACAGCTGTGGAAAAGGCATGGCTCTGGGTAAGATAATATGCACTCATTCCTCCCAGGTGTGTCTTCCTAACCTTCCAGAAGAAACAATACTTTTTCCTAGAAGTTAAGGATATTCTTGAGGGTCCTGGGAAACTTTTAGCCAATCCTGTGGAGTCGGCAAGCAAACCGCTCTAGAAAAGGAGACATTAAAAGTCCCAAAACTTTAGACTTGCACACACGCAAAACCTCCAAAGCTAAATATTTTAAGATTGTGCAGTGTGCAGAGATGAAAACACATTCTAATCCTAGAAAGAGTGTTGCTTTGTACAACAAATTTCTCTTCTTCAACATATAAAACCTTGCATTTCTGAGGCCATAACCAACAGGGTGTCTTGGGCATGTGCAATGCAATTTAGTTCTCTGGCTTTAAAATCCTGGCTGACCCTTAACAATGTTAAAAGGCTCCAGTGATACAGGCCTCACAACTGTCAGCAACTCTGTTATTAGAAAAAAAAAGTGTACAATTTGAACATTTTGGTCCGAGACCTTATCTCCTCCTGGTGATAGCTGGTCCCTGCAAGCTTGGGCTAAGCAGCTCTAAACGTTTATTGCTTCCCTAAGCCGGGAATTAGAGCTGGTGGCTGTTGAGAGAGAGACAGTTTGTTGTCCCCAAAACTGACATTCAGATTCTAACAAACTTTCTCTTTCTCACAGACCAAAATTCAGGCAGAAATGGACTCAGACCGCCTGGCAGCCTCACCTGTGCCCACACCTGGCCCCATGCTCCAGCCCACCATCCCTCGGAGACTGGGCTCCGGCCAGTGCTGCCCAGTTGGCATCCTGGTTTACCCTGAAGATGTGATCCCCCTGCCCCAGCCGCCCATCTGATGAATCAGGATGCTTCAAGCGGCAATATGGAGCTTCTCATCTTTAGGGCATTTTTTCCCAGTCTTTTAGAGCTTCGATAGCAACACGGATCTTATCAAAGTGGAAAAGCACCCCTTTCAGTCATCATAAAAGTGTGGCCCTGACTGACGTGGCTCAGCTGGTTGGGCATCATCCTGCAAAGCGGTGCCCAGTCGGGGCATATTCCCAGGTTGTGGGTTCGGTCCCAAGGTCTGGGTGAAAACAAGAGGCAACTGATCAATGTTTCTCTCTAACATCAGTGTTGCTTTTTCTCTCTTTCTAGTTCCCTTCCCATCTCTCTAAAAATAAATAAAATATTTTTTTGGAGTGTGCATAACCCCTCCCACAGCCACGCCCTATCCTTTAGCATCACTTGGCATCTGAGCTTTCCCCATAACAACCCATCCTCTGACCACCTAACAGCCACAGCTCATCCCTGTCCCCATCCTTGGTCCAAGATCCAGCGCATCGCTGAGCCTCACCCTGACCTCTGGGATGGGGCGAAGCTATGCCAGGGGGACTAGTGAGGCCCAGGGGCAGGGCTGCCCTCTCTAGAGCTTATCCCTGGAGCTCTCATTGCCATAAGCAAGAACATCTTGCTGCAGTGACACAATCCTTGTCTTGTCAGACAACAGCATCCCATTTTGAGAGACTGAACCCAGCAGGGCAGAAAATGAGAAAGATACCAAACCCTGATTGTCAAGGAAAGCACTTATCAGAAGCCAGTGCAGTTCACATCCCCCGGGCACAGGATAAGGAAGCAGGAGCCTGGCCTTGTGAAACTCAGGTCACTCCCTGATCAGAAAGCTAACAGAAAGCTAAGCCCCCAGGCCTGGCCACAGCGCCCAGGAGGCAAGGACGAATTCCCTGAAAGTCTCTGCCTCTCCTGGAAGAGGCCAAACAGTATGTTGCTAACTGCGCCATCTGGTGGCTCCTTGAGGATGTGCCAGCCTGTGGAGCCAAAAGGCACCAGCAAAATCTCAACCAAAAGGATTCGGAAAACTTCCAGTTTCTCTTTGCCTTTAATTCTTCCTTCAACCTGCTCACTCTTGTTTAATGGTCAAGATTTCTCTGCTGTCCCCCCAAAATTAGCATGATAAGGAGAAATCTGCCAAACTCCAGGTCAATTTGGAATAAAGCAATTTATTCCTTTGCTGGGGGGCAACGGACATCCAATCAGCCAGGAGCATGTTGGAATGTGCCTGCCCATGAGGGCAGGCAGCCACAGCGTGTGGCTGTCGGCAGCCCCCACCCCCCTCAATGGCTTGGAAAGGGCAGGAAAGGAGGACAGAGGAGAGCCTTCCCTGACTGCCCCGGGCGCTGCGGGGTCACAGTACCTCGGGGTCCTCGGCCCAGAACAAAGATCTATGACTGCCAAGTTATTCAGGGGCAGTGGCACAACTCAGAAGCTTTTTAAAGCTTTCCAGCCCTCTTCCAAATTCATGCTCACCTCACTGCCTAATAAATGCCACGAGGAGACACTATCCAGCTCGCCCCAAAAAATCTTACTGCAAACATAGAGTAAAGGAAAGGGCAACTGAGCAACCATGCCCCTGAAGGTCTGAGATGACTAATGTCGCCACCAGGGGGTGCTCTTTCAGCTCGGCTCCGCACAGGAAGTGACCATTTCCAGGTAAAAGTACCCACTAGAGCTCCTGCTGCAATAATTCTGATCCTGCCAGAGATATCACAGCAGACAAAGGAGACACGCCTCCGGGAGATGCTAGAGTCAGGGGGGGCCCAGACTGAATGACCCACAGTTCCCAGCCTCACAAAAAATTCGGGTGCTCCAAGCTGATGCTGGACGGGCCCAAGAGGCTGGGACAAAAGGTGTGTCACAGCGTTCAATGGTGTGGACCTGTGACGGGGGACTGCAGAGGCCTCCCCTTCGCCTAATCTCCAAAGGACCCCAGGACCTTGGCACACACCCGGGGTGGAGAGACGCTCACAGGAATACCTGAGGTGACACTTCCTGTCCACGCCGCAGAATGGGCATTAGAAAATGAAGAGGAGTGATCCTGCCTGCACACCCCGGATTAGACACGTGGACTCGCGGCACCCCAACCACATGGGCAGGAGCAGACTTTGCAGACACTAGAATTGGAGGGACCCAAGAGGAGCTACAAAATGCAGGCTGAAGACAAAGAGCCGGAATTATGGAGTTAAATCCCAACCAGTTAAAGCCTGGAGCCTCACACAGCCTTTGTAGACCTGCCTGGTGTCTGACCCCGTTGGTGAAATGTGACTCCCAGATCCTCAGTGAGGACGCCCTGGAAGCACAAGTCAGAGCCTATGTATGATTCAAAGCCATAGCTCTTGAGTGATCGGTCACCTTGTCGCTGAAGATCTCAGTGAGTGTCACCTGAGCACCCTCTTCCAGGAGGTGCAGGAATTCCCCGGGGAGGCACCTTGAGGGCTCCTCCCTCTGTGGGGGACCATAGCAGGAGACCAGAGAGAGCAGCAACCCCTCCCGGGAGGACTGGCCGTGCCTCTGAGATGCCGTCTCTCTGCCTCTCCGGACAGGCCTGAATGAGGCGATTTTCTTTCCTTCAGATACAAATTATTTTACTCCATCCCCCTTAAGACTCAGATCTGTAGTCAGGTCAGTTCTCAAAAAGCAATTACTTGATTGTCAAAACTCATCAAGCTGAACACTTAAGAGCAGAGCATTGTATTGTATGCTAAATAGCCCTCAAAAAAAAAAAAGCAATGCTTGCTACAGGTATTCATAAAGTCTGAAAACAGAGGCAAATATACATGTCCTCAAAGGCATCTTCAATTGGTAAAAAGTGGTATTTCCGCACTTTGGGACACCCCAGATTTGGGTTAGGTTGATGAAGACTGAACATGTAGTATAACATTCCCATTCTGCAGAGTGTGGGCCCCAACATTCCCACCGAGAGGAGTTACCTGGGCAAGGCAGACCCAGGTGGGCAGCCCCCAACACGGGGCCAGAATGCCAGCAAACAGAACTGGCTCTGTGGTGGGGGGAATATCCTTTATGGGGTTTTTTTGTTGTTCTTCTTCTTTTAAACCGGATTGGGAAAGAAAAAAATCTAAGCTCCATTACCACCCACTGTGCTTCCTTGGGCCAGTTGGCGTGCCCTCCCTGGGCCTCAGGTGTTGGACTGTAGAAGGAGTCAGATACACAAGATCTACGTCCGAACTGTTACGATTCATTCTGTAGTTTTGCTCTCCAAGAGCGCTCAGGTGACCTTCCCTTGTAAATCACAGAAGTGAGGCATCCAGTAAAGTGACCGACTTCCCATGGGAAGATGCTGCTATTCCAAGTCACTAGACAGGAAGCCAAGACCACGCCACAAACCGAACACGCATGGCCTTAGGACCTCCACACCACAGAAGGGAAGTGCATGCTGGGTGTCCCTGTTGCTAAGGGTAAAACCACCACACTTGCACTTTTGGAGACTCCTTAGAGTGGCTGGTCAAGGACCAGAGCACAGAGGTCTCACACCCCTGTGGTAGCACTAGAATTACCCCCCAGCCAGCAGGTGTGAGCTCTGGAGTACACCAGCTTGGAAAAGCCGACGGCCTGCACCCCGGAGTGGGGCATGAACGTCTCCCAGCAAACCGTGGGCTGCTAAGCTGGGGCCAGCACCCCTTTCACAGTTGAGGGGGAAAAAAAAACAACTGGGAGGTAGCCCAGGGATTAAAACCTCAGCCCTGTCACCTGCCTGTGCTGCATCGGGCTAAACTTGGCTGACTCGACCCAGATAAGGGCATTGCAGAGGAACTGTTTTTAAAAGATTTTAAAAAACGGTAAACACACCGCAATGCAACACCAGCAAATATTATCCGAAGCTGGCCACGCACCTAGTACTTACTGCTTGAGCCCCATTGTGATTCCAAGTGCCAACAGCACCATCTGCTGCCCAGACCGTGAAAAGTCTGGCCTGTTTCTCTTCAACACCATCAACACGCAGTGCTTTAAGCTGGTGGGTCTCACACCAGGTGAGCATGCCAGGGATCCGCAGTGCTCTCCAAGACTTGTGAACTGTTTGCACGTGTTTGCGTTTTTATGACAACCTAACAAACTTAATACTAACAGATGCCAGATCATCAGGATGATGAAGGAAAGGAGAGCCCTCAAACCAGGTTCCCGGCCTGCCTTCGGTTTGTGTTTAAGGATATGGCTAGGAGGTTGAGTCAGGGGCTGCGATCTTAACTGTGGCGTGTTACTGAAACTGCAGGGGTGAGCTAACATCTCAGGGAAGCATTTATACTATGTCGGAGCCAAAGGACTGAGCCGCGAGTACCAGAGTGATTGTAGGAACGTGCAGGGAGTTTAGTAATCACGGGGCTCACGTGGCATCAGCACAACTAACCCCACGGAATCTGAGACGGAACTACAAGGAGCGTGTGTTCGCTGCAAAGGCCCTGTGGCGGAAGCAAAACGTCGTCCCTCCCATGGAGCCGCTATAGACTATTGATGCAGCTTTTTTTTAAGATCATTTGTCATGTTGTTTTATTTAATGGTTCAGTATGAATTATATGGATAAGAGATGTATACCTAGCGTTGTTTGAAATACTTAAATCACATCATAACATTATTTACTTCCAACTTCTTTTAGCCTGTCTCCCTATTTCTATCCCCCTTATATGCACCTAGTGTTATTTGTTAAATAGATGAATAAATTATTTCAACACAGAGGATTTGCTAGAATTTCCCTCCTCTAGAAGAGGTCCTCAATATAAAACTCAGTATTAGTCAGGTGTTGGCTTCAATCGTGGTGTGCTGTGTAAAAAAATTTTTTTAAAAAACCCCAGACTTCCGCCAAGAGGGAGGTATAGGTGGATGTGCCGTGCCTTCTCACACAACCAAGTTTAGGGACAACTAAATATTAGCAACACAAAACACAGCCAGAACACGGAAAATTGAACTTTTCGGAAGTCCGTTAACAACAAATTCTGCAGCCTGACCGGTAAGGGGCGAAACCAGTGGCTGGTGGAGCGGGATTGCACAGGAGGACTCGGTCAGACGGCTCAGGTGCGGAATCCAGACGCGGAATCCAGGCGCAGGGTTGGACCTAGTGAGCGACCGAGCGAGTGACCAGGAGAGCGACCTCGGAGGAGACAGCGGGGAAGCGGTGCTGCGTGTTGACTGGGGTCGCCTATTTGTGCGACAGCGGACAGGCGAGGGAGTGGGCGGTTAGACCGGGGCCAGCGTCCCCGCGGCAAGCGGCAGTAGAGGGCGCCGCCATTTCCCCGCTCTGACCACGCCCCCACATACAGCGTCACAACCCAGCGACCTGGGAGTCCAAGGCACCGCTTCTCACACTTAAAGGGCCAGAACAGACCAAAAATGGCGCAAATTCTCAAAATCCCTGAGCCCATAGACCTAAGCGATGAAGAAATAGCAAAACTCTCAGACGCACAGTTTAAAACACTGGTCATCAGGATCCTCACAGAACTGGTTGATTATAGCCACAAATTAGAGAAACATATGAAGGCGAAACTAATTGAAATGAACGGAATTGCACAGGAAACCAATAGCGATGAAAAGGAAACTGGGACTCAAATCAATGGAGTGGACCAGAAGAAAGCAAATAATGGCCAAACAGAAAAGAGTCAAGAAGCAAGAATTCAAAGAAATGAGGAGAGGCTTAGGAACCTCCAGGACATCTTTAAATGCTCCAATATCCGAATTATAGGGGTACCAGAAAGGGGAAAGGCACAGCCACCAGTGGAAAACTTATTTGCACAAATAATAAAGGAAAATTTCCCCAATTTGGCAAAGGAAATAGACTTCCAGGAAATCCAGGAAGCTCAGAGAGTACCAAAAAAGTTGGACCCAAGAAGAAACACACCAAGGCACATCATAATTACATTAGCCAAAATTAAAATGAAGGAGAGAATCCTAGAAGCAGCAAGAGATAAGGGGACAATCACCTACAAAGGAGTCCCCATCAGACTGTCAGCAGATTTCTCAAAAGAGACCTTACAGGCAAGAAGGGGCTGGAAAGAGGTATTCCAAGTCATGAAATCCAAAGACCTACAACCAAGATTGCTCTATCCAGCAAAACTTTCATTTAGAATGGAAGGACAGATAAGGTGCTTCTCAGATAAGATCAAATTCAAGGAGTTCATCATCACCAAGCCCTTATTATATGAAATATTAAAGGGACTTATCTAAGAAAAAGAAGTTAAAGAAACATGAACAGTGAAAGGACAACAAACTCACAGTTATTAACAACCACACCTAAAACGAAAGCAAACTAAAAGGACAGCTAGATCAGGAGTGGAGACATAGAAATGAAGATCTCAAGGAGGGTTAGCAACAGGGGAGTGGGAGGAGGAGATGGGGGGAGAAGGTACAGAAAATAAGTAGCATAGACAGTACAAAGAAAATAGATGGGGGGGGCAAGAATAGCAAGGGAAATATAGAATCTAAAGAACTGGAGACACATGGTCATAAACTAAAGAGGGGTAATGGTGGGGATGGGGGGTAGGGTGGAGGGGAATGAAGGGGGGAATAGAACAACTGTAACAGCATAATCAATTAAAAAATAAAAATTTAAAAAAAAACAAACCCAAATGTCAATAGCTTACAGACACGTGTTCTTCTCACCTGCAGGTGTGCAGGTCAGTTAGTCACTCTCCCTCCACCTGCAGGCCAGGGCCAGGTGTGCTTCACGTGACCCTCATCTTTGAGCCAGGGGTGCTCTTTGTGTGGCAGGTGGTAGAGCGCAAGATGCCAAGCTAAACAGGCAAACACATTAAAACCAATGCACGCATCGTATCTGCTCACCTTCTATTGGCCAAAGCCAGTCACATGGTCCACATCAGGGGCGGAAGGAAGTGCAGTCCTTTCACAGAGGTTGCATGAAGTCAGGACATGGGCGTGGAGAGAAGGTGGAGTTGCGGACAAATCATATGCCCTGTTACAGACCACATTTTACAAACACTGCCTTTAAGGAAAGGGGTCATTTATAGTCCTTTTACTCTCTTAAAAATATGAAACCTCCAATCCAAGTGGTAATTGAGTCTCTACATGTTACTGTCATCTCCAAAATAACTAAATGACCCTAGGGTCACAAATTCTAAGTCATAATAGGAAACCAGAGAAGGTGGAAACTGTATGCCCCAAAGTTTCACATTGAAACGGCGAACGAAGGGCAGCCTGAAAGAAGTGTCCCCCTCCCCCCCCCCGTCGGCTGAACTCCTAAGAAAGGTCCAACTGGAAAATCAGATTCCAGGGTCCCATCGGCTCTAAACCAAACTGGCTAGAGGGGGGGGGGGGGGAGGTGTCATAGCCAGCCAACAGCAAAACCTGCAGAAATGGCCCTGAAGCTGCTGCCAAGGCCCGATGGAACAGGGTCCTCGGCAGGGTGACCTCACTTCTCCAAGCCCACCGTGCACCGTGCATGTGGTACCTGGGCCCTGCTGAGAGCGCCCCCAGCTGTGGGTGGCTGGGCTGGTTGGGGAGGGGACCTTGGTCTCCTGGAGGCTTTGGTCTGCTGAAATAGACATGGAGGGGAAAACGCCCAACACAAAGGGGGATCCCAAGGTAAGGTGCCTCCCTCTACCGACAGGAAGACCTCCACTGACTCGCGTAGAGGAAGGAAGGAACCTGCCCCAGGGGCCAGTGCTACACACACGCGGCCAGTCTGGTCTGTAAGGATGAGTGGTCAGAATAATCACTGGATGCACAGAATGACTCTGCAGTTTAAAAGCAGCTGCCTCGCCCTGACTGGGGTGCCTCAGTTGGTTGAGCTTCAGTCCTGCAAACCAAAAAGTCTCTGGTTTGACTCCTGGTCCGGATACAAGAGGCAACCGATCGACCTTTCTCTCCCTCTCTTTCTCCCTCCCTTTCCCTCTCTCTAAAAAATGAATAAATAAAATCTTTATTTAAAAAAAGAAGCAGGGGGAAATAAAGCTGAATTCCCTAACTAACTCCTTGCACCAAAATTAATTCTGGGTGGATGAAATGGTTAACGTTTAAATGTTTAAGAATCATATACATAGCAGGGTAGTTAATCTCGGTATGGGGGAAGGTCTCTGTAAGCAATATGTTAACATCAGAACCCAAAGCGGAGACGCCCAAGGAGTCAGATCATCAGAAGAGGACCGTGTTTCCTGGAAGAGATGCTTACCAGGATTATGTCCCCAGAGCGAGGGACAGCAAGCACAAAGTGGCACTTAGCGGAGGCTCTAAATATGCCAAAGATTTTTTGCCCAGCCCCACCCTTCTCTTCTGGGAAAATCTACCGCAATTCACTGTCTTCTGAAAGGAGCAGCCCTTGTGCCAAGGGACCTCCCCCAATACCAATCAAACACAACTGATTGGGCTAGAGGTAGACACATGACCCAAGATGAGCCAATCAGAGTTTCTTTCCCAGGAATCTGGAAACACATCCCCTGAGAGGCGGGGCCCAGAGCATCCAGACTGGGCACCACGACACCCATAAACGTGAGGGAACGAGTCCCAAGAAGCTGACGTGAAGCAAGCTTATGGGCAGGAGACGAAAAGAAGAGGAACCTGCTTCAAGACTTAGCTGAGAGCCCACTGGGCCCCAGAGAGATGTTCAGCCTGGAGAATCAGCACAGGTGACCTCTGGTTCTCAGGAAACCTTTTCCATGAGATGTCCCCCCACCCCATGACCTTGCAATAAGTCCCCTCCCTACCTGCATAGTCTGGACAGCTCATCTTCTTTGTAAAGACGCAGCTTACATGGATACACGTGTCACGGAAAGTGCCTTAAGAAGGAAGGAACACAGTGGAGGTGAGGGGCAGTGTATGCAGGAGAAGCCACTGCTGGCTTGTTCTGCTGGAGGGTGATGTCAGGGAGCGAGGGAGGCACAACCTGGGAAAACACACGCAGAAGGGAAGCCTTCAGGGCACAGCGCAGGAGCAGCAAGTGTGGGGTAAATGTCCCAGGGCGCTTCTGTCATTTTCTTTTAGTTTTTATTGAATGTTTTGTGGTGGCATTGGTTAATAAAATGATACAGGTTTGGGGTGTACAATTCTACAATGCATCATCTGTATATTGTACTGTGTGTTCTCTACCCAAAGTCAAGTATCCCTCCTTCCATCACCACTTATCCCCCGTGTACCTCACCTCTTCTACCTACCCCCACCCGCTTCCCCTCTGGTAACCACCATACTGTTGTCTGTGTCCATGAGTTGGTTATTGTTTTTTGTTTTTGCTTTTTTTTGCTTAATCCTTCACGTTTTTCACCCAGCCCCTCAACCACCCTCCTCTCTGACAGCTGTCAGTCTGTTCCCTGTATCTATGAGTCTGTTTCTATTTTGTTTGTTTATTTTGTTCATTAGATTCCATATATAAGTGAAATCATGGTATTTGTCTTTCTCTGACTGGTGCATTCACGTCTGTTTTGCAAGGGAGTCGGCAGAGTGGAGGAAACAGTGGTGTTCAGCCCTTGCCCGAGTTTCATAAGGGCTGAAAAGGGCACACCGGCAGCCGGACAGCAGCTGCCTCTGGTTACAAAGGCCAGCCCTTCTGGTTCCAAGCAGGGGACCAGCCCTGCAGCCTTTTTATGACCTTACATTGTTTCCCTGGCTGCAGTTCACCCCTGAGGGCCAGTTTGGAGAAAGAAATACCATCACCCTCCAGCTGGAAGGCTCAGGTCCCCTTCTTTAATAAGAGTTCTCTGTTGGTGCCACTGGGAACACGCAAGGTCTTATAAAAATAGAATCAAACTTTGCTGACGGCATTTTGGGGAATGGAGACTCTTCCTGAGAAAAAAATGTTTTGGCTTTGCTTTTTAATGAGCACAAATGTGCAGAGCAGCCCAGGGCCACAGCCAGAAAGCAAGCAGTTGAGCCTCCGAGAAAGGAGGAAGATGAAACTAAGAGACGCCCAGCAAGTCATGGGCCACCATCATTGCTGCTTTGATTTTTCTAGATTATGTGGCTTTGTCCATTGACCATGTCTCCACAGCCAGAATCTGAGCTGAAAAGTCATTTTAATCGCTGCTGATGCAAAGGTGGATAGGGGAGCAGGCACCTTCCTTTGGTCCTTCTATCCATCACCCACAGTCTTATCCTCTCCAGGTCTCAGAAGCACAGACGTGAGAGCCCAGCCCTCAACTTTTGTGTGACTACATATGTCTTGAGATATAACTAGCAGCTTGTCCTCCCTGCATTTTCCCTTTTCCCCTCAATTCAAGCTGGTTTCAGGGCACATGGAATCTTCTGGTTTCGTTTCCAAAAACCATGACTGGGATTAAGTCACTGTCCTTAGCCACAAAATTTAAGGAGCCACCAAAGAAAAAAAAGAAAAAAAAAAAAAAACCTCAGCAATCAAGATCAAATAATATTTTAAGGCAACCGTTTTAAAAATAAAAATAAAAATTATTTTAAAAATTCATCATTTTGAAGGTGTCTAAGGGGGCCTTCCTCATCCAGCACCCCCTAGGCCCAGCCCTGCCCAGAGGTGAATCTGGAGGACCTATGGAGGAAGGAAGGAGGGGAAAGGAGTTTACGGAGAGAAATAGAGGAAGACAGGGTTCTCCCCTGAACCATACAAAGAGCTTCTCCCGTGCTTGAGGGAAGAGAGAGAGAATTCTGTAGGCTCCGGGAGCCACGAGATCCAACTGGAGACCCAGTGAGGGGTCAGAACCTCCAGGAAGAATCATCAGTGTGAGCTCGGAGACAAGGCGGTCTGCAGGGGACACACGACCCCAAGCCCTGGGGTGTCAGGGAAGCAGGAGAGAAGTGGGCAGGGGCTGTGGAGGTGTCAGCAGTGACCTCATGGGACCGGGTCACTAAGGGTTGTCCCCCAGGACGTGGCATTTCACAAGATGGTGGAACTGGGAGTATACAGTCCAAATAGAATCCGTTTGACAGAAAATAAAATTATGCAATGATTGCACACCTGTGCTTTTAGACTAATAAAAATGCCTGTCATATCCGGGTACAGACACTGAAGCCAAAGGTAAAAAGGTAATTAGGCAACTTGCATTAAGACTGAATTTTTTAAAAAAAGACTGGATAAATCTACATGGGACGGAGAAATGTATCAGTTTCAACATGTCACTTTCAAATGACATCCTCCCTCTTAGGAAGAATGCTCATTAAAATCACATTTTTTCGTTTCCCGTGTCACCTCTGTGATGCTCCTACATAAATCTCTCTCTGTCAAATGTCCGGGAGCTTCCAATGAAGTCCGACAGGCGTGGCGAGAAGCCAGAGGGACCACAGAGTCATAGGTGGCCCCCCGGCCCCACCTCACACCAAGTTCTTTTGGGAAGTCGGCGCTGGGAATTTACACAGCACGCCCCTTCTGTCAGCTCAGGAGAGAGACCAGGATCTCTCAGGTGAAGTTTCCTTTCAGGCCATGATGAAGTTATTGGCTTTCTGTTGACATAAATTAGACAGGTATCTCACTAGGCGCCGCGTCATTTTTCTCTGTGCTGCACAGTATTTATAACAGCAGCTGGATGTCTCCGTGCAATTTTTCTTAAGGTCAAATTTCCTTCTCCAGGTATAGTCGGTGATATGAAACTTGTCAGAACAAATCTCGATACACCTCTATATTCTCGTATTATTCAATTCCCAGATTCTATCAGGAAAATAGACAAAGAGAAAAGCAATATACCATTAACAACAAAATACATATGTGAGGCCTCTCTGTACAGTAGTGTACAAAACAGAAAGAAGACAACCCAGGGGGAAAGAGAAATTTCCACTATTTATTCCAAGTACTATTGCTTTCTGGAAAATAATTACAGAGTTTTCACTGTAATTTACTTCCGGATTCTAAGACACCATTCCTGTAAGAGACACCTCAGGTTTAGTAAGAGCTTTCTAGGGGAAAAGGAAACTCTATTAAGTACTGTCAATTGTAAAATGCACTCCAACTGAAGAAATGCTGAGAATGAATTTTTTTTTAAAAAAAAAAAACAGCCATAGAGATTCAATTTCATACAGCGACTCAGTGTTTAGTGTTTCCCACAGAGGGATGCCCTCAGTGGTCCCACCCTGGGCCCCAAGGGCAAGATCAAAAAACTTGGGATCCAGACACAGAAAAGGGGAGCGGTGTGTTTTTCCATGCCCCAGGCAAGGTCATGTGGAGGGCGGGGCCATGGCCTTGGGTTACTCGGGCTCAGATCTCAACTCTGCCACTCACTTTATCCACGGCCTCGGTTTCCTCATCAGTAAACCCAGATGTCTTCATTCCTGCCACGAACTTTATTAAGAGTCCACAATTCTCCAGGCACAGCCCTAGACACTGATGACACCTAAGTCAACAAGACAGAGAAGGTCCCTGCCCGCCGGCAGAAGGAGGGGCTGGGCACCCACGGCAGGAACAAGACCATTCAGGACGGAAAGTGTGAGGACAGAAATGGGACGGGGCAGGGCACAGCATCTCCAGGAGGCAGCTTCTCCAAAGAGGCAGCATCTGAGCTCAGACCTCCAAGAACTTGAAGAGAATCATTCCAGAGTCAGGAAACAGCCAGCACAAAGGCACCCAAAGGTGGACTTGACCTGCTGGAGATGTGGCTAGAGGGTCCACTTGACAGCAGCAGAGCCAGCGGACACCAGAGGGGCAGTGGTGGAATCCCAGAGGCGGGGAGGGCCGGCTGGTGCAGCGGCTGCAGGGCACCTTGAGGCCTTTGCTGGTGTTCTAATGTCATGGGAAGTCGTTTTAAACTGAGGGCACATGATGACATTTTTGTTTTAATAATTCACCCTGGCTATGGTCTTTCACAGGAGAGATGCTGGGGTGAGATACTAATGCCGACACCCTGAGCATGCCTGGGGTTTCACTGAGAAAAATCTCGAGGAGCTAGCACAGTGCCCGGCCCTCACCTGTGCTCCGAAATGGCCACTATTCATTGTAACACGTAGGGGCCTCTCTGCCCAGCGCCTTCATTCAGTCCAGAGACTAAGGTCCATTCACTAATCAGCTGCACAGCTGTTTCCCTGCCTGGGCACTTCCTGACAGCCACAGCCCACACCTGGCAGCTGGTGTCTTTGATAATCCACGTGTCGGTGGGCAAGTCAGGCCACTTTTCTGAGTCAGGTCACTTCCCTGAGCTCAATCTCTCCAACCGTTAAGTGAGGCTGTGAATCCTACCTCCGGATCGCATGGTTTTGAGGTAGAAGTGAGACACAGGAATTCACTCCAAGACCTTTAAAGTGCACAAAAGCATCAAAGTTTAGGAAGCAGCTTCCGTGTTACTACTTCTCAATTATAGCCATATATACTAACATTTTAGGAATTTCAGGGGGGAAGAAAGAATACATGGGAAACCGGGAGGAAAAAAGAGGAAATTTTCATAGTTTTTTTGTGTGCGAGAGAAGGGAAATTAATGGAAAATCAAGTTGGTGCATCTGGTCAAACCCAGGCTTTTCTCGGTCTAGGAAGAGAAAAGTCGCCCACGAGTCACAAAGAGGAGGGCATCAGATGGCCAGGGCAGTGTGCTTGTAACAATAGGGAGTTAGTGAGAAACAGCCTAAATGTGCGTCAGGTGGAAAACTAGGACGCTAAGTGCACAGACTGAGGCAATGCAGGTGGGCTGGATTCGAGGTGGGGCACGGAGATGTCAAGGATGATGCCCACATGTTAGGTTTGCTCAGAGAGCCATCCCCTGAGCCAGAGCCGGGCAGAGGACTGGGTCTGGGTGATGATCACAAGGTCTGCCCTGGAGGCACTTCCGATGCATACACGGGGGTGTGTCACGTGGATGAGTCACCTGGCCAGTCTGACAGATGGTCTGAGCTTAGAGGACAAGGCTGGACTGAGACATAAATGGTGGAGGGGAGAGGAGGGAGGAAGAGAATCATCTGCCAATAGACCGTGCGTGCAGGGTAGCTGCCAAGAGGGAGTGAAGCTCCCTGTCACTGTTGACAGAGGACCTGTCGACTGAAGCTGCTACAGGCATAGTGTTTTTAACAGCTTTGTTGAGGTGTAGTCGACACACAATAGACCGCACATATTGAAAGGGCCACCATGATGGGTTGACATGGATACACCCATGGATCCATTGTTACATTCAAGGCAATGAACACATCTGTCACCTCCCGAGTCACCTGGCATTTTTGTGTAACGCTTCCCCTTCCCCACTCCAGGCAAACCCCAACCTGCTTTCTGTCATCGTACATTGGCGTGCACTCTCTAGGATTGTATATGAATAGAATCATACAGAACAGAGACCTCTTGGTCTGGCACCTTATATTCAGCCTAATTATTTTGAGTTTTATCCATGCTGTTGCCTGTATCAAGAGTTCACTCGTTTTTATTCCAAGTTGTATTCATGGCTTACACACTCACTGACGCATGCACCGGCCTGCAGTGCCTGCGGCGTCATGGATGAGACATGAGACAAATTCACATGGACTACCGAGTCCTGTGGAGGAAAAGGGCCAACGCAGCTACTCCCTCAAGGGGGGAGCGCCTCAGAGCGGCCTGGCCACCCTCTCAAGGGGAGTGTGCGCTGACCCTTGCTCAGACAGGCTTTTATTGGGTTTAATTTTCGCAGGAATACAGGTACAGCTCATTAATCATTGTCAGGCAGTAAGGATCAAACAGTAGATAGCATACAAAGAACTATAGAGGTTCTTCTGAGTCAGGGTCTATCAGCTCAAAGGCTACGAAACTTTGGGAAATAAACTCTTTTCCTGCTCGGGCCTTTATCATTTAACTAAGAGCATTCTTAGCAAAGCAGGCTCCACAGGATTTTACACA
This sequence comes from Artibeus jamaicensis, assembly GCF_021234435.1. Taxonomy (NCBI): domain Eukaryota; kingdom Metazoa; phylum Chordata; class Mammalia; order Chiroptera; family Phyllostomidae; genus Artibeus; species Artibeus jamaicensis. The sequence goes on from NW_026521871.1 coordinate 47,163,472, forward strand.
TCCTTTCTCAGGCCTGATCACCCGGGGCACCTGCCCTTTCCAGCACAGGGCTACACAGCCCTCTGTCATTGTTTCAGGCTTAAGTCAGGCAGAGGAGGCAAGATAGCCAAGGAATTTAGGAGATTTCTTGCAGACAGACTGAGGACTCAGGCTTCGTCAAAGCTGAGAGATGAGGGTCTATCACCCCCTTTCTCCATAGCCCCCCAAGTCCTTCCCTGGAGCCTCCACATGATCATGCCTGTCTTAGGTGATTCCCCCCTTGGGGAATCTTACCTGTCATTGGCTAACTGATCAAGCATTGGGGGCCAGTTACGAAAAAAGGAGCAGAAGCAGTGCTCCTGCCAGGGAGATAAGCTTTGTCTCCTTAGTGGCTTATGGCCCAAAGGTTGCCCACTCAGCCTTAGCCATGGGGGGTTTACAGCTCCTGAAACTGATATGGGAAGTTTTGAAGAACCTTTGTTTAACCTTTATTTGCCCGGGACCCAGGCACCCTGGGGAGAATGATGGGGCTGTCTGGGATAAGTAAACAACGGTGCATTAGCTAGGACTGAGATTAACACCCCTGCTGTTAAAAACTGACCTTCAAATTTAGCCTATGTACTTTACTTTCGCCTCGTAGCCAGGACTGACTTCCACATTCCTGCTTCTGTATCTTGCTTTACTACTCCGAAGGCCATATAAACTCCAAGAATCCTTTGTTCGGAGCTCAGAATTTGGAGACTGATTCCTCTGGGTTTGTGCACGTTAATAAAACCTCGTACTTCAGAAACCCTCGGTGTCTGGTTGCTTCATTTTCCTGCAACAAAACCAGGCAGGGCGGTTCCCAACAACTCACCAATTTATGGACATTCAGGTTGTGAATACTTGTGTCCAAGTATTTCTGAGGCCACCTGCTCTAATTTCTCTTGGAACTGTCTGGTAGAATGGCCAGATTGTGGGGTAGGTAGGTGTTTTACTTTTACTGGAACTGCCCAATTGTTCTTCGAAGGGGGAAGGCCATTTTACATCCCCAGCAGTGAGGGGCAAGAGTTCCAGTTGCTCCTAATTCTCTCCAGTACCTGGTACGGTCATAGTTTTCATCACAGCCATTTTAGCCATTCTGATAAGTGCATGGTGCTGTTTCATTGTGGTTTTGATTTGCTTTTCCCTAGTGACTAATGATGGAACTGCAACCTTCAGCCAGTGGAAGAAGATGAAACCTGTACAGGAGACCCAAAGGGGTGCACGGGGATGGGGGAAGAAAAACAGAGAAAAATAAAAAACGTGGCATCCCAGAAGTCAACAGGAGAAACGCTTTGAAAAGGCAGTGGTCAACAGAAGCATACAATGCTAATGTGAAGGCTGAAGATTCTTTTTTGGATTTTGGCCTTTGGTGACTTTATCAAAAGGTGTCCCAGTGCCAATTCCAGCTTTCGGCCTCTTTCTGCATGTTCAGAATGAGCACCATTGCACTGCCTGCTGGGTCCCAGCTCCCCAGGGCCCCTCTTTTTTCAGCCCCTGAGGTTAAAGGACCAGCTGGTACCTCTTCCAGCAGTTCCAAGTTTCAGGGTGGGGTGGGGTGCGGGAGTGGTCACAGGATCTGTTCCCTGGAAAGCCAACTCCAAGGTGAGGATTAGCATGTGGAAGGTACATCAGAGAATGGCCCCGGGGTTATCACCTCTGGCAGAGAAGGGAAAGAAGCAGGATTGGGCAAGGAAGAAGCAGAGCTGTGATGCTGTCTTAGCCCAGGGCTCAGCCAATCCCCATGAAGAGAATGGTCCATCCATCATTTTCCCCACTGGCCACTCCCTACATGGACCAGCCTTTGGATGCAAGCTGCCCCAGGAGGAGGGTCATGACCCTGGGGGAGCCAATTCTTCCCAGCTAAGGATGCCCTGTGGACGGTGACCGCTGCAGGCTGTCAGCCGGCACCTTGGGCAGTGTATTCCCTTCGGTCCTGAAGCAGGATGTGGGCGGCACACTGAGTGTCCCTGACAAGGGGTTCCTCCTCCAAGCTTCTAGGTTCTAATCACCCCAACCTCCTCCCTTGGTTCCCCACCTAGGAGTGGAAGCCATTTCTTGCAGTTAGTGTGTCTAAATTACTTCAGCGCCCCCTTTGTGCTTTGCTTTCTCCAACATCCGTCTAAGCTGCCATTCCTTGGCAGCTGTAACATTCCTTCTACCAGGCTCTCGTGCTGCACCTGCGCCCCTCACTGACACACTCCCCCACCCAGGGGACCCCAACACTGGGAGAGAAGGGAGGGGATGGCTGAGAAACCCACACTCTGAGACTGGCTCTGTGCCTTACTGACCCAATTACATGTAACCCGGAAAGGCCAATTCACAAATAACAGCACTGTACTTTGCCCTCGGCTCCTGCACACTCCCGCATCATCTGAACAGACCAACATCTCAGCACAGAGGTCTGCACTGGAATCCTCAGGGAACAGGCCCTCCGTGCCCTCCGGGGTCTGCCCTGCGGGCAGGAACAGGCCTGAGCAGTCACACGTGCATGTAATCCACTCACTGCACGTCTGACATGTCAATGCACTAAACGGCTCCCCCATGATCCACAAATGTGCACACGGGCGCAGCCTGAGCACCAGACTTCATGTGGAAGCGACTCCGGCTCGGGCCTAACTGGCCATAAAGCAGTATAAATAGGTATCGGGGAGCGAGAGTAAATCAACGGTTTCATGGTACCATTCTTCAGACTGCACCAGAGCTGACTCTCAGCTAAGATGAAAATGCACGTGACCATGGCCAGCACGTGCGATACAAACAGATCTTGCTGGTCCACCAGGTGTCCATCACAGCAGGTGTATGTGGTCACATCATTTTCAGGAGGTGGGTCTGAACTATGATTCCCTGACTCTCACCATCAGCACTGAGACGGAATCAGAACACGGCCCACTTCAGTCATTCCGAGCACGTTTTATTAACACAGAGACTACGATTTACCTTATTAACCTCACAAGGTGAACGGAGACCCTGGTAAGCACCACGCGTGTAGTACACCGTGAACTTGATTACAGGGAGGGGGCAAAGCACATCGCTATTACCAAAATACCTCACCAATAACAAGTCTGTCCCTCCCCACACACCCCCCAAATGTATGAAAGGCTTCAAATGTACAAATCTAAAAATAGGTTACATTTCACATTAAGACTCCAGTTTATGTTTAAAAATATACTGAGCATCTCTCCTTCCCCTGACTCTCCAATTACGCAAAGAAGCCCTTTTGTCCTCTTTCTCCAAAACTTCTACCCTTTGTGCTGGAGCAGAACGGGGGGAGCTGAACGCAGGGACTCGAGATGGTGACTACGACGCTGACTCTGCAGATCGCTTGTGCTGGCTCTGGAGGTGGCCCTCGCTGCCAGGGGACACCTCCTCCTGTCGGTTTGCTGTGTCGGCCTCCCCAGCAGTTTCAATCCAGGGGTGCTTAAGAACTTGATGGGCTGTGTAGCGCTTTTTGGGGTCTACCACTAGCAACCGGCTCACCAGATCTTTGGCAGCTGTTGGAGGAAGAGAAGGGGGGGAAATGAGATGAATGCAGGTGGTTCTGAATGGTTCTCCCCCCCCGCAACGTGAGCTAAGAACACAAACATCCATGTTAGCGCCTCGTGCCACACGAGAGCAGCGCCGTCCCACAGAACTCTCTGCGGTGATGGGAACCTTTCATACCAGAGCCACACTCTTGGGGTGAATAAGCATTTGAAATACGTCTGGCATGACAAAACAACTGAACTTTTATTGTATTTACTTTTCATTAGTGTCCATGTAAATTTAAGTAGCCATGTGCAGCTTGGGTCAGTCTGTTGGATGAAGAGCTCTTGGGGATGTTTGTTCATCTCTCTGGAGTCACGGGGCCAGCCCACCACTGACAGCCGTGGTGCCCAGCCCAAGAGAACAAACCCAGGCCAAAACCGTAGGTCCACATGCAGTCAGCTTGTAAACCAAACTATCAGGTTGTTAAATAACATATGTACCTTCTTCCTCCCTACATTGATAAATACGGAACTGATCTTAAGTGACACATTTAGGGAAAGTTGAGGGTAGGAGTTGTCACTCCTGGTCTACAATTTTAAGCTAAAGACTCAAAACCTCCAATGATCTAGTTCTCGAATTCACAAGGGCAGCGGGTAGGGCAGAGAAATCAGTAGAAACACGGGAGAGAGTCCCTGTGAAAGAGCCGAAGAGCAGACCGTCACCCCTTCTCTCCCAGGCTGCCCCACAGGACCCCTGCGGGTGCACAAGTAAAACAAGCATTTTCAGTCCGTCCGACTCACAAGCACGTCTACTCGTGAGGTGGTTTGTATCTTCACAGGTGAGGGTGACATGTTTCTGACACTCTTTTTCACTCCTGATGTTCTTCACTCACCTTAAGGGAAAGTATCTGGCAGCTGCAACTGGCAATTCAGCTTTTCCATTAAGTCTCATAGTGAGTACTGTTTGGGGTGTAGATTTGTGTCACTGGACATAAAGGATGAAGCAAAACCTGTGGACAGCCCACCTCTGTGCCAGGTGCTTAGAGGGTCTTCTGCATCCTTATCATGCACCTGACCTAGAACCTGCTCTGCAGTCAGAACCCGGGGTGGCGGGGGGGGCGGGGGCACCTCCAGCTCTACACCCCTTCTCCCCTCACTGGGAAGCCCCAAGTCTCACCATCGGAGATGTTGTCCCAGTAAGGAGCCAGGAACTCGAAGTGGCCCAGCTGGATGATGTTGAAGAGCTCGTCCTGGTCTCTGTCCAGGCTGCGGAAGGGGGGGAAGCCACACAGCAGGATGTAGAGGATCACGCCGGCAGCCCACATGTCCACCTCCAGCCCATAACCTGTGCAATGGAGGCAGAGACACAAGCATATCTGAGCCCAGGCTGGTCGGGCGCGATGAGGCGCACAGGGCAGAATCACTGCTCTGGGCCAGAGGACCTCAGCTCTCCATGAGCCAGAGCCGCTTCCAGACCCGTGACTGCTACCCCCTACAGACATGAGATCCCTGCCAGGGTTACAGCCAGTTCTGTCCTCCGGCCACTGCCACTGCTTTGCGATCCTTTATGACTGGTCAGTGATAAAATAAGCACAGAAATTCAATGTACACATTTGGAAACTCTGATCTGGCATGACTGTGACATTCAATTGCACGGTCCATGGATGCAGCTCATGGCACAGGGTACAGATCAGCCCAGGGTTGTGCAGCACACATGGTAAGTCATGTGTGGCAGGACCTGTCACCTGTCACATGCAGCAGGACTCCACATGGGCCCACACATGCGGGAAATTGTAAAGCCCTTCACCAGAGACACTTGGAGAAAGCCTGGCCTGCACCAGCAGCTGCCTCTGCTTCCTATCTGGTCATTGCCTTCTCTCATTTCAAAAATATTATTTATGACTCTTTTAGAAATATAAAAAGATGGATATTACTAGCTCTATTCACCATGAGCACAGGAACACACACACATCTACTTTCTTTAACGAAATCAGGCTCACATTGTACATGTGTTATACCCAACTTCACTCACTTAATATTACATGGCATTTCCTATATAGGAAGTTCCTATGAAAAACATAAAAAGCACTCTTCAAAAATATCATCTCTAATAGCTGTTAGTATTCTCTGTATATAATGAATCCTCCATGTTACAATTTAACTTTTTTCTAATTTTGTTTACAACTGTAAGCAATTCTGTGGTGAACATCCTTACATATTAAATATTTGTGCACATCTCTGATTATGTTCTTAAAATAGCTTTCTATAAATTAAATGCACAAAGTAATATACAGTAATATATCATCCACCCATAGTTTATAACAGCAGCATGTACACTTTCAAACACTTTCTCTCTTTGGAAAAGTAAAGCACTTGGCAGCTTTAACTGGGGAGTTAAATGTTCATTATTAAGCCCCAAAGAACTGTTGTCAAGACCCAAATCCCAGCGAAATACTAAGGGAATGAGTCACCAAGGACCTCTTTCCAGCCGGCTTGAATGTCCTGTCCTCAGTTCTCAGCCACTTTCCCCCTCAGGAGGGGCCAGTCCTGCCCGGCCTCCCGCCTTGGTGAACTGCGCCCCCCAGCGGCTGTGACACTGCACTGTCCTGCCCCTCCCCCTGCCTCCTCCACGGCCCTGTCCTCTGCGGGCCCCTCCTCCTTTCCTCTCCCCGAGAGAAATGTCCTTGCTGACACCACTGGGAGCCATTATGTCTCCTGCTCCTGCCGCCATCTCGGAGCTGCAGGGGTCTCAAAACCACACACTCAGCCCAGAGTTTCACCTCCCTGCCAAGCGGGCAACTCCGTGCGTCCGTCCGGAAATCTCCAGTCAGTGTGTTCACATTGTAACTCACCCCATCCCTACCTCCCAAAAGAGCTTCCCCTCCAACACCCTGTTTAAGCTGGTGCCACCGCCCACACGGTGGTCTTCCGAAGATCCACGCAGACTGTCGGCTCCCCTTCCTCCCACCAGGGTCATCGATGCCTCTGTGGAAATGCCTGTAGTTGCGAGTGTTCTCCTGTCCCACCGTAACCGTGTTCCCCCGGCTGCTGCATGGCCACACTGGGCCCCGGTGCCTCTGCCTGGGCTGCCCGGCCACGGCAAGACCAGGCGCAACCTGCCCAACCAACCCAACTTCCCTCTGCAGAACTAGGGGCCAGTCTTCCCCCCAACATCTCTACCACCCAACCTCCACGTGCATCGCGGTCTCCTCACCTTAGGTTCTCCGATGCCTCTGCTGATGGGAGACGAGCTCTCTCTTCTCCCCACCCCCCTCTGCCCCTTCCAGAACTTTCCCTTTGTGCAGAGGGTGCTTCACCTGATTTCTCCTGGAGTGCTCAGTAGTTTAACAGTCATTCACGTATTTGGAGCCATATAATGATAATAATATTAACACCCTTTTATATATTTTACGGTGTGTCACTAACGCAGGTCATTGGACCCTCATACAATATAGAAAGAGGTAATACGTAGTATTCGTGGAGTCTGAAGGGGGATTCCCTTTGTCCCCAGATGCGAGGTTGGTGCAGGAATTGTTAACCTACCATTAGAGGTAGCCTTGGGTGGGTGACACCAAGGGCCTTGTTTGTGTGAGTCCCCACCCAGGGCTCCCCCATGTCCCATCTCACTGTCCTGCCAACACCCCCCCACACACACATACACTCCAACCCCACCCCTGCAATAAGGGCAGCCCTGGTGTGGAAAAAACGTTCTCATGCTTTGGTCAAGGAGAACTGCTTCAAATATTTCCATTAAAACCAAAGGGCCACCTTAGCACCAGCTCTGAGGTCTCTGACTGCTCCATATTGAAAAACATAAATACTAAATATTTACAGAATCGAACTTTAATTAGCAAGTGAACAGGGTCCCCGTAGAGTGATGCTTCACACTCACCTTTCTCAGAGAGAATTTCAGGGGCTACGTACGTCGGTGTCCCACACACGGTAAACAGTGGTCTCACCACGTGCTTGGCAAGGCCAAAATCAGCCAGTTTCAAGGTGGTAGATTTGTCCTCATTCCGCTGAACCTGAAAGAAACCCAGATTCCCAAACCACCAGAACTGTGGTGAGAACGAAGAAGGAAAACCGCTGAGACAACAGCATAAGAGGCTCGGGCAACAAACAATAAACCTACAAATGCCCGTACAGTTTAGCCCAACACTGATAAACCCAGTCTGATCTCAGCGACAGGTGCTCACGTTTTCAAGTAAAGAACGAATGAGTTCGAATGACCCCTGTGTCGCCATAGATGGCTATTTAAGTTTAGACTAAATTAAACGTGGAGTTTCTCAGACACCCTGACCACATCTCAGGTGTGCCGTGGCTACCAGCGACCATGGCTATGACACTGGGCAATGCAAATACAGAACATTTCCCCCATCACAGAAAGTCCTACTGGGCAGCACTGACCTTGAACAAGGATCATTTGTATTTAGAATACAGACTAGTTTTCGTGAGGACTAGAAAATGCTTGTGGGCAACACCAAGTCTAGGGAAAGGGGGGCGGGGGAACTAGGAATTAGAATGAAGCAGTAGACAAATAAGCAGCAGAGGGACATCAAATACAGGCCCTAACTTGGGGGGAGGAGGATTAAGGGGAAAGGGGCGGTTAAGAATCAAACAGACCAGGAGTCTTTAATTCCAGTTCCAAGACCTGGAGCTGGATGGTCCGGGACAATTTCATTACTGATCTGAGTCTCCACTTCCTCGTTTTTTTAATAGGAGGTGACAATGTCCAGCAAATAGGAGCTCTGTTCTATGTCCATAATTGATGGGGCAACATGTGGGCCCTAGAGTGACCACCAGTCCCAGACTGCCTGGGACTCAGGGCGTTCCCAGGACAGGGCGGAGGGTGGGGGGTAGATTCCATCCTGAAAACTTCCGTTTTTGCAACTTTCATTTGTAAAACAGTCGTGAGCAACCAGGACGAGGCGGTCATGGCCGCTTGCACAGAGTAAATCTTTAAAAATGAATGCTATTGAGCTGAGATTTATTCCTACGTATTAGAACAGACAAACTGGTTCTAATTGTCCATATTTTCACCTGAAGGTGAAAGAAATGATGTTCGAGTCTTCCTTTAGATCCTGCTTCCACCAGCTTTTAGAAAGGGTAGAGTTGGTCACTTTTTCAAACAGAAAAGACAGCTCCCCCCACTCTGAAATGAGTGCAGAGCGCTCCTGCTCTCCCGTGTTCCCACTGAAACACGTCCCACCTGACCGGTCTCATCCCTTCCCACAAGTCCAGGTGGCTGCCCTCTGACCCCTGGTAAACCCACTCCCACTGCCAAGTTCATCTGCCCTGTCCTTCTTCGCCCTCAAAGTATCAGTGCACTACATAGTTGTTAGGAGAAGCTGGGTCTTAACCTAAAAGAAATGAATCTCAAGAGGTGAGCTTAGCAATTATTTAGATCACCATGCAAAAAATAATGAAGCTAAAGATATAAGTCACGTAAAAAAGAAATAAAGAAACCATGCAGGGGCAAACTTAGCCTTACAGCAAGTAAAATCCCCCTTGGTGCCCTTTCAGGACCCTGCACAGCCTAAGGAATTTGTCGCAAAAGCCTTTTTTGTAACATCATGGTAAAATTCACTGGCTCCACCTCCTGCTCATGCAGGTGAGCCTCAGGTCCACCTGCCTCAGGTTCTCTTGGAGGCGTCTGGATGGGCCTCCTCACCTCCTGCAAAGGAAAGACCTCTTTGCTGAAATATTCAGTGCCGTGTGCCAGTTACAAGCGCAGATTCTGACCCCCAGCTGTCGGGGCCCAGGCTCCAGCCCCGCCACATACTTGGTAACTGGTCCAGGAACTTGCGCACTATGTGCCTCCAGGTCCTCGTCTGTAAAATGCGGACGTGAGCTGGCCATGCAAATATAGAACATTGGGGAAATGCAGTGTCCTTGGGACTGCGATGAGGATTAAATGCGTGGCAATTTGTCAGGTGTAATCAACAATGTCCAGCACCTAAGCAGCACAATACAAGTGTTTGTGAAGGACGTCATATTATTCTAGCCACCAACCAGTTCATCTGGGAAGGGCAGGACTGACTTCAGGCAAAATGAGCGGCACAGGAAGCTGGCAGCGATATCTCCCTGCTCCCCTTTCAGGCCTCCTCCTTCGAACCGAAGCCCCCTTATGAGGTCCATCCTCTGCTGTCAAGGCTCCCTCCTCCTCCCCAATGGCTCCCTGACTGCAGCTCATCACAGAAGCAGAATGTGCCAGCCAGTGGGGACAGTTAATGGCAGCATAGTGGCAAACACACTGAGATAAGCCCAGTGTTATCACTCGAGGCAGAGGCTCACTGGGGCCACCAGAGCTATAGCGCAACTGACCCGCTTGTCTGCAGGCACGCGTCTTCACGTGTCTGATGGAGCCGGGCACAGGTTCCCGAAGTTCACACTCGTGCTGGGGGAGGGCGACAGGAGGACACTGGGGAGCACTCTGGTTCTTCCTGCCCCCCTCACTCCAAAATGCAGGGTGGGGCGGAGCAGCCTCTCCCCATTCTCCCCACACCAGAATGAGTTCTCTGAACCTGCTCTGGCTCCTGCTGGTGAGCTCACAACTCCGTAGGCGGAATCTGTCTTCATTACCAGGTCTGAGCCACCACGGGCCAGGCTGATCAACATCTCCGTAATTAACCCAACCAAATGGGAAGTCAGGGATGTACAACGAAAATGCGACTCTGCCTGGGACTGCATTTCGGGCTATGTCAAGGCAGACATAGCCCGAAAGCAGATGAGGGAGATAATTATTAGGATAATTTAAATGAGAAAATCTAGTGTGGAAGGGAAGGGCCAAAAAATCATGTACTGCCTGAAGTTTCCAGATGGATCATCTATATTAATCACATTTGCTGGGCGATTGTTGAAAAAAAATATGTCCCTCACAATATTTGCAAATATTTCCAAACAAATGATCAGCATTAAAAGCATTTGGCTGACTTACTAGACCAAAATAAAAATGCATTCCTATATGAAATAACAAAATTCCCTTCCTCCCAGAAACCCAATTCCAAAACCAGGGTCCGGGGAGGTCGTGGCCCTTTAAACATGGTGGAAACTCAGTCTTTTATTTTCAAAAGTTATGATGTTAAATGTCCAGATGCTGATGGATCCATTTTTCAAATACCAGATCTGTTATTTACATCAATGTCATGGCCTCTCTATACTACGTTATGCTGCTTCTTGTCTCGTCACCGTTCGGCTTTTCTCTGGAGCTCTAGGATCAGCCCCATAGCACCACCGACCGACCGAGTGGGTGGTAAAGGCTTGAGGGGTTGTTGGTCCCATCCAGATCTCGGCCCCAGACGCTGAGTGTTGCTAATTCTTCTGTCTCCGGCACTTACTGTCAGGACTTACATAACACTCTTCATTGTTATCCCTGGGATTTCAGGCACCTACGAATTCACCTACAGAAGCGGCTTAATTACAACACTGAACCGAGTTGTGGTTTTTTTGTTTGTTTGTTTCTTCAACAGGGAAGAACCTCCCATTCTTGGCTTCAGGACGGTTAGAACGGTTCCCATCCTATTCCTTGAAACCAAAGGAATGACATCCTCCTGGGATAATTCTTCCTGCACAAACAGCTGGGACTTCTGGCACCATCAGATTCGCCACCCACAGAGGAAACTTGTCAAGAACATCCTCCCACCAGACTACGGTTCCCCTCCGATGGGAATCTCGGAATGGAAGAGTCCACAGCTCTGGGCAGCAGTCCATCCCGCTTATTCTCAACTTAGGAGATCCACGCCTGTGTTGATCAGAATCTTACTCCTACCCGCGTTTCCAAACCACCCTCTGCAGGGATACTGACCAAGGACACACCTCTCCCAAAGATGAGAAAAAAGTACCGTGACGCCCCAGGTTTCCTCTGTCTCCACTGAGGTCACATCCGACGGTCCTCCAGTGGGTCCTCACAGGACCCGGTCTCGGGCCCATCACCCCTTTCTCGCTCCTTCCTGTGCCAAGTGCAGTACCTCAACCAGCAGCAGCAGTAGCGGCAGCAGCACCTGGGAGCTTGTTAGAGATCTCAGGCGGCCCCAGATGCTCTGAACCGGAACCGGGTCTCCACAAGCCCCCAGGGTGAGTCCTGTGCACAGTGACGTTCTGAGTGATCCCCATTCCATTGCTGCCTCTTTGAATAAAGAATGCCCCAAAGCAACCACCACCACACACCAGCCGTGATTTGATTGGGGGTAAGGGTGGGTCTCAGGACTCTCAGCCAACTGGGCCCTGGGTAGCCATCATTTTAGCTGAGGATCCCACTAAATATCCCATTTCGATGACCCTTTTCCAGAAAGACTTTGTAAAGAGATCAGAACATGCTATCCCAAATGATGCCACTTTGGCATATTAATGCCTTTGTCCCGAAGACACTTGAGAAACAGCGGATACAGAAAAGGTACTCGGACCTCCTCCCTCCTTCCAAAAAGCAGGACATAAAACTGCCCATGAGAAAGGTGCCCGCCCTGTGCCACGAGGGGCAGAGCACTGTCACCAGGGACTTCCATCAGCCCAGAGACGCACGGAGGGAGGACTCAACAAAGCTCACTTGCCGAGAACAACGCACCGTCCTCTGGTTTCCCCCACGCACGTACCTCCCACAGTCTGCCACCCCCAGATCCCAGTTTCTTCTCCAAACATGCATTGTTCTTTGTTAAAATGCTACCTAAGCCCCAAGTTCTGACCGCCCCTTTGAGTTACTCACCACTGTGTTTCTCCTACATGTGTGCGCAACACACGTGTACATGAACTGTTGTTTTTATCTTGTTAGTCTGTCTTTTGTGAGTTTAATTTCCAGGGCCCCAGCCACAGAACTGAGGAGGGTAGAGGAGAAAGGTGTTTTTTCCCCTCCCCTACACCTTCCTGGGCCGGGTTTGGTGAAGGCCCACCCACAGCCCCATGGCACACATCTGACCTTGCCCTGACCTCACACCCCCATTTCTCCAGTTTTGGCCTCTCTGAACTCCCTGCTCAGGGTCACAGTCCTTCGGAGTCTCTGTTTTCAAGTTATCTCTACCTGAAAGGATATTAGAGGTTAATTTGCATAGAACCGTAGTGACGGTCGACCCATCTGCATCCATCACTCCACTTTCCAGCCACATCAAATCGTGCTTTGAATCCAGGTGGTCTCTGCTATTTACATAAGCGCCCAGGTTAACATCTGGATGGTCTCACAGGGTCAAGAGGAGTCCTTATTTTTTTAACAATTAGCCTCCCTTCTCCCCTTCAAAGGTCCGTCAACATACATGTGATCTTGTAGTTACCAACTCTGAACAGAAGATGGCAGCAGAGTACAGACCAAATACCAAGAGGCTACCTAAGAAAAATTATTTGCTGTGAGTAAGGCTTATTTATCTTTGCCAAAATCTTACTTGATTCTTCACGGTTCCTTGTGCCTTTTCCGCCAAGGTTCCATTTTCAGCTGTTTATGTGGACCAAACTGATCTTTAAAACCAATTCACATCGAAATGCCAAAAATCAATTTCCATTTCAACAGTAAAAAATAATGTAACACACACAAAAAATAACTGAAAAAATCGGTAGGAACAAAGTCTTCCTCGGCACCTTCCCTGGTACATGCATCATAAGATGCATAGGTGCATCCTATGACATGCCTTTGGAGCCTACAAATCATGCCAGTTTTTTAAACATATCACATTCATTCAATTAGTATTAACTGGATGCTTTCCATGGGCCAGGCACTGTCTTAGGTACTAGGAATAGAGTAGTGGATGAAGCAGATAAGCTCCTTGATCTTATGAAGCCCTCCTTTTACTAAAAAATAAGATTCAAATAAATATGTAATTTCAGGTAGTGATGTTCTTAAAAAAGTGGGATAAAGAATGTATTGTCTAGTGCGATTTCCACTAAACCACCATGTGGGTCTACTTATTTTCAAAGATTATGTGAAGTTCAGTTCTTCAGACAGCCAAGGTCATTTCAACTGCTCACATAGCTAGTGGCTATCGTATTGGACAGTTCAGATATAAGATAATGTCATTATCACAGGACGTTCTATTGGACGGTGGCAGGGGATGGCACTGAACGTTTTAAATACAGTAGTTAAGAAAGGATCCACGGAGAAAGGAACATTTGAAAAAACTCGGGGGCGAGCCGTGTTAGAATCTGAGGAGCGAGCTTTCAGGTGAAGGACACAGCAAAGTCAAAGGGTCAGGGGCCGGCGTGGCCCACTCGGGAACAGCTAACGGGGCCAGGAGTGGAGCGAGTGAGAGGTGAGAGGGCAGAGCCACGGAAATGAACTTAGCCTTTAGTCGGAGTGTAACAGGAAGCCAGTGACAGCCCCAAGCAGAGGAGTTACAGGTTCTGGTTTTCATCTGGAGATGGCCATTCAGGCTTCTGTGCAGAGGACGGCTTTGGAGGAAGAGAAAGGACCAGTGAGGAGGTGACGGCCATAGTCTCGGCAAGAGGTGGCAGGGGCTTGGCCTTGGGTGGTGCAGCAGAGGTGTGGAGAAGTGTCCTTCTACAGGCAAAGCCGAGATTAGAGAAGGGACCGAATGTGAGAAATGGGGAAAGAAGACTGGAGGGTGATTCTGGGGCTGCGGCTGGGCCAGGGGTGATATCACCCTCTGAGGGAGCAAGGGGTCTCGGTGCAGCGTGGGGACAAGAGCCTGGCTGGGGTCCAGGACAGAACGAAGCGTGGAGAACTGCCAGCGTTGAGTAGGACACCTCTCTGACGGGTGTGTGTGTGTGTGTGTGTGTGTGTGTGTACATGTGTGCAGGACATGAAAACAAGGCAGTAGCTGGCGGGGCCTGTGGGGAAAACAAGGGTTTGCTTCTGTGTGGAGTTGCGGGGTATTATGGTATGTCCGTGTGGTGAGGGTGCGGGAGGCAGGGACAGCACTCGAGAGAGGCCTTGTCCCACGGGGTAAAGGAGGCCAACCGTCTTCCTATGAAGTTGGGGGCCCAAAAGGATCCAAGAGAATCACCCACAGGGTTTGGGGTGACTTTGGAAACAGAAGCCTGGTGGGCTCCTCCTCTGCACAGTTTCCTAAAAGCCGTCATCCCCGTCACCCTCCCCCGGCAGTGGCCCAAAGCCCCCGAGAGAGGACTCTGAAGCGTCCCGATGACCCCAAACAGAGGCGAGGAGAGTCAGGAAGGAGGAGGCGGGCCACCCCAGATGCGGCCTGAGCAGAAGCCCCTCTACGCCCCGAGCCAGCCCCACACTGAGGGTCCCTGCTATAAGCACTCCTGAGCCACAGGCCCCGCCCAGCCACCGCGTCCCTTTCGTCCCTGTCTCCAGAGTGGGAACATGTCCCGTCTTCCCTTATTCTGGGACAGATTGTTCTCAAATGGCCTTGCTCCTGTCCGACACCTGTCCTGACTCCCCCACCCCACAGCTCAGCTCTCCTTGCTGTAGGTAGCAAGGTCATTGGCCACAGGTAACCTGGCCTGCCCACTGCCTGTCCTGTGTGGGCCGGTCCGATCCCCAGCACCTCGCCTGCTCCTGTTTGCTTCTTCCCCGCACCCAGGGCCCCGTCAACCCAACACGCACGTCCCCTTCCCGCCTAGGAAGCACACACTGGCAGAAGCAGCAATTACCACTGACATTTCTGCAAATGGGAAATTCTCATAATTAAAACTTATTTTGCAAGATCTCAGGAGACTAAATAACCCTGAAGGGAGAAAAAGGACTAACATCTTATCAGGAAGTGGTGTCTGTAGAAATAAACTCAGTAATATAGGCCTTAAATTTTATTCCAGGGCCTGATTATCAGATACAAATATTTCAGCTGATTAAAACAACATAATAAGCTGGCTATATTCACTAAGAGCTCTTAGTATATTCAGAAAGTCTCCAGAAACAGCAACAATTACAATCAGCCCTATAATCAAAAATTAGTTCGAACATAATCATTTTCCCAAGCTGAGCAAATACAGATCTTAATATAGACAGCAACACATTCCAGGAAAAAACAATCACTCGGATAAACACAAAGCTCAACCCCAGTGCGGAACACTAGAGAACATACACTGATGGATGGCAGTCACCATGGTGATACTTACTAACATTAGACCTTGGAAGGCCCGGCGAGTGCTCAACGTCATTATCATATCAGCAGGTTTGGAGATGACACCTTTCTAAACCCAGACAACGAGCCCACCGTCCAACCCAACACAAACCCGGTCCTTCTGAAAAACCAAAAAGCGCTGACATTAGAGAGCACATAGCCTTCTGTCTGATATGACAGTGTGTTGAACTTGACTCGCCCAGAAAGAGGACATATGGTGAATAAATGCAACAGGTCGATTGGTTTTGATAAATGCAAGCTGATGAAATTACCCACGGGGAGAAAAGATACTTACCTATTCCACATAAATGACTCACATGTTTAGACTGAAAAATCACAGCTACTCTGCAATGTCCCTCATCTGTCTCTGACTCAGAACACACACAGCACATGCACACACTTCACTGCCCCGAAGGGCACCAGAAACACATGTTCACTGGCACCGAAGTCCGCAGAGACTTGCCCGGTGCCTTCTCTGAGGCAGTCAGCTTGTCCACAGTGACCACACACCTTGCCATTTTCTACTTCCCGAAGCAAATTTCTCCATGCAATCTAAACTGGGACTTTTTCTATTTTAAAAAAAATTGCTGACAAATAAGTCCCTTCACAGGAGTGAGAGTCCCTATCGCCCCAGAGATGGACCAGCTCGAAAGACTGGTGCCAGGACCTTGCTGAGGAAATGCAAGCTCAGATGACTGACCCCCAGGGAAAATGGTCCTATAGGGGAAATGACCTCATTCCACCTCCTGGAGACCCTGTACAACTGTGAGAACACGTTATGAGACACGCGCCAAAATGCTCAGCCCCGGGCCTCTGGGCAGAACCTCTGTTGCTGCTCAGACCCTGGGGGAACAGCAGAGGACCAGCGAGGAACACTGAAGTGGCCATCATGAGCAGTGGAGCACACGTCACACATGGTGATTACTCGGGCTCTGACTCAGGAGACAGAAAGAAAAAGCAAGCAGAGCCCTGGCTGGTGTGGCTCAGTGGATTGAGCGCGGGCCTGCAAACCAAAGGCTCACCAGTTCGATTCCCAGCCAGGGCACATGTCTGGGCTGTGGGTCAGGTCCCCAGTGGGGGGCGCCTGAGAGGCAACCACACACTGATGTTTCTCTCCCTCTCAAAAAAAAAGAGCAAGTGGAGAAAGGATGAGGACACTCATCTCTGGCAAAAATGAAAGTTCTCGAAGAAGAGTCATTGGATGTAATTCAGACCACTCGGGCAAGCAGCGACCTGCAATTCCAAGAATCTGGGCCAGAGCAAGGTTGCCTGACTTAGTGGTCAACGCAGGCCTCACTTCCCCAGACCACCAGCTTGACTCACTCACTGCTTCCCTCTCTGGTGGGGGCAGTTTACGGACAGACGAATGCATGGGGTGATGTTTCCAGGCTGGGTCTACAGCCACAGACATGAGAGGAGTCAGGCTAAGTCCCTGATTGAAAAAACAAAGTGGCTCATCAAGACCCCTGTCTGCACTCACCATTTGCTTTGTCTACAAGCAATCCACCTTTGCGTCAGCCTTACTCTGACAGTGATGGTGGCTGGCACTGGCGGAGTCCCTGCTGCTTCCCTGGCAGCACGACATGTTCCCATTCATCCATCCATTCGCCCAACTCACAGCCAAGGAACGTCCACCGTGCAACAGGGCTGTTCTAGGTTGCAGGATGCGATCTGAATAAACAAAATTCCTACTGGCATAGAACTTCCTTGCCAGGGAGAGGAGAAACACAAGAGAAGACTGAGTACAGACTGTACCAGATGGCGATCGGGGTTCTGAGAAGGAAGGGGGACAAAGGAGCCAGAGGGTGACCGAGTGTGCATGCTGCCCTCGCCAGACCCCCGGGAACACACTTGGGGTTCAGGAACAAGTTGCAGTTACTGACTCATGGCAACAAGGGAGAGCACACCACCCCGGGATCCAGGCAATGGAAGAAGACGGTGTTCAATGAACTCACTGTAAGATTTGGGCCCAGCTGGTGTGGCTCAGTGGATCGAGTGCCAGCCTGTGAACCAAAGGGTCGCTGGTTCGATTCCCAGTCAGGGCACATGCCTGGGTTGTGGGCCGTGTCCCCAGTTGGGGGCGTGTGAGTGGCAACCACACACTGATGTTTCTCTCCCTCTCTTTCTCCTTCCCTTCCCTCTCTCTATAAATAAATAAATAAATAAATAAAATCTTATAAAAAAGAGTTGGGCTGTGTTAGGTGATTTGGGGAGAGTTCAAAAAAGCAGAATTTTGCTCTGAATCAAATACTGTCAGGAAGAGAGAGCAACCCAATGAGTGGGCATCTTAGTGACCCTCACCTAGAAGGCAGAGGAATGAGCACGCAGTCACACACAGCAGCCAGCAGGGGGAGACGTGGCCATAGCTGTGGTTTGGGCCGCCTTTTGCTATCTGCCTGTGGGCACAGTGACGAAGGGCTCTTGCATTTGTCTTGAGCCATCATGGTCACAGAGTGGCCTTATCTGACACCGGCGTTCTGTGACATTGTTTATGCTCAAAAGGAGAACAGCTTGCCTGTCAGGGGCTGCTTCTCTCCTTCCTGTGCTCAGTCCTCACCCCGCCTTGCAAGGTAAGCACTATTACCATTTCTCTCTTAAAAATGAGGCGCTAAGGCCCAGAGAGGTCAAGGGCTTCCCCTAGAGCAGACAACTAAGAAAGCCGGGATTCAAAGTAGGTCACCTGACTCCAGAGCCAGCTTCTCGTGGCAAGAAGTTATCTTCCAAAGGCTCGGGGGTGGTTTCAGTGGGCACTGAAAGGGGAAATTGCTACCAGTAGACACCCCAATACCTAGGCCAGAGTGTGTGCAAATACCCAGGAAATCAGTCCCCTGATAAGTCTCGAGGTGACAGTATTCTTCTCCCAGGGATGAGGAAACACATTCCATTTTATTTCAATTGAAAAGTGTCTGTCTCAATACCGTCATCGAAACCGATTAATGTCAGTAACTTACACGAACCACAACCAAGTTTTAAACACTGGAAACAAGTGGGTTCTAATGGTGTAAAGGTAATGGGCCAGCGTGCACAGGCAAGAGAGCACGGGGCGGCCGAATCGGGGCTTACCAGCAGGTTTTCCGGCTTGAGGTCCCGGTGGACGATGTTCTGGTCGTGCATGTGGACGAGAGCCCTGCACAAGTCCCTGAGCAGGAGGGCGGCGGCGCGCTCCGGGAACTTCACGCTCTCCAGGATGGCGTCGAACAGGTCGCCACCCTGCACAAACTCCATGATCAGGTAGATGTCCGTGTCCGTCTCGTACACCTCGTGCAGCTTCACGATGTTGGGGTGAGACAGGCTCTGGATGATTAAGATCTCACTGTCAATCATGTCCTCCTTACCCTTGAGTTTGGACTTGCTGATGATCTTCATGGCGTAGGCCTGCCCGGTCTCCCGGTGTCGGCACTCCTTCACGATGGCGAAGTTGCCGTCCCCGATGACCTGGCCGGTCTCGTACTGCTTCTCCACGTTGGCCGAGATGATGCCCGCGGGCCGCCGCTTCCGGCCGCCGGGCCTGTCTGGCTTGCTGTCTTCTGTCTTCATCTTGGGCTCCTTTTCTACCCTTGTGAGTTGGTCATCTCTGGGAAGCATCCTTCTCCCACCCGACGCACATGCCTTTTTCTCCTTCTCTGCCTCCTGCTCTTCCCCTCGGGTCCTGGGGGGCTTCTCCGAGCCGGCCTGGTGCTCCCTGAGGAGCCAGCCACCACGCTTGTGCTTGGTGTCTTTCTTTCCATCCTCTCTGACGGGTTGAGCTTCCACAACATCCTTCTTAGCCTTGGCCGCTCCTTGTGGCTGACCTTCCTGACCTTCAGGGTCCCTGTCCTCTTTCTTGTCCGTGTTCTTGCCAGGTCTCCTCGGCTCCTGCGTGGGGTTCCTGGGAGTGCTCTTCTGGCTGTTGCCCTTCCACCCCTCCTCCCTGCCCAGGGGGTTGGCCTCAGGGGACCTCCTGCAGCTTCGGGTCCTCACCAGCTTCTCCACGTCATACCGTTGGCCCTTGCCCATGTCCAGCTCGCTAGTCCCCAGGGACAGCCTCTCCCCCTGCTGCAGGCCATGCCGGAGCTCTCTCTCCCTCTTGCACTTCTCACACCGGATGATTTCACCCGAGGTCTTCTCGACCTCCACCGCCAGGTGCTGCTCTCCGCTGGGGGGCCTCTCTGCAGTGGCTTCCTTGGCTGGTTTGTTGCTGAGTTCAGGCTCCCGTCTGCCCCGCACCCAGGTCTTCTGGGCCCGGGCCCTGTCCTCCAGCACTGGCTCCACGGGGGTCTTCGCCTGATGTCTGAGGGCTGCCTTGGACCCAACAGCCTCACTGCCGCTCTTGGCCGCGTCCGTCTCCCCACAGTGGAGACCCCCTTTCAGAGCCTTGCAATAAAGCCTGCTTCTCAGCCTTGGAGAGGGGGCCCAGCTGTGCTGGGTCAACGTCAGGGCCCGGGCTTTACTGGGGTAGAGTTCTTCCATGGCCACCTGAATGCTCTTCAGCGTCAGCGGCTCCTTGCCCGTGGCTATGAAAGCATCGCCTTCCCTGAAGAAATCAGAGACACTGCGGATTTCCCTGCCCTTGAGGTTAAACAGTTTCCTCACGCGATCGCTCTTCCATCTCGGGAAGCCCAGGGCCTCCGAGACGTCCGCCAGGAGCTGCTCGAAGGTCTGCACCGAGCGCCTGTTGAGCAGCAGGGTGATCTTCCGCAGGGGGTGCCCGCCCAGCTTCACCACGGTCACCACCCGGGGCTTCAGCGGGCCGTTCTCAGCGTGGATGCAGTGAAGGCCGTGCTGATGGTTGAGCACCGGCAGCACCGTGGAGCCGTGGGGGCCCGGGACCGGTTTCTCCAGACTCCCTCGGCTGGCGGGCAGCCAGGCACCCTGCAGCTTCCGCTCCATGATTCTCGAGCTTAAATATTTTAGGGAATGGTCACACAGGCCTCGATGTCCTGCAGGGGGAACACAACGACACAGTGTTAGTCAAGGTGGGTTGAAGGAGGACTTGGCCCTTCAGCAAAGCCTGACTGAAGGCTGCTGATTCCATCCTAGTTTAGAAGGGTGATCTTTGAGGACCGGCCTGCAACGATGGAGCCCCTTTACACCGCAGGGCTCGTTCCCAGTCTCCTCTGCGAGAGCCAGGAGTGCAGAACGGAGTCAGCACTGGGCCTCGGGTGGCTCCTCCAGGCTTCCCAGGGACCCCCAAGTTGGGCGACACCTCAGGAGCCCATTCTAAGCTAGGCCTGACCCTGAGGACATACACAGTCCTGCTCCTTAAAGCAAGGCGACCATCAAGGACCTACGACTTAGATAAAAGATCTGAGGTTTGCTCCCTGGGAACTAGCAACAAGAGGTCATGATATTCTGGAACTTGCAGGAACCCTATTCTTACCCACTTCCAGTTTTCTCAGCTTGACGTTCAACCCCCTCAAGGGGAGGCGGTCTGGGAAGAGGTAATGAGTGCGGATCTGGGTTTGATCCCCTGGCACGGCCACTGACCACGTGCGTGTGACCCTGGGCACACACGGCAGCCTTTCCATCCGAGAAGCAGACATGCTGGCGGCCTCCTCCCAGGGTTTTTGTGAGAGCAAATGAGAAAACGACCGCTATTTACTTAGAGCGCTTGGCAGTGATCACTAATGACCAATACTGTCCACACGACCATAACATCTCTTTTGTAAGCTGGTTTCACGTTGGTAGCAGTGCCGTCTGTTGCTAAGGAAGAATCCTACAGCGTGCAGCTTCCCCTGGCCTTGCAGGAACTCGTGGGCCCGCGTGGCCTGGTGGGAATTTCTTAAAGCTCTGAGTGAGGCTGTCTTGCCCTGGGTTGTGTGGTCTTGTTTTAGGGTGAATATTTCAGTCTACGTACAGAAACTTTCTTCTCCAAAACGATGTTTCTCTCATTTACTAAAAAAAAAGGGAAACCACAGTCATCTTGATCCAGAGGTTTAGTCCTGAGACTGTGGTCTGGATCAATGAATAAATGACTAAAACAAGCCTTTGTGTTTCCTGATCAACTGTCCCTGGCCAGCACAAAGCAGATGAGGCAAAAGCAGTTCAATTTCCGTTTCTGTCCAGGAAGGAAAGGAAAGAGGGAAGTGTCGGAATCTGTAGACTCGTTCAGCCGTGAGGGTGGGCTGCGAGTTCTTAAAGTTCCCCACAGGGTCCACACACCATATCCTTACATGTAGGGTACTCGTAGGAATCTGCCGTCTACACTCCCTTTAAAGTCACAGACAAGTTTTTAAGTACACTTGGCTTGTGACAAAAACCCCACTTGTACCAGGATGGGCAATTTGGCCAAGCATATTTACCCAGAATGTTTTTTTGTTTTTTAATTTTAACATACAATCTGTTCTGCGGTGACTTCCATCAGACACAGGTGTCAGAGTAAATGACAAGCGGTGGCTGGGACCGATCTTCCCACACGCCATAAATGTATGAGCTTGGCAATCACGTTCCCAGTGAAACTATTTATGGACATCTTATTCCTTTTCTTTCCATGCTTTCTCTGATCTGCCTCCACTTCTGTCGGAGAGAATTCTGACACTGAGAGAGAAAGATCTACAAGAGTAATGCCAGTTTGTGTTTCCCCACTGGAAAAGTTGAGGGAGATAAACCTTCAAATGCATGTTGTTCTTATTTCTTATTCTTATGTTGCTTCTCGGAATAAAACCCGCAATATGTACTTGTCCGGCTAAAGAAATGAAAAAAAAATTCTCTGTTCCAGGAGAGGGGGAGGAGAGAACTTTTCAGGAGAAGCAGGAGGACAAGGGAGCCCTCAGTGACCACAGTGGGGATGTGAGAGAGTTTGGCACGGCCAGGAGATCGGAGGGTCCCAGAGAAAGGTCAAGTTCGGGACGTCAGGACCCAGAACGATACTCAGGGAACAGGACAAACACTGCGTGGGCTCACATGTCGAGGGGTGACCAAGGACGACAAAGACACAAATCATGATGAGACGGGGAGCTCAAGGTCTGAAACAGTGAAACCATGGAGTTTGGGTGTGGAGACAGGTGATTGACCTTGTGGTACCCAGAGTCAAGGCCGAAATGTTCTCTGGAGACGTTGTGCCCCTCGTTTCAGCAGACCCAACCTCAGATCCAGACCTGATTGCTGCTCACTCAGGGGAACAATCTGGGAACACCCCATCACTGAGCCCAGGAGAAGTTCCGCCAGCATGGCCCCCATCCCAGGGCACAGACAACAGAGGATGGGAATGGAGAGAGAGCAGCTCGACCTCCGCCGCACCGCCATCGGACACGCTCCGTGCGCTGCCCAGGCATTTACAAGCTCATTCAAAACCGCTGTGGTCAGGGGCAAGGGTAAGAACTCAGGCCTCCCGCTCCTCAACATAAAACTGGGCTCTGTCTGCTTCCAGCTACACAGGGGCACTAGGAAAACACCGCCTCAAGATGCAAATATTTTTATCCTCTCTTCCACAAGTCCTCCTGACCCCCCCTTCAAAATTCTCAGTCCTGAGCACATTTTTCTTCTGTAGAGGTAAGAGGATAAAATCGGGAGACCGGATGACTGGTCCTTGGTCAAGGAGAGCAAACGCCAGAGAGAAAAAGAACATGATACACTCCTCGGGCCCTGGGCTAGTCTTCAGGAACAGTCTCATCTCCCCCGGACAGCAGCACACGGAGCACTTCGGACTACCTACCTATCGACAGCAACATCCGGGTACCTCCCCCAACCAGCCCAGACTGACAGCCCACGTTCATGCATCTCCAACAACTTACAAAATTGATTAGGCGTAATCATGTGAGATTAGGTGTAATCATGTGAGATTGCAGGAAATTCTACCCATTGTGGCCTACAAAAAAAATGGAAATCTCCTATGATCTAGATGGGTAGATCCCTATTCTGCCCCTGCATCTACAGTAAATAATTAAAGAAAGTATGGAAAATAAAAATCAGACATGCTAATTCCCAGCCGTCAGTCCCCAAGCCAGCAGCTCCCCAGGAAGCAACACAGAGCAAGGATATTCCCGTAGCTCCTTGTTTGTCTGCCAACTTCCTACAGCAACATAAACTGGCCTCAGTTTGGCACTACTGCTGGCTTTGCCACATTCACCAGGAATACAAATGTTCCTAAGGTCCTCCCCAGCGCCCGCCTAACCCCCCACACACAGCCAAACAGGCTGTGCTTTCGCCGAGCCCCTGCTCTGCTTGAGAGCCCACAGTGGCTCCTCCTTACAGTCCTGGAAGGTCAAACCCAACCTCCCCCACCTGATAGGGAAGGCCTTCCATACTCCAGTGGTCCCCATCCATCCCGACCCCACTCCACCCTCACTCTTGCCCATCCGAGCCTCACCACCTTGTAATCCCTAAGACCCACATCCACCACCAAACCTTCTCTGACCTCACAAGTTCACAGTCAAAGCTCCCTCCTCTGAAGATCTGTTCATTTGATTAAACTAACATTTATCACGAACGCTTGACACCCACCGGCACTGGCTGAGGAACACCTGGTCTTCCCCTGGGCACTTCTCAGCTAAAGGTTATGTCGCCTTCACAGGTGTAAATATTCTTCCTCGCAACTAAATAGAAGCTCCCCCCAGTCAGACACCAGGGACTACGCGGAACCCCCTGCTCCATCCTGTAACACGTAACACTGGAGATCCGGGGGACAGGTTCTCAGCCCTAACACCAAACGCCTGTGTCCAGTCTCAGGCTTCTTGCTCTCATCAAAAAACCGCGTGTAACTACTTTCAGTGCCGGAGGACATCCCACAACAGACCTCCTCAACAGATTAGATAAGCGAGGTGAAAAAAAACCCGTGATTTCTCCCCAGTCCGTGAATATCTCAGGGGCAAAGAGAATACGACGCTAAATGTGAGTCAGCAGGGCGAATTTGCCATCCCATGTAACAGTTGAAACAGAAAACCAGTAGAGACAAGACGGTAATTGAAACACTCCAGGAAAAAAAATCTAAGCATACTGCTCCTCCTGCTCACTGATCCTGGGCTTCTCTCTGACTGGTGTGACCCAGTAAACTCAGTAACTGCACAGGCATGTCGCTGTGATGACCTCTCGTGCAGGGGTTTCAAACTCATTTTCACAGGGGGCCCCATGAGCCTCGCGGTTGCCTTCCAAGGGCCAAATGTAATTTTAAGACTGTATGAATGTAACTACGCCTTAAGTAGGGGCAATGAGCTCTACCAGTCCTTGGAAGGCAACCACAAGGCTCATGGGGCCCCTCCACGCCCGTGGAAATGAGTTTGACACCCCCGCTGCAATGCATTCAGGTCCCATGTGCTGCCACCATTCAGATGAGTTACAATAACCTGACTCCACAATGGTCAGCTCAACACCTTATTACCCTGAAAAGGTTACCAAAATGACTGGAAGTCATCTTAACCCAGTTTCCTTTCTAATCATTTATTATTACTTTGTTGATGCTGCTAATCATCAAGTTTGGGATCAAGGGGAAAAAAACAATGAAAAACATATTGCTAAAATTAATCTTTTGTCTTTTTCAATCAAACAAAGAGAGTGTCCCTTTTCCTAAAGTGTCTAAACCAGGGGCTCCCACTTCCAAGGCACTGTGTTCCGTAGGGCAGGGCTTTACAAACGGTCACGTGAGCCCAGGGCCAGGGTGGGGCCTGGGATTCCACACCTCAGACAAGGTCCCGGGTGTGGCCAATGCTGCTGGCCCAGGGCCCACACTTTGGGAAGCACAGACACAGAGAGAAGTCCCCAAGCATCCTCTGTGCGTGCTGGTCAACTCTAATTAACGTCAAAGTGGCTCATAAACCATGCCTTGAAGAGGTGTCGTAACCAACATTTTCATAATGTGAGTAAGTGGCAGATGGTATTTAATCAAAACATGACATCATCGGTGCAGAGAAGCAAAAGGTCTGCTCATGGGTCCCCATCAAAGGGTTTTCTTTTAAGAACAGCAAACAGAAATGGGGAGGGAGGGATGACACAAAAGGGGACTGGCAGTGTGGGTATCACCTGGGGGCTTGTTAGACATGCAGAATCTCAGGCTCCGCCCCAAGACCCACAGAACCAGACTCTGCATTTGAGCAAGACCCCAGGTAGTCTGGTGCCCAGTGAAGTCTGAGAGCCCTTGCTATGGACTATTTCTTGCTTCACCAAAGTGGTTAGTAAACCAAGACACACAGGCCACAGTGGAAGAGATCATAAAGCCTTGAACGAGAACATATCCATTTGATTAACCCTGGAAGTGTGGAAGGTGACCCCAGGACACCCAAATGGGGACTCAGGGTTGGCTCTGGCCCTGTGTGAGTTTCTTCTCTGTTGCCTATGAGTACAAGTTGCCACATGGGCAGGCTGGGGTGGGGGTCAAAGGGGGAAGAAGGAGGTTTTTTGGGTGCAGGCATGAGTGGACACCTGGGAGGGCATAAGACGCATAGGAGGAAATGACAAAAGAGTAGAGAGCATGGCGTCTGTGCCCTGTCCTCCTGACCTTTGGAGCACAGGGTTAAGGATGGATGCTGTGTACAAAAGCATGTGGGTGGTGCTGGGCCCCAGGTGACAAGGTACAACAGCGTAGGCAGCACAGGCCCCAGGGCCCAGGGTTGGGGTGGGAGATGGCAATGTGGGGCCCAGGGGACAGCCAGAGGAGCGAGGTGAAGAGTGCCATAACGACTAAGGGAGAGCAGGTGCCATGGTGTACCTGAGCACAGGTGACATCCTGCCCTGGGGATTCCGAGGACACTGGCTGAGGTCCCATGTGAGCAGGTGGAGCTGCCAGGACTCCAAGCCGAGCATTAATATTAACATGGCCTCGTGTGCCCCCAGGGCTGGTGAGGCCTCGCATACTCAGCGACCACACAAAACCCTTTCTCCCCAGCCACTCTGCCTCCAGATGAACCCTCCTCCCAACTTCCCATCATTTCACGCACGAAGCCTGCGTGTTCCTTTCTTGCCCTTGGTTTGCGTGCCACTGCTGGGGGGCCTCTCCAGATGCCGCCCTGTCCCTGGCGTTGTCCTTTGTGACATCCGATGCCGGGTTGCTTTGACTGAAGCTTCCCCGGGGGACAGCCTATCTTTCAGTCTCACCCCTGGGTGTAGCTTTTCCTCCCCACCCTCCCAGCTCACCCACAATCTCATCCCTGGGGGCCGGTCACGGCTCACCCAGTAAAATTCCAAGAGGGCAGGGCTCCCAGGCCGGCTGTTGTTGCTAATGACCTGGATTTTCAGTCCCAACCGCCTGCCAGAGATTCATGATAACCTTGATGTGGCTGAGTTTTGCTTTTCCCACAGCCATCCAGGCTGGCTCTTCAGACTGTTCTTCCGGAAGGTAGACACACCTACCTGGGACCAGTCTGCCGCTGGCTCAATGCCTCTCTGCCAGCTCTCACCATACTTTCCTCTTTCTGTGTGGTTAGCACACCCAAGGGCCTCCATCGGCCCCGGAATCTCCATCGACCTGTGTCACCACAACTTTCAAACACCGGGGTAGCTAGTGACAGCTCCCCATGCTCCATCCAGCCCTGTAGGGGAGGCTGCGGAAAGTATTTTGCAAGAAACCCCTCCAGAAAGGCCGAGCACTTCCATGTCATTTCTACATCTTTGTGCCTTGGTTTGGATGGATCTTATTCTGATGGGAAGACCTTTGGAGAATCTGAACCATCTGTCAGTGCCTGGCCCTAAGCCTCCCGGCCCTCACTTATCAGACGTTTATTTGGGCACCCAGCAGACACCTCCACCCCCTATTACTGTCCACGACAGAGGAGGCAAAGAGGCTGTGGATTCTTCAGGAAGCAGTTTTTAGATGATTTTGACTTCTTGATAAGATACCCTTCATGTACATCATATAATTAAGTAGGAAGCAAACAAAATAACAGAAGAGGAAATGTTTCCAAAAAACAGAGCTTTCATTCACATTCAGGAGAGATGACACATTTGAAAAACGATGAGGTTGTTTATGTAAAATAATACAGGAATATTATGAATCATTTCATGCTAATTAATAAGACAAATGAAATAGGTAGATTCCATGAAAGATATGTGTTACCAACGTTGACTCAAGGAGAAATAAATAAACTAAATGGCTCCACTGTGCTTTTTATCTAAAGTTTAGATACACCAGACTAAGGAAGAACTTTCCATAAAGACTCAGAGCGTGATCATTTGCATGGTTGATTGAATTTATGGGTAAAAATTGCTTATGTTGATGATATGCATCCTTTGCGAGCAAAAGTAAAGCCAACGATTCAATCTAAGGAGCATGCAACGGAGAAGTCTAAGGAGGATCCGTGTTCTAGACACAAAGGCTGCAAAAGTGAAAATCTCTGCATGTTAGAACTGAAAAAGTCAGAAGCCCACCACCCTCAATTTTCAGATGCAACTGCAGACCAGAGAGAATAAGCAATCAGCCCAGGGCAACGCAGCTAGTTAGTAAGAACTGAAACAATCCTTCCACTAATCTTCAATCTTTTTGAACAATGGCTCAGAGAGTGGGAGGGGTGTCATTTGAATCATGGAATAAAGCAAAGCTCATGGGACCATCCAGAGGAAATGGAGTGTGGATACCCAAGCAAAGCAGCCTGGCTTAACAATCAGGATGGTTTAGCTCTGTCCTAATTGTTAAGCCAGCCAGCATCCCAAGCCGATAAAATAAAGTCACACAGTGTTCCTGCAGCTGGTAATAAACAAGTGAGCGCTTCTCTGATATCCCCATGGACGGAGTGATCTAAAACAGCAACTCCCTGCATTGATTTAAGATCCCAAACAAAGGGGACTGATGTTGGGGCAAAGCAGATTAAGGTGCAAACTTGTCTTCCTTTTGGAAATTCAAATGGGGCTTAGGTTTCCTCTAATGTGAAAGGAGGAAAATCGTGGCACCAAGGCCCTGACTGCAAAAGGCACCCCACAGGCACCACAAGGCACTCACAGTGGCCCCAGGACCCACCCTGATTGCCAGAGCCAAGAGGGGCCTTGCCTGCCTCTCGAAGAAGAGTCCCCAGGGGTCCTCACTGACATGGGGCCCAACTGGCCACCCCCTGCCCCAGCCCAGCCAGCCTCCCAGGATGGCTGTGAAGACTGGAACAGAATGAGAGGCCCAAGGTCGCCTGCTCTGGGAAGCACTCAGTACTCCATGGTGAAATCAGACGCCCAGCAGAGGCGCCAAGGCCAACAGAGGCACCAAGCCAGCCGGCTCCTCTGCCGGGAAGCCTAGGGGGCAGAACCGTACACCGTTCCCTCAAACTGCCCTGACACTGCACACCGGCCTTTCCAGAGCATCATGAAGTGTCTGCACATAGACGGCCACCTTCAGAGCCTTTGTGGGGAAACCTTGGCAGTGTCTGGCTTCCCAAGGAGTCGTGGTTGTGTTTCCTCAGGATCCCTTGCAACACTGTCCCTTGACATTTGCCCAAACAATGTCATTTGCAGGGATGGAGTCTACAAAATCAATAGGGCTTGCTTGGCCAGATTCCACACGCACAGACCTGATGCCAGGTAGGGGGTAGGCTGGCAGCAAGCAGGTGTAGGATGAGAGGACCAGTAAATCCACAGTTAATGAAGACAGCCTGCTAGCTGAGTTCATAACCATCAGAATGTGCTGGGCGATCAGAGCAACCATGCACGCAGGACTCTCCATCTGCCTCCACCTCCCATGTCTGTAAAGGTGCTCAGCCATGAACATTCTCTAGGGCCAGCACGGCTGTGGACACTGCAGGTGCCTCACACACACACTCACCAGGTAGCGGCCCCACCCACCAGCTCTTGTGAGTGTTGGCTGTTAACGGGTCACCACTGCTCACTCGTCCCAGGCATTGCCCTCTGCTGGGAGCCGCTCCACCCAGGAAGCGACACAGTTCACCTCACCGGGCAGCCCATAATCAGTGACTGGCCAGCAGGCACAGGGCAGGGAACAGAAGACCAGCGCCTCGCCCTCAGGTGGGGCCGGCCCCTCGGGGCAATTGGAGCCCCGGAGCTCCCGCGGCGGCCACCACTCCTGTGGCCCCACTCCTCCTCTGCTCCTGACAAAAGTCCCCAGATCACGTGCACAAAAATCCTACTCTGGGTTCTGCTTCTAGAGAACCCAGACCCCCGCCATTGCCCAAAATGACAAAAGGCCTTTAAGTTTTAAAATAAGAACGACCACTGAGTATTTTGTGACTTTTTTTTCAAATTCATACATAGAATCCATCCTTCTTCTTGTATTTCATTTAAAACCGAAAGGCAATTAATTACCCAGAGATGCTGGGAGTGTCTTCAAACTGTTCCTACACACACATCCCTCCTACCTCTGTTCAGGTCTCAGGCTGACCTAATATCATGTCCCGGAGGGGCCCTTCTAGAAGATTCTCACCCTGCCCCCACATCCATCCCCCTCCCCCACCACTCCTGCCTCTTTCTCCCTAACACCCCCTCCCCGCCCCCCCCCCACCACTGGGGTTCCGATGACCTTCACTCCATGCTCCCACCTCTGAGTCCCCAACCGTCCAGCCTTGCACTGTCTACTCCAATAGCCACCAGCTCCATGGCGCTATTTTCTATTTAAATTTAAATTCGTTAAAATTGCGGTGCCCACCACTGTAGCATACAGCACTCACGTGAATACCCGTGCGTGAATAAAAGCTTAGTTCGCAGTGACCATCGGTCATTCCCCAATATCTAATTTTGTAATGTTCACACTAAACGCTGATATTCTCAAGGGCAGGAACTGTAAGGACATTTATGAAAAAGTTCCTTTAAAAGCTACTAAGTGAGAATTTTCAGTAGATGGCAGTTCATTGTAGGTTAAAGAAATACAATGCCAGTCTCCAGAAGGGGACAGCCAGCTAGCCAGAAACTGCTGAGAACTTCTGACACGTATTGAAGGCAGCATGAAAAATAGAAAGCTTCCCTTTTTTTCTCCCCTGAAACCGGTGGATATTTAAAACCCCATTCCCTCTTCTCAACAGAATAAAAATCCAGCAGGCATGGTTGTTTTCTTTGTTAACACATCCACACTTCAGAACGACTTCAAAGCCCACGCGGTGTGTGTATGGCCAGGAAAACACGCTGGGGGCAAGATAAAGAGATACCAGTGTGTCTCTAACCCACCCTTCTCCACCTCAGCACTAACACTCTTTTCCTTTCTAAGAAAACAGCTTCACTAATACACCCACTTCCTACTTGGGATGAAGAAAATGCAACTAACCACAGGAGAACCAGGCCATTGCCTCTGTAATGTAGACAAAGCAACGGGAAGAAAGAGAGTAACTCACAAATATTCCAGAGCACATGCGGACACTACAGGGGTCTCCTCACTGGTTCTCAGCTTTGTTTTGCTTTTTAATTTGTTCTCTGTTTCTCCTTGATGGGAGTGGGGGGCTAATGTTTTTCTTTCACACTACAGGCATCCTTAGAAAAGGCGATCATCTTCAAAACCTGTGAAACCTCTTCAGGTGCGCTGTTCCTAAAGAGAAAGATTGACTCCTTTGAGTTCTCATTAATGTTAATGGCGTTAAACGGAAGGGACTAAAAGGTTCCCATAGCCTAGCAGCCTTGCAACCTCACCCTCAGGGGTCCCTCCTAATGAGATTACTGGGGAGGTCGGTAGGCAACCCTGGGCCTCCATTGACTCCAGGTTCCAAAGAGGAAAAGAAGCTTCATTTCAATTTAGTGCACTTGGTTTCTTTCTGTCTCTCGTTTTTCTTCTTAACTTAATATGTCCAATGATCTGGGCTGTCGAACGCAAGGTGAGACCCTGAGCAGGGCTCCGGCATCCTCTCATTTTGATTGACATGAACCGGTCTGGCCTGCCAGGCCTGCCTTCAGCATCACTGAAGGGCTGGCGTCCTGACATTATCTTTTACTAGCCAGACGCAAATATAAACATGTTCTTACTAATGAGTGTCCATCGGCTAAGGGGAGACTAGGATGTTGGGGCTAGTGAGCCCCCAGACCAGTCAGAGACACCTACAAGCACGGTGTAAGAGAATTTACATCTCAAAGAGAAAAGGAGACGAACCCACACCCACACTGTTTGTTGCCACGGTGTCTGGAACTCTGCATCTGTACAGTGGGGCGGGATGCTGTGAGTCCTGCCTCCTGCCCGACTCCGTGCACACCCCTCCTCTCTATCCCTTACACCCTCCTTCCCTGAACTTACTGCAGTTCCAGAATGTATCTCTTTGTTGTTCTGGAAAAACAATCAGAGTACATGGAATGCCATGAAATAGCTTTATATGTTTTTACCTCAAAATATAATTAGAAAGTGCATGGCTACAAAGCCAAAAAATGTATAGTCCTATATATTTATATTACGCCTTCCTATACAACAGCAATAACCAGTTGGGAAACATTGTACAACTTCAAAATAAGAGCATGTATAATGTCAACATATAAAGAAGTCCTAGGAATGACCTTTGCAAGAAATATATACATGCTCAACATAAGGAAAACTACAAAACTGGGAGAAGACATAGAAGACCCCTTTCGATGACTGTCCGGTCCAAAATGAAGGGTCCTAATAAATGGGTGGATTCTGCCCCCCTGCAGTCTGTGGGTTTGAAGCAATGGAAACACTAATGCAGTTGCGGAGGGAAGACAGGAGGGAAATTAGTAATGAGTAATGAAGATAGTAAAATATATTACAAGAGCTGTAATTATAATGTCTTGGGACTTATACAAGAATAGCTCAGTTTAAGCGAAAAGAAAACTGTAGCCCCAAAATAGATGCTTCTCCACATGAGAATTTAATGTATAATCAAAGATCATTATAAACTATTCAGGAAGGCAAAAATAATTTTTATTCAATGTTGAAATAATTGGTTAATAACTTTGAAATAAAATGAATTTGGATGTTTAATTCGCAAGTATGTACCAAAATCTATTTCAGACTAAGTAAAAGCCATAGACAAACACCAGTAAGTTGTACTTTGATGTCAATCAAACCCCTGAAGAGGGAATGAGCTTGGAAATTAGAAGCATTGAAGATCACAAGTAAGAAATCCCAAAGTGCTTCTGTATCACACAGGACGGAGGTGTGAAATGGGCTGACTGATATATCGACACCCCACAGGCCAGTGCTGATGCTGGGGGTCAGGAAGGAAGGCGCCACAGCTCACGAAGATGCTCAGTGGCTTCCATAGTCAAAGCTTCTTGTTCCCATGACTTCCAATGTGGAGCCCAAGGGAGCTGAGCAGTGGGACAGACACGATGGCAGTGCCCTGGACCTTACCTGAGAATGACACACAGCTCTTCCTCCCACAAAACCAAAAGGGTCTGGGGCTGGACTCTCCCAAAAGCACAGCCTGGGGCAAGGATATGACTTTATTTGGGAGGCAATTCAGGAAGCGCTGGAGGAGAGCGAAGCAAGGAGGCGATCCTGCAGCAAGACTGAGCAGGTGACTGCCGAGGGCAACCTGTGCTCGGCTGTGCTGGGAGGAACTCCTGGGGGGAATGGGTAAAACATGCCCAAGGGTTGTCCCAGCAGAGGGGTGAGAAACTGGGGTACTTATTCACCTGTTCCCGTCCATTAGTGGTTGAGGGCTGCTCCTAGGATTAAGGAACAGCATATGCAAAGATAGAGTGTCAGGGAACAGTTTGGTGTGTTCGGGTCCTTGAACTAAGAACTGTATGAAACATGGAGTATGCTAGGAAGGAAGAGCTTGGTCAGGGAGGCCGAGCTCAGTTCCTAAGGATGTATTAGCCAGCCTAGGCTAAGCTCCGCTGCAGTAACAAATCAGCCTCATCATCGTAGTTGCTGCCCGGCACTTCTGGTTTTCCCCAAGAATGAGCCAACCATGGCCCTGCAGCCACAGAAAGCCTTCAAAAAGGGTTGCAGTAGATTGCAGAGAAACCATCAGAACAGGGACTATGGACAGGGAAAGACAGCATCTGATAAAGAAGCGACAAATGGTATCTGGGGAGCACCACTGTCCTGCCTCAGACGTAGAGACGCAAACTCCACCAGATTCTGGGTGCAGCCAATCTGAAACAAAGTCAGTATCTGGAATAAGTTGAACAACCAGCTTTGTCCAATCCATTCCTGCAAAGAGACTCTTAAACCAAGGGTTATTACTGCTGGGAAATCTGCTCCTCCAACCAGCCCTGAGACCCAAAGATGCTTTTTGAAAGGCACCCTGGACTAGCTGGTGGGTGTGGAGATGGCTGTCAGGGAAAACAGTCTGCTCATATGGGGTGGTCCCAAGAGGAAAACACAGTGTGCCTGTCCTTAAGTAGTACGTAGTCTCTGGGGGTGACAGGTAAGCACTCGCTTATGAATTGTTTGTCACAAGTTCCAAAGAGATGCGGCAGGGGCAGGTCACACATCTCCAGAGGTCATCGGAGGCTCTGCCATGAAGGTGAGGCCTGTTCCAAGGCCAAGTGACAAGCAGAAGTTTGCCATCAGTGAGACCAATCAAGGTCAAAGCCACTCCTGGCTCATGTTGCTTCCATCAGTTGGTGCATTAGGTTAATAATTCATACAAAGAGGAAACACCGAGTTACATTTTAAATTATTCAATGCCAAAAACTTTAATTACCACAAGACTTCACTCTAATGACCACAAGGCTTCATTTTCGGTGTGTGACGTTTCTGTTTGTTTCGGTGGCCTGGTGTTCTTTGCCCTCCACCTCCCCAGAGTGCTGAGTTTCCACATTCCTTGTTACGTAATTACCTCGAGATCATTGAAGCTGCACCCGTCTGCCCTTTCCCCAGATAATGCTGAGCATCTCTGTCCAAAAACACAGAGTCGAAAGTCGATTGTTGCTGCTCTTAATAACCGAAGGTGGATAAGCTAATCTCACCTTACCCAGTAATGACAACTTCTACCCAAAACCATCCACAAGTTTCTCAATTTTTTTTCACTTTCTTCAAACACGTGGAAGACAAAAAAGTGTGTGATTAATTAGGCAAAATGCTGCCAGGACCCTCTCCTGCGGGCACAATAGAAAGGCTAACGCAGACACTCTTATCACCCAAATGAATGCTAATTAAATATCCTGGGGAAGATAAAACAGACGCCGGAAAATGCACTAGACGCCGGAAACTGGTTTAGAACAGTTCGAGTCAGTCACGAAAGATGGGGTGACAAACATGGCGATCACAGCTCCAGCCCTGAGCTCTTCTCTTCTTTCTGGGGATGCCGGGTCCTGGCCCTGGTCAGTGGCACCACCAACGGCCCTGATCCCCGTGATGAAGAGTCACCTCTGACTCCTCTTCGCTCGCCCCCCAAAGCCAACCAATCTCCCAGCCCCGTGGATCCCATCTGCAAAACGCCTCTCCAGTCTGGCACCTGACCTACTCACCACCTTACAGCCCGCCCTTCGCACCTCTAACCCGAACCACCTGTCTCTGGCCTCCCTCCTACCCCTCACCCACCCTCCTGCATGGACAAAGCGATGTCTCTAAACCACAGAGCAGGTCATCCCTCCCGCTTTGTAAAACACTCTAGTGTTTTTCTACCTATTTCTCAAACTCCAGGGGAG
Organism: Artibeus jamaicensis; assembly: GCF_021234435.1. Lineage (NCBI taxonomy): Eukaryota > Metazoa > Chordata > Mammalia > Chiroptera > Phyllostomidae > Artibeus > Artibeus jamaicensis. Next base: position 47,198,336 of record NW_026521871.1, read on the forward strand.
ACTCAGACATCTTCTAGGGCGCTCAGATGGTCTCTAAAATTATTTCCTGTGTAACTTCGTGCTTCCAGTTTCATGATCCCCTTTTTTGAGATCATGGATAGAAACACATTCCGGGCACCTGAGTGACCATGTGATGGCCAGTGCTGCCACATTATGTCACCATTGTGTCCTTGTGCTGATGGTGTAGTTGGTAACAAGAAATAGTATTTTAACTGTCACAGGCTAATGAGAAAAAGAACAAATAGGACTTCATATAGAGAAAACTGGTGGGAGAATTAGCCATCACACAATTCATGGGGCATAGCACACAGCATACCAAATCCCTGAGAACCTAAACAATTGTTTTTAGAATCAGACACAGTGATTTCATTTTTAGCAAAAATGACCTCACCCATCACATTAAATTCACGCAGTTCACCTGGATTTACTCCATTGGCAGCTGTGTTGATATTTTACTTACACATTCGTTGTGGTTTTATGGCCACAGGCAAGCTCTGTACATAAGGAGTTTAGATCTACTGAATGCTACCTGCACATTTGAATTGTATTATAATAAAATAACTGAAGCCACTACTAAGAATCTACAAGATTTTTTTTCCTTAAAGGAATCCACATACAACTCCCATTTGAGAAACTCTGGCCTTCCCAGTGAGACTTAAGGTCCATAACAAGGCATGTGTGGGAGAGACAGTGATGTTCTCTGAGCTTTCCATCCACAACCCCATCATTTTCTAAGCCCCTCACAATGAGCTCTGGCCAATGGGCCGTGGGCATCAGCAGTTCCAGACTGAAGCACAGAACAGCCAGAGAGCAACCTTCCCAATACCTCTTCATAATGTGGGTGATTACATAGACCACATTCTCCAAAAGGTATACCTGCAAGCTGGGGAAAAGCTGCATCAACTTGGCCCTCCACTGACCTATGAGGGACACACAGTGTGAGTGAGAAGTAACCTATGTTGCCCTGTGCTACTAGTATAATGAAGTTGATTTGTTACTGCAGCAGAGCTTGGCCTATGCTGACTAATACATCATCTGGAACTGCCTCCCTGTCTAAGCCCCTTCCAGCATACCCCATGCTCCAAATAACTATTAGTTCAAGGATCTGAACACACCCAGCTGTTTCAAGACAGCTGACCTTTGCACATGCTCTTCCTTAATCCTGGAATGCCATTCCCCATATACTTCTACTCTCCTCCCCCATTCTGCCACCATGATTCATCCTTCAAAACCCAGTTTAGATATAACCACCACCTGGAAGTCTTCCTCTCTTTTTCAACCCTCTTACCCCCATCACCATTACCCAGGAACTCTGCAGAATGCTTATCTTACCATGTTTACACACCTGTTCCCCACTCACCCCAAGGGTCACACTGGAGAAGGGTCAATGACTTATTCATCTCTACACCCTTAAGGCCAGCATGCAGGAGAAGTAGACAGCATTTGATCATTTGGCCAGGACAAGCTTCCTCCAGCGGGGCTGGTCCTAAGGCACTTGAAGGAAGTTGGGTTAGATCCATTACCCCCTAAAGGGAACACCTTACTCAACAGCAGCCAGTGCCAGCTGCCTCTGCCCCAGCCCCAGGCCAGACCTGCAAAAAAGGCCTGAACAATCCCCATCATCTCTCCAAACACAGTGTCCTTCGGTTCCCACAAAGGACTCAGACTTTACCTAGGAGGAGTGGCCTAGCACCTTGTACTCGCACAAGCAACACCTACAGAACCAAGGAGCTAGTGAGAAAGGAAGAACCTCAGGCTCCACCCCACACCCCCTGAATCAGAATTTGCAGGTTAGCAAGATCCCCAGATGATTCGTATGACTAATATTTGAGAAGCGCTAACCCAAGGCACCCAGACAGAATCTCTTCAGCCTACGATGTAACTTTACACTTGTAATAACATCCTCTAAGAGCTTTACACCACTAAATTCTCAGAACATGATCGTGCCTAGTTTATCAATAGGAAACTGAGGCCCAGAGCTGTTGGGTACCTTGCCCAGAATCACACAGCTTTGAAATTTCAGAGCCAACATGTGAAGGCAGATCTGATGGATTCAAGAGCTCCAACCCCCATAAACACACACCACATGGCACCTTGCCACTTACAAAGTCCTGTGAGCCCTGAGCCTGCAAGACCAGCCCAAGCGGCTCTGGAGACCTCCCTGCCCTTTCATCCAGCCACTGCACTGGCGCTGGCTCTCTTCCTCACTCACTACCTACACCGTGACGCCTACGCAGACACCACTGTCCCTGAGAGACTGCCAGTTCTCCTGGATACGGGCTTTATGGGCTTGCTCAGACAATTGTTTGATGAGACAATGATCCCCTTTGATCATCAAACAACCCTCTGAGCTTGGCTGGACAATTATTATTAAGTGAATAAAGGTGACGACACTAAGGTTCCCAGAGAAGTCAATGACTTGCCCCCAGGTAACCAGGAAACCTCAGATCTCTGGGGAAAGAGCTCAGCTCCCTGATTCCCAGGACAGATTTCTTCCCCACTCTGCCACTCTCCTTGTATTTCCTTCTTCTGACCTATAATAACAGGTAATTGAAAAAGAAACACCCTTTTCAAAGGACTCCCCAACATGTGCATCTTCAAAAGGGGCTCTGCTTTACCACCAGATGGGCCAAATTTAGACACTAACCAGAGGCCACCAAAGAAAACACAGGGGAACTCTGATACCAGACAAAATGGCCCCATGGATGCAAGGAAAGGGAACCTCATCAGGAAAGAGCCTCTGGCTACAGCAGCCCATCTGAACCCGACTCAGCAAGCCCAGAACCAGGCAGAGCCACTGGAAGGCCCGGTGGGTGGAGAGCTGCCCGCCTTCCCTGACCAGGTACCACCAACCCCTGCAGTCGGGGTATTTGGGTCCACTGGTCAAGACAGCATTTTTCCATCCCCTTATTGGCTTTAGAAGGAAGCTAAGACCTTTAACTAGTTCAACATTTCACCAGAGGAAAGCAAAACATGTGCCTGTAATAGTCAAATATTTAGGAAAACATTTAGGAAACGCCTTGAACTGGGAAAAAGAAGGATGAGAGAAGCCAAGAAATGAGATCTTGGGACAACTGAGCAACTCGGAGGCTCAGAGCAGTTGGGTACCAACTACGTTTTGCTTTTCTGAGCACAGCGCCCAAACCCTGTACCACCCCTCTGCTGGGCACTGTGTGTACCACCGAAGGCACCCAGATGAGGTGGCTAATGGACGCTGCACCCCTCCCTGGTTGCTAAACCTGTGCCTGGGCAGAGGGCTCCATCTGCTCGGAAGGAGGCACCTTGGGCGAATTCACAAAGGCACCCTGGGGGCCAGCCCGGGCTGCCCATGACCAGTGATGGAGCGTCACTCAGATCCCTGGGGAGAAAAAAAATGCAAGAGGGTCCATGTTTTTTGTTGGGTTCTCTAGAATCAGGTCTTGCAATGAAAATCCCTATAAAATGTTTTATTAGTAAGTGTTACCAGGAAAAACTGGTAGAGAATGAAGAAGTGAGAGAAGAAAGAAACGCAAGCCCAGCAAAGACCCACGGAAGTCAACTGACACAGCTGCACGGCGGGTCTCTGGAGAACAAGCGTATCACGCCACCGTGTCCCAGCCAAGGGGAAGGGAGCTGGACTATTTATACCCCAGCACCTCCCAGTCCTTGGCCAAGGGCTGCCCCCAAGGGAGGTGTCAATTCCCAGGCACTCCTTGCTCTCACTTCCTCAAGACCAAGCTGACTCCAGCATCCCAAGGTCACCCTCCCACTAAGAGTGGGGGCTGGCATTTGGGACCCAGGGCACCAACGCACACAAAGATGGGGAAGGTCTCGGAGGGAATACAGTGTAGCACAGAAGCACCTAGGACAGTCCACTGTCCAAAATTTCTCCCTCCAAGTTTTGCCAAAATCTTGGCCACAATAACGGGAAGACTCCATCTCTGTCATTCTGAAGCCTCGCGGGGTTCTTAGGCGAGGATCCTTATCTTCTTGCACTACTTCTAGCTCACCATCAACGACTCTGACCCTAGCACCTTCCAAAGCCAAATGCAATGAGGCACTGAGCATCTTTCCAAAACCCTGTTATGCCTCCCTGTCTTTTCTCCAGTGAAACATTTTAGGGCACCATCCAAAGCCATCCAAATATTCACCTGAAATGCTTTTCTGAAGTTGGGCTGCCAGGCAAACCCAACATCCTTTCCCTTCTTCACATTTTTGGGCCCATTTCTTGCTGTCCTCAAAGGATCCACACCCGCTTGGCTGCTGCTGCTGCAGAAATCGCACTGACCGTGATTGTGTTCGCTCAGCACTGGCCCAAGAGCTCAGCCCTGCAAGCAATGGCCTGGACCAAAGTCACAGCCCCTCACAGCCATCCGAGCACAGGGTCCTCCAGCGACAAAACCCTCCACGAAAGATAGTGATGAAGGCAGGACTCGGCTTGAGTTTGACAGCTGTCATCCTGGACCACAGGTCAGGGAAAGAAGGGAATGGAGCGGGGGAGGGGGGGACGGGGAGTGGACGGATGACTAACTTGGGGATGAATAACCACTGAGTTCCCTCCACAACTTCTCACCCCCCACTCCCAACAGGTGGAAACTCTGAAAAGGTGTCCCCAGACACCTCTGCCCAGCACCCTGTGGACTTCTCCCTGCTTCACAACACCACCCCCGAGCCAGACTTAGGAGGCAGTGTGAATGCGCTCCTGTATTTGAAATTGATTGATGGCATATTTCACGAAATCATTTCGTTGTTGTTAATTCCCAAATGCTTTTTCCTGCTTGTCTTGAGATCCTCTGTGTATTTCTTCATCTAGTACCAAGGAGAGGTTCCTGTCCTGTAGTTGGGTCAGTGAGCTCTGGTGATCAGGGTTCAAATCCCAGGCCCACCGCTATCAAGCCATGTGGCCTTGAGCAAGCCTAGACTCTGGGCACCTCCGTTTTCTCGGGTGACAAACACGGATACTTCCACTTTCCCTACAGGTTTGTGCAGAGAATAAAATGAGGCCGGCTTTAGAGACAGCATCGGGCAGGTTGAGATGCTCAGTAAATGTCAGCTCCCTCGCGAGTGCTTTCCCTCCTCTGAAGTCCCCCGCACCTCGCAAGATGCCCACGCGTTTCTTAAGAAGGCCCTGCTGGCTGGAGAGGGATTGGAAACCAGCTCCGGACAGCACTATCCCCGAGCAAGCGAGTTTCAGTGGTGTAGACGCACGCGCTCGCACAGTGCGCCTCAGGCACCCCCCTGTGTCTGGCAACCCCTGTGTCTGGCACCCCCCTGTATCTGGCACCCCCCTGTGCCTGGCACAACTGCACCACCCGGCACGGAGCGGGGTCTCAAGTCCGGGCGGGCCACAGGAGTGCTCCCACCCCCACACAAGGCACTTACCTTGGGCGGGCCGCGCAGGGCAGCCCGGGGCGGGCCGCGTCGGGGGCGGCGGCGGGCGCGGGGTGGGCGCAGCGGCCGGCATGGTGCGGTGGTCGGCTCCGGGAGCGCCGGGCTCTGCTGTGGGAGCGCGGGGCCGCGGCCGGACGGTCCAGCGGGCGCGGGGAGGCGGGGCGCGACGCCAGCAGCCAGGAGCCCGCGCCGCCTCTCTCCTCTTTCCCTCCCGCTGCCCGCCCCGCGCCGCGCGGGCGAGGAGTACCCGGAACGTCTCCGGGGGCGCTGGGCTTAGCAACGGCGCGCCCGCCGCAGCTCCCTGGCTCTGTGCTGGGCTGGCGGTGCGCGCCGCTGGGTCCCTGGAGAGGAGGCGGGCGGCCTTTGAACGTGAGTTCACACCCACTACTTTGCCTGGGAGCCGCTGGAGGTGGCCCCCGGGGACCCACCAGCAGTCCCGCCTCTCCCTGCCCCGCCCGCCTTCCCGCACTCCTTCCCTGCCCTGCCCACCTTGGAGCCTGGCGAGGTCTGGCTTTGACCGCGCGCCTCGCCCACGCTCTCGCTCATTCGCAGACGAAGAGGTCTCCAGCACCCCGGCAACCCTCACCCCTCCCGGCAGAGTCCAGAATTTCCCGCACCACGCCCTCCTTCCCACCCTGCCCCCACTACTGCCGCACTCACTCTGGGCCCAGCAGCTGCCCCGCGTCCTCGTTGGTCCCCAGATGTAAAGGCCCTCGCACACTCTGGTCCACACCGTGGCCTGAGAGACACAGGCTGCAAAACATCCCTCCAGCCTGTGTCTTCCTGGCGCCACCTAAAAGCGGCCGATGTCCCTGGCCCAGGTATACCCTTCCCAGCACCTCCTGCCTGACCCTCACAGTTGTGGAGCCTCCAGGGGTGCAACTCACAGTGGCAGAGAGGGGGCTGGGGGGTGGGGAACGATGCCATATTCTCAACTGGCTCCCCAGCCCCTGCTGGCAGGAGTGATGAGCTCCCAGGAAAAGCCATGCCCGCCTCTGCACATGTCCATGGACATGCCTACAGCAGTGGTCTTGATTTTGCCTCAATCCGTCAAGTCCCAGGGGGGGCTTTGTCCAACGTTGCTGTTCTGTGACATTGTCCATATCCAACAGGACACCAAGGCTGAGCTGATAGTTCGGGGTCAGCTCCCAGCTGGCAGGGTCTTTCTCGCTCTCACAGGTAACAGGTAGCCAAGAGAAGGCCGCTGGGTGTGGCTGGAGCTGCTCAGGGACCCGGTCACTGCACCTACGGACCCAGTCACTCCTTCCAGGCTTCCAGGTGGCCACTTCCGGCGTACTGCCTTTTCTTCCCGGACTCCTTACCTCGGGTCACAAATGGCTGCAACAGCCTCCTGAAGCCACTGAGTGAAAAGAACTTCTGCTGGAAGCTCCTCTGATGGCCGACATGGTCATCAGGAACCATTTTCAGCAATTCCAGGCCACCAACAGAGAACAAATGACAAATGACCTGCCTCCAAGTCAATGATCTTCTAGTGGTGGTGGGGTGGGGGACGGGAGGGTTGGGACAAATAACAAAATGATCGGGAAGTGGGGAGGGTTGCTATTTTAAGTGAGGCCACCCTGACAAGGTAACCATGAGAAAAAGCCGACTGCGGCCCTCATTATCCCTGGGTCTACTTCCCAGGATTTCAGTTACCCACCATCCACCACCGTCCAAAAGAAAAATTAAATGGAAAATCCCAGAAATAAACAACGAGTAAGTTTGAAATTGTGCGTAGCTCTGAGTAGCATGAAGAAACCTGAGACGCTCCCCCACACACACACACACCTGAGACACACTGCGTCCCCTGGCCCAGAGTTCACCACGCTGGGCAGACAGGCTTGGCTCCCTTTATTTCCTTAGTAGCCAGCTTGGTTATCAGATCAACTGTAGTGGTCTCACAGTGCATGTGGTCAAGGCCCCTTATTTTACTTACTAATGGCCCCCAAGTCATTCATGTAACTTTTATTGCAGTATATTGCTGTGGTGGTTCTGTTTTTAGCCGTTATTGTTGGTCATCTCTAACTGTGCCCGATTCATAAATTGAACTTCATCAGAAGTATGTATGCATAGGAGGCGACATAGTATATACAGGGCTTGGTACCGTCTGCTGTTGCAGGCATCCACTGGGGGTCCTGGCACACGTGCCCCCTGCGTGAGAGGGGACTGCTGTATCCGGAACGTCCTGTTGGGGCAAGCTCCCTCGTGCACTGAAAAACCTTCTTCTTAGAAGCCTTTACAGTCACCCTTCCTGACCCTCTCGTCTGTTTTTAGGAGTAAATAAAACTTAAATACATTGTTTTAGGACATGATTTGACTTCTGTAGAGGAGAAAACATATGTTTTGCGAGAGCAGCAGTCCAGCAGGGTGTAATTACGGGCTAGGTAATCATTCACACGTTGATTAGCTCTGTGCTTTAAACCATCACCGAGAGCACCGTAAGTAACCAGGTTACCTCCCAGCACTGAGAGATAAACACGATTCACCTTGGCGAGCACCATGGAAGACCCTGCTAGGTGCCTACTCAAACCCCTATTCCCTCCTTCTGCCCTGGTACCAGACACTGAGCTTCAGCTGAGTGCACTGCAGCCCAGAATAACGAATAGGCTTCCCAGTCTCCCTGGTAGCCGGGAATGGCTATACAAAATGTTCCTGGCCAATGAAATGTCATTGGAAGGGTCATGTCAGAGCTTCAGATGTGCTCCTTAAAGAGGCCAATGCTGTTCATAGGGACGCTCCTATCCTCTGTCTCTCTTAATTGATGAGAGAGAGAGGGAGAAACATCAATTTGTCGTTCCACTTACTGATGCACTCACTGGTTGCTTCTTGAATGTACCCTGATGAGGGACCAGCACACAACCTTGGCGTATCAGGACGATGCTCTAACCAGTGGAGCTTCTTGGCCACAGTCTCCTTTGTCCCTCTTAACCCTCTTCTTTGGTCTGGATTTCAAATATAATGTCTGCAGTAGGTTGGATTATTGCTATCAAGTCTTTACTCTACCCCTTAATAGAATTAGATGGCCACCCTTTGTGGTACCTGGAGAGCACTCCCCTGACCTTGGTTTCAGGCTTACTGACTTCAGCCAATGGGATGTTATGGGACACAGAGCGAGCGGAGGGTTGGAATGTCCACCTGTGGTCTGATTTGCCCTTGGATGCTCCTGTCAGTAGCCCAGGTCACTACCTGTTCCAGAAAAAGTGTGGAGAAACACGCAGCAGACCTGAACTTCCACCTGCTGCTAAGCTCATGTTGCGAGGAACACCAACATACACATTGGCAATCATTTAACGTAAAATGAAGAAGGGAGCATCACGTTTATAGTGAACCACTTAGCTAGCAACTCACTCAGCCCAGCTAAAGAAGGCGGAACAAGCCCTCGTGGTCCAGTCAAGGTGTCCGAGCTGCTTTGGTTGCAGGTGAGCAGAATTTCGCTCAAGGAGTTCACGTGGCAGGGAGTAGGGGATGTTTTAAGGCTATTTGAAGAAACTCACAGGCATCCAAAAGCTAACTGGCCAGCACCTCGTGACTTGACTCAAATGTCCCCCACAATCGCTGCACCTCAGAATCCAATTTCTCCAGGGAGAGAATATACTCGGCCCAGTTTATTTATTCTGACCAGGCAATTTAAACCACTGGCCAAGCATGGGATTGGCTGCTTTGGGTTGAGTGTCTACCCTGGTGCACACAGTTGTGGCTCTGTGTGCAAGAGGCCAGGGGAAGTACCGGTAGAAGCAGAAGCCAGAGAGCTGGAATGACTGCCTCCCTGCACAGGACACTTCAAGCCAGGAGGAAAAATTACTTACAGAAGAAATGGACAGGCATCTCCAGGACACCAGGTAGGCTTTGTTGAGGAGGGAGCTAGAAGCATCTCCAGGAGGTCAAGCCTGGGTAGAAGACCACCGTGTGTGTGTGTGTGTGTGTGTGTGTGTGTGTGTGTGTGTGTTCAAGAGAGACTTGGAGGGGAGACTAGCAAAGGGGATGCTGAAACCTTTGCGGGAAATTTCTCTCCTTCCCAGCATGACCCAGGGTGGCTCCAGACTGAGATTTTGGGAAAGGAGAAAACTTCAGAACCTTGTACCGATCACCAGTCTAACAAATTTGCCATTTATTTTCTTCCCTGGCACTTCACATTTCTTCCCATCATGTTGATAGAACACTTCTGGGTGCCCTCCACCCCCAGCTGCCACCATCTGTCACCCTCCTCCCCCAGGTAGACTTCCAGGGAGGCCACATCACAGTCCCCGTCTTTACTCCCATCGTCCACAGAGCATTTCCCATCCTTCAGCACCGCCGCCCTCCTGCACGGCTCACAACCTCTTCCCCACCACCAAGCCGGTGAGCGAGGTCAAGTTCTAGTCACGCCTCCTCTCGCTGCAGCGGGGGCCAGTCGCGGAACACTCCCCTTCCTGACCGCCACAGATCCGGCTGCTTTCTAAGCTGCCCCGGCTCCTTAAAGCAACATTCTTTTCCGAGTTGTGGTCTCTTCCTCTCATCTAGTTCTTACATTGCTATGTCTTGGGGATTTAGTCTTGTCTTTGGTAAACTCTCCCTGGGTAATCTTATATTCTTTTTAAGTTCTTAGTTTATCAGTCTTCTCATGAAAAGTCTGCACAGCCACCGCAGGTGAAGGAAGTCACTGAGGAACCTTGACTCCTCCTGTGGTCCGGCCCCAGCTGACTTCTCGCAGCACCGACACTGGCCTTCGCAGTTGGCTGCCATCCTCCATCGAGGTCTCCTTCTCGTACAGCCGCGCCTGACAAGTCTGCATCCGGGTTCACTTTTCTCTGCACAATCCAGAGGCTGATCAATCATGCCAAAGCCGCTTGTCTTGCACCACCCACTCCCCTCCCACCACACCACCAAATGGGTTCTGAGTCCAAACACAAAGATAACATCTGGTGTGGTCTTATAAACTTGGGCTAGTTTTTGTTTATTTGTTTTTAATTTCTGTCTTAAATACTTTTTCCTTCCCAGGGTGAAGGACGTCAATGACCATTTCTTTCCACTGAAGTTGCCTGTCGACTTCCTTGTCCGGGTAGTGACTGGATCATTCACAATGGCAGCCAATCTTCAAGCTGCCAAGGAGGGAAAGACTCCCTGGGCGATCTTACCCAAGGTCTTAGCTTTAACCTCAGACCCATTTCACCTCCTCTCTTTCAAACTCCGGCTCAGTTGCCCACCACCCAGACCACTGTCTCGCAGGCACCTCTCAAAACATATCTGAAACAGAACTCCTCATCTTTCCCCCAACCTGTCCCTCCTATTGGAATTCAGTTTTCCAAGTCACAATCCAGAAATTAATGTCAACTGCTCTTGTAAATCCGCTGCTCCCTCCTCGTTCCCCGCTCCATCTACCTGCCCCTGCCTCACTCACAATCTCATGGCATCACATCTGGCCCGTCTTAAGTGTGCCCTCCGAGACACCCCTAGACCCTCCCCTTAGATCATCAGCCTTACTGGAGACAAGGAAATCATCTTCAATGTTCCTATCTAGGATCTACAGAATTTTTCCACTAAAGATCTGCCAGTGTCTCTATGACCCCTGAAGAAGCAAAATCTAAACCCCTTAGAATGATTTTCCAGGCCCTTCAACCTCCAGTCTTGTCTGCCTGTTACCCCCCGCCCCCAGCCATCCCCCACGGAAACTCAGGGCTTCTACGAGTTTCTTGCTTTGCCTTGGCCTCCATCTCCCACATCCACTGTTCCATGTGCCCCTGGGCACCCCCCTCCCAGTGAATGAACTGCCACAATTCAACCGTTCAGCCCTCCCAACCAGTGGAAAGTAGGGTGTTTGAAGGGACTGCGCCGCAGCCAATCTGATCTCTCCCCAATGCTGACAACCGACCCTGTCACTGGCACATTCCGCACAGCCCGTGATTCTTATCTACTTTGATGTCAGCCCGAATGTCTCAGTCTGGCGAGACTCACCGTGGGTGACCTGAGTCCACACTAGTGCAAGGTGTCAAAAAGGAAGAAGTCAAAACTACTGCCTAAGATAAAATAGAGGATTTCTTGTGGGTGTCCTCAATGCACAGTCTGTCTTCTCACTCCCATTCAGATAACTATGTCAGATGTACGTAGACATGATGTAAGGAATATATCAAAATATATTACCTTCCTGGATGCAAGCTCTGGCTTTCAAATGAATCCATTTATTTCCAGTCTCTGCTGAAATTGCCATCTGGGCCGTCCTGATGCCCCAAAATATGGCAGTCAGTGCTATAAAAGCAGGGTGCAGACCACTGTTTCTGTATGACAGCAATAAAAGCAGATTGGTTTGCAAAACTACTAATCAACTTTCAAGCATGGAACTTGCTTGTAGCAAAAGTAACAAAGGGAAAGTCCAAGACGTTCTCAAGTCCTTGCAGCAGAGTTGTAGATTCAGGGCAAGATTTCAAGTATCATAGGATACTATGTTCCTTTTAAAACTTACTCAGCATTTCTCAAAATACTGCCTATATTTAGATACAACAGCTAGAAAACTGAACTAGGTCTAAGTCTAAAAAAGCTAGACTATAGGACAAAAACTCATGTGATCTCTTTGAATCGCCAAACTTTCCTTCCAAAAAAAAAGAGAATAAATAAATGCTATCCAGTCTTAAGACTCCAGAATAAGAAATGTAGGCACACAAATGCACATTTGCATTTGCAAAATATGTGTATGGTTCATGCCTAGGTGAGAGCCACACTGAAACTGAGGATTCTGTAAAGAATTCCTAAATTAGGGCCTCTTGTAGGAATATTTAAAATAAATGTATCAGTGATTCAGTTGGCATTATATACATTTTCCCTGTTCATCTTAATGTCAAATAAGGAATAGAAGTCCCCTTGGACATGGATGCTGTCCTCAAAGTTAAATGGAGAGAAAGCGGACCTTTTAATATTTTCCTGAAGGATGCCGCTGTAGGGCAGGGTTCCTATATGGAACTCACAGACAAATCTGGCCCACTGCCAGTTTGTGTATATAAAGTTTTATTAAAATATAACCACACCTGTCATTGATGTATTGTGTATGCTGCTTTCAAATGCCTGTAATAGAGACTGTATATTCCACAAAGCCAAAAATACGTATTATGTGGTTCTTTACAGAAAAAAAAATTGCAGACCCCTGCCCTAGAGTTAGTATGATTCTGTGCTTTGCCTTTGTATGAAATGGAGAAGAGCAAGCCACCAAAATCTACTTATTCATAGGTTTAATAAAGACGGGGTCTCTTCTGGGGAAAAAACAAAAGTTCCTCATTCTCAGGTTCAAGACCATTGGTCTGTTTAAATGTAACGTGTTCAGTATCCAGTTTGCTCACTAGACTAACTCCCATCCCTGAACATTCTCAAGACCTCCACCAAGCAGAGAAGACTGACACGAGAGGAGAAATGGACATTTCGAAATATCAGGAGCTCCCACAATGGGTCACTTCTTTAAATCTCACAACTCTGTGAGGCAGAGTCCCTCTTGCCATTGCCATTTTTCTGAGGCTATCTCCTGTTTTTAAATGCTTGAGAAAGCTGAGAATGGGGGAGCTGAAGGAACCCACCCACAGTTACACAACAGCCTGGTAAGTTGCAGAAACGCAGTTGGAATCTAGGTCTGCCTGATTCCATTGCCTATGCTCCTCCCACAAATCTTGTTGCCTGGTTAATTTATTCATATATTCATCCCATGAATAATCATCAAGCACTTCAGGGGTATCTACTATGTTTGATCACCAAGGACACAGAGATTGTCAAAAACAGTGAAGAGAGACTGACACCTGGGTGAGATCCCTTTCAAATAAGATTGATGTGACCCTCCCTCAGAATCCCCTCAATCTGTAATTTAATAACAAAAAATTAAGAGTGACCATATCCTTATGAAATATAGTTGCATGGTTTTATTTTTTTCTAGAAGACGCAGTGCTGGCTAATTGGGCTGTAACCACGAAGCATACGCATGGTGTGTAGACAGCAGACACAATGTTGGGGAAAGTGCCTCACTCATGAAAGTGGAAGCAATTTCTCAAACCAGTTCAGTTTATCTTTTATCTGGATTACCTTTAAAGTTCTATGAACCATCATATCAAACATAATTCTGGCGGCAAGGAACCCAGCAGACCGTCATGAGTTATACTCAGTCTGCCAGAGTCTGTAACTTGGGCGTCATTGTTTTTCAATGTGTTCTTGGGCTATGTTTTTCGCCTACTGTTTTTAAAAAACAGACACAGCAGTAAAGAGAAATCTGTATTTTGTGTCTGTGTATGTGACAGAAGTTACAACTATAAAATATAATCCTACCCATATTTGAAAACTACAGTCAACAAACAATGTTAGTTTTGGCGTAACTAGCACACATTATAACTCATATACATACACTATAATAGTTTCAGGTGTAAACATAGTAATCCAACATTTACGTACCTTACAATGTGATCACCACACTAAGTACAGACACCATCTGTCACTGTACAAAGTTATTGTCATATCTTTGACTATATTCCCTATGCTGTACGTTATTACATCCCTGTGATTTACTTTTTAACCGGAAATTTGTATAATTCAACTCTCGACAGCTGCATAGCACATACACGAGGGAGAATTATTCAATGATTTTCATGCTCCGAGAGAAGAGATTGTTTTGGCAGCTGGGCAGTAAACCGGAAAACAAGTGTTGAGGTCAGGGCTACGGGGCATCGGCCACATCTGTAGCAAAAAGCTTCCCACGGGCCGACCTACAAACGGCTTTGAGGGAGAACACTCAGTGGCAGACAGCAGGCTCTCTGCGGCCACGTCAGAGGAGCCAGGGAAAATCAGAGGCGTGATGACATCACAGCACCTGCGTGTCCGCCTTGTCCACAGGCTGCGAGAAGAGTCAGGTGTCGAGAACTGCTCTGCTTTTCCCATGCTCAAGTATGACTAGAGTCAAGAAGACTTGTGTTTCCCTTAAATTGTGGAGATGAGGAGGAGAGTGGAAAATATTTTTCCTTGTTACTGATAATGAAAAAAAAAAAGAAGGCCTACTCTACGACTCTCAGTGGCAAGTGTCGGTGGCAGTCAGTACCCCAGAGAGGCCGAGATGACAACCTGAAAGCTAATATGGTGCAGTGGTAAATGCCACCAAAGGGAAGACATTCAGATTACATCGGGAGTCAGGGCTGTGGCGCAAATGACCCTATCGGCGGGTGGGAATTTTTCCCAACATTTTATTCTCTTCCTTCATCAGAGAAGGAAATTAATATCATGTCCTGGGGCATGTTAAAAGCCAGTTTCTGACAGTGCACAGACCACAAAGAAATTCTTTCCTGGGCCAAGTCAACAAAGTGCGGAACACCAACGCAGGTGGCGTTCCCTTCCAAGTTCAAACGTTCACCTCCCTGAGCTCTGAGAGCAACACAACTACCGCTGACCTAACAGATGCTTGAGGGGAGTCTTCAGGGAGAAGCTGCTTCATAATTTCTGGGTGACACCCCAATCGCAATACCAAAGCAACTAACAGAGCTATCAAACACCTGCTGGTGTCCTGCGTGCCGACGATTGTGATTTAGTGAAAATAAAAAACATTAGACAAGAAAACAGCTAGAGAGAGAGGGAGCCTGACCTACTATTCATGCAAGCAGAGGTAGATACCTAGTGAAAAAAAAAAATTCCCCTCTTACGTAATCTGAAACTATTGTTATTAGCATTGAAATTTTAATGTGATGCTTTGTAATATTTGAAAATCAGGATGATACGTTGAACTTAAACTTGGTACACTGTGTGCTCTGTACCCCCAGGAACAGCCTGAATTTTTACAAATGAACTAAATTCCCAAATAAGCATGTTCAAAGCAAATGAGCACCACAGCAGGGCCACGTTTGCAGCGTGGAAGAGGGCAGTCCTGGTTGGGTCTCAGGGCCACAGTCTTCCTCCTCGCTGCCTTTTGCGCTTGGGTGGAGCCTTCCTGGTTTGAAATTTCAAGAACCGTGCAAGCGTTTCCATGAATCTTTAGACCACGCTGCCTAGACCGAGTGTGGGTGGAGAAGATGAGACCCAGGGAAATGAAACAGCCTCTTCTGTATCAAAGAAGAGAATAGGAATGAAAAAAAATCCTAACTTTGCTGTGGTTCATTTTTAAATAGGTTGTTTCTTGTAGCATTTTAGCAACAAGAAAATTGGAGGGGAAAAAAACTCCCTTCACATTGTCCCTAAGTGTCAGAGAAGGGAAACAATGTGGGGTTTTTTTTTAAAGCTATTTTCAGAAAAGTATTTAAAAAGCACAATTATCTAACAAAGCAAAACTGATAATTATATAATTCCACAGCCCCGGCAGCATGAAAACTTCTGTTTAAAGGGATGGGTGGGGCTCGTCTGATTCCTTCATGTCTACAGAGCATCGTGCCCAGCTCTCCAGAGATCTGCTGGATCTACAGAGATCTCTACTGCAGAGCAACCAGGTGATCGCTGGTCATGTGCCGAGCGGACAGTAGGTGCCTTAGTCTTTAGGGAAACAGAACCTGGAGAATGCGGATGGAAGTTGTTGGTGATGAAAAAAGCCTAGAAATGGCTTAAAGAATGTTTGCACTGAAAAAGCAAACGGCACACAGTGACAGAAGACTTGATTCCCCAAAGACGGCACCTCCTACACCTTGAGCTCTAAGGAAGTGTCACCTTGGTTCTCAGAACCTCGGTTACACAGCACCTACTGTGTGCCAAGCCCTGTGTGGCTAGCTAACTTTGTGGGAATTGTTTGATTTATTCCCCACAACAACCTATGTGGAAATTGTTGTGCCCAGGTCGGAAATGAATCTGCTGAAGGGGTGCTCTGAGAAGCCACACAGCGATAGATCCAGCAACAAGAAGTTAATTTTTTTAAAGTTGTGATAAAAGGACTGATGGATAACATTTAAACCATTCCAATTCAAAGCTGAGGTTAAACAATCATTACCCACAAGAATACAGTTCATGTTGTAAATCATGCAATATGTTTAATCTGTCTCAGTAACTGGGTAATAACACATCCCTGGATCCCATTGTTTGGATGATATGTTTTGCTATGAGTATGTAAGTATGTAATGCTTGTTTTAAAATCATAGTATATTTCCCACTTTTTGTTGTTATAGATGGAAATATTACCTGGTTCCTTCTGATTTTACTGTGAGCACAGACTTAGGGAAACTGTTCACAAGAAACCACCTGTTTCATTTGTGAGTCTACCATTTATTTAGCAACCGTGCCATTTCTGATCTAGATGCAGAAAACAATGAGAAGATCAGGTTCAAGTTTGTACCCAGCTAAGTGACTCAAAGGGATCTGTCTACAGATTTCTACATGCAGTGCCCAGAACCATAGAAAAGGGATTCAGGGAGATAGAAATGGTACTGAAATGCAAAATGTGAAAGCAAGAAATTTCATTTGAGACCAAAAAGTTTTTCATTAATTCACCAGATTTTATAGCTCCGTTGTTATGATCCAAGGGCAAGGCCAACCTCAGTCACGATTCTCATTGGAGGAGCACCCAGAGAGTATGTTCCCAGACCTTAGTTCACTCCATCCTCAATAATGAGCCTCTAAGGCAGACATCTTACCATCCTCATTTCACACGTTAGAAAAAAGAAAATCAGGCACCCCAAGAGGTTAAGTGACTTATTCAAGATTATTCAGTCAAATCCATGACCGGCGTGGAAGTTGATGTCAAGGACATTGCTCACAAAAGCTGTCTTTCTTCCCCCATATCAGTGATTCTCAAACCTTTAAAAATGTAGATTGTGATTTTTCAGGGATGGGTTGGGGCCTGAGATTCTGCTGCCCAGGCTGCCGCTTGGTAATCTTCACGGGGACAAGCCAGGCCCTCCTGGGGCCCCACCTCACTTGCCCTGGTCAGGGAGTGGAAAAAGCTTTATGAGCCATGACTTCAGAGGCCTCATTCTGGCCCCGGCAGGCGGCATCAGAGCCTTCTCACCGTGGGCAGGAGATGGGAAGTCTGGTGCAGGGGCCGGGCGGGTCAGAGAGGGGGAGGTAGGGCAGGAGCCCCTTTACCTCTGATAGCAATTTCCAAACTGTTCGTTTTAGCAGAATGCTTTCCTCAACTGGAATCTTACATAAAGCCTTAGTGTATAAGACCAACAGCAGCAGAATTTTCTTGGTGAGGGTTTACTTTATATATTCACATTTATAGCATGCTCATGTTGAAGTTAAACAAGGAGCACAGTAAGACTGTTTCAATAACAACAGTTTGACATGAGATCTTACAAGCGTTATGTGAGTCCCAGAATAGAAAAGACAGGTGTCCCAGCATAGCCAAGATACAGTAAACCAGGAGGCAAAGTAAACCTATCGAAGGTTTTTTAAAAAATAGGAAAATATTCAACTGGGGTTGCTATCAAAGCAATAAAACACGGTGCGAATAAACCGAGTCACAGCAGACAAAGCCTTTTGGTTCAGTGTTGGCACATACATGGCAAGATGGGCCCTCACAAACATTGTTTTTATCATGGCATGATTTTTTAGAAGTAATTAGCTTTGAGATTCTACAAAACACATTTGCACCCCTTTTCTCAGTAATCTCCTTTCTAAGATTCTGCCCTAGAGAAATAATCTTAGGTACAGAAAAATGAAGGAAACTAATATTTACCAAGTGCCTACACTGTTAGACATTCTGCTAGGGGTTTCAGACCTTGGGAAACTAGGAGTTAGAAATGAAAGAGAGACCAGTCTGTTCATTCCACACGAGGTCTAAGTAACTTACCTAATGTCATCCATGGTGACATTCCCGTCCAGCTTTACCTAACTCTGAAGACAAGCTGTGTCTTTGAAACGTCGTGATTATCAAGCACTGGGGCCATCTTTCCCCACCCCCGTTGGAGTCCCATCCCCCCCTTCCTTCCCTCTGACCTGGAGTCATAATGGCTGTGAGAAGCTGAGTGGGAATTAGAGGCTTCGAGAGACACAACTAGAGGATACTGATTAGTTTGGGAAACACATGTCATCAGATGAGATTGGTCTGTCTTTACCTTTGGGAAATCATTGGAGGACACCAACTGGAACAAACAGGAAATCCTGAGAGAAACCCAAGAATGCTGGTCCGGGAGCTCCTGGTGCTGTCTCCAATTCTCCATGAGAAAGTCCGTCTGTAAGGGTGTGAGAGACAGATGTCATTGTACCATGGGAACCGCCCCTGAGAAAGAAGCTCAATGGGAAAAAATATGTCCCAGGGACACAAAAAATGATGCTGCTCTGTTAATAGATGCCCAGGGTCCTGTGAGGCCTCAGCTATGGAACATTGAACATGACTCAGGGGCATTCCAGGGAACAGCTAACAAGACTCGCAAGTCTCCTTCCTCCTGCTCAGCCTGCATGAGCCTGGTGAAGCCCCTTGGCTGGAGGGCTCTGCTAGTCAGGTCAGGGGAAGGAGGTGCTCCCGCAGGAAAGGGGCTCAGGGAAAGAACTGGTGGACGGAAGTGCCACGTCCTCCATTCCACCTCGGGCTCTGTGGGCAGGACACCACAGTGATGGTTGACTTCTGCCATGCTGGCCTTAGGGTAGAGGTTCAAGGTCACTTAGGTGAATACTTCCCCTGTGGAAAGCCAGGGATGGGGTTCATTGCCCTAGTTAAGGTCGAGCTTTATGTCTTAATAGCAAGTGGTAATTTTTGACTTACCTAAAAGGATAAAAAATATAGAAGAAAGCGATGGCCCCTCAGGGCCACAGCCTACTTGAGTTTTGGTTGCAGTGACCTAGGGGGCTGCACCCCTGCTCACTGCTCCTGGGGACCACAGGAGGCCCCCCGGGCCCTGCCAGCTCCGGGGCAGGGACTTCTCAGCGTGGTGCACTTAAGATCCTGGTAATCCTATGGGTTCTCCCAGTGTTTCTTTTTGAAACAGGATTGAAAGATGTGCTTCTTTTTCCAATTAAAATTTGTTTCTTCAGTCTTTGGAAAGTAACAAAAAAGAATCTTAAAGAAAATGTGTGCAATAATAGCAACCCAAATACAGAATAGACAGGGATGATGGATTTACCACAAATTCTATGGCTATCATTTCTATCCCCCCCCCTCAGCCCCTGCATCTACTCCACCGCCAAGTCCCGACATGACCCCTAAGGCAGCAAACCCACCCCCATCCCAACTCCTGGCACCCTGGTCCAAGCTGCTGTCGCATCCTGCCTGGACCGCTGCCATCAGCTCCTAATTTGGATCCGCACTCAGACGCTTGCTCTTCTCACAGCTATTCCACACCAGAAGCTGAAGAGGATTTCTGAGAATGCAAATGTGGTTGTGTCCCGCTCCTGCAAGAAAAGTCTTCAATGGCCAATAAACATTTGAGAAGCTGCTCCCCTGTGTACTCATTTGACAAACGCAAATTAAAATCACAGCAAGACAGCACTACAAAACAGCTAAAATTAAAACGATGCAAAACTAAAAATAAATAAAATATAAAAAGATGCAAAATACCAAGTGCCCGGCAAGTACGGAGAGAAAATGAAACTCTCTCACCATATGGGTGAGAGTGTGAAATGATACCGCCACTTAGGAAGTCAGTTTTCTAGCATCTACTAAAGCTGATCCATCCATCCTATGACCCTGCCATTACGCCCTCAAGTGTACCTGCCAAGGGAAATACATGTTTGTGCAGACGCGGTCCCAAGGGTGCCCTACAGCCTGTAGCAGCCCCAAACTAGAAATTCCCCAAAGCTCATCCATATCGCAAGGGGCAAACCCACGGCGGTGTATTTGCACAGCGACAACGAACCATCTGCAGGCACCACTACAATGGATGAATCTCGTGGGTGGATGTTATTCTGAGCAAAAGGAGCCACATACCCAAGTGTATATTGTACACTTCCATGTGTATAGTGTACAGAAACAGGCAAACAAATATACTCTGCGGAAAGCCAAGACAGTGCTTCCTCCCGGGAGGAGGAGTGCGGCCGGGAGCAGGTACAAGGGGAGAACTTTCGGTTTCTGCTGACGTTCTCTTTTCTGATCTGGGTGCTGATGGTGTGGGTGTTCCGTTTGCAACAACTTCAGCAAACTATGGACTTCTGTGCACCCATCCATGTGTGTTTAGAGTTAAATAAAAATTACTTCAGAGAAAATCCCAAATCCTTCACGTGGACTGCAAGACCAAAAATCATCCAGCGCCTGCCTGAATCTCCACCCTTCCTTTAGACCACTCACCTGCTGGCTTGTTAACTCCAGGCACACTGACCTTGAACCAGTTCCTCATCCTAGTACCTTCCTTCCCACCTCGGTGGCCTTGCGCCTGCTGCTTTCGGGGCCGAGAATAGTGGCTGGCAAACTATGGCCGGCCCACAGGCCAATCTGTCTGCCATTTTTTTTTTGTAAATAAAGTTTTATTGGTCGCAGCCATGCACACTCATCTGCGTATTGTCTATAGTTGCTCTGGTAGTACAACCACAGCAGAGACTGTATGGCCCACAATACCAAAACTATTTACTGTCTGGTTCTCTCTAGAAAAACTTTGCCAACCCCTGGCCTAGACCCTTCTCACAGGCCTACTCTACCGGATCTAACTCCTACTCACCTTGCACAATCAAGTGAAAACTTCTCTTCTGTTCAGAGAAGCGTAGGTCCACATGTAGTATATTCCTGGACCTTCCTTCCACGGCTCTCCTCTGCTTCAGGTCCTCAAGGGGCATCCCCTGCTCTTAGCGTAAAGCGCCAAGTCCTTCACAGCCTACAGCACCCGCGTGGTCTGGCCCACCGTGTTCTACTCCGGGTTTTTCTCCCGCACTTGCTCATTTTGATGTGACCCGAACTTTAACCTCATTTGAATACTTAGTCGAGTTCTCCTCCCCCTCGGAGTTTTTGCCCACAATGTACCTGGATGTACCTCAGCCTCGATGCTCATTCTCAGCACCTCTTCCAGCCGACCTTTGCTCTTCCTTCGAGTGTCAGTCAGCTTCAAGGTCACTCGTGCATCAGGCCCCTCCCCTAGCGGGGTTAGCACAGCCAGTGCTGGAGGCTCCTACTCAGCTTCGGGTCCTGAGGTCCCACCCTTTTTCAACTCAGAGCCATTTCTTGACCCTGCCCTCATCCGCCCTGCATCCTGCTCCCACTGTCCCCTCAGAATGGGCCTTTCTCAGACACCTTGCCCAGCTGATGACCTTTACAGGAGTGGCTCCCACAATGTCCTGCCCTCTGCCCTCTGCCCTGTGTCCTACCCCATTCCCAGTGGTGCTTCTCCTAAGGAAGGAAACAGACTTGTTTCAAGAAGGGGCTCTGGGCCCTTTTTCTGCTGCAGACCCAGAGATGAGCCACCCAGAGAGCCCCGCACCAAGGGAGGACACGTCACCTCCACTGTCAGTTCCTTCAGGGTCAGAGGCAGAGAGCCGCCTCTGCTGAGGCGGTGCCCACATCGGTGACAGGGTGGGGGAGGACATCGGGGCCCGCGTCACAGTCCACCCCAGGTAGCTCCGATGGCTAACCCTCCAGAACGCCTGTATTTTTTTTACCTAATAATTTTTGAGGGGAAAACAAGAATACACATTATACATGGGTCCTACTCATTCTTACCTACATAAATATTTTCAATTCTTTTATTTATGGTTATGCATTGAAAGCATAACTCTAGAAAGCAATAATGATATCCATATGCAAACTAATGCCCTGGAATATAATTACTGGTTTCACTTCTAAATATAAATTTTTTTAATTGGATTACAAAATTAAAACAAAAGATTTTTTTCCCTTGAATGTTTGGGCCAAAAATGTGAGTGTGCAGCATACAGGGGAGCGCATTACACACGGTTAAAACATGGTGGCGTGTCCTGATTGTGGCGGTGTCATACAGTCACCTTGTCTGTCAGAAGTCACAGGGCGGTGGCCTGAGGAGGGCGAATCCTGCCGCGCTGAAACCACACACTTCGGGAGAGGTCAGGACAGGTCAGGAGAGGTCAGGAGACCAAAGGCCGCGTGCTCCCTCCGCAGAGCGGGTTCCTGGTAAGGAAGGAGAGCTCCGTGTGCCTTGGAGCCAGGGACGCTGAGCGGCAGACATTCTCTTACTTGAAAGGGGCCAATGAAGAGAAGAGCGAGCCCAGCGACAGAACTTGAAATTAGCAATGGGAAGTGAGAACGTGAACTATGCCTGGTTCGTGAACCAGACATCAGGGAACGCCCCTCGTGTGATGCCTCACACTGAGTTGACATTTACTAAGCGCCAGTTTTCCACCACGAGACTCTTTCACCAGCCGTGTAGAAGACAGCAGCACTGTGGAAGTCAGAAAACAAAAAAACAGAAAAGGGGCCGGGGACGAGAAGGAAATACACTTTGAGGCGAAGGCAAGAATGCTCTTAGTGTGCAAATCTAAAGCACGTTTTTTGCTAAATGAAGGACGGGTGGGCAGCTCTGAAACGTGAGGTAATTCTCAGACAGATTATAGAACGAACGCGGCGAATCCTGTGGGAACACCAAAATGTTCCTGTGCTCTGATGGAAAACTTTTCAATGAAAGGAGTGGTTTCGTGAACAAACACATCACAGTATCAACCATTAGAGTAAATAGCAGAGTTCATCACGTCAGTTTTCAGAAACATAACCAACAGGAAAATCAACATGGGCGGGAGGGATGGAGGTGGCTGTTTAATGGGTATAGAGCTTTAGTCTCACGAAATGAAAAGCGTTATGGAGCTGGATGGTGAGGATGGTTGTAGATTATGGATACACTCAATATCACTGAACTATACATTTAAAATGGTTAATGTGGGAAATTTTATATGATACGTATCTTACCACATTTTAAGAATTGAAGAAAAATTTAATAGCAATTTAACTATCTTTGGAAAATCATTTGTCAATATCTACTAAAATGACTATATGCAAACCCTATCCCCTCCTAGATGTATAGAAAAATGTAAATTGTTCACCAAAAGGTATAGGCAAAAATGACTGTAAGCCATACTATTCATCATAAACTAAAAACTACCCGAATGCCCATCAGTAGGAGAATGCATTAAACAGATGGGACACACTCACACAATGAAGTAGTATACAGCAACAAAAGTGAGTGATTTACAACCCCAAGCAACCATATGTATGAATCCCACAAACACACCATTGAACAAAAGAAGCCAGGTGCAGAAGAGTACACACTGTCTGATCCCATTTATGCAAAGGGTAAACGAGGCGAAGCTAACATAGGAAGTTAGAAGTCAGGGCAGTAGTTATGCCTGCAGCCTCAGGTCCCCACATCACCTGCCTCATTCCCTAGGAGGATTCCTTCTGGATCAGTCTGGGAGTCTGCTTCTCCCTCAGAATGGGGGGTGGACTCAATACCATGGTGGCAAGAGTCATCTCATGCTAGGGTCGCTTTGGGTGAGCTCAAGGGGCAGAGGAGTGACAGACAGACTCTGAGCCGAGAGGGACAGGGCAGGTCGTGTATACAGGTGTCAGGGGACTAAAATGGGACCTGGGAGTCCACAGGAGCAGGGGACGAGGAAACAGAGATGCACTTTTATTATTAAATGACAAATAACTGCATTGGGTCAGGAGGCTTTAGTCTGAAAAGGTGGTTCCTGGAAAGGAAAAGACTGAGGCTGGGCAAACAGCAGGATCCTTTCTTGGTGTGCCTTCCTGATAAGGTTTGAGGATTATTTCGCTGTGTTTACATGTCAATCTCTGACTGTACCCGCCTGTAACCTCCCATGACATGGGGACCACTTCTCCCTCACTGCCTGGGCCCTACTCGGCACCCCTTGTTAACAAGGTGGTCTGGGAATGGGGCAGCATGGGAGGGAGCCCCAACTCAGCCGCTTCCAATGACTTGGTCTCAGTTTCTTCTTCTCTAATTCCGCCGTCGTCATCATCATCATCATCGTCCAACACATACTATGTAACAGGCATTATTCTCAGTAATTTACATAGTGTTTTAACTCAATCCTCACAATAACACTAGAAGGAGGTACCAGTGCCACCCCCGTTTTACCCGTGAGGAACCAGAAGCACAAAGAGGCTACAGTACGGCAGTGAACTTGCCCAAACTCATGTAGCTACTCAGTCATGAAGTCTGAATGTGGACTCAGGCAGCCTGGCCTCAAAGTCCATGCTCTCAGCAAATAGTTTGGATCTTATTAAAAACACAGATGACTACGTAATGCCACTGAGAAGGATTCTGAGACCGAGTCCGGACCCAGGAGGAAAAGCGCCAGCCAAGGTCTGCAGCGGCAGCACCTATGCCGTGTTTTTTACCATCATGTTAGGAAGGAAAAAGACTCTTGTCTTAACCAGACTGTAGTCAGGCTCCTCTGAGCCCTCTTTTCAACCAGGCCTTGACATTGACCCTCCTCCTGTCTTCGGCCTGCCTAGTCCAGTCTTCACAAAAATCCTGTCAAGTCAGGTTAGTAAGACTCCCTCCCACCTTGACACCTGACCGCCCTTTTGATCCGATCACGTTCCCTGTTCCCCATCGCTGATGTACAAGTTCTTGATCCAACTTCAGCGTGAATCCTGTTAAGTCAGTTTAGCGAAGTCCCCCTACATTTCATGTCTCCTGTGAGTCATTTTCTGACTCCATGACTCTGCTCGTTGGCCATAAGTCCTCACTTGTCCTTGTAATATTCCAAGGGTAGCCTAATCTCTCTCCCCTGTTCCAGAGCCCCTATTGTAACAGGCTTGAATAATATCTTTCTTGCCATTTCAACAAGGGTCAGAATACCCTATGTGATAAGGATCTTTAGGGTGACATCTCAGACTGCAGGGCCGGCCAGTGCCAAGGAGTAGAGGCAGTGCTGGGGGGGGCGCTGTCAGGAAGGTGGGGGATGATGGTTAGAGCTTGTCACAGGTGTTTTGGTTTACGCTGAGAACACACAGAGACCTGTAAATAGACTTGAGCTTTATTTCAGAAGAAAATCCCTTGGTAGTTATAGGAAAGAGTTTGGACTAACAAGAGTAAAGAAATCAGGCCACGGTATGCGAGGTACAGGCTAAGGGGAAGGACCCAAAAGATCAGGACTAGGAAAAGACACACTGAAGTCACCCGAAGGGAGACCCAACAGGGCCTTGAGGACAGGCCATGGAATTTGGGGGTCAGTGTGGACTTTCCAGTAAACAGGACCAGAGTAACCTGACGGGCAAGCGAAATCCCTATAATTCCCTTACTACAGTAAGGAAGATTGCCGCTGTGACTATTGTCGAAGCGTCACGGGACATCAGGAGCAGTATTTGTGGGGTTTCGGTCTGGGGTCAAGCAGGTTTAGGCAGGTCTTCAAGGTGGACCAAAGTTAGTGTCATTTGTAAGGGCGACTGTAATTTTTGCAGAAGAGGCTTCATTCTCCCCATTGAAAATAAGAGATTTCTCCCCTCCCCTCTTGCTCTTTCACAATTCCTTTGTTCTTTTCAAATATATACATATTTTCATATATAAAGATATAGATATCTTTATAATGCTTTCATATATATAACAGTGTTATCTTCATATTTTTCATATATTTATATTATTTTATATTTTCATATAAAAATTTATATAGATATCTATATCTTTATAATGTTCTTTTCAAATACATATACATATTTGTACATAAACTTCTATATATGAAAAGATAAGTATAAAGATATACATGTATCTTTATCTTTAATGGCTAAATAAGCCTCTCCCCCTCTCACGACTCAGGAACCTTCCCCGAGACCCTGAGAGCCACCTTTGGAAATGCAAATGTCAAAGGGGGTAGCACCCCTACCCCCTCATTCCTGTGGGAGGGTAAGCTCAGTGGACATCTTGCTCCAATTTGCAAAACTGTCTCCCATTATAAATGTTTGAGAAGTGTGCTCCCCTGCAATAAAGCCAACACGTGCCTCCCCATCAACCACGCTGGTGAGGACAGACACCTGTAACCAAAGGCGCTGCCAAGTCTCCTTCTTGAGGACCAGCCATCATTTACCTGGGAAACAGGTACGTCATGGGTGGTAGCTGCTTCGCTATAAAACGGGGTGTGATTTCTGTCTTTTCCACAGCTCATGGGGTGGCCTGTGCTGACTTATTCAATCACATCCTGATCCCACAATAATGGAACTGTTTTCTTTTTCTACTACCTTTGTGGAGAGGACTTCTGTGTCAGAAGATTCTGTTTTTAATCTAGTTCCCCAACACACTGTAGTTTAGGATTGGTGTTGTAGCAGAAAAAAGAAAAAATCCTTCTCTATGCTTCCTAGGTTCTCCCTGGGGCCCTGTCAATTAGACAAATTAACAAGAAAAAAGCATGCAGATATATTTGAAAAGCACAGGCATCTCTCATGCACAGGGGAGGGCTCAGTGATGAGTATCTCAAAGGGATGGTTAGACTTGGGCTTAGCATCCTAAAAAAAAATAATAATACATTTCTAGAGAAGTGACAGAACAAAGGAAAGGGACTTGAGTTTCTAGGGGCAGCTAATTGTGGGAGGCAAATGTAGGAAGAAGCTAAGTGTAGATAAGGCCTAGTTGGTAAGATTTGTTATGTAAATTCATTTGGTGTCCTCTCTCGGATAGAGCCTAGGGTCTAGTCCTAGTGTAACGGGAAAAGACACTGGTATTCGGGCTGCCTGTCACTACCAAACCCAATAAGCAATGACAGCGATTGAATCTTTTATGGGTGCTTTACTCAGATGGCTGGCGATACCCTAACAAACCATCTTGTCTTTTCTTTCCAGGCCAGATCTTTTATAAGGTGGGGGCAGGGGAGTAAACAAGGTGCGGTGAGGGCTTTGAGATTCAGGGAGGATTAGGTGAGCGCCTGCAGCCTTCCTGTCCTGGGCAGTTAGCTCTTCCCAGGGGAGGGTGGTCCTCTGCTCTCTCAGGAGCAAAGGTCCAGGTGTCCCCAGGTGGTAATCTTCTATCAGTGGCCCAGGGGACTGGCTGTTTTCCCAGGAGCTAGGATGGGCCTTGTCTGTCGTTTCTGAAACAAAAGCTTTAACATACACATTACTTGCTAGACTTATAACTTTTTACCTTACGCTAAAAGTTTCCAAGTCTTGAATTCCTCTACCACTAGGATCCTAAGGATCTAGGGATCTAGTGGATGCAGCATTGACTCCAATGATTAACTTCCTTTTTTTTTCTGGTTTAGAGGGACAGCCATCACTCTAGGTACTGGAGACGCAGAAGTGAACAAAAAAGACAAAATTCCAGCTCCCCAGGAACTTACATTCCAGTGGGAGGAGAGAGACAGTAAAGAAAACAAGTACATGAGATCATGTGGAATGGTGGTAAATCCTCTGAAGTGAATAAACAGAAAGCTGTGACAGAAAGTGACCGAGGAGGTAAGAAAGGTGAGCCTCTCGATTGCTTCCGGCCTAGCATGGTCTGGGAACCGAAAGTCCTCATCTTCCAGGGGGAGGGAGAAGAGAAACACCTTGGGGAGCGGGGGAGGATTCCTCTGTCATTTCATCAGATTGTTGTCATCTGAGCCCTGTTGCCAGGCAACCCAGACAAACCCCAGGCAAACCTGGCAGAGAGCTTGGAACCCAGGTAAGTAAAGACGGCTCTCATTCAGAGCATCTTAGTGTCTGGACAGTCTCACCCAGTAGGTCCTTGAAGGAGAGAGAGGAAGAGAAGCCTTTGTGAGGAGCAGAGTCAACAGTCCTAACCCTTTGTCCATGGAAATAGAAAAGACTGAAACAACTTTTCAAAAAGAACAATGGCAACAGCAACAACACGTAGCATGAGACCAAGCCGGTCTGGATCCAGAAACGTGGTTCCATTTCTGCCTCATTCACGCCCACACTCTCAGCTCACTGACCCTTGCACAGTTCGATTCTGATGTGTCTGGGCATGGTTTTTCATTTTTCAGTTGTCCTTCTCAACCCCCAAATTTCTGTTTGTTCCCTTTATATATTTTCTGCCGCTTGATCGACATTCTCTGCCTCCTGGTTTCATTCAGTTCTCTGGCCCTGGGACACCAGGGCAATGGCCTTATAATGTGTACAGTGGCCTTGAACATGAAAGCCTGGTAGAGGAGGTGAGGGTGTGCGAACTCAGTTGGCTGTTCAGGAAGGAGAATTTACCAGCCTCTAGCCAGGGCCTCGAAACTGGATCAGGACAGTTGTTTTCAAAACCTCAATACACAAGGCCATAGTCCCTGTGGTGTCACGGACTTTATTCCACAGGACGTGTGCTAAGCAGCAGCCAGAGGCAGAGGTTCTGGTGGCATTTGTTGGAAACAGACTAACAGGCAAATGTCTGAGTTGCTGCTGCCTGAGATGAGATATAGCACTTGGAGCGAACAATAGACCAGCCTCATACCTTGGGAGAAAAGGTTGTGTGTGTGTGGGCGGGGTTGGGGGGGAATCAGAAAAGGGGTGTATCAATTATTATTAATTACTGGGATTGAAAATCCATTGAGGTGTCTAGTTACTATGGCTGTACAGCAAACTACCCCAAAACATAGTGGCTTAAAACGACAGCCCTTATTCTGCTTACATGCCTACAATTTGAGTAGGTCTTGGTGAGCAGAGCCTGTCCCTAC
Organism: Artibeus jamaicensis; assembly: GCF_021234435.1. Classification (NCBI taxonomy): domain Eukaryota; kingdom Metazoa; phylum Chordata; class Mammalia; order Chiroptera; family Phyllostomidae; genus Artibeus; species Artibeus jamaicensis. The sequence continues at coordinate 47,227,112 of NW_026521871.1, forward strand.
ACCATGTGGCATCACGGAGGGCCAGGGCTAGAAGCTAAAATCAGCTGGAGGCGTGTTTGCTCACAGGTCTAATGGCTGATGCCAGCTACTGGCTGAGCCCTCAGCTGGGGCTATTGACCGGAACACGGGCCTCTTCCAGTGGCTACTTGGGCTTCCTGACAACATGGAGGGTGGGCTGTCCAAGAGAGACAGCCAGGCAGAAGCCATACCACCTTTTATGACCAAGCATTGGAAATAATGCAGTTTTTCTTCTGCCATATTCTGTTCCTTAAGGAAGTAACAAAGTCCCCCCTGATGTCAAGTTCAAGGGGCAAGAAAATAGACTATCTCTTAAGGAGGAGTGTCGACACGCTGGTTGATCATAAGCGACTAGCAATGTTGCTGTGCCAGATCTTGGAAAATACAATCTACCACAGGAGAGGAGGGGAAGAAAAGTCAGAGACAAGAGGGAGCGCAGGACAGGCGAGGCAGGGGGTGTCCCTAAGGTGAGAAAGTGAGTAGGAGCCTGGCTGCAAAGAGCCTGAGGGAGGCAGCGAGCAATCGAGGCCCTGCCCAGGGTGGAGAGGCCCAGCCCAGCTCAGAGAGGAGGGGAGGCAGCAGGAGCTTTCAAGCCCTGCCGGACAGTTGCTGTCTTTCTTGAGAGGCATCAGTGGCGGTGTGGCTTCGGGCCAATGACGCGGGTGTGGTGGGACAGGTTAAAGGTTTAACCAGAGTTGCCGGTGTCAGTGGTACCTGATGCTATGTCAGATCCCACAGGCGGGCACTGGCACACGCAGTCTGGGCGGCAGGAAGGGCAACCCTGAGAGCTATCAAGGTCAAGGTGGGGCAGCAGAGAGCACTCCTTGTGTTTACACTGTGCTAGCGAGGGGTAGAGCAAGGCAGAGAGAGTGGCGAGGAAAAGACACCGCGGGCTGCTTACTTAACCCCCCTGCACCTCAGTCTCCACGTCTGCAGAGCAGACGCTGCCTGCTTTTCCAGGTTGCCGGGGGGCTTAACTGCAATGACAACTGTGAGACACTGGGGTCCAAATGTCAGTCAGTGGGTGCTCCACACGGACGCCACGATCGCTGTGCCGAAATAGATCACGAGCATTCTTAACAGAAGAGGCACCAAGTGACTAGTTTGGGACCAGGACTAGACTGAATCACAGGTGTCAAAATCATCTTGTGATAGTAATTCCTGGGGGGGCATCTATGAGAAGGCAACCAAGTTTGAAGGAGTGATGACCCCCTTGCTTATCTGAGCCTGACAGAGCCCCCCACTAGCTGTCAGAGGAGCTGAGGCTGGGTTTCCCAGAAAAACTAGCTCCCTGTCACCACAAGAGAGGCGCCTCTGTTGGAAGCTACATCTGACACACAGCCCCAGAAAGGCCAGGGGCCTGGCTCTTCTCTCTCTTCATGGGCCTCCCTGCATTTTCTCTAGTGTCCCCATGTCAGCGAAGGGTGGCCAGGCCTTCAGTGGGCCTGGCTGGGGACTGGCAGGGCAGGCCCCCGCAGCTCCGTGGGACAGGACCTCGGCAACTGTGCTCAGACAGCATGGCAGTTTGAGAGGCACCCACTCGCGTGCACACCGTGGGCCCTGATTCTGCATTAGGCTGTGGGCCAGTAATGTGTCTCATCCATAGAGGAAAATGTGTCTAGAATAGCAATCATCTCTACCTGTGCACACACCCCACCAGCCCCAACCAACCTGGGGGCTGCACATGAGGCCTAGCAAGTAGTAGGTGCTCTTCCCCAAGCCTGCCACTCACACCCTCTTCCCCGTGCCGCAGCCTCCTACACACACTCACATACACACAGGTGCACGTGTGCATGCACACTCACAGACTCTGGTCCCTTCTCCGGGCTGTGTCCTACCTCCTCACAAGCTGTGCCCTTGGGGCCCAGGCCGTGTCCTCCAGCGCCACCCACCTGACAGCATCTGCAGTGCCTCTGGCTCTTCTAACAGGATCACTGTGAAAATGTTGTTTGGAAGCCCTTGACAGGAGAAAGGTTAGAGTTCTTCTAGGAAAGTGCTTTTAGGTCTCCCTGAAAAGTCCAGCCTGACTTGGGTTCCTAAGAGCTGAGTTTTGATGAGCCCGGAGAACTGATGATCGAAGTGAGCAAACCTGCAGTTGGTTCCCAGGCTCAGGTGTTTGGCATCAGGCACGCAGGGCGGCGGACACCATCCTCTACCTTTTGTCCACGGGGTCCAACCCCTCACAGGCCCAGCGGAAGGAATCGAGTTTTTTCCCCAAGCTCGGACACAGAAGCTGAGTAAAGTTGGAAAAGTCACCACCCCGGTCTGTTCTGTCTCCTCCCCTGTGAAATCAGGGGCATGCCACGTGAGGGACCCTCTCCCTTCCTTGGGTGTGGCCCAGCTCCGGGTTGTCCCGGGGGTCCCACTCCTGGGCCTACGAGACCCCTGACGTGGTGGGAAGAATCCCTGACACTGGGTTTACCACTGGAGCTCTCAGCCAGGAAAGGGGACTTGTGCTCAGCGACAAAAACCTGCTCCCACCTCCTTCCCGCAGCCGAATTAGCACCTGCGAGGCCTGCCGTCAGCACACAGCCAAAGGACTCTAGGGAACTCGAAACATGTACATCTGCTTGGAAAAAAAAAACAAACAAACAAAAAAACCTGAAAGGAGGAGGAGGAGGATGGAGGGAAGATGGGGGAAAAGGTATTTATATTCTCATGAGAACTCCCACCCTCTCTGTCTCCGTTCACTTCAAACAAACTGACCCGTGATGGGCCTCTGCCGGCGGGGGCAGCCCTGAGGCCCCGGGCTGGACAGAGCTCCCAGGGCCTTCACTGGGTCTGCGTGATGGGCGTGATCCACATCTCTCTCACAGGGTCTGCGTGCGTGTTCACCGCGGTGGCGCCTGCGGGAGCCAGTACCGGAGGGGTCTTTGTCACTGAATGACAGTGGTTATGGTTACTACGGCGCTGTCTCAAGTCCCTTGGTTAGAAGGCGAGGGGCGGTCTTCGGAGCTTAGGAAAGGAGCCAGGGAAGGAGCAGCAGGACGGAGTCCCTGGCGAGACTCAGGGACAAGAACGCTCCCAGGGAGGAGTCAGACAGGCCGTCCGAGCATCAGGTGATAAAGTCCCAGGTGTAGATGATGCACAGCCGTGGAAGCTGAGGTTCCTCTCATTCATATCTGGCTGCCAATCCACACCAGCTCGATGGAGGTCAGGCAGATGAGACACGGAGGAGCAAGCCAGACCTGGGCAGGAGCTCAAGGTCAAGGGTGTCTAGAGGAGCGTCCTGTCCTGCTGGGTTATCATCACCATGGAGCACACACCAACTTTTTTAAACTTTATTTATTTTTAGAGAGTGGGGCGAGAGGAAGAGAAATATCAATGTGCAAGAGATACATCGATCTGTTGCCTTTCACGCGCGTCCAACTGGGGACCTGGCCCACCACCCAGGCATGCGCCCTGACCAGGAATCAAACTGGCAACTTGCCATCCACAGGCCAGAACTGCACCCGCTGAGCCACACCAGCCGGGGCACAACACTGGCTCTTAACACGGCTTTGTAAACCGAATGGGTGGAGCCTGTTCATCTCGGACCAGCTCACTGAACAACAACTATTTGCCCTCCTGCACCTTCCCATTTTGATATCTAAACATGTTCATTATTTTTTGTGACTACAAATATACTCCAAACTATTTTTGAACTCCACGTCTTCTAGAGTACTCGAGGTAACCACCAACTACAACTTGTAATGAATTTTTTAAAATTTGTCTAAAGGGAACTGAACCTTAGAGCCTTCTCTTTAGCTTCAGTTTCCGGTGAGCAGTCGACCTCTGCGACACTTGCACGATGACACCTGATCTCCCTGAACCCTGAACCCTACGCACGGTACTCAGCCATGGCCCCGTGTGCCCCCCCCACCACTGCACGGGGTGCTTGAGCGGCCTCCAACTTTGGACTCTCCTGGACACTTCTAAAGTGAACAATTACCTCGGCATCTGTAGGACTGTTTCTCTAACACAAATCCCTAAAAGTAGGAATGCTGGTAATATGCATTTCATGGAATATTATTCCGCCTTAAAAAGGAAGGAAATTCTGGCACGTGTTACAACATGGGTGAACCTGGAGGACGTTATTCTTTGTAAAATAAGCTGGTTGCAAAAAGGCAAATGCCACGCAATTCCATTTGCAAATGGCACCTAGAGACAGAGACAAAGTCAAAACGACAGAGACAGGAAGTAAACTGAGGGTGGCCAGGGGCCCAGGAGGGGACTCTGTGCCCAGTGGGTGCAGAGTTTCAGTTTGGTAAAATAAAAAAGTTCTGGACAGAGGTTGATTGCACAGCAACGTGAATGTACCTGCTCCTGAGCTGTGATTGCCACAAACGGTCAAGGGGGTAAGCTGCATGTTACGTGTATTTTGCCACCATTAAAAATAACCATAAACCAAGGAGTAGGAGTGCCAAGTCCAAAGGCGAGTCCATTTTTTTCATTTGAATAAGTGTTGCGGACGTGCAGCGCGAGCCTGCCCTTCCCCCAGCTCAGGCATTGTCCACCCCCTTGTCATGACCTGGAGATGGCAAATGGGGACTGAAAGAGGGCAGAAATGGACACTCAGCTTGCTCAGCACCCCCAGACCCCCAGGGGGAGCCACAAAGAAACTTCGGTTGCAGGTGTAGGTCTCCACAGACTCCGCCTCTGGAAGCTCCCGAGTTAGTCCTGCTCTCTTCCCCCTTCCCAACTCCCTACCCTTAAAATGCTGACTCCAAATATCACAGACTGGCCTACATATTTCCCTGAAACAGCTGTCCTGCAGAATCACTAAAACTTGGGTCAAAAATAGTCTCGGTCTCTAAAAAAACAAAGCCCTCTCAGAAATGTCCTCACCTCCACAAAAGGCACCCAAAAGCTGACCCAGCTTTGTCCCCAGGGCTCATCATTGCTCGTGACCACCCCTCCCCGCCTGAAATCTTGTCCCTTTCTTGGTCCACCTATGGAAGAGAGGCAGCAGGAGGGAGAGGAATGATATCACAGCCAAGCTGCAGGTTTGTGTCTTCATTTCCACTTTATCAGCTCCCAAACAGGCTCAGAGACAGGGGGTTTACCCCGATTGTCCACTTCTGAACGCTCCCCACCAACACCTCAGTCAAAACTTCATTGTTTGTGCGGTCCCTTCACTGTGTTTTGTTTAATTTTACAAAATATTTTCAATAACCGTTGACGTACAGTATTATATTCGTTTCAGGGGAACAGCACAGTGGTTAGACATTTAGCTAACGTACGAAGTGATCCCCCAACGAGTCTAGTACCCTTCTGATGCCGTACGTAGTTATTACAATGTTATTGGCCATATTCCCTCTCCCGTACTAGACTTCCCAGGGACCGGTTTTATAACTGCCAATTTGCACATTTTAATCTCATCCCCTTTTCTACCCAGTCTTCCAACCCCCTCCCATCAGGCACCCATCAAAACAGTCTCTGAATCTACAAGTTTGCTTCTATTTTGTTTATTCATTTATTTAGTTCTTCAGAGACTTTAAATAATGTTTCTGAATTCCCAGTGTGAGAAGCTAAATTTTAATCCTACGGCTCATTTCGAAAACACTGTAATGAAAGTTCTGTTTCCCCAGGGCAACCCTTCCCACGGGAAGATCCTTTTGGGTTTTCAGGGCGCACTACCAAGGAGGGTGAGACCATGTGTTTTGAGCAGAGAACACGGTATTCTGAACCGGGTTAGCATTCTGCAGCCCCAGGAGACAGGTTTCTCAACAACCCACCTAGAGAACACCTGCTGCCTTGCTGACAGCTTCTCCCTCCCCCTTATCGAGCACAGAGACACATTTTCCTGGGCGGGAGGGAGGAGGGAGGACCAGCTGTCTGCTGTCGTGGGCAGACCCTTTTCTCAGCTGGGGGAAGGAATGCCCATTTGTGTGGTTAAACAGGGAGGGTTCCCATGAGCCCCGGACCTCTGAGCTCTATGGAGCTTGCTGGGTGGGGAGATGGCTCCTCACACCACCCACTTGACCTTGCACTCTACAGCCAGAACCTCTGAAACATAGATGGACAGGATCCAAAGTGAGTTGCAATTACTTAGGAAAGGTATTCATGGCACCAGGAAGAGCAGTTACCGACTGCCTCGATTTACCCATCCTGCGGATCAAACACTTAAGGATGACCCCAGGGACACAGGTTTCTGGTAATTACATGGCCTTGATCAGGAACACATTCAAGGAATCCCAGCCCCCAGGTCAGCCTGCTGGACAAGGCCAGGGAGAGAGGGCACGTGTGCTACGTTAGAAGCATTGAGATGTTTTTCGTGGCTGTAGAATCTGTGAATGCTGGAATCCTGTCCTGCAAGAACCCTGCAGGAGATCGGTGCAGAGGGAGAAATGACCAAGAAAAGTGGCACAGTGCTGTGCTGTGTGAGCTAAACAGTGTGCCCCAAACCTGCAAAAACAATACATTTCCACAGCCCACTCTGGATCACAGCAAATACCCCCAAATCAAATACCCCTGAGCCTCTTTCCTGTTCAGGTACTGGGCCCAAGGGGTGGCCAAGGGTGGCTCCTTGGGGACAAGTGGGTACAGGCACAGAATGAGCTTGCATGTGAGGCTGGAGTGTCCACACTCAAGCAACCGAAGTCCTTCATGGTGCAGGATAAAGCAAAGGGTGGGTGGGAAGAGAAGTGATGGGGGAGAGGTCTCTTGTTGTATTTACCCCCACACACACACAAATGTGAGGGGCAGATGTGCCCTTTAGGTGACAGCTGGCAGTGGTGGCTGCCAGCATCCCAGGAGAATCGGCCCCAGGAGCTGAGTGGAGAGAACCCTGCAACACTGGTCAGAGTAACCCTGCCTGCTGGTTGCCCTGGCAACCAGGTCTCCACCACTGGCAAAGCCCTGCACAGCCAGCTGGACGCCAGGGTCCAGAGGGGAAGTGGCCAAGATGGCAAATTGTTGGTTCCAGGGATGGGTTCTGGGGTCCCTCAGGGCACCAGGGTGCAGACTGGGAAATAACAGGGAGCTCTGCTCACTGACCTCAGGCAAACCCCTCACTTTACACACACAGAGACCAGTGATTAGCATTCTGTATTTGGGGCAGCTGCAGGATTCTACAGATGCAACATGTCAAATAGTCCCTGACACGTAGCAGGCCCTTATTTTCAGTTATCTATTGCTATGTCACAACCCGCCCCCCCCAAAAAACTTAGTAGCTTAAAGCAACATGCTTTTTTTATTCATTCTCCTGATTCTCGGGGGTCAGAAATTCGGGCTCACCAGGTCTCAGCCGGTAGTGGCATCAGACAGGGTTGCGACTTGGCCTCATGGAGGGGACACCAAAGGCTCCACTCCTCTGAATGGCACCTGCATAGCTTCTCCACGTGGCCGCTCCACCTGGCTAGCTCGGGCTTGTCCACAGCCAGGTGAAGGGTACCACAGGGCAGCTGCATCCCCCAAAGAAAAGGTGCAGCTGCCAGGCCTCTTGGAGGCCAGGTGCAGAATCGGACAGTGTCAGACAACGTCGCTTCTGCCACCACCTGCTGGTGACCTCCCTGTGAGTCCTCAGTGGAAGGAGTGCTGGCTGGCACCAGAACACCTGGGTCCAGGACACGCAGCCCTGACCCAGACTGGCCCTGCCACCCAGAGGAGGAAACGGCCATTAGAACTCAGCTTCACCTCCAGCAATTGGGTGAGGTTCTGAGGTGCTGGGGCAGAGCCAGGCAGGGGGACGGGGTGCTGCCAGCTCTCTTGTCAGCGTTCTTCCTTCAGTCAGTCAAAGACTGGACTCTCATCCCCAGAGAGAATTGGAGGAGAATGAAGGTTCTTGGCTGAGAATGGTCAGGACAACGCATATTGCTGATAGTGGGGGGAGGGAAGGAAGAGCCCCCAGAGGCACCAGGGCCGGTCCCTTTCCCCAGGGACCCAAACGGCAGAACGGTGCCCAGCAGCTGCAGAGAAGGGCAATAAATGTCTGAGACAGTCAGGAAACGGGTGGTCCTTCACGGTGGGTTTTAGGAGATGAACTAGCCCTGAAAATTCGCTCCCTTGCCTGGAGGAATAGCAGATGTGCACGAGCTCACCCCGCAGCTGGACACACAGGGGGGCGGGGCGGGGGACGGGACCCAGAAGGCAGGCTGACTAGGTGATCAGGACAGAGTCCCCACTTGGGAGAACCCCCAGCATGGAAAAGAGTCCAGGCTCAACTATCATCTACTGAACGGCCTGCTTACGGGGGTGGCCCCGGGCTGGTGGCAGGGAACCCGGATGTCGGGAGGGCTCCTGCAGTCCCCAGGGCCAGGAACTGTAGCTGGCAGCGCCCAGCAGTCCGTGCAAACAGTGCGGCCTCCGCTGAACGTGTGCCGTGCGCCTGCGACTCTGGGGCTTCCAGATCGGGTTGGCCAAAGGGCCATTCAGATTTTTCTGTGAAATAAAGGACTTTTTTTTTCTTTTTCAACAGTAACTTTATTGATTTGGACATTCTGAGCATGTCAGCTATCTCCCATGTGGTGTAAGGTTGATGGTTCTCAGTGAATGTCCCGATCTGCTCACTATCAACCTCAACTGGTCTACCTGACCGCATGGAGCACCGTCCAGCGAGAGATCCAGCACGAAACTTCGCAAACCACTTTTCACATGTTTAATCTGTCCCGGCACCTTCTCCTCACACTGCACAAATCTTCTTTGCGTTCCAATTGTGTGTTTACCTGCCTTGAAATAAAGCATAACACGCCAAAAAGCTGTGTATTTTCTCCCACCTTCAATATTAAAATGGCTGCACAAAAAATCACTGATTGTGATGTGTTTTTTTTTTAAAGTGCACACTGACAGACAGCTGTCACCCTACAATGTAACAAAATTGCATCGAATGAAGTTAAGGACAACTAAGTACCACTGGAGCCGTCGTACGGGAAGAGCCAAGGGGACTTTTCGGCCGACCCAGTATGTGCACGGCAGAACATGCCTGTGTGACCGGCACCCAGTACATTTTCTGATTGGCACCCCTGACATGGGTGATCACGCCTGTTGCCAGGGACTCAAGTGTGTCCCGTGTGACCCCACCAGGAAAGCCTGCACCCGGGACCCTCCGGGCCTCACCCACAGGCCCTTCCTGTTGTGAACACCGTGTGATGAGCTTTTGCTGCATCGGTCAGAGCCACGAGCAAAGCCCTGTGCTGAGCCCTGGGAACCCTCCTTGTGAAATACTGAACCTGAGAGTGGTCTTCAGGGTCCTTGACACACAGCCCCACCCTGGACTTCCAGGCAAGGCTAGGGACACCAAAGTGCCCGCTGCTGGGCTGGGCCTCAGGAGCCGGGCTGTGGATGGCAATGACCGACTCTACTGCTAAATCCCATTCTCCTCCCCCAGGCTCCACGCCACACTCTAAGAGCCCGTATGAGTGGGGGACAGGGATTCCCGGGAGCAGTTCTCTCGAGCTAGCTCTTTCAAACAGTGCCGATCTAGACAGTAGCAGGATCACCTTCCCCAGTCCTGGGCCCCCTGGACCAGAGGAGACTTGGCTTTCTTAGACCCAGCTGTCCCGCTCGCCCAGCACTGAACGAGCACTGAGGTCACACGACCAGGACCTGAGGGTGCTCAGCCCCACGGCAACAGCCCGCAGGGCGCCTCTGCAGCAGGGCTGGGAGAGGGCGTGGAACGTTCATTTCCCCAAAGGGGCAACGGAGACCTGGCCGGGTTGTGTGAATGCAGCTGCCGCCGCCCCATGCCACCCACACGTCCACCACGCTGCCTCTCCCTGTCTCCACCTCTCCCCCACAACAGACCCCGGGCCCCCCAGGGCGGTGCCGCATTTCGGCACAGGGAGTGTCGATGGATGTGACCCACCCCGGGTTACAGGGCTCGCTGGGGGCAGGACGGGCGTTAGACTCCAGGTCCCTTGCCTCCCAGGACAGCATTCCTGTTAGGGGTGGTCCCCACAGACGGCTCTGACGAAACTGCACAGTCTGCACCCCGCGTACCCAGGAGCGTCTAGGGGGGAAAGAGCCACTGCAACCAGGTCCAAGGCCCGGGCTGTGCTTCCCTCGGTCCCTGTTCACTTCAGGGACCCAGCAAGCTCGGTCCCAGTCAGCATCGACCTGCTGACCAGAAAGACCTGCCCCAAGACTTACCCCTTTACTCTCTGAGTGGAGCCTGGAAATAAACAAACGGACAGCGGCTCGTAAGAGAAATGATTTAACTTTATAAAAAGGTGATCATACAGCAAGATTTGATTGTTTTTTTGTTTGTTTGTTTCTTTTTTTCTGGCAAGTGAAGTTCATTAAAAAAAACCTGGAGTAAAAACTGGAAATATAACTAATAAAAATTAGAAACAAACATTTCTAAGAAACAGAGCCATCTAGAAAGACAGTGAACACAAGGAGCAGCACAAGCAGCAGCAACACGTGGGGAAAGTGGGTTCTGTTGGGACGGCAGACAGTGGGGGGCCGGGGAACCTGACCTTTCACCTGGGCTGCGCGGAGGGGCTGGGGAAATGGTGGGGGGGCAGAAGGCAGCAGCCTCCTGCAGAGAGACCCAGCCCTCCCCTCCCCTCAGGCGCCTACCAGCCCCAGGCAATGATTCACAGCCGTGTCCCTACGGATTGGCACTGAACGCCTGGCTCCTCCTCTGTCCACTTGTCCCCAGCCTGCTCTGCTGCAGGTCCCTGTCCCACCCTGGTGAGCTCAACGGGAGAAAACTCGTCTGAATGTCAACCTAAGCCGGGATGACAAACTTGTCAGGGAGGACCGAGAAGACTAGACACACAAAGCTACATACAAGACACTTGGAAATGTCTGTACCATCGCCAAGGCAGAGTTAGGACCACCCTGGTGAGGCAGGCTGGGAAGCCCCCAGCAACATCCCCCAGGCTGTCCTCCTCGGGGGGAGGTCCTGCGGGAGGCCCCCAAAGGACCCTGGGGGACGGGATTCTTGACTACATTCTGAGGTAGTCTCACTGTGACTGGCACAGGTAGCTGAGGATAGTGGTGGCGGGGGTGGGGCGGGGGGAAGGAGGGCAGAAAAGGTGCCACAGAGAGAAGAGACTAATGTGTATAATGAAACACACTGTGCTATGAGTAGGCTCAGAGACGACCAGAGTGGGGCTGGGCATCAGGGGGGCCGGCGGCAGGACACGGTCCCAGGCACACAGGCTCTTGGTGCAGCCGTGCGGAAGGAGATGAGCGAACACAAGAGGGCATCTCCTGGCCCAGGGCAGCAGCCCCTCTGTGATGAGGGGCATCCCTCCTCGGACACATGTCCTGAAGGTTTCGGGCCAGAGAACTTGGGGGCTTTGCGGTGAGGAGTCCCAAGGTCACCCACAGCGACGACAGCTCTCATGTATCGAGTGTCAGGGGAACTGACACCTCTGGACTTGAACTGGGAAAGCACAAGAAGACCCTGCTCTGAGGGGTGAGCAGATCCTCGGCCACCAGGGAAAGAGAAGGAACCAGAACTAAAGCAAAGGGGGGCCTAGACTCCCCTATGTTTCTATGCTAATTGGCATTGTTTTCTCTTCTGCCCCAGCTCTCAGAATTCGGAGTCAGGATGGAATGTCCTGAAGGTTTAGGTGGCGGCAGCTGTGCGGACCTTAGTATTTTCTTTGCTTTCCACATTTCCGCGGACGACTTCTGGGACAGAGCTCAAAAAAGTCCTCAACTTCATTTTCATAGTCGTCTTCCTGACCGATACCTATTTGAGAAGCGAACAAATAAAGAAACGACATGTAAAGTGGTGATTTTCCCCCCCACTCCAGTGCAAAATATCACATCCTAGTGAAACGGAATGTCTCTGTAATTGTTACTTTAAATTAAAGGGGAAAAGGTCATCCTTCCACCAGGGGCCCGAGAGTGAGAATTTTTCTCCGAGTACTGAATCTGCTCCCCAGGACAAGCCAAACCCAGAGTCAACCTTCTCCTCTAGAATTAACTTCTCCTACAGGCTGGCTCCTCTGGCCCTTTATCAGAGGCCCTTTAAAGGAAAGAAATCAAACAAAACGTAAACTCAGCCACAGATGTGAGCTAATCTATCAGTTACCTTCCTTTTGAAACGCTTAAAAAAGAAATCATAGCCCTGGATTTTTTATTGGCACAGACAGTTGGGCCAAGTCCCCTCTGATTTTCCCCAGCTCTGGGGCTGAGATTTCCCAGTGGCGTTTGGGTTAAAAGGATTCACAGGAGGGCAACGTGGGGTGAGGCAAATACTTTGAGTAAGAAGGAGCGGCGTCAGGCAGGGAGGGGGCAGCAGCTGCAACGGACAAGAGAGAGGCCTTTGCAGCACAACCAGAACTTGGCAGGGTAATTCTGCCGGGAGAGAAACCCGAGTCATTCTGCACGAGCCCCAGTGACTTTGTTGTGTTCACAAACTCGTTTGTTGTATATCCCCAAGCCCAGAACCATACTGATACTCACTAAAAACTCAGCCAATAATCATTAGGTTACGTGCCACCCCATTTGTCAGGAAAGGGCTTTGCAATACTTGGTATATCCTTGGGGGTCACTGCTTTGAGCACGAGTCGTGACGGAACATCACTGATAACGGCTCTTGAGTGGCAAAAGAGGTTTTATGAAAAAGCAGCTGAACTGCGCCCAGAAGGACGCCCTCCCAGCCCGACGGAGAAACAAGGATACCGTGTGGTTGTGATCTGGCTCTGCAGGGCGATGCCCTGAGACAGGGGGTGGTCACTACTGACATCACAGGCAGCCCCCCTTCACTCTGGCCTGACAGTCATCAGCACGGAGAACCACAGGACCCAGAGCACCGTCCTAGGATAAAGGACCCCTTACCGTCCTCCTTTAGGTCGAGTTCTGTTTTCTTCAGCCACTCCCTCGCCTCCTCAACCAAGGGGATCAGAACGCTGATGAGCTGGGCCATCACCTGCTCCGCTGTGGGAACCGAAGACCGTGAGGACTCTGAGCGAAGGGGCCGCCCTGGGGCCTCGAACACCCAGGACTAGAGCCAAAGCCTCCACCTCCCAAGACCTTGTGTCTACGCCTGCCCCAAGGAGGATAACAGGGTGAGGACCCACAGCCGCCCTCTGCGGCCAGGAGCACAGACCACAACGAAATTCTAGTCCGATGCCGTGCCCGTGTGTCTGCAGAGCCTGCCAAGAGCAAGCCTTTCATGGATACTTTGCTCAAAGCATCACTAAACCTCAAGTGGCAGTGTCTGAATTACAGAACGATTCTGAAATACGCGATCTCACTAATTTTATATGTAACATAACTTCTGCTGAGTGTCGCTAAGAAGCTGCTCATAAGGAAGTCAGAGGAAATCTGACTCAAAGACCACGTTAGAATTCTTAGCATTAACAGCTCACTGGGTCTGGTTTGAGGTCCCTCCTCCAAGGAAGAGACCAGCTATGCACCTCCAGATCTTAGTGCAGAGTGGGCGCTCAAGGAATGCTCCCCGAATGAATCAGAAGCTCAGAGAGTCTCCTGGAGACTTTCAACACTCTCCCTGTACCATCTCCACAGAACTAGTTGGCAAGCCCTTTTCTTGTCTATGTGGCCAGGGGAACCATCCCGGCTCAAGGCAGTCGGGACGTTTGAACGGGGCTTTGCTCTGATTTGAGAACACACAGTCCTTGCGTGTATTTCTGCAGATGCCAAGTTCTATCACCCCGAGTCAGACTTCAAAAGTCACAGGACTGAACTCTGACCTGTGTTCTCCAGCCCAGGCTCTGCCGCCCGCTGAGCCCCACTTCCCGGGCCCCCTTACCACCAGCCCAGGCCTTCTGCCTGTAGAGGTCCTCCACCGTGTCCGAGACCTTCCTGATGTTCTCCTGCACCTTCCGCTGCAGCATGTGGCTGTGCTCTTTGGGGCCCCGGTGGCTGCGAATCCGGACGCTCTGCTCGATGTCCTGCACCACCAGCCTGCCCGCGGCAACGGCCGGGTCCACCTGCTCCTGGAAAAATTTGAAGTACTTCTGGTAGGCCATTTGCTGCCTCTGGTGCCCTTCCAGGAGGACGTGATGCTCATAAGACTCGCTGTTCCTCTCCTGATCTTCCTCGTCGTCCAGCTCAGCCCCGGGAATGGCCACAGCCTCCGAGGTCTCTCCCTCAAAGGCTTCACTGGGGCTGAAATAGTTCTCAGGGCCTTGAATGAACTTCACTCCACACAGGTCACACTGGGTCCTGTCGACGTCAGCCTTTTTGAAGATCCCGGTCCCAGGCTCCCCGGCCTCCTCCACGGAGCACCCCACCTGGGCACTCACTCTCCTTCTCCAGGTGATGCACAGGGACACCACCAGGCACGCTCGCCTCAGCTTCCGCTGGATGGAAGCCTTCCACTGCTTCTGGGACAGGATGGTGGCGAGGAGGTGGTCTCGGTCATCTGAGGCCAGTTCCTCTGTCTCGCCCTGGCCAAACTCACACTCTGGGTCAGAAAAGTAGTCTACGAGGGCCACACGGAGCAGGCGGTTGAGCTTGACCTCCTCGTGATAGAGGCCATGGACCCCTTTGGTGTGCCCACTGTCCCACCACCAGTGGCAGTCCATCAGGAACTCCTCGTCCCGCTCTAAGAGCAGGTCCTGCAGCGCCTCAGCCACAGACTTCACGTCAGCCGCCACCAACACCCGCTTCACCACTTTCCGGAGCCTCTCGGGAACCTGGTCCGGGTGCTCCAGGCTCATCACCTGCAGCTTTGTCTCAATCCCCTGGAAGTGGCTATACAGGAGAGGTTTGCAGAACGACAGCAGGACCTCCTCGGCATTCACCAGCATCACCAGGCACAGCACCAGGGTCCGCTCCGCCTCGCCGGAGACCACATAGTCTATGTCCTCAAAGGCATCGAGCAGGACATTGAAGTGCACATTCTCAGAGCCGCATAGCACCTTGACGAGGTAGGACAGGTGGAACCGGAAATCCTGAATGGCTCTCGTCACATCCTTCGGCTTGTATTCCTGAATGATGGAGAACACGCCCCAGAGCTCCTTGTCCTTCTTGCTGAACAGAAACTCCCAGTAGTGCAAGAGCGCGATGTAGCTCTTGGGGAGGCACAGGATGGCGTTCTTCCGGAGGCGGGCCAGGACTACCCCGCAGTGCACGAACTGGAACTCCAACAGGGCCACCGTGTTTCCAATGCTGGGGATGAGCGGCTCTTTACACCTCCTGACGAGGACGTTCATGAAACGGAAAAAGAACCTCTTGAAGTTCTCTGGGTTCCTGTACACGTAGAACTGGTTGATGCAGTTCTCCAGCAGCCGGATGAAGCACACGTGAGTCTTCTCAGTGTTCTCGTCATCCTTGTTGGGTGCCAGCATGCCGAATTTCCCTTCTACTCCTTTCCCCCTGCTGCCTCGCCCCCTGCCCCTTTCCTCTTTTTCAGACTCGAGAGCTTTCAGTTCCTTATGGTAGTTGTCTTCCTCCTGGTGCAGCAGCTTCTCAAACTCCTCCGGGTAGTTGGAGGAGAGCAGGAACGCCTGCATGGCTCTCAGCCACAGGTCTGTCGACTCCCGGCGGCTGCGCGCCCTTTCGTTTTGAAACAGGAAACAGATGTACTCTTTCAGGGCAAACCTGTAGGGTCGGAAGGACTTGTAAACTGGTTTGAAGATTTCTTTCCATGCCACGGGGTTTTCCAACAACACTCGCTGATGGAAATGCTTAGGGAAGAGGACATTCAGGAAGGATTTGCAATGGCTGTACACATCTGCAGACAAGATACTATCGATCCCTTCAAGTTCTTCAGCTGAGAGTTTAGGGAAGACTTTCTTGGCTTCCAAAAGCAGTCCATTGATTGCGACCTGGTGCATTTTTGACTGAACCAGACACTTGGCCTCACAACGCCTCAGGGGTCTGTGGTAATCTTCGCAGTTTTCATCGTTACATTCTAAGCCCACGATAAACCTTCCGCAGATGCCCGGGTAGGTCTTCCCAAGCAGGTTCTGCGTGATCTGGCACAGCCTGTTCAAGAGGTGTTTGTTTAGGGCTAGTTTCACTTGGTTGGTCATTATTATGAAATGGTCTTTTGTCTTCTTCTCTCTCAAGTTCAAGTCCAGGTCAATAATTATTTTTAATATGGGTCCAGGGTCGTTCTCAGCTATCTGGCAATACTTGGCATCCACTTGCAAAATCCCAAAAAACTCAAAGCAAGATTTGACCATATCCTTCTCGGCATTGTTGGTTACTCTTTCGAGGGCCTTGACCAAATTGAGGAGGACCACCAAGCCCCCTGAAGCCAGGGCCAGAACTTTCTGAGGGTCAGCCTCACAGTGGCTGGTGGCTTCGTAGAGGGCTTCCACCATGCCAGCCGAGTGATTGAGAGCGTCAAACCTAAAGAAGGCATCCTTGAGCTTCTGAAAGTCTTTCAGAATCACCCCCAGCAGAAACTGGGCCTCGGCGATGCCAGACAGCTGGCTGGTTTGATGGCAGAGTTCCAGGGCTTCTTCCAGAATGACCGTGGTATGTTCTACATCCAAATCCCTGGCCACATTGAGGCGGGCAGCCTCCAGCAGACACGAGGCCTGGAAGTTCTTGTCCTCAGTGAGCCGGGCAGCCTCCAGGAGGCAGCCATGTTGCTTCATCAGCAAGGCAGCCTCCTCCCTCCGACCTTCCCTGTTCAGCAGGTCAGCGGCTTCTGCTAGTCGCTTCCGAGACTTCAGGAACACCAGCTGGTCGTCTATGTCTATCTTTGAGAGGACAGCCATCATCTCCTTGATCTTATTGGCACTCAGGTACTTCGCTGCAGCCTCCAAGTAAAACTGACTGGCTGAATAGGAGAGCTTGGCTACAGGATGGGTCTTGGCCCTTAGCATTTCCTCATACCTGCAATGACAGATGACCCGAATGATAACTCATCGCCCCACTGACAGAACAATCCCTCCTAAATACAGCATAAAGCAACTTAAATAAAATTCCCACATGTAGACATTTATGCAAAATAGGACCTCAACTTATGCAGCTTCTTTATAAATGCCTCATTTTGCAATGATAACATGAATTCTTTATTTTCCAAAGGAACTGAGCACAAGAGTGTTTAATTAGAGAAATATAGCAAGAGTTGCAACTCAGGCAAGCAAGAAGGAAGTTTGAAAGTCAGTCTCTGGGGCAAAAATGATGCATGGCCAAAACTGCTTGATAAATAAAGCCCTTCAACTTTCGTGAAGGCACGATCACCCTTTGGTACACAGCCCTGTTCGGTGTGATGTGTGCTCATGACAGAGGGTGCAGATGGGGCTGCAGGCACCAGCGGTCACATTAGTCTTCCTCTGATCATTCAGCCCGCGCTGTCTCTCTTTGTCAGGTCTGCGTGGGGCTGAATTAGTGCGAGATTGATGAAGCTCCCTCTTACTCTGCTGATCACAGCTAGTGTATATCCCACACTGCCAATTGTCAAAGCATCGGAACAATCCAATAAAACATACTTACTTTTGAACTCCCCTAGGACAAAATACTTCCTCATGACCAGAGATGCGCCCAGGGACCTCTCGACGCCCTGGGTTTCCCTGCAAAAATCAGGTTCCTAGTGTCACGGGCCCCCCGGGAAGGGGTGGAAGTGCTCACGACAGCACTGGCTGAAGGGGTCAGGAGTGTTTTTAGCAAGTGGAAGGAACTGTCTAGGTATCTTCTTTTCAAGCCTCAAACGTCCTGTGTGTTCTGAAGCAGGCCATCGAGCAACTGAACTCCATACCCAGAGTGCCCGGTGTTCCAAGGACACTCAGGCGCACCCAGCCATGCAGACAACCCTTAGATCTGCACTCCGCCCATCACTAAAAACTCAGCTGTGGACCCAATAAAGCTGATGGAAAGAAACACGGTCATGGGAAACTGGAAAAACACATTGCAGGGGGAAATCTATGATTATTCAATGCTCCTCTGCAAAAATGAGAACAGAAGGTTAAACGAATAGTTGAAAGTATAAAAAAGCAACTCTCTGTCCGTTTTGTCTTATGAACTTATAAGGGACTCGGCCTGGGCCATCACTCACAGCACTGCTGCACGGCACCCTGATAAGGGGGTACCTGATAAATGTCACAGCTGGCACCTGTTATGGACTGATAGTTCGTGTCCCTGCAAATTCCTGCGTGGAAGCCAGAACCCCCTGTGTGGTTGTATTTGGAGACAAGCCCTCCAAGCAAGTAATGAAGACTGAATGGGGTCATAAGGATGGAGTCCTGATCTGATAGGATTCTGTCCCTATGGGAGGAGATACAGCAGCAGGCTGAGTGCACTCCCCTGCCCCCCTGCCTGCTTGGCTAAGCACCAAAGAAAAGGCACCTTAGGACGATGAGAAGGCAGTTATTTACAAGCCAGGAAGGGAGCTCTTATCAGTGACCCATTTGGCCAGAGCCTTGATCTTGGACTTCCAGCCTCATATTTCTTTTGTTGAAGCTGCCCGATCTACGGCAGTTCGTCATGGCACTCTGCGTGGCCCACACACACCTGTGTTGTAGGTCGTGTTCATAAGGGAATCGAAGGCCTGCGTAAAGGGATGTGCCCCGCTACCAGCCACGGCACCAGAGGCCTGCTTTTCCATTTCCAAAAGTAGAACTCGATGTCTTTATCTAGGTGCTGGCTATGCAAGTGCGTTTGTGCTGAAAATCATGTGCACCTGTTTTTGAATATTGGCTATACTTTAATAAAAGCAAACTTAAAAATGAAAGTCTAAAGTTTGAAGATCCATTATGTTCATTTCGTCACATGCATAATTTGCTACAAAGTAAAAAAGGTAGAGAACCGACCCGTAGCCTGTTGTCTCCGGAACCGAGAAGGGACACAAATCCCTGCCGAGCAGAAACGCGGAACGGCGGGTACGGATCCCAGCTGCCTCTCGCCGCCAGACCTCTGGGGGCGCCGACCAGGCGCGGCTTCTAGGCCCCTGGCCAGCCTGGAGCCCCTCCCATCTCCACTTCCCTTTGGAACGTCAACCAGGCCAGAGGCTCGAGGAGGCCTCCACTGGGTCATGTAGGAAACGGATGCACCGGACAACTGAGGGTACGTGCACACATGTGTCACGCACACGCATGTGCGTGTGCATGGCTGAGCATCTGCCAGTGATCCCAATGAAGCAAGATCCTGACTGCCCACTAGTGTCCTTACCTTCATGGAACCACCCATTGGCAAAACGGTCAACTCAGCGGTTAAAGGTGAGACGGCAGAACCGTCACTAAGCACAAAATGGCTGTGGGTTTCACAGACACACCCGTGACATCTTCTTCGGGCCCTCTGCTTCATGACACCGTCAGAGCTCACACAGGGAGCGCAGAACAGAGTCCTGCTCTCCCGGAGCTCCTGCCCCCGCATCGAGGCCACCACTCCAGTGGGAGAGGGGGACGTGGTGAGGCCACTATGGAAGCACAGGGTAACAGCACCCAGGGAAGGCCGCCCCCACAGGGCGGGGGCAGGGAGGGAGGGAAGAAAAGCACCTACTTTTCCATGGCAATGGCGGCTTCTTCATAGAGCTCCTCTTGACAGTACATTTTCAGTGCGAGATCGAATTCCTGAATCTGCTCGAAGCATCTGAAAGCATCCTGGTAGCACTGGCTCCGCTTATAGAAATAGGCGGCATCTCTTATCTAAGACGGAGTAAAATTCGGGACGTAAGTCTGAGTCTTCAGAACGAACCAACACCGTCGATACTAAAGAGGGTGGGCACGTGCCTTGCTGTTTGTTAGAATCCGGTGAAAAGCACTAAAACATAAGGAAGGTGAGGAAGAGGAGTTCTTTCTAGGGAGAAAAATGAAGTTAAGTCCCGCCTCACACCACACACCACACACCAGTGTAAGCTCCAGCTGGGTTAAAGCTCTAAATGTGAAAGGCATCGGAGGAAAGTGTGTGAGACTATGTCGTGACTTGGGAGGCACAGAAGGTCTTCAAGTAAACGAACTTCAGGGCAGAAACAGGGGAGTTTGATGACATTGAAACTGCCCAACAAAGGACACGTGGGCGTCAGTCACCAGAGCGAAGACGAACGTCAGCGTCTGGGGCTGCACCGTCCAACGGGCACGTCCGTGGAGTCAGAAAAGCCCCATTTCTGTGCTCTCTGCTCTGGCAGCCCCCGCTCGCCATGTGCAAAGAGCGAGCACATGACGTGTGGCCACTGCAACCCAAGGAACTGATTTTTTTATTCCGTTTCATTGGAATTCATTTTGCTTGCCACACGTGGCTAGTGGCTACTGTGCTGGACCAGGCAGGTCTAGAACGTAAAGTGGGTTCCTGCAACCACACACACACACACAGAGACACACACAGGCACACACAGGCACACACAGATGAACACACCAAAGAGCACCCCATCAAGGATAGAAATGGGAAGTTCACTGCAGGAGGAACTTAAATGACGAACAAATGAAGACGCACAACCTCACCGATCATCAGAGAAATGCACATTAAAAGCACAGTGAGATCCATCCATCGGACTTTCAAAAACAGGAAAGTCGGTACCCAGACTGTGGGGCACGTGGAACCCTGGGCCCGAAGTAGCCTCACCTTCCTGGAAAGCTGCCACGTTCACTCGTGATGTTAAGCATGTGCATCCCAGGTGCCCGCAAGCCCACATCCCACACCACACCTCTCAGTCTGGTGCAGGACCGGAGCGGGCGCGCTGCACCAGGGTGCTGCGTGGCAGCCAGGACTCGGTGGAGATTCGGATGCCCACCACTGGGGAAATGGCAATCAGGTGCCATCGATGCCCACAGGGGACACCGTCAGGGGTCAGAAGCCTGGCCAGACATAACACTGTAGCAAGAGGTGGAAAGAGTGAAGAACAGAACAGAGCTACTTGGATAAGCTTAGAAGACGAGACGTGTACAGAAAAGGCTACTATGTACTCTCCAGCATGCCTGCACACGGGGACAGGTACTGCCTGCACCGGGGTGGCTGCCAGTGAGAAGGGGAATAGACACTAGGGGTCAAGGGGAAGAGGGTGAACAGAACGGAACACAGCGGGTGGCCTCGTACCACGTTCACTGGTGGGTTTGCTGTGAATAGAAGAGTGCGCTGCACACCGCTCCCTCTCAGCCTTCCCACCGGTTAGCCCTGCGTACCTGGCTCTCCCAGCATCTCCCAGGTCCTGCCCCTTCCCACCACCCCGAGCACCACCCTGGCCACCCAAGCCACGTATCTTGGCCTCAGCACCCACGAGACTCTCCTGGTATTTCTGCTTCTACTCCTGCTGCCCACAGACCCCTTGCCAGAGCATCCGAATAATGAGCTTCCTGTCAGCCCTCCAATCCAAACCTCCCGCTGGCTGCCCACAACAAGCGAACCAACTCCAGCCCCGACCAGGGACCCGCAGGCCCTGCCTGACTTGTGCCAGCCCCGCCCCTGCTCACCTGACCATTTCTACCCGACTCACTCTCTCACTCTGCTCCAGCCAGACGGCTTCTTGGCTGTCCTTTAAACTTGCCCCCCTGCCCCCACCTTGTGGCCCATTGACCGCAGGGGTCCTTGGCCTGCTGTGCCCTCCAGCAGTTGTTCTCCCAGTCTCTGGTCAAAAGTCAGAGACCCCCTCACCCCCCCGCCGACTGCCCTGGTCTAAGGTGGCAACGCCCAACCCCCCTCCGCCCTCTCTCCCAGCCCCGTCCCTGCTGATGCTGTGTCCGTGTGCCACGGGCACATCCACCGCCTCCCTCCCGCATCAGAAAGGGCAGCTCCCCAGGGGAGGAGGCCCCGCTCTCCTGCCTCCTGCTCGCTGAGCACCCAGAGCGCCAGGCACTGGCAGGGGTCCCTGGACATGTTGAATATTTAACTTCATAGCTCTGCTCGCTGCACCTGAGGTCTCTCTGATAGACCTTAGCTGGGTTTTATCTAACAACACAAGCTACACGAAGGGCCGACACATGCAAAAGACTCAGGTGTGAGGTTCCTGTGTCCAGAGAGCTCACGGACAGGGGAGCTCTGGGGCCCGTCTTGGCACATCACGAAAACCCCACAGCCAGCGCAGGTAAGTAACCACCCGGTCTCCTTTCCCCTCCTTGACGAAGCTGATTACTCAGGAGAAAACTCCCGAGTGTGGGTGAGGCCCCGTGAGGTGCCAAGCGTGCACCCAGGTGGAGAGAGAAGAGGGGTGGCAGTAAGAGGCAGCTTCCCGCGAGGCCAGCTCTGTTCCGTGGAGAGGTCCCTGCGCCAAGCAGAGCAGGGGCTTTGAGAGGTTTCCAGGGAAACCAGTGCTGCTCTCTGGAGAGAGAGGAAGCAGACAAGGCCAGGGATCCCTGGAAGGAAACCTCGCCCTCCCTCGCTCCCTCCTGCAGGCAGCACGCAGGCCGAGGCTGGGCAGAGGGGGGACGTTGGGCTTCTGGATTTTCGCCAAGCTGGTCCACGGGAGCCAGGCTGCTTGGTCGGTTTGAGGGGATGACCCCAAGAGGCCTGAAGCTGGCCGAGGGTTGAATCCCCTTCCAGGGAGGGGCCTGAGGAAAAAAAACCAGATTCTTTCCTGGGTGGGGCTTGGAGCTCCCACAAGGTACTGGTCAGGCCTGTGGAAGTTGGAGGGAAGAGCTGGCCTCCACACACTGGAGGCACTGAGTCCTGGAGAAGGGGACGTGGGCGTGCTCACGGCCTCCGGGGCTCACACCCAGCCGCCCCCCCCCCCGCCCTGCTCCCCCCTTTCAGAGGCAGAGCCTGACAGGCCAGGGGAGGCAGGGTGAGCAGACAAGGACGGGGTCTCTGGCAGTCCTGACAGGCACTGGGAGGCAAAAAGAGGAAAGCAATGGGCTTAGGCCTATAGTTGTCCCTGCTGGAGGCCCAGCGGGTGGCATGAGAGACTGGAAGGTGGGGGACCAAGGAAATGATTGGCACTGTTCTAGGTGCTGGAATCATAGGACCCAAAACTTCCACCCACACTGAGATCTCTATCCCATCTCCACCTCCCACACCCCAAGCAGTCATATCCCCAAAAAACACGGGGCGGGGCAGGCAGCATCGGGGCCACCCTTCAGACTTCCCAGTGGGTCCCACCCCACCCCACCCGATGCCCGATGCTCCGAGGATCCAGGAGTGACTACATTTCACACGGAGACGTGGAAACCCACCGCCCACCAGGAAACGCAGCAGCCACAGCTGGGCGCTGAGGAACACAGCCCGAGACCCCCTGTGGGCAAGGACCAGGCGGTTTTACACATCCAGTCCGTCACAGCTGATACATTAAAATGAGTCGCATAAAGTCCAGCACAGGGACTATATACTCTTAAAAGTCCCTGCGTATTTGAAAGCTGCTAAGAGAAGGAATCCTGAAAGTTCTCATCACAAGAAAAACATTGTAGCCGTGTGTGGCAATGACATTAAACTCATTGTAGTGACCATCTCACAATACATAATGTATCAAATCACTATGCTGTGCACCTAAAACTAATACAATGTACGTCAATGATAATAAAAATGATCACTAAGAAAATTATCACCAGGTGGCCATCACAGAGATGCTCAATGGCTATAAGAACTGCTCACTTTCAACTTCTGTGTTCATCTTCTTGCAGACCAGTGACAGCGTGCGGCCCCCACCCGCCTGCCTGCTGCCCACCCTGAGTCTCTGTGCTCTAGGCCAGCAGCTCCACCCCACGGAGCTTTCTGCGAGAGTGGAATGTTCTGTAACAATGAGCCCAGGAAACTAATTTTTCATTTTCTTACATTTCGATGAATTTGGTTTTCAATGAAACAGTCACATGTGGTTAGTGGCTGCCAGAATGGCTGGTGCAGAGCTACAGTAATTACAGGGGACAGAAAAACCACCACGCAAATGCCAAGCCATGCGCCCAGGCCGACCCCAGACTGTGAACACAGAGAAAGAAGCAATATCCTAAAGTTAGTCTCCCCTCTGATTTGAACATTTGGCCTCCGTGGCTAATATCAGGTCTCAAACACCCCATAGACCTGAACACACACAGAAAACCCATGAGTCTCCGGAGCTGTCTCAATTCTTCCACGAGTGGAGAAAGAAGGGCTACCACAGAGTCGACAGGGCCCACGTTTCCCACTCTGGAGGACCGGAGCCCCTTTCTGAAGCATGCAGAGGCAGGCCCCTGAGCCCCCCAATCTACCTGAGGGGAGCCCTGTTCTCCCAAGAGCAGCCACGGGCCAGGCCGTACCTTCCCCAGCCTCTCACACAGCTGAGCGGAGAGCTGGAACTCCTTGGCGTAGATCAGACACTTCAGGGACAGCTTTGGCTCCTTGCACTCCAGGTAGGTCTTAGCCAGCTCCAAGTACTCCACCTGCTTCTCCCTGGGACGAGGGGAACAAAACAGCGTTTCTGGGGGATGCTGACCCAACGGCCCCACACGTGCCTACTGATCTCATCAGGGCAAACCCGAAACGGCCGAGACTCTTACTTGGGGCTGACTCTCTTGGACTTCATGTTGAGGGCTGTGTTGTGGGCCAGCGCCAGTTTCTCCTTCTCAAGGGCACCTCCTTTTTGGTAACACTTGGCTGCAACCTGGAAGAGGCAAAAGGTTTTGACTCCCTGCCAAGGAAGGCAGTGGATGTGATGAACAGAACTGGAGTCAGAGCGTGCGCTCGGTGTGCGGTGTGTGCGCCGGCACAGCGCTGTCTCGGCACAGCCGACATGAGCTGGGGGGCAGGAAGGTGCTGGCGGGCTAGGGCCCCAGCCTCCAAGGAGGAAGCCTAACGGTGTTACCAGCTAATGCTTCTCATGCAAAAGGTTCATTCTGGAAGTGCCCAGAAGCCACGGAAAGGGTGCACAATACAGATTTTACAGGCCACCACGATAACACCCTGGGTTGACCTTCCAACTGCCATGCATGAGGAAGTCACAGCCTTCTCTCCTAGCAGCAGCAACTTCAGGGGGAGGCACGCGGCGACCGGCCCAAAGGCGCCGGTGGCTTTTCTGGGCCCCACAGAGGTTCCCTCCGGTGGGTAACTCCACAACAGCTAACCAGCGCTGTTGCTGGAACAGCGATGCACTTACTGGGAGCAGAAACAGGGATAGAGACAGTATCACAACATATCCCAGAAGACAACTGACCAGATTCTTGGGACAGGAAGATCTGTGTAAACCAAACAGAAGGTGGGCAGAAAAGTGTCACAGGGCAGCCTGCCTGCACCCTGACCCCTGCCCCAGAATCCTGTCCCTTTTCTCAAACAGGAAAGCTGACACCATGTCTCCAAGCACCGGCTACAGCGGCAGAGAGTCGACCCTCTGACCGGCACGTAGAAATTGGGTCTCAGTGTGGGCAAGGGACAGGATGGTACCTCTCCCCCCTCAGGCCCTTGGCTGCAGCCCCCTGGGCCTCCTTTCATTCCCATGGTCCGTGCCATGCTCCCTTCCCACCACAGGGCCTTTGCACATACTGTTCCTCTGACTGAACTGTTCTTCTGCCCCCTCTCTGCCTGGGTAACTTCATCTCCCACAGGTCTCAGCTCAACGCTCCCCTGCTCGAAGCAGCTCTCCCTGCCCAGGACAGGCGGTTCTGGGGGGCAGCAGGTCTCTCATCTACGACACCTGCAGCACCTGGGATGGTACGCTCTTCTGTGTGCCTGCCTTGCTCCCCATCACATGCCACAACAACGTCGGCCCCTAGCTTAATAGGAACCTGTTGAGTGAATGAATCTCGAGCTGTTTCCACTTGTACGGTGGTTCTGAAACACTCGCAGACACGCAGCCAAAAACAGAATAAACCACCTGAGTCCTGAGGTCCTTTAGTGGAGCCAAAACAAACTCAGGCAAGAAGAAAGATTTTTATAACATTCTCGTCTGTGCTGGCTCCCCCCAAAAAGGTTTTAGGTGCACCTATTCAAAAGGCATTTTTAAAGGGATAAAGAGTTGGAAATCCATGGGCAACATACAGGTAACACCAAAGGTGTTCTGAAAGAATAAAGGGAAAAACTTTACCTAGTTTTCCAGTTTCTACGCATACCTGCTCTCCATAGTACCCTCCCTTCTCCCCCCATGTCCTCTCCAGAACAAACAAACAACTTGGTTTTATAACGATAGCCCAGTGTTCAACATTTCTTCGCAGTTACAATAAGGGTGGGCCATGAGTCAAGTTTCGGGCTGTGTCAGGTTCTGCAGAGAAATACTACATAGTTATGGGAATACCTCCCAGACACACCCAACAGTACAAGTCCTGTTTTCTTACCCCTAAGGATTGATTCAGGGTGGCCACAGTCCTTCACCTCTCCCTGTATCTGTCCACACCCCTTTACCGAATAACTCTGCTCCTTCGCCCATCAGAAAGGCTGCCTTTCCCCCTCTGCTCTGATCTGAGCTGTGATTTGCTTGGCCAGCAGAACACGGTGGAAGCAACCATGGACCAGGCCGAGTTGCAAGAGGCCTTGTGCTTCTGCTCCCCTCTCTGAACCCCACTGAGCCATCATGCGAACAAGCCCAGGTGAGCCTGCTGCAGGCTGGAGGCTGAGGGCCTGTGATCCAGGAACCCCACTCACCCCCATCACCCGAGCCAAGAGCCAGCCAACCCCGCCAAGCAACCTGCATGTCAACAGGCAGCCAAGCAGACACGAGTCCCACGGCTGACACTACACCCCACAGCCAGACCCAGCTTCGCCGGCCCACAGAACTATGGGCCCCATTAGTGACTCGTTTTAAGCCACTAAGTTTTGGGGCTGGTCTGTTATGCAAAAAAGGTGAACTCCAGGTATGAGTTATGTGCTGCAGACTCAGGCCCTTTTCCCTGCCATGGGAAACAAAATTCTCCAAGGAACTGGGGAAGAGAGAACCCCCGGAACCCCTTCTCCAGGCACGTCGGAGGGAAGACCCCCGCAGCAGTGGCTTCCAGGAAGCTCCGACGCGCGTTTTCACTGCACCCATCACTTCCAGTGCCTTCCCTCGGGTCCAACTGTGAGAACTTCCAGTGAAAAGAAGGATCGTTAGAGCAGCAGGACAAGCTCTCCAGAGAAACCGCTGTCTCAGACGTTTGCTCGGGAGTGCCGAGAGAAGCTGTGGGCACGCTTCCAGGAAGGCTGGAGGAGCGGCCTGGACCTGAGGGCGGAGGCTCAGGGAGGAAAAGTGCTCTGCCCAGCACTCAGCTCCAGGTGCCCTCGGGAAGCACTGCCCGCTCCTGCAAACACGGGGATGCCAGGTGCCTGGGGGAGTCCAATCTTGAGGGAACGTGCATTTCTGCGCGGCCATGCCCACGGCGGTCAGTTACGCACAGCACCCTCTCTGCCCTTTCTTGTCTGATGACAGGACCTGTGTGCCAGGTGGGACTGCTCTCCCAGAACCCCTTACAGCCAGGCATGGGCACGTGACCCAGTGGTGACCGATGAGATGCAAGGAGAAGTCCACTGGGGACTTCGTAACAAAAAGAGACCCATAAGAAGAAAGTGCCTTCCTTCCCTTCCGGCCTGGGATGCCGCTGAGGAAAATGAGATGGCTGGCACTGCCACCGCCACCATGCAGCCACGAGGGGGACATCTGCGAGGAGCTGCGATGACCCAGGGAAGGAGAGACGGAATGAGACTGGGCTCAGGTGAGGACATCCCTGACACTACATGGGGCAGACACACCCGCCGTGGTGCCCCGCCCGAGAGCGGAACGGGTGTGGACGCTGACCGCGGGGCGAGGGATGGGGGAGCGGGTCCCACGACGCAGAGAGGACTCCCAGGGATAACAGTTCTCGGACGAAGGCGGCTCGGGCTCACTAGGGTGGCATGTGGCTGGGAATTAGCAGCTCGGTCTAGCGGGAAAGCTTAACCTATGCCCACCAGACTCGCACTGGCAGCAAAGCCGGTGATTAACTTAAAACAAACAAACAAGACGACCAATCTGTTACTGCTTTTAACATGTCCTTTGATGGCAGCAGGAGCTCTGAAGCCTAGCAGGCAGCCAGGAAAGTAGCTAGAAGTGCTCTTCCGTCGGGCAAAGACCTCCGCTTTCGCAGCGCCAAGCCAACGTGAAGGCTGGTCACGGCTGCGGGTGGGGGGGAGGAGCGCGGCAGGGACCTCTCCGCGTCAAGGGGCGACCTGACGTTTCAGAAGAAGCAGCACAAGCGGCACGACCCTCGCCCAGTCCCGGTGCAAACCGTGAGGCCACCCACTGAGAGACCTCGCGCCTGACCCCGGCCGGCCCTCACCTTCCAGCACTGGTGTTTGGCGTAGTAATCCCCTTGCGCGATCCACTCCGCGGGCGTGGAGGTCTTCACGAACATGCTGTCGTCCAAGTCTAAAAGGAAAAGGAGGGGTTCGCTTGCTTCTCTGGGCCTCTGTTCACCCACACCTGTGGTTATGGGGTGAATTTTGTCCCCCTCCCCACCCTCAGCCAAGTTCAATGTCCAAGCCCTAACGCCTAGTACCTCAGGATGTGACTGTTTGGAGACAGGGCCTAAGCGAGGCTGTCCTGGTGGAGCCTGATCCGATCTGACTGGTGTTCTCACAAGACAAGGAGACTAGCCCTGGCTGGTGTGGCTCAGTGGATTGAGCGCCAGCCTGTGAACCAAAAGGCTGCTGGTTTGATTCCGTCAGGGCACGTGCCTGGGTTGTGGGCCAGGTCCCCAGTAGGGGACACATGGGAAAGGCAACCACACATTGACGTTTCTCTGCCTCTTTCT
Organism: Artibeus jamaicensis; assembly: GCF_021234435.1. Taxonomy (NCBI): domain Eukaryota; kingdom Metazoa; phylum Chordata; class Mammalia; order Chiroptera; family Phyllostomidae; genus Artibeus; species Artibeus jamaicensis. The sequence goes on from NW_026521871.1 coordinate 47,255,518, forward strand.
CCCTCCCTTCCTCTCTCTCTAAAATAAATAAATAAAATCTTTTTTTATTTTAAAAAAAGGAGACTAACACACACAAAAAGACCCCAGGGGCTCACGCAGAGCACAGGCCATCTAGAAGCCAAGCTCAGAAGAAGCCAACCCTGCTGACAGCTTGACCTTGGACTTGTAGCCTTCAAAACTATGAGAAAACACACTTCTGCCGTGGCAGCTGCCTGGCTTGAGGAGCCTTGGCAGGGCAGCCCTAGCCAACCAGTGCACCTGTGGTGTCCTCCCAGCACTCGGTAAAGATACAGCTTACCGGGCCAGGTTGTTGTGGCTTTTGGGAGGAGAGTGTCGGGGTGAGAAGAGATGCTGTTTGAAATTTGAACGTTGCTCTACCTTCCTTTTCTATGGCTATGAATTAGAGTCCAGAGCCAGTAGCTTTTAGCAATCTCCCTTTCGGGGCCCCCGGCAAGGACACGGGACCAGGACACGGGATTTTCCAGGGCTTCCGAACGTGCAGACTCCGCCCTCAGCATGGTGAGCAGTCTGCCGCTGCCGCTGGGGGCACGGACGGTGACAACCGCCTGCTGTCAGACCGCCTGCTGTCCTCACCGGCCTGCCGGCGACTGCATGGGCTCCCCTTCCCCGGCGTGGCCACCACCCCCCCCGCCCCCGAGCACCACCAGCAGTGGGTGACACTCTCTGCGGGATCCGAGCCACAGCTTCATCAAGTCCAGGAGCGGCAGTGGCTACCAGAACCAATCTGAGCTGAAGGGGTCAGAGATACTCGGGACAATGGATATCAACTGGAAGCAAGGCAGACAGGCCGGCTGTGTTGAGAAGGCGCAAAAACACACGGGAGGCTGCCGGCCCAACACCCCCTGCGGGCCCTCGGCCATGCCCTCCAGCACCGCGTGCAAAGATGACTCCACAGCGCCTTGTTCGAGCTCCGCGTACACTACTGGTGCCCTGGTGACATGTCACCCCCACAGCGGAGCTCTGCGGTTGCTCTGCAGAGGGCCCGTGAGCCCTGCCGGCACCGTGGCGAAGAAACCCAAACTGCATGGTCACCACACCGGCCCCGAGCCCCCTTGCACAGTGGGAACAGATGCCCTCCACTACTTCACCGTGCGCAGCTCAGAACATAGTTACGAGTGTACTCTTCTGGTATCTTTCAAGCTACCAAGACAAAAGAAATCGTAATCCTTTTTCATTTTAGAATTTAAAAAACGCCTATCGTGATGCTCGCTTATCATAGGTGCGTGAACAGGTTCTGGGACTAAAAGACGCACAGGGAAGATGAAGAGCAACTGCACGCGGAAGGCCAGCCCACTCGTTTTCACTGTGGTTGAGGAAGTGAGGGTCCCAGGGAGGAAAGCGGGGTCTGAACAAGGTCCTGGGCTGGCACAGGGGAGAATTCTAACGAGACCTAGGGTAACCCCAAGCCTCCGAATGTCCCACTACACCACAACAGACGGGGCCCAGGAATGGGACTCCTAACCCTGGTTCCCGGCTGAGCCCTAGGCTGTAACGAGAAAGAGCCTCCACGCAACGGGCTGAAGCACGCTGGGGACACCGGCAAACACCCCTGCACGGCAGCCGAGCCCTGCGCTCCCCGCCCTTGGAGAAATTCACTAAGACCCACAGGGGCCAACCCAACCACTAACCCACAAGAAAGACAACTCCCCCCTTCAGGAGGGGCTGATTATTTCTGCCCTAGTTGTCCGATCAGGAGATCTTCACACTATTTTTTAAATTAACTAGTCTTTATAAATTATAAAAATATAAAAGAAGAAAGAAAGCATTGCTAATGGCACAAAAGGTGAAAAGTAAAGGTGCCCATATATCCACACCCTCCCATCCCACCCAGCGCCAGAGGGGCCACTGGGAACAGTTTTGTGCTGGGGGTGGGGGCACGTAGGTCGTTTTTCGGTTTCTTATAACACAGACAGGACTGAGCTGGGCATTCGTGTTTGTGTCTCTTTGAGGTTTTATATACGTGAGTTTCTCTAGATTCCTGCAGTGGAATTACTGGGACAGACGGTATGCTTGTCCTTTATTTCAATCGCTGTTCCCAACTGGCTATCCGGAAGCCCACAGCAGCTTGCAGTCTCCCAGCTGAGCCTTCCTTCTCTAACCCTTGACCATGAGCCTCACTATTATGGGACACATACGAGACCTTTCCTAACGGAGTTAACCCTCGGACCCTATGACAACCACACTGCCCAGCACGCCTCACTCATTTCTCAGAAGATTAGAAAGAGATTTCAAAGACTGCACCCTTTCCACCCGACCATGAGAACAGGGGAGAGTAACATGCTTTCTACCCCACGGGTTTTAATGAGATCTCACCTTTATTTTCATCTGTCTTCACCACCTGGACGAAGTCTCCTCTGATGAAGTATCTGAAGGCGGGAGCCCGCTTCTCTGGGTTCTCGTCGAAGATCCAGAGGTTGGCTCGAGCCCGAGTGATGGCGGTGTACAGCTGCTTCAGCTCCCCGTTGAGGAGCTGAGGGCGCGACGGGGGACAAAGGCCCTGAGCCCTGTGGCTGGGGCTACGAGGGACACCCCTCAACGGGCTTACTCCGATTTTGGAGAAATACGGAAAGTAAGACATCGAGAAGTCTAGTGCCGGCCGGGGAGACACGGGGAACCCCCTGTGGCTGCAGCACGGATGAGCAGGGCTGCCACCGGGAGCACGCCACGCCCTCAGGACCGCCCTTGAATTGGGGGGAATTTTATCTTGCAAAATAACTACAGATTCACAGAAGTTACAAAGAGAAGGTCCCACCACCTTCCACTCAGTTTACGCCAAAGGTCACGTCATACACAACGACTGTCACTGTTTTTTTTTTTATGGAACCAGTCCTATGCTCCTGCCAGAACAGTGGTGCTCAACTACACTTGCCCTACCCGGTGACTTGGCACTGCAGCGACAGGGCGGTCAGGGCCTGGACACAGGGACAGCCCCTCGATTAAAGAAGGCTCGTTTCAAGACAACCGCAGATCTGCGGATACCTTGGAGCTTGCAAAGCTTGGCAGTGATTTAACTTCCATTTCCGTAGAGCCTTAGAGGCTTTTACAGAAATAACCGGAAAGCTGTCACTCTGCTTGTTGTATGAGACAGAAAACTAGAATGGTACTTTCTCCTGAGGTTCCTGGTTTTGCTGGTTCGAGTTTCTGCGATGCCTCCCCCACTCTCTGGAGCTCCCCAGCAACCCTTCGCAGGTGGGAACTCCATGGAACGAACAGGCTCTGGCCTCCTCCTCAGGGACACAGCGGAGTGTGAAGAGCAAGGAAAGCCTTCACACCCTTAGCAGCCAAGGCTGCTGTGCTGCAAGACTGTCACAGTCCCCACTAGCGACTATTCTGGGCTTCACAGCTGAGCTCCCCCTTGGCAGCATCACAATTTCTGTACAGAACCCAGTTCCCGGAAGGAAAAGGTACGACCAACCCCTCCCACTTTCTGACAGCGCCCCACCCATCCAGCCCAGCTGCTTGCTGAGACCAGGGAGTTCGCCAACACCGAGGTCCCTGCAGAGCCAAGGGCAAGCCTCCATCTTTAATCTCATCTTCTTGTCCCAGACTCTTCACTGGCTCCCTGTCAAATAAGTGTGTGAGCAAAGGGCAGACAATCACCTTGTGCATTTCTGGATTCGCCAGGTGAGACCGACCCTGAGAGGGGCTGGGTTTCTCCAGGGGCACTTCAATCAGTGGCCGGTTTTCCTCTCTGGAGCAGGATGATGAAGGCGTAAAGGAGGAAATGATCTTCCATTCCTTGTAAGCCTGAACAGCAATGACAAATTCAAGACCAACGGAATATGCTTTTGAACTCTACACACACAGCCTCCCTGGGCCTCCGGGGAACTGAGCCCCCTTTCCCTGGCCTGGGGACCAGGCCTTCAGCCCCCCCTGTGAGGAGGGCGCATTCCTATGGCCTCAGGGTGGTGGGACAGCACTGAGGATGCACAGGCAGGGATCAGGGAAGCTTCCAGGAAAAAAAACCCCCAAAGGCCTGGGCGAGACAGCTGAGAAGCCGGGACATGTGCCCACGGCCAGAAGGATGGCTGAGGGCCCGAGGCGTTCTTGTTGACGGAACTGCAACAGGCAGCATGGAGACAGGAACCGCGGGTCCTCAGCCCTTGTCTCTTACTACATGCGTAAGAGACGCCACTTTGGATCAGCTGCTAAAATGCATGCATAAGAGACACCACTTTGGATCAGCTGCTAAAATGCACGAGGTGGAATTTTCTAACTAAATTATTCAACCCCGGATGGGAGACTATTCCAGGGCTGTGCAGTATAGTGTGCAAGGTAGACTCTGAGGTCAGACAGAACATAGACTTCAGCTCTTTCCCTTATTGGCTATGGGACCTTGGGCAAATTACTTGTCTCTTCTAGGTCTCATTTATCTGCTCCATAAAATGAGGATGATAGAACCCAAGTTTATTGGGAAAACAAAAGGAAATCATCGATGTCAATTCTCTAATGCTGTGCCTGATACATCGTTAGATGGTTCAGCTCTTTTTCCCTTTATCAAACTTTTTCTCTAAAGGGTCAGATAATAAATATATTTGGCTGCATGCAACTGCTCAATTCTGCTATTGAGGCACAAAAGCCTCCGTGGTCAATGTGTAACTGACTGCGCACGGTGGGTTCCAATAAAGTCTATTTTTTGAAATGAAATTGAACTTAATATAATTTTCCTGCGCCACAGAATACTACTTTCCTTCTCATCTTTTTTAACCACTTAAAACATATAAGCCATTCTGAGTCCACAGGCCATACAAAAATAGTCGGTGGGCTGGACTGGGGCCACGCGGCCATGGTGTGCAGGGCTGGTGGTGAAGCTGAAGTGCCCAGATCACATGCAGAACTTAGAGTTCGAAGTTCCTGTAAAATTCCAGACTGCATTCTTTACTGGGTCTTTTGAGAGTAGCTTTACCTTACTTTTTCCTATTTCCAAAACGGCGTTACTTGCCACCTGTGTATCTTTTCAAGGAGGATGAACCAATGGAGTGGATACCGTTCATTACTTCCTTTCTGTAACTTAACCTATATAAACACTAGGTTAAATGCTTTAAATACTACCTAGTAAATAAGAATGGTTACGCTAGGAACCAATTTTGGAATCAATCACCAGGTTCTGAAAAGAGATGCGGGTCGTATCACGTAATCACGTAAGCACTTGGACGTTAAACATCTCCAGGGCGTGTCCTGACTACGCCCTTTGTAAAGCTGTTTACCCAACTGCGTGGCTTGCGGGCAAAAGACACAAGTGCTTGCCATCCGAGGACCTCCTGGCAGACCCCAGGAGGCGCAGGCTGGCTGGCCATGGACGGGCTGCCGAAGCCCAGTATGCCTCAGAGCTGCTGGATGGGCAGAAAAGCTGCCCGAACAGCACATGACCAACTGTTTCCATGAGTAAAACACATGGGACTTTCTAGGCAGAGCCCTTTAGGATGAGCACATGTATTTGTGCACGAAGACACGAGAGTACAGGCATTTCTGGCAATAAAGCAAGAGGCATTTAAATATCTCAGCTTCTCTTGGGATTGATCACTGGGAGGGTATAAGGCTTAGTTTCTACTGCAAGCCTGCTCTCTAGGTTAGTTAAGCAAACTGCAAACGCCGTGGCTTTCAAAGTCCTCTCTGTCCTGTTTGCACAGGGGTGTGAAGGAAAGGACTTCCCACTGGGGCAGACTGGAGATGGCAGGTGCCCTTCCAAGGCCCCACAGGAGAAGAGTTTGGGGGCGACTGGGAGAATGACTGCCCCTCCCCCAGATGAGGAAAGACCCTACAAGAGAAGGACTTGGTGTAACATTCCCTGGCTCCCTCCTCGTCTCAGAAGATGGTGACCTGTGGCTGAACAGGTAACAGGAAATCCTCTAGGGTGAATGATCACAAACTCGGGCAATAAGAAGCCCTGTATGCACGCGCACACACACACACACACACTCACGCATGCACACCCGAGCGACAGATGCTGCAAAGAGAATGCCTGCCAGAAACATAAACAGGGTCGGGGGTGGGAGGCACTGGAGGAAGAGGCCAGGGATGGAGTGGAGCTCTCCATGGTCCCCCATCTCACACAGCAGTTACTACTGAACAGCCTTCTGCCAGTCACCCCAAAAGAAGCCCCACAGGAGCAGCTGGCCCACAGGCGACCAGGGACTTATGTGATCCCTGTTTTTCCTCTGCTTTGCTGGAAGCATTTCCTCCGGTGCACTGACTGACACTTTTGGGTCTTGAGGTTGTGAATGGCAGGCTGAGGGCGTACTCTGCACCAAGGACACATAATCACACTGCCGGTGCCTTGGAAAGCACCACAGCGGAGGTCTTTCTGGAAGTCTCACTGTGCACAGGGAGGGAGTGGATGTTAGCAAAAGATTCAATTCGTGACGGTTTTAACCGCGTGCATCTCACCGAGCCACCGGTGGGAGTACGGGGTCAAGGTGTCCAGGCCCTTGTCATTTCTAGGATCGAGGTGAGACAATTGCTGGATTCTCTTTTTTCTCACAGAGGCGACCACAAGTTACAGATCCATAAGTCCAGAGCTCCTTGAGCTTTTTCCTGGCCCAAGCATAGAACTGGCACTTAATAAAGGACAGGAACGATGAAGTCTTACCCCTTCCTCTTTAGGAGAGCCTCGGTCCAACTATGACCAATGGATGTATTATGAGAAAAAAAAAGTTAGTCCTCAGAGATTAAAGAGTGATTCCAGGGTTAGTATGAGGGTGCATCTGATTTCGTTAGCAAAAGTCAATAGAAAAGAAATGTACTTAAGGTATGGCAGAGATATACTCATTGTGGAAGGGTCTGGAAGCTGATGGGCATGCAGGGCTTTGAAAGCAAGTACAGGGGAATTTAGAGCTCCAAGCGTCTGAGTTCATTTCGAGGCTCTGCCACTTCCATTATCACTACAGGCAATTTACGGAATTTCCGTGACCCTCGGCCTTATCTCTAAATGAAGGCAATAAGAACACAGACAACCTCAGAGGGCTGGTGGAGGATAAAGTGAGACAAGGCATTCGAAAGGCATTTCGTAAACTAGAAAGCACCCGTAGCAACATTCATCATAGGTATTATCAAGTCAAACATGACATTTTTTCAAAGATCACAAAAAATAAGCACTCCATGTAAAGGGTCAATTGTGGGGCAGATTTTAAGATGTCAAATTTAAGTGGTGCTCCCAACTTGGTTACGAAAAACAGCCTCTTCAAGCACCGTGTGCAGTGGGGGGTCTGCGACAGGGACCAGGGCACAGCCAGCTACGTCCCCAAAGGAGACCCCACAGCACAGTCAGCAGCCAGCCTGAGTCCCCACCAAAAGACAGTGGGGAACAGAAATCAGTGGTTAGAAAATCAAGGACAATAGTCTTGAGTTAGTGGCTCCACCCATAATGCACTGAATTTGGGGAGAAAGACCATCGGGTCAAAGCAATGAGCCGACACAAGGTCACTGGGGGGTCAGTCTGGGGGTACTTTCGCTGCCATTGTCTGCAATGGGTGGCAAGCAGTGCTGGTGAAGCCATGCCAGAAGGGAGCTCCCAGGCAGGGCCGCTCTTCTCGTCCCCCGCATTACCTGATCCAGTGGGCAGGAGCCAAGCCTCATTTGTCTTCCCGGAGTGGTCTCTTTCTATGGACTGACCTTGCCCAGTTCTGTCCTCATTGGGTGGACACTGCTAACCTTGCCTTCCTTTGTAAGGCTCTCCTTAGAGCTCATTCCAACTTGAGCATCCTTGGGAGTCAAGGATAACAGTAGCTAGTGAAAACCAGAAGCTGGCACTTGGGTATCAGGCATTTAGAAGAAGACGAATACAAGAGAACAGGGAAGGGGAGAACCAGCCCAGGACCCACTGTGAGACAACCCACAGCCACCGTCAAAACCCACATCAAGCACTCAAGCCCCACACGAAACAGAACAGGCACCTGTGACAAACTCTCTCGTACTCAGTTCCAAATTCTCTTTCCTGGAGTGGAAGTGTAACTCAGACATATACATGCGTGGCTGAAAAGAAGTCAGTACGACATACCTCGGAATCAGTGAAAAAGTTGTAAAGGAGGACATCGTCAAATTCTAAGCCTTTTGCTTCATAAACTGTTAGCACAAGTGCTAACCCCAGCTCTTCTGGAATCTTCTCCTTCGCCATTTCATTGGCTACAAGGATTACCTAGAATAAGAAAGGGGAGCGAACACACAATACAACATACAGATGATATATTACAGACGTGTACACCCAAAACGTGTACAATCATATTAACCAATGCCACCCCAATAAATTCAATAAAGTTGTTTTTAAAAACGGAGAGAAGAAAAGATCAAATAATATGAAGAGAAATGTGGTAAAGCTCAGGCCACGTCTACAGGGGCAGGTGACATTATTAAAGAGAAGTGGCCAGCAGGGACCTGGTCAGCCAGGCTGGCGGAAATATCACTAATGACTAGTCACTCCCCCATTGCTGAGACCCATCACGGGAGAAGGACTATTGAATTCTGCCTTGCAGAATAATTTAGCCTCTCAGACCTTTTTTCAACCGCAAACAACATTTTATTTTAAAACACGGAACCCTGAGACGCTAACCTGGTGAGCCCCAAATTCGATGGGCTGGGTTTTCCTCTTGTTCCCTCGCAGCAGAATCGCCAAGTCGCTGACGCTGCAAGACTCCAGGACAGTTGGTTTGGGACCATCAAAGAGGCCAGAATCCCTTGGAAGACGATCGAAAGATTCTGGGAAATAGAACTGAAGCAAATCCACCACTCCTGATGCCAGATTGAGGATTCCTGGGGCAAAACAGAGAACACACACACACAACAGAAAACACGTGTCAGATGCTGAATAACGTGACGGGTTGTCTTGGCTGAAGCAGTATTGGCCCTGATAGCATGTGTCATCATGAGCCAATTTCCTGTTCCCATTACATGATCACTGTGGCCCTGAGCTGCTTTATTCTGGCTGCAGTAGATGAAGGCAGAGATGTGTTGCTGTGCTAAGAAGGTTCTGTGGGATCTAATTCGCAACCTGTATTCATACTGGAGAAAATTACCTCATAAAGAAGAGTCGTAGCAGAAATGTGATGTGAACAATTAGAGCTATTAGAGTGCCAGCGTAAGGGGCTGGCACAGATGGGAAGGAAACAAGACTTATCCTGTCCCCTCTCATCGGGGCTTGGAGCGCTGGAGACAAGGTTGCCATGGTAACAGCAGCGCTGGCTGTTAACTGGGGCTGCAAGCAAGGCCTCCACCGCCCTTTCCCACCACCAGGTTTCTATCCGGCTGCCAGAGGACTGGACCAAAAAAATTGTCAGAATCGGAGTAAAGGTTTTCTAAAGAGCTTTCTGCCTGGGTCCTGTGTTTTGTCTAAGCTCTGCAGTGACATCGAAAGTAACGCTGACCGAATGCCACCAAACAACATGCACCTTCACAAAAACCACCGCACGGTATCCGCACGACTGCCCAGTGAGACAGACCTGATACTCCACCTGAACGAACGGGGACTCCGAGGTCCGAGAAATCAGTAAACACCGTCGAGTGGCCAGATTGGAGCCTGGACTGACCGCCAGTCATGCCAGGTCTCCCCACTATTGTTCGGCATGTGCGCCCTTTGCCTGGCATGACGTAGAACACTATATTTTTGACAGATGCCTGGGAAATGGGTTTCTGTGTCCCCATTGCTACTGCCAAAAAGTAAAGGGAAATTCTACCATCAATACTTATCAAAAGTATACAACAGAAAGAAACCATGCACCCATGTGGAAATTGCTGAATCTAAGTAAATCAATTGGGAAAAGACATAACAAGTACATAAAAGAAGATAAAAACTGTTCCTATGTGCAGAAAAATGCCAACATCCAAAAGTCAGAATGTTCAATAAGATTGTGAGATACCAGATCAACACACGAGAATGAACAGCATTCTCCTAGACTATCAATAACTGATTAGAAAATGGGGGGCGGGGAGCAAGGGCATCCACGGCAGTAACAAAGCATATAAGGTACCTGAGACACACCTACCAGTTGTGAAAAATGTCTGGGGGAAATGATAAAATATTACTGAAGGCCTGAAAAGAAGACCTGAATAGAGAAATATGTTCATGGCTCAGAAATCACAAATATGTAAAAAGGTGACTTCTTCCCAAAGCACAATAGATTCAATGAAATTTGAGTCCGAATTACAAGAAGTCACTGACCAACTTTGGTAAGTACTATAAGGAGTATGATATTAATAGCACGAGAACAGACAAATGAAATAAAGTAGTGAGCCCGGAGACAGACTCCCAGACATGAAACACAGCATCATGGCTCCAAGGGGGAGGGTGGACTGCGAAGTGGCGGCATCGGCACCGCGGATTATGTCCACAGAACCAAGGGGAACTGCCACGTTCTGCCGTGTCTGACACACACTCAGGTTTGTGGCCCAGACTTTCAGGGAAAGAGTCTTTTGTTTTAATTTTCTAAATTCAACTTTTATTTATATTTAGAAATAAAACCAATTGTCGTATTCCAGGGCATTGTTTTGTATATGGATATTGTTATTGCTTTCTAGAGTTACACTTTTAATGCATAAGCATAAATAAAAGAATTAAAGACATTGCTACAGATACAGAATTAGTACTACCCATATATAATGCACATCCTTGTTTTTGCCTGAAAAACTTGGGCAAAAAAGTGCACATTATACACTGCAAAATACAGTAGACCACAGAAGGGTTATAAAGTGCCAAGGCTGAGAAACGCTGGAATTACTTTGCAATATTCCAGTAAGATCCTTTGGGTTGAGACCCTTGCAATGGTGTAAATAAACGGAAAGTAGGTGTCAGCGCTGGGCGGCCAACACCAAAACTTGATTCACCCCGGGATGGCATGTCACGGTATGTACCTGGCAGGAACCCACGTCCATCACCGGAAAACAGACAACAAATTGTGTTGTACTCACAACACGGAACACTAACAAGTTAAAAACAGGTTGACTGTGGCTCCACATTATTGACATGCAGAAACCCAACAACGCGACATTAACCAGAAATGCACAGCTGCAAAAAGAGACGTCTGGCATGATCCCATTATACATGGTTTCTAAATGTGTGAAATAACACTGCATGCTGTCCACGGGCACATAGAGGGCGCAGGAGGTGAATCTGTGAGCCTTCGATAAACCATAAAGCAGTGCTCTGGCCGTGGTGTCGTGTTACTTAAACTCTCTGTGCCTCACCTTCCTTCTCTGTAAAATGGGAACGATGCCTCCTTTATGGGCTGAGAATAAAGCACAAGTAACTAGAAGAAAACAGCCTGGCATCATGCCTGGCACAGAGATGGGGGCGACTGAGGTACAAGTTCAAAGCACCTAAGTACGCGTTATCTCCACCCCCCGCTACTCCTGTGTTTGTGGCTTCTCCTACACAGAAAAGCTACTTAAAGGGTTACTAACTTGTAATTTGTACACAACTTTGCATTACATAAGCAGGTGCTTCCAAAAGCGCTTTACTGAAAGCTCTCCAGTGGTTTAAAGGTTCCCCTGCAATGTTTTCAGGCCATGGCAAACTCCCTAAGATGTAATTCCTCACCGGTCCATTTCCACTCAACCACAGCCTGATTATCAACCTAAGAATGGGTGGTAGCAGCAGAAATCCTAAGACCTCTTGCTTGTGAGGGCATTTACTTACTAATGAGCTCCAAATTACTATCCTTACTGCAGCTATAAAAGCCTAACAAAAGCTAGGCCACAGCTTCAAAAGCAGCCCGAGGCCAGTTCCTGAGCACCTCTCCCGCCAGTGAGCCCAAGCCCTGGACATACCCGAATGGGACCTGTAGTTCTGGTACAACTGGTGGATCTTCTTGGGCTTGCGGACAGCACACTGCTTGTCCAAGGTGCTCTTGCTGGCGTAATGGAACAGAGAGCGCAGGTCGCTGAAGCGGAAGGCCACGCCCTTCATGATGCTCTGGGCAGTGTCCCCGGTGAGGAACATGGCGTTGGGGTCGTTGATGCACTTCATCAGCAGCGCGAGCTCGGCCTGGGTGAAGTCCTGAATCTCATCGCCGTAGAGCTCGTGGATGGACCATGGGAGCACCTTGAGCTTCAACAGCCTCCGGGACAGGTTGAACAGAACATCCTCTTCATCAAAATAGCCCTTCTGAGACCTGATCTGCTCATACAGGCAGAAGAGGCTGTAGATCTCAGTCCGGTCTTCCTTGAAATTGGGGCACCGCTTCCTCCCTAATTTCTTATACTGTTCTTCCGTGAGTTTCCCCTGGGGGCTGCTGAGGGCCTCAAAAGAGCCCTTCAAAAAAGATTTTATTTCTTTCCAAATCAGCGCGGGGTTGTAGGAGGTTTTCCCTTTGTTCATTCTGGGCCATATTTCACTGGCGAACACCTCGAAGGTCACATACACCCGCGAGTCGATGTCGGCCAGACGCGTTTCCACAGCTTTATTATCCTCCTCGCTGTTGTCCCCATCCACCTCGGCCTCTTCTTCATCATCCTGCCAGTTGGGGATGGTGCACTCTTCCTGCGTGGACCACCCGACAATAGCCCTTTTCAAGCTGCCATCTTCGTTTCTCAGGAAGAATGGTTTGGGCAGAGAGGCGTCAAGCAGGAGGAGCAGCTGCTTGGAAGTGACAAACAGGGGGAAGTTCTCATCCCTCAGGTCCTGGAGCCGGTGCACACTGGGTTCCAGCGGTCTGTAGTGACTGGTGGCCTTGGCGGACTTGGAAAGCTCGATGAAGTTCCGCTGCACCTCCTGGCACAGGACGTGGTTCTTGGTCACGAAGATCTGGTGTAAGTGCTCCAGCTGCTGGGGACAGTCTGGGGGACATTCTGGGGCACAAGCTCCTGCTCCTGGGCCGGGCGCCCCGGGCTCCCCACTGGCCGTGCCTGTGCAGGCGTCACTCCCCTGCTCCTCTTCTATGCTGTCCACTGTCTCCACCTCCAGGGCGTCTTCCTCCTCCTCCTCCTCCTTCTCCTCTTCCTCCCTGCCTGGATTCCCCTTCCTGGGCTCCATTTCCAGCCTTCTCTTCAGCCAGATCTGTCTGGCCAGCAGCGGGCTCCCCGCCTGCTCCGCCTTTTCCCAGTAAACGTGGAACTTCTTCCACAGCCGGTACAAGCAGCAGGTTGTCTTCCCGGTGCCGCTCCGCCCGATCAGGATGATGGGCTCCAGTGGGCTGGGGTTGAGGTGGATCACGGCGTACTCGCGCTCGCCCACCCGGAAGGGGTACTCCACCGTGGCCGTCATATCGTTGAGGATGTTGAAGGCCATGTTCGTGCTGAAGCTGTGGAACTTCATGATGCTGTACTCTGTCTGCACCGCGCTGGCCGGGGGGAAGTACTCAGGCTTCACGCGCTCCCTGCCCTTCTCCGCCTCCGTGTCCTCCACGTAGCAGCGGGGTATCCGCCTTTGGACTTTCATGCTGGCCGACACCTGGTCTTTGTTGATGCCCTTCAGCTTCTTCCGCAGGATGCAGGACAAGCCCCGGTTGTAGGCGCTACAGATGGCCCCGATGGAGTCCTTCAGCTTGCCGTGATCTAAGACGATGTCCCAGATCCGGATGATTTCCGTATAGACCTGCCCCGACTTCCCCACGGAGTGTGAGCTCCGCTCCGTGGTGATGATCTTCTCCGGGTTCTCGCTGCAGCGAGGGGAGAAGTCGATGGCGAGCTCCCACAGCATCCGGGCCCCTTTGTCCAGCTTGGCCTCGAAGAGCTGGATGTTTCCTTTCAGGTGCTTCAGCCGCTTCTGCAGGCTCTGGGTCCACTCGCCATTGCCCAGCTGCTGGATGTCCTGGATGATTTTCTTCTTCATGACCTTGGTCATCACCTTACTGGACAGCTTCTTCAGCACTTCAGAAGTACATTCGATCTCCCACGTCATGTTCTCGAAGTCCTGGAGGCAGGCCTCCGTCTCCTGCTGGTTGTCCTGGTCGCTGCTGTCCTCCCTGCAACTGTGACCCGCAGGGATGAGCTGCGAGGTCCCAAGGCCCGCCTGAGCCTGTTCACCTCTTGTCTCAAGGAGTGCAGGGTCGTTCCTGCTACAATCAGATCTCCCCACTCCCAGGGCTCGCTGGAGTTCATCCTTCTTCACTTCTATGCCAGCTCCTGTCTCCGGAGGCTTGGGGTCCTGAGGGCACTCCTCTGGGAGGGGCATATCCAACTCAACCAGCTCAATCAGAGCCCGGATCTGCTGCACAAGGTGGTCCCTGAGAGAGCAGGGCCGGCCAGCTCCAGGCTCCTGCCTCTGCAGCTGGGCCTCTGAGAGAGCCTCCCAGCTCTCGGGGACCCTGGCTCCTGCAGGCGGGCACTGGTCAGGGCCACCGCAGGGCAGCAACTTGGACGAAACCTGGGACTTGAGCTGAGGCGTGTGACCAGGAGTGGCAGCAGGCCTGGGGGGCTTCCCCGGGTGGGCAGCCAGGTCCTGCCGGGTCCTCCGCCGGCTCTCCGACAGAGCCTTGTTCCAGGCCACGAGCAGATCATCGTTCTTCTTAACCCGGTGCCGCGCATCTTTGCCTTCTTTGTTCTTCAGGCTGAAGTTGATGTTGAACTTCGCCAGCAGGTCTAAGAGCTTCCTCATGCGCCTCAGCATGCCCCGCTGGAAAAGGATGTGCATCAGCGTGTTCCCGTTGCTGTCCTGCACGTTGGGGTTGAGGTAGTCAAACTCGGTGGGGTTGGACCAGACGAGATCCAGCAGGTGGTTGAGGAAGTTGAAACCGACGTCAGCTAAAAGACACCAACAAAACCCTGTGAGTGCCCAGGGGCTCTTCTCAGGAACAGAGGCCCCTGTATTTAAGAGAGATGCCATCCAGGAGCGTATGGGAGCACCTAACCCCCCTAAGTATTTGCTAACCCTGTGGTTCTCAACCAGAGGCAATTTGCTCCCCACGAGACATTTGACAATGTCTGGGGACATTTCTGATCATCACAATTTAGGAGGTGCTACTGGCATCTGGTCTAGGGGGTGGGGGGTCCAGCAGGGATGCTGCTGAGCATCCTACAGGACACGGGACGGCCCCCACCACAAGGAATGAGGCAGCCCAAATGTCAACAGTGCCAAGGCTGAGAAACCCTGAGACAACCTTACGATTCTCCAGTAAGATCCATTATGTCAAGACCCTTGAAAATGGTATAAATGCATAGGAAGTGTTTGTTAGTGATGGACAGCCAACTTTGAAAGTTAATCCCCCTCAGCCAACCCACCCTGGTCATTCACCATGGTGGTCACTCCTTCCCATCAAGCTATGGGCAGGCCGTGGACCTGCCCCAGAATGGGCTTTTTCCAGATCACTGGTTTTCCCAAGAGAAGGAAACAAAAACCAAAAAAACAGAGCATCGGTTCTAATATCCAGCCTCCTCCTCAAGGCAGAGACCAGCTAAGAACCAGAGGCCTACCGTTGACATCTAAGAAGATGTGGAGAGCCGCGTGCAGAGGAGTGTCGCCTTCCGTGAGAGAAATGCCACGGGGGTCTGCGCCCTTGCTCAGGAGCAGAAACGCCAGCTCGAAGTCCTTGCGTTTCAGGCACATGACGAGCGGCCTCTCCTGGCTGTCCTGGAGACCCTCCGGCAAGGCTGCGGGAGGCAGAGGAGAAGGGCACCCGTGAGCTGCATTCATGTGCCTGACAGCCTGACACACCTGGAGAGGGCAGGACCACCGCTGCCATTCATCCCAAGGGAAGAGCTGACGCTCACCTGACTTCTAGGCCCTCCTACTACCTCCAGAGAGGCAAAGCCTTCCCAGCACTCTCAGCGTGAAAGTTCAACTCCTTCAAGTGCCCTGTCCATGGGACTTGCCTCCGCTGCCTCTCTAGCTCCCCCTGTTGTCCCACCACAGAACCACGGACCCCAGCATTAGCACAGCTGGGGAGGACGGGCAGGGCCTGCAAACAACTGAGACAAAGGTACTTGCCTGACACCGTACCCACCACACAGTGATCAGGACATAACTACCACTCCCTACATCCTTTGCTCCTACAAAGCTGCTTCCCAAGAACGCCCATCTGCCATCTCTTGCCACCTTCCCCGACACCTCTCCAGCCCCCACATACCTTCTTTAGCTCAGTCCACGCCTCCCCTCTGCACTGCAGGCTCCCCAGCCTCCACCCCCACGGGCCCCTGCAGCCACGGATGACTCTCTGCCCTTGGTCCCCAGCACCTGACCCCAGGGAGGTGTTCCCTGAGTGCTGGGTGAATCTGGAATAAAACTGGATCCCGTGACAGCCATAGTTTCTGGGCAAAGGGAGTCACGCTCCACACGAGGAGTAGGTTTGAGGAAACAAACTAGAGGAGGCATTCCTTCCATCTGCTTCCTGAAACCTGTGGGTAGAACCAGCGCCTGAGGGCTTCGGATGGCACTTTGAAAGCTGGGGACCAGTGTGTCACCACTCCGCTCACACAGCAAAGCAAGAGGAAAACCCAGAGCCACGGGGCTTCTCTAAGAACCATTACGTGCACTCACCTAACACTGCAAACATCCCTAAGAAAGAGGGACTACGACCATTCCCACTTCACACATGAGGGGACAGGGGCGAGAACGGCAGGCCTCAGGGACACAGCTACTGACGGTGGCAGTGGGGGCTGGAGGAGGCTCGTGTTTTCAGATTCATTTGAAAGTAAAACCCAGCCCAGCAAGACATCCACACACCCCAGACATCCAGCCAGCCAAGTGCGACTGTGCTGATTACACGGCAGATGTTTCCACCCACCGACTGTTTGACTGTTTCTTTAGAAACAAGCATCTCAAATCCCCAAGTGTTGATTAGAAAAGAATGCCACCAAGTTGACAAGGACCCACGCATCATGTGCAGAGCAGGGAACAGTCCAGCCAGAGGTCAGGAGGAAAGGACCGCGGCGGGCTGAAGCAGGGCCAAGGACCCCCTCCACGTACCTGAGGCCCCTCGAACAAAAGACAGAGAAGACAACAGAGGCAGCGGTAATTCACAGAAGTGTGGGGTCCCGACAGGACAACCCGCGGGGACAGGTCTTGCTGTTTCCAAATGAGAAGATACGGAGGAGGAGAAGGAGTCTCCAAAGTTGAGCGGAGGGCCCCGTGACAGGCAGCGGCCTGAGAGCCCTCGGGAAGAGCCCCCACCCAGTGCCGGGCACCTCGGCCTCCGGCGTCTCGGCGTTCTCACCTCCGAGGTCTATCAGGCGGCCCAGGAGCTGCGTCCTGCGCCGGTCCCAGGCACTGAGCTGGGGGATGACAGTGCAGAGGTCGAGGTCCGAGAAGCTGCAGCCTTTGATGAGGCAGTCTCCGAGCGGGGGCTCCCCGCTCACTTTGCGGGTCAGCAGCAGAAGCACTTCGGGCCACTTCTGCTTCTCCAGCAAAAACTTGATGAAGGCATTGGCACCATCACAATTAATGTCACAGACCAGGTCAGGAGGAATTTCTTTCGAAAATAAGAATATACCACAGTCCAAAGTAAGATTCATATGGGTTCTGTCCCCCAAACACAACTTAACACACATATATAAAATTAACAAAAGTCACTGATCAGTACTTTTTAGTACTGGAGAAACTATAAACAAGTAATGAGTTGCTCTGGCAGGTGAAGCTTCTTGGGAAGGTTAGAAATACCTAAGGAGAGCACAGCCTGGTCCAGAAGGAGGGCAGGATTTTGGCTGTGTCAGAAGGAAGAATCCTTGGGTTAGGATAGTTTACTGAGCTCAAAGGACAAGAACCCAGCTTAGATTTTGCATAATATGAAGAGTTTGTCCTGCTGAAGGAACACAAATACAGGGAGGTACTACAGAATGACTAAAAAGCCAAGAGTTATAGGGTAAATAGCGAGAAGATGCTCTAACCCTCCATTCTTAATTCTGTACCTTGAGGCATAAAGGTTGCCATCTGATCTCTGATATCCGGGGAGAGGACAATAGTTTTCCCAGCTTGTGATGCTGGTGTGTCTTAAGTGTGGCAAACTTTTAAAGAGATCCTTACCAAGCAGATTGCCAGATTTCACCAATGAAAACATAGAATGCCATTTCAATTTGAATTTCAGATCAACAACAAATAAACTTTCCACATGAGTACGTCTCTTGCAGTATTTGGAACATACATATACTGAAGATATGTTCACTGTTTATCTGAAATTATAACTCAGCTGGCATTCTGCATGTTGTCGGGCAAGCCTATCAGTAAGAAAAGCAGGAAGGAAGAGAAAGGAAAGGAAAATCAGGGCTACCTGAGGTCACTCCGATGTGCATTTGCTAGTTTTTGCTTCCCATCTTTTCCTAAGTTTTCTAAAATGAATATTCATTTTACTATTTACTTTTTTTTGTTGTTTTGAAAACAAAAAAAACACATTTCCATATGGGCTACCCTATCATCTTAACAGGAATCAGCAAAACATGAGTGTAAAATATAAACTTTTATAACAGACCATTGCGATCGTTGTGCCCGCGGTCCTCGCTCTTGTCTCCTGGTGAGAGCGCGCTCCCACCCACCAGCCCTCTCCACTCCCGCGGCAGAGATGGGGCGGCACCATGTCTGGGTCTAAGCCAGTCAGGACTCTCTGTCCCCTTGACCACAGGTATCAGATCGGAGGCACACACTGTGACCAAAAGCAAAGGACTTCTGTTCAAACAACTCAGAGACAGATGAATCCATGGGTCCGGAAATCCTGGACGAAGTCAGTGGTGAGCGACCTGGGTCCTGTCCCCACGGAGTCTGAGATGAAAGCCAACCAGAGGACAGCTGGGCTGAAAGACGGGAGATACTGGGCCCTGCTGACATTGGTTCGATCCCTGAGGACAGCTGCACCTGAGGCCAGGCTCACATTCCTCATATGACTGGCAAAAGTGTCACTTTTTTGCTGGTGTAAGCCAATTTGAGTCTGTCTGCCACTTCCAACAGAAACAGTTCTATATTTCTATCCTGCAGCCAATTAAGGAGACAAAGAAGAGAAAGAAGGAAAGCAAGGAGAGGAAAAAAAAACAGGAGAGTGGGATGGATTAGAGATGCTAGAATAGAGAGAGATGAGGGAAGACCTTCGGGACAGGCAGGAAGAGTTGGGGACAGAAAGAAACAGAGGGCCCCCGCCAACGTGAGAGGGAGAGGAACCATGCCAGCAAATGCGCTCCCCCCAGAGACACAGAGAAACACGGAGCACAGAGCAGGGGCAGGAAGGACTGGCAGAGAGTAGCATTCCCGTCTTGCAGCCTCGTAGATGTCTACCTAACACCCATATGCTGTGCTCTCAACCCCGAGCACGGATGAGGGCAGCCTTCCTGCATCGTGAGTTGGAGGGCATCGAGTCCAAAGGCCAAAGGCTCCCTAGAAATAGCTGCACAGCATGGCCTACATCTACTAGGTCCTACACAAGGTGGCCCCATCCCAGAGTCTCAGGTGTGCTGTTTCCCTGTCACCCACTCGTGTCCAAGAAAGAAAGACCATCCTGACGACCTTGCCCCGCCTCCTCCCAACCTGCATTTTCTGTGCAAGATAGTGGACAGGTGCTCGACATCTGTCACCTCACGAGGTTCATGGCCCAGCCAAGGCAAAGAGGAAGACACTGACGCATAAAAGGTTCAGTAATTGGCCCAAGGTCACAGGCCTGGTAAGTGATAGAGTTAAGATCCCAAACTCCAGGCCTTGAACTCTAAGGCCCGCGGCACACCCTGAAGAGCGCGCTGACTCTTCCGGCCATGCCTTCTCATGTTCTCTACAGCACTGAGAAGTCTCGGCCCCGAGAGCGGTCCGAGCAAATGCTTCACAGCGCATGCTGACTGCCCATCTTGACAACTAAATTTCACCTACTTAGGATTTCTAGAATCTTCCCTAATTAGCTAAAGCCCATCATCCAGAGTACTTTTCTGGAACTTCCCTGATATCCCCATAATGAAAAAACATTAAAATTAGCCGTTAGTTCTACAGTAACTGTATGCCCCAGTGTCAGCCAATATCTATACAAGAGAGAAACATCTGTGGTCTTTTCAAAAGGAGAGTCTGAGCAAAGGGTAATTCTAGGAGGAGACATGGAAAACCAGTAACAGAGGTTGCCTTGGGGATGGGATTTAAGGGCTGAAGTTCACGGGTAGATGATAGACTCTTCACTGATAGATAACTGATGTTCTGCGCTGTTTTACATGCGAATTGTTACATTTTTTAATCCCTTTCTAGATGTTCAGAAAGAGTTTGAATGAACACAAACCACCTTTCCCACAAGAGAATCGGTGAGAAAGATTACCTTGCAGAGAAGAAAGGAGGCGCAAGAACCTCTGAACTACATCCTGCTTCAGAAAGTTCTTGTGCGGTAACCGGTTTCCTGAGTTCATGTACTTCGCCAGCTGCGCACAGGCCTTGCGGAAAATGTCACTCTCACTGGCGGGTCCATTGCCGTTGCTCAGTCCTGCAAAACAGCACCAGGTGACACTTCCGAATACAGAGGTCCAGCCCTGGGAGACTGCACGAACTGCAACTCTCCGCCACTCCGAGTGCCCACGCGCTTTGCCCTGTGACTTTGCAGCTGCTCCCATCAAGAGGTGGAGCCCATTCTCCTCCCCACCCTTGATTCTGGCCCAGCTTCAGGACGAATTATGACCAACAGAATATGGAGGATGGGATCTTTGTGCTGGATCCGAGCCGAGTCCTCCAGATGCCTTATTTAGTTCTGTTCACTCCCTGGGAACCCTGGCCTCTGCCAAGTGAACGGGTCCAGGCTGGTGTTTGGGGGAATGAGGCCACATAGAACAAAGAGGAACCAGCCCAGCTGTCCAAGGCCCCCTGGATGCAAAAGAGCCTGGCCAAGATCTGCAAGAGCGCAGACACTTGAAGGAGTCGGTTAAGGCGGTGAGAACGGCCCAGCCTAAACTGCTGACTGACGGGATCGAGAGCTGAATGCACGTTGACTGTGTTAAGCCACTGAGTGTCGGGTGGTTGGTTATGCAGCAGGGGGTAACTGATGTAGCAGTTCAGGGAAGTGACAGAGGGGGGTGACCTGGTGCAACAGTGACATTCCAACCACAGCAGCCGCCCCTTATCCTCAGTTTCACGGTCTGCAGTTCCAGTTACCCACAGTCCACTCTGATCTAAAAATATCGGATGGAAAATTCCAGAAATGAACAGTGCATAAGCTTTACACTGCACACCGCCCTGAGTGGCATGACGGAATCTCGCACCATCTGCTCCCTCCCACCTGGAACATGAATCACCCCTCTGACCAGTGTCGCCGCGTGTAGGTGCCCTTGCCCGTCAGTCACTCAGCAGCCCTCTCGGTTTCAGAGAGACAGTGACCACATCCACATGTCTTTATAATCGCTCTGTTTTATAATTATTGTTAACCTCTTACTGTGCCTAATTTATACATTAACCTTTATCAAAGGTATGTAAGTACAGGAAAACGACAGTAAAATAGGATTCGGTATTATCTGTGGTTTTAGACATCCACTGGGGGTCTTGGAATGGATCCCCTGCAGGTAAAGGGGGACACCTGTACATGACAGCCACCCACTTATTCTTACTGGCAAGAGTAAGAAGCCATCTCTCTGGCCAAAGAAGGGAAGACAGTATCTCCTTGGTTCAATTTATTTGAGAAAGTAGTTATGATCAGAAAACACCCCCTGATGGAATGTTGGCAACGAGCAACTGTTATTTACTGGATATCAGATTCTACACTCGGAAGGCACCCTCAGTTAAAACGAAGCCCCACTGCGCAGCGAGGGGAGCAGAACTGGACGTCCCTGTGCACACCGGACGGAAAGGCCTGGCCCCCAGCACGGGCGCCATCCCATTGTGAAGTGTCACGTTCTAACAGAGGGAAAAAAGCGAAAAAGCGTCCTGTCTTCAGTCCGGTTTGCAGAAGCAGACCCCGAGTGCGGGACTGGCGTGCCAGGGGTTTCTCCAGGAGGACACCAGACAGGGACTGGGGGAAAGGGAGCCAGGGTCTGACCCAGGCCAAGTCCCACCACGGGTGGCTTCTCCTGACCTCACAGGGGAGTTCTGGAGGAGGTGACATCTGACAGCTGTCCCCATCCAGGGCCAGGAAATGAGCTTTCACAGTCTCACCTCTCTCTGTCACTAGCGACAAGGCGCCTAGGGGGGATGTAAAGTCCCAGGCACGTCTGGTTTGGAGGATCATGAGCACCACGGGCTCCGTAAGCCCCAAGACCGCTGAGAACAAGCCTTGGGCGCTGACTTTTCAGAGCAAAGGCCCAGCCACATCGGGGAGCACACAGCAGTGGTGGCAGGGCATCGATCCCAGGAGGGCTCTGTCATCACCTCCTGTACCTTCTGATACACAGCTGGATCACCTTGAACAGATCCAGAAGCCACACACACACACCCCTTCTGAGGCGAACGTCCATTGCTCTCTAATCCAGAAACTTTGGGTGCCGGACAGAACAAGACTCACTCTAGCACTAGCCTCTAGCGAAAAAGAAGTGGAAACCATTTGGCAAAGAAAACCCTCCATCCCCTAAGCTAGAAGCCCACCCTGAGACAGAAAATGTGTGTGGGTGTAATAGTGACTGCCTGACTGATGCCCCTGAACTCAACCCCCTACCTTCACCCTAAAATTCCCAGGAAGACACAGGAGACTGCAAAGTCACAACACAGAAAAACAGGGCCCTTGGTAAAGGGGGAATTTCCTTCGCTATCAAGCAGACGGAGAGCTGCCTCCCTGAGGCCATGACAAGCCTTTCGGGAACATCGTTCTTCCACCAGGGCAATTAGTTTAGTGTAAAAGTCACCTGAAATGGAACAGAAATATACTTAGCTCGACAGCAGAGATAATCAGATGCAGTTGTGTAATAAACGCAGGCTTGTGTGGTTAAGAAGGCAGTTCTGGATCAGAGAAAGCTCCAGACATCAGGGAAGCTACAGAAGGGTGTCAACACTGTAAAACGCATAAAAGGCACGGCACTAAATCACTGACAATGGATCCCTGGGTGACGTGTTTATTACTCTGAACTTGTCTGGCTTTTAAATTTTTTCTGTAAGCTTAATAAGAGACAAAAGAAACGTTAGGATATAAAGTTGCTTATATATTATAATCACATAATTTTTGTAAAAGGTGACTATATAAGAACTAAGCAACAACAACCAAAAGACTAGAGGAGAATATGCCACCCTGTGATTACAATAAATTCTTGTTTGTATATAAAACTGTACTTCTACAAACTTTCTACAATGATCGTGTCTAGTACATATTAGCAGATTTGAAATTAAAAATTAAAACTAAAGGTGATCATGTCAAGATGCAACAGTGCTCAGAAGTGTTACAAAACACTTGAAATCATTTCAAAAAGAGATTTGTTTTTGCCTAAAATCTTTCTTTCAAGCTAAAAAAAACAGCTATGTTTTATCACATGAGCTGGTACATTTTATTATACACATTTTATCAATTTAAACGTACATCACCATCTCATTTTTATAAAAGAGAATGTAAAAACATATAACTATAAAAGCATGAAATAAGACTAAATAACCAAATCACAAAGGTATTCATTTGCAGGGGTAGGTGAGTTCATAGAGAATTAATATTTTTTATTTTCTTCTCTAATATTTTGTAAATTTTTTTAACAAAGGAATATATATATATTGCCCTGGCTGGTGTCAGTCGCTCAATGGACTGAGTGCGGGCCTGCAAACCGAAGGGTGGCTGGTTCGATTCCCAGTCAGGGCACATGCCTGGGTTGTGGGCCAGAATCCCAGTGGGGGGAGTGTGAGAGGCAACCACACATTGATGTTTCTCTCCCTCTCTTTCTCCCTCTCATCCCTTCTGCCTAAAAATAAAATCTTTTAAAAATAAAAATAAATTTTCAAAAAGAACATATTGTTTTTTATGAGCACCACTTTGCGGACATCTTTTGAGTAAATACTGCATGGCAGCACTGACTGAAAACAGGGCACTATCTTGGGGCGGAGGCGTGTGAAGGTGACAAACCAAGGCCTCTGAGTCACAGGCTCTGTCTGCAAAGCAAACAGCACACAGAGAAGGCCCCAGCATCCTCTGAGTGCCACAGAAAGCAGCTGGCTCCCTCAGAAAACCAGAGAAAAGCCTCAGAGGGCTGGATTTGTTCCCACTTCAAAGCCTCGCATTAGTGACTGAGATCAATCAGTCAGTCCTGTTCTGGGTCCTAGGAGTTGAGCTGCCAGAGAAGGTGCATATGCTGCCATCTGGTGGCGGCTGTGAGAGGCACATAAGACCATTACATAACACTGATCACTCAGGAGAAAAAGCCTTCTCCGCAGGGGCTCTGGCCCCCATGGCAGCTTGTGGGAATCTGGAGGCCTGCCCAGGACGTGGAGGCCTGCTCCATAGTGATTCTCGTGCACGTTCACAGGCGCTCTGGTTTTGAGAACAACAGGAATCTTCAGCAAGATCCTTTAATCCTCGGGCTTTATTTCTCACCCAGATGCAAAAGCCACCCTCTTCCATGTGCACCATCGCTTGCTAGGTCTTCCTGATAATTTTCATCCTCCTCTTTTCTGAGCAAAATCAGAAACTGTTTCTTTTGCTTTTTTTTTGTTTGACTCAATGTTTTCCTCTAATCATTTGATATTCCTCTAGCGTAGCAAGGCAACCTTCCTTCCTGGTCACATGGTCTGGAAAACTCTCAAGCAACCAGACATGCAATAATAAGTTTACTGATGAGTATCGGGGGCTTCAGGCCTGTCTGCACGCACTCCCGCACCGACTACCCAGTCAGCCCAAGGGCAGGCCTGGATGGGGCCCGCTCCTCCTGCGGTGCTTTCCAGCCAAGCAAGGACAGTGAGTCCTGATACGTAAGGAAGGGACTGGCTGCAATGCTGAGTGTCTTCTCCTGGTTCCAAACCTGGATCAGAATCAGCTGGTTCTGAGTAAGGAAGGGAGCAAGGAAGGGAGAGCAAGACCTTGTCTCGGTAGATGAGATGTTTCTAAGATCAGCAGATATTCAAAAATTCTATTATACAAGGAGACTAAAAATATCAAAACTTTAAAAACTAAATAAAAATGACTTGTGCTCAAGTCTGTAACACTAAATATGACATATACATTATTCCAAGAATTAATATTAGACTTAATAAAC
Organism: Artibeus jamaicensis; assembly: GCF_021234435.1. Lineage (NCBI taxonomy): Eukaryota > Metazoa > Chordata > Mammalia > Chiroptera > Phyllostomidae > Artibeus > Artibeus jamaicensis. The sequence continues at coordinate 47,280,490 of NW_026521871.1, forward strand.
AATAAATTTGCCCAAAAAAGCAGCCATTTTCTACCATTAACTGGTGGTTGTTTTTTGTTATTTTAAAACTTGGAAATTCATTGGTGGAGACAGTTAGTTTTAATTTCCCAAACAGTAGAAACCATTTTGAAACAGAGATTACAGACATAAGCTCTCAGAAAGCATTTCACAATGATCTAATTATACTGCCTCACAGAAGAAAAATCACAGCTCCTTCAAATAGAGTTTATTAAAAAACTATGCATGATACGTCACAGCTTTAAAAGAACATCCATGAAACACAGAGGACTCTGTAAATACATTTGATTCCCCTCATTCCTACAGTTTCATAGAAATGAGAGAAGATATTTTAGAAAGATAAATGAAAATGAAAATACAGACGGGGAAATGAGCGGGGATGCTAAATGAGAGCAGCTTTAACTGTCTCCATGTAAAACGTTCCTGACCCGCCAGCCTCCCACTCTAGGCACCGGGCGCCCGAGCACACTGCAGACTGTCTGCCATTTGCCACCTGCTTACCCCCTGCAGGGGAAACAGCCAAATAACTTCAGCACGTGCACACTCGCCAGCTACTAAGTACTAACCCGTCTAGTCTTTCGTTCATTGATGCAAAGATAAGAAGATAATTAAGGAAAGTCAATGGCAGAAGAGAGAAGCAAGAAAATGAACAACTGACCCCAAAGGAAATACAAATAACTCTCAGAGAGGAAGATGTTCTTTTAAAAAAAAAAAGATCTCAATATTGTTAAATGCCATCCAAGACGTGGCAAATGTAAACAAGCACAAGCTTCCACAGATAATAAACAATCAGAGAGCAAGAAAAAGTTCTTCAAAATTAAAACCAAGCTTCCTATTTTCAAAATGCAATGGGCAGGCTGAATTATAAAAGGAAAAGCTGAAGACCAAGTTAAAGAGCCGAGAAGAAAACAGGAGCTAGAAAACCTGAAGGAAAAAAGCAGAGCAACGTTTAATCCATCAGCAAGCTCATCTGTCTGACACAATGGCGAGCAGACACTGGAGGGGGACAAAGTGAAGACCATCATCTCCCTGAGCTAGAAAAGTTAGATTGGAAGGGACCGACAAGTGCCAACCCAGAAGGACGGATGAAGTCCCATACCTAGGCACGTCCCTGGGAAATTTCCGAACTCTAAGGACAGAGAAATTCTTAGGAGGGAAAATAAATGGGACCGACATCAGATGCGATCAGTAGCGAATGGAGGCTGGAATACAATAAAACAGTTTCTTCCGTGTGGAGAAACATGGTTTTACAGCACATTCATACATCTAAGATGCCTCAGATGGTCGGACACACCAGAAAAGGCTGGGACATGTCAAAGATTATGAAACACGTTCCGATTTCCAAGATGCTAAAATGTGGAGCGGGGGGAGCGTAACTTGGAATCAATGAAATGCAATGCCCATATTCCTATTATCAACCAATAAAGGAAAAATAAAGACTTAAGACTCCATAAGTCTACTATCCAGGTCTCCTCCGTGAAAAATTTACTTGAGTTGGTGCTCTGGCAGAACGAGGGAGAAATCTAAACCAACAACATGAGCAAGAAGAGTCACATGTGAGTAATAGAACTAAAAGAAGTATAATGTCTAAATAAAAGTTTACATAAAGTTTAAAGAGTATATATGTGCACATGCATACACATATATACAACAATGTACGTGTATGTTTCATTAAACTGGAATGCCTACAAAGTGTCACATTTTAAATGTTTTTGCACCCTGGCTGGTGTAGCTCAACGGACTGAGTGCCAGGCTGCTAACCGAACGGTCACTGGTTCGATTCCCACTCAGAGCACGTGCCTGGGTTACAGGCCAGGTCCCCAATACGGGGCACGCAAGAGGCAACCACACACTGATGTTCTCTCCCTCTCTTTCTCCCTCTCTTCCCCTCTCTCTAGAAATCAATTTTTAAAAATGTTTCAATTATAATTAACATTCAATATTCTACTAGTTTCAGGTGTACAGTATGGTGGTTAGACATTTATATATAACT